>NW_024884767.1:11989878-12157567 GCF_019232065.1 Centrocercus urophasianus
TTTTTTTTTTTTTTTTTCCTCCTGCCAGAGTAGTTCTGGATGGAAAAACATAAGAGCTTTGAGAGCTGATTTGATAGAAGGACAGATGGCCAGAGTGAGTGCTACAAGTACAGCCTCTGTGTTTTGGAGGCAGCTACCTGATTAGATTAGCTCAAGTTATAGTATGCAGGTGCACCTTCTGTTATAATGAGAACAGGTATAACAGAAACAGTCATATTGCTGTGGAGCTTCTCACTGCTTGGTGACAGTGTATAATTTCACTCTTGCAGGTGGTGGCATGTCCTAATCTGCTGACTGCTTCTGAAGCAGATTAGGGAACGCTGTACTGAGCAGTTTCTGCAGAGTCGTGTGGACAGTTGTGTCTGCAGCTGATAAAACTTATTTTGCAGTGGGAACATCACCTTTACAGTCATGTCCTAGCTGTGCTTCTCCAGATGAAAGCAATTGGAGATCTCTATTTTATTCTGCATGCTGCCTAAGCAAGTTTTTTTCCTTTTTTCTTCTTTTTCTTTTTTTCTTTTGCCTCTAGAATCTCAGCTTCTGAAGCCCAAGGATAATTCTGACTTTTACAAATCTGTCTTGCATTTAAGTTTTTATTCATCATTTGGATGTTCCAGCTGCAGCAATTCTGGAGTTAGTAAGCATATGAGATGCATGTTTGTCTGATGTTCCCTCACTCTGAGCAATAGAAGTCACAGAAAGCTGCTGCATTTCATTTGCCAGGGCTGAAATTCCCTGTAGCTCACATGTGCTTTCTGCACATACGGCACCTACGGTTTGGATTTGGGGTTAGGAAATGACTTTCTGTTTGAAAGCTTGAGACGTTCAGAGATCGCCAGTGACGTCCTACTAGAAATGAGAATGCACTTCGTGCTTTTAGAAGGGTCAAATCTCTCAGGTTTTTCTTTTTGCTTTCTTATCAGTCAGCTTGAGGGTGGACATAGCATTAGTCTTGTCACAGCTGTAGTGTTCATATGCCATGAGCTGTGCTGGGATTTAGATGCAAGTGTGCAAAGTAGGGGGCATGGGACGCTGGAGTACAGCAGTCTGCACTGGTGGGTGGCTGCTTGAGTGAGAGCGTGCAAAAGAGTCCAGTTACTCCAGGGCACTTCCAGACCCTATAGTATTTTCTGGGAATGCCCCATCCACTCTGTTCTGCTCCTGGCAAATAATTAGTTTGTACTGGAACATTTGATACCACTTGCAGAATTGGTACAAATTGCAAGGGAGTTTTGTGCAAAAGAAGGGAAGTGCCTGGGTGAGGTCTCTACATTTTTGCCTCTATTGCCCATCTAAACATACTAGGAGTTGATGATGCATTCTGTATTTGTTGTGGTTTGATTTCTTGAAATCTAAGATTTCTTATCTCTTAAGACAGTGCAATTAATAACGCAGAGTTAATTGATTAAAGCTATGCAGTTATTCATTATGAACATATTTGCACCTTCACAACCCCTATTTCTTTAAACCCTATTTTAACCCCTATTTCTTGTGGCAGCAAGGACTGGGAGATATACCACTCCAAATGTTTTTTCCTTTGTCACAAAGTTACAAGTCTGATTTAGAACAAGTTTATTAGTGGGGAAAAAAAAAAAAAAAAAACAACTGAATTCCATACAGTTCCTATGAAGTAGATGAGTAGTAGAGAGGCACTGCTTGACAGCTGTGAGTCAGGAGCACTGTGATAGTAAGTGTTTGTACCTCCAAGAGAAGACAACAGGCTCAACGTGATGGAGAGGAAATGGAGATGACTGAGTCTATTTAAGTGGTGCTTATGCCCCTGTTCTTGTTGCAAACTGTTGGATACATGTTGACATGCTGCCTTACTGCCTTGTTGGAAGGATACTGCTGTCTCTCCATGCGTGTTTCAGCCAGGCCTGCTGCTAAAGAGATCCAGAAGCCCTTCTTGCCATTCTTATCCTTTGCTTGGCCACCTTCCTGCTCAGGTTTCAGGTTGTTGGTGTGAGGGCTCGTGTCATCAGAGAGAAACTGATGTAGGGAGAAGGGCGATTGCCATGCTGAGTATGAGTACTACTTTGGCCAAACCAGCAAATCCACTCTCAGATGCAAAGAATGGATTATTATTATTATTTTTTTCCCTTCCAGTGCTATTGCTCCATTATCTTCCCACAGATTTCTTAACTTGTCTAATGCACAGGATGGACCATGCCCTGGATAAATCAGATATCTGGTATGAAGGTGACTAGGATGTGTATCCTGTTTCAGATGTCAGAAGGTTGTGGTTGATGAGACATAGGACTGCAGGAAAAGCTGAGGGCAGTTAAATGCTGTCTTAACAAATGAGATTATTCCCACCCTTGCCATGGAGTTGATCTAAGGCTAGCACCTTACTAACACCCTGTGCAGATAATCGCGTAACTGAGCTGAATATCTGGAGTAAAACGGAGGCAGCTTAAGCTGATTGAAGGTTCATGGCACCGTTTCTTTTCATTGCAGAAAACTACCCATGTAATTTGTGTGGTTGTTTGTTTGTTTGTTTGTTTGTTTTTCAGGGTGCCTTGCTTGGGGTTAGTGAGCTGACTGAGGTTAAGGAAGATATCCACAAGTGCTGGGAGGAACTGAATCCTGGGAGTGGGAAGAGAAAGGAGCTAGACCTTCCTCTTTCAGGAACAATTAGCTCTGAAGCAATTGATGGCCATGTAGCAAAAGTACAACTTTATTATCCTAGTGGATCTGTTTGCCAGCTTCCCTAAGAGTGATGGTTCCATTTTCTGAGCCACTGTTGCTTTCCCTGCTCCGATGCTGATTTTGCTCAGACACTGGGGGCATCACACCAGGGGTCTGAAGCCAAGATCACCCATTTATTACCTCTGTGCAACTGCAGCTCCTCCTTCTTGCCTTGTTCCAGTACCACTGCTGCTGCCAGTGCAGGCAGCTCTGCTTTCAGCAGGCATTGCAGTATACACTGACAGTAGGCTCTGCTTAGGTTGATGTGTGCTGTGAGCTAGTCTTTCTCCCTGTGAAAGAAGCAGAAGGTATAGGTTCAGTTAAATCAGAACAGGGACTTTTCACGTTTGATGCCCAGGGCTACCAAATAGTGCTGATTGCATATCTTTGCATATTACTGTTTGTAAAAGGAGAGTAATAAACTCTTATGGCAAATACGAATACCTCTGTATTTATCTTCGTGAAGCGTTCTTATTATGATTATTGGCACGGGACCTCTAGATTTTTCATAGTAAACAAGTCTTTACTGTATATTAGTATGTCATGCCTTAAGTTTTGTCACTGCTGTGGGTTTTCCAGTTTACTGATTACTGTCCAGATGATGTGATGAGGTTGTATATTTTAAAAATAAACAAACAAACAAATAAATAAAAGCCCAGAAGCCAAGTATGTAATTCCCACAAGTTGGGAATTTGCAGTTGCCAAAGATAAAGTTGTATCTTCATATCTGTGTTAGAATGGCTTTGCCAACTCACAGCACGATTTTCTTAATATATTAAGCATTTGGAGATCAGAGTTAGCCCTCCAAATTTCATTAAAACAAAGACTGGCTGGCTAGCTATGATTTTTAAATGGGTGGAATGTGTATGTAAGGAATAATCCTCAGTGTTGGTGATACAGGTGTCTGTAACAATGGAACTAATTTTATCAGTGCAGATAGTCTTTCTACAATCCAAACACTTTTTCTTCTTTAATTCCTTAGCATAAGTTGTGCCATGCTGCAAATTAGCAAGTAACTTCCTAGGCTCAAGCAGGCAGTTTTCAGCCCTAAGGCAGCAAAGAGAAGCTGCTGAAAGGTTGGGGAAGGAAGGGAGTAATTTCTTAAGTTGACACTGCTGGTAAGCATCAGTATCTTGCAACTGCATCGTATGCTAGCCGTCTTCTTGGTAGCTCTTAAAATCATTAAAACACATAAAAAATTATTATACATCACAATCTCTAATGTGCTGATGTTAAGGTATCTTCTATTCACTCTGAGTCAGTGTGCCTGGAAAACAGTAGATAATTAACCTTGTATGCAAGGGTGGTGCCTTATAAATATTAGAGTTATTTACCAAGCACCATGTGTACACACAGATCTTGAGTCTTGCAAGCAGACACAGTCCCTGCCCAAAGACAATTAAGCAAAACTAAACCTGGAGCAAACAAGCCAGGTAGCTCTTGAATTTTTTTCACCCAAAATTTAGAGATTTAAGATTTGAATGTAACTGTTCCTCTATATAATTTTCTCTAACCAGTCCTGTATAGGAGAATGTATTCTTTCTTAAATAAAATTTTCAAATGCAAATAAAGGGAAATTGCTTAAGTGAAATGTGCCTGCAGCTGTCTGTAACTTGGTTTTTGGCTGAGTTGGCATTTGATTATTACTACTCTTACTTCAATGAGATGATGTGCGCGTTGCAAGCACTGGCAATTTCTCCAGGATCTGATTACTGTGGTGGGATGCTAGGCTTGCCCCCAGGCTGCAGAACTCCAAAATCTCCAGAACTGCTGCTTTCACAGGAAGGGAACAGGAGACCTTAGAGGACTGCTTAGCTGAATCTAAGTTGTTGCTGTTGGATTGGCACCAAAGGAGGGGCTTGAAGACACAAGTTGGACTTTGTGGTCACTCTTTAGGGTGGTAACAAATTCAGATCTGGATTGCCAAGCATCACTCGGAGGAGCAGTTCCATTTCACATGTTCAGGAGTTGTCTGGAGAAGCTATTGAGATGTCAAAGCTTCAGGTTTTTCAGGATGGGAAACTCATGCTGAGAAGCTCCAGAAAGACCTCATTGGCCTGGGCTTGTGGAAAAAATAGTAGCATATGATTTCCCCCTAGCATAGATAAGAACAAGTAAATTCCATGAGGTAAGAATTGGAATTGACAGTTGCATCTAGTCCTAGAGTTGAGAGTGATACAGTTGTGTTCTGTTGCTACTGTTGCTGTTCAAAGCTCTTGTGTACCCACATTTGGAGTCCTCAGTAGGAATTTGATTTGGGAATCTGCGGAAAGATGTATGGAGACAGCTGCCCTCCTTACTCTCAAGTGATCGAGGGGAGGTGTATCACCTCCCAGGAGACCAGAAAAGCTGGGACTTTGTTTTGGGGTGAAGCAAGAGGGCACCTGGTGAAACAGATAAGTTAAAGCAGATCTATTCCCCATATAGATGGGTGGATCTGGCTGTCAGAGGAGGCTGGAGGCAGAGAATATCTGTGGTTTCTCAAAAGGATTAGGCAAGTTCACAGACAGTGGATGTATGAACAGATTCAAAAGAGAACTAACAGGGGCTGTGTCCTCCAACACCAGTAATTGTGAGGAGGTGTTAAGTGAATGGCTCAGGAAAGTGGCAAGGCACCTGTGCTCCCCGAAGAGACACTGTGAACTGAAGGGAGTGGGGGCTGGAGCAAGTGATGAGTAGAAAAGCTATCTGTTCTGCTCCTACAACCATGCCCAGGCCCATTTCAGAGTGAAGGCCTGGCAGCAGTAGCAGGCTGGACTGCAGGACTTTCTCCTTGCCTGCTCCCTGCCAGGCAGTCTGGCTCTTCAGATAACGTGCCAGGAAGGACATGAGGGCTCACTGATACTCTGCTAAATTTAGATTCCTTGTGTTTTCTTGCACTGAAGTAGGGTGGGCTGCTGTTCAGCCAGCACACTTTGACTGGATCAGAAACTAGCTGATGTCAGGTTCTGTGAGCCTGTGTAAGATGGTGACAGCTGCAGCATTAGCCTGCATGATGGGTGCATTGGGACGTCTGACTCAGCATGTGGTGGAGTGCTCTCCTAACTCACTTTGTGTGGAACAAAGTTTCCTTCTGGAAAACTGACACCTCAGATACAGGTTAGGATTTATAGTTGCGTCAGGCTTCATATGTTTATCAAATTGCATTTTCAAACACTTGTAGGCACTGGATAAGCTGATAAAAATCCTCTAATAGTTTCAAACTTGGATGGCTTCTGCCACTATCCAGCTTGAAGTTGAAAGTTCTGTGGAGTTTTTTAAGGGCTTTCGTTTGTATTGTATTGTGGGTCTGTGTGAAACTGACCCACAATACAAACTGTATTGTGGGCTGCTGTCAAACTGGAGGTGCAGTGTAAGCCTTCTGTGAAAAATAGGTGCAGCCATTTTTAAAGATGTGAGGTGTAAGTTTGGAGGTTGCCTGCAGGCCTGTTGCCTGACACCTTGCCACTTACCTCTGCTGGCTTTGGCAGCCATAGGCACCCTCATGAGCAGATCTACTTCATCACCAACCCCAAAGTCAGGAGTTTGCTGCTGTATCAGTGTCACGAGTTTTACTTTGAAAACCCAGACAAGTGCAAGGCATAGAGGAGCAAGCTGTGGCTGGAGGCAGCAGTGAGCAGGAATTGCACCTCCCTCACCTTTCCAGTCCTTCTATGCTATGTCATCTACAGCTTTGTGCTCCTGAATGGCACCTCAATTTACAGTCTATAAAAACTTGCTTTTCTGGAGTAAAATCCGTATGAATAAGAATTTTATCCTTTGGTACATTTCTCAGTATAAGTGTTGGCAGGAGGCTGACTAACGCTTTATAAAATCCTAGTAAGTTATACCAGTCAGCACAGAGCCCATATGTTATTCTGTTCTGCAGTGTAATTTCAGGGCTCAGTAAAGCTGAGCACAGTATTGCTTCTAAATAGGATATTCTTATCAGTGTGCTCCTGCTGACAGTGATGTTTTGGTGTTGTGCATTGAGCTATGTCAGGGAGTAGATCTGACCAGAAGCCAGCCTGTGACAAAGAACAGTTGTTTTCAACTAGCAAGCTTCTTGGTCCCCTGCCCTAAAAACATCTGTAGGTCTTCATGAGCTGTAATGTGAGCACAGAATTGGTGCAGCATGCTTCCATCACTGTGATTCAGGAACAGGCTGCGCTTACTGCTGTGAAATTATAGAGACGAGTTAGAGGTGGCTCTTGTTGTTTCTGGCGCTCTTACATATTTCTCTTAGTAGATTCATTGCTGCAGAAGTGAAGACTGCTTGGGGGAGCCCTATTTTTTTTGATGTTTGTTTGGTTACAATGAATCTTTTCATTGGTAGAACTTACTCTAACTGATTAGCTGAACTGCAGAGTAGGAAAGCCAGACACTCAAATGCATGTGAAAATGTTGCCAAGTAGGCTCTTCAGAAAATGAGCACTTTCCAAAACCTTGAGTGGCGGGCCTGTGAAGGCAGAGTCTGGGAGTGGGAAAAAGCAGGGCTCTTGGGGCTCTTTTCAGTCATATGTAGGGGAGTTCTTCTTCCTTTCAGTGCCAGCAATACCAACCATTAATTTCCTTGCCCATTCTCTCCCTGTAGTGCCTATGTATCCTAATAAAACATCAGATCTTGAACTCCTCAGCTCTGCATAGGGTACTGCTTGCAGGAGCCCTAGCCTTACTTGCACAGCCACTCTGTATCGTAATATGGCCTCTGGGAAGTAGGCTGGTTGTTGTAAATGAATCTACCACGCGTGTTTAATTTGTGTAGCAAAATAACTTTCACCAGTGTATGGAGATTTGCAGTTTTGCTTACATTCTGCTTGTTTTCTTTCTCTTGCAGGATCTTGTTCCTTCTCAACCTTCAATTCAGTTTCAAGGACGCCAAGGGGTAAGTTTTTTGTACTAATGTTACATAGGAAAAGATACCCAGAGATTATGTACAATCTCGTAAAAGAGAGAAGTCATATGGACATTTTCATGATGCATTCAATGCCATGTGTTTCATTATGTATTTATTTAAGAGCATTATATATTTATTCAAAATATGGAGAAGAGCCATGTTTCTGTGTAATTTTTTTCCTGCTTTTATCAACTTCAAGCCTAAATCTGAAAGGAAAAATTATAAATTTGTAAGTTAGCAGCTAAGCAGTGTATGTCTAGGATTGTAAATCTGACTTGAAGTGATTGCTTTTAAGGTGTGGAGCAAAAGTATAGTTTTGGGGAATAGGCATGTTATTTCTTAGGCCATGTAGACTACTGATGATTTCTGAAGCTTTTTTGAAACTCTAATAAAATGAGATATTTCAAGCCTGTTGATGAAGAATTTAAGGGGAAAAAAAATAGGGAAATGTGGCCTTCTAAAGGAGGAGGCCTCCTATGGCCTTCTTAAATAATCAACAAGTGCAAACTGGAGAACTGAAGCTGAACATAAAATTAAATGCAGGTTGTAGTTAGTCTTAGGATTTTAGGTTTAATATTTGAACTTTAAGATGATGTTAGTTTTAATTCAGATCAGTTAACAGATCCAGTTTTCTGTATATGCATGCAGTGCTTCTGCGGAGAAAGCAAGGAAGAGATGAGAGAAGATCACAAGATCAAGTTGCCCAGGACCCCCATCCAACCTGTCCTTGAATTCCTCCAGGGATGGGACATCTACAGCATCTCTATGTTACCCAGTCTAAATCTAACTTCTTTCAGTTTAAAGCCATTATTCTTGTCCTATCACTACACTCCATGGCGAAGAGTTCCTTTACAGCTTTCTTGCAGGTTCCCTTTAGATACCTATTGGAAGGCTGCCTCAAGGTCTCTTCAGTACTTTCACTTCTCCACTTAACAACTTCACTTTGTAGGAGAGGTGCTTCAGCCCTGTGTTAATCCCTGTGGCCTTCTCTGGACTCAGTCTGACAGCTCCACATCTTTCTTGTGGTGGGATCCCTAGAGGCAAACTCAGCACTGCAGGCAGAGTCTTGGGAGAGTGGAGTAGAGGTGAACAATCAACTCGCTTTGTTTGGTGTCCATGCTGCTTTTGATGCAGCCCATGATATGATTGCCTTTCGAGGCTGCAAGCACGTTCTGCTGGCTCATGTCGAGCTTTTCATCAGTGAGTGCTTGCAAGCAGGGAGGCAGTCAGGAGAATTGCATCATCATCCCCTTTTGGCACCTGCCTGCATTTTTCCTCTGTTCCTTTGTATGACCATAAAGCCATCCTTCAGAGTGCATTTTGTTCTTTTTTACAAAACCTGGAAAAAGTTATGGTTTTGCTTAGTTCAAAATAAGCTATGGGATTATTAATAATTAACCTAAATATTGGCATGAAGGTCTGAAAGTTATGTACTGCAAAAGAAAAAAATTACTAGCACACTTGATCTACCTTGTATGCTCTTTCTCTGCAGAAGTTTATGTCCTTATTTATCCCACATTTTCAAGTAGCATTTTATAGGAGCAGTATGTAAGATTTCAGTTACGACCAGGCTGGAGGAGGCTTTGTTTCTCATCTCTAAATATCTTTTTTTTTTCATTGTCGTGCATTTGAACCCCTGTAATATCACTGTGTGATGCACAGATGTCCTAACAGCTGTGCTCAAAAATCTACTAGGTCAGTAGATTCCACAGAGTGCTGTGGAAGTCCAGGTTGGTACTGAACACAAGAGAGAATGCTGGATTTTCTTGATTATAAAACTCATCAGTGAATCCTGTTCCCATACTCCATGAGGTGGAAATATCTGATAGGGCTTCATTACTGCTGCAGAAGCAAAAATCTCCTATGGTACTTCTCAAGTCTATCCATAATTAGGTCAGTGCAAACCAAAGAACTTATTCCAGGACATTTCTAGGTCCTAATTGTCTAACACAGGGATAGTAGTTTAAGTTCATTAAGGTAGATGATGAGACTCCATTTTCTTTGTATTGCACCACCATGTTTTAGGTGTTTCCAGAACTCTTGGAGTTGCAGGCCAGGCTGCTGGGCTGCCATGAGAGACTTTTCCATCCTGGGGTATATGTTCTTGATGTCTGTGGAACCAGGCAGCTGCATAACTCTTGTATACAATGCTGAATTGCCTTTAAAAGAATCTGGGCTTTTAAGTATTTCAGCTCTAGTTACATGTTCTACTCATCTTCCTCCATGGGTAGGGCTCAAGTGGAGAAATGAAAGTAGTATGCTGACTTGAGTTGGTCTGGTGCCGTGTTGGATTAAGATGTTGAGAAGCTGAAGTTTGAGATAAGAGCCTTAGGTTAGAAGAGGCGAAGTAGGAACTTCTGTTTCATGCATATATTCTAAAAAGGACCTAAGTATGGTGCCAGAGTGTCTCTGTGGCTACTCTACCCAGTAAATAAATAAATAAAAACCGTCAAGCTTGGCTTTCCATTTGTTTTAGGACAAAGTTACCCTGAGAGCATCTGAAAAGCACTGGCTATGTGTTGACAGTCTCAGAAAGTACCATAGAAAAAACAGAGATGCAGTAAGATGGTCCACATTCAGAACGATAACAAAACATCTGTGTGTGCTGTGTTATTAGCCTCTAAACATCTTCGGTGTGATGATCACTGAAACAGTACCAGTACAGTTGGTGTCCAGCTAAGAACTCTGTCATTTCTGGCTTGTTAAGTAAGTTATTGTTTTAAGTTACTATATAAGTAAGCTGCTTGTTAAGCAAGTATTAAAATGACCACAAATCAGCCCCTAATGGAGAGAACTTTCCACTGGGAACATTGACTTCTAAAATACTGGACCGTGATGTGGTACCATCTAAAGAAGCTTGAGGGTGATGAGGAAAGACAAGATGTAGGTCATTTAGATGATAGAGATTAGCTTTTAAGAAATACTTTGTAATTAAACATCTTGGCTTATGTGTTCTCAGTCAATGTAGGAGCTGTGTTGCTCTAGATACAATAACTCTGAGGAATTACAGTGTTGCCAATGACTTTTCACTGTAATGCAGAGTGGGGATGAGTTTTAACAAACAGCTACAAGTAAAACAAGCTGCTGCTGTTAATCCAGTATACAGTCCGCATTAGCACTGAGTTCTAAATAGGCATGTTTTGCTTGTGTGGTTTCACTTTTGTGTTTTTTTTTTCTTTCTTTGCCATCTCTTGTATTGCACTCACTCCTCTTAGATAGAGATGTAATCTGTGGCAACTGCAACATATCCAAAGCTGACAGCTTGCCTAGTTTCTTGCTATGTCTAGTCTATGTGCCTTCAGCATGACTGGGCTTCAACTCTTATCTGCAGAGGGGTTGGCACAGTGGTGCTTTTCTTCCTCTCAGCTTACAAAACAGGTCATCTGATTTGGGAAAATGAGTAGTATGTAGTATGTAGTATGATCTAGCAGTTGATCTAGCTTATAAGTAGACCAACTACTTATAACTAGAATAAATGCTTCATCTGCCTTGCAGAGTGAAATTATTTCTTTAGAAATACTCTGTCCTATAACAATTTAAATGACTTTTGAGAAATTATGACTTCCTTGCCTAAAAATGTCTAATTATGTTTATTAATATGTCCATTTCTAGACTTAAGGATTTCATTTTTCTTTTGTCAAATGCTTTGTTATTTTATGTTCATTACTGCCACTCAGATGGTTTCCAAATGACTTAAGGGGAATATCCTTGCTCTGATATCAATTAAATCAAAACACCTACTTCTACATAAATGCTGAAGTGCTATTCAGCATTCTCGTCAAAGTAATTCAAAATCGACATTATTGATCTTAGGGACATGATCTCTGGGGGCTTGGTTCATGGGTGGAGGAGTGCTGGCTTTGCTGAACACCAGTAATGCACCCAAGGGTGGGTTTGGCTCTCCTGGGGAGGATAGAAACCACTTCTGTAAATTTACCAAGTGGTATCAGTTTTGGTTCAATTATCTATTACAATTTAAAATGAATCTTTTTTACTCTTTGTGTGTTGCAGGAATTATGGTTTATTCTTCGGCATAAAAATATTTTTCTAAAAGCAATATGAAATGCCCACTGTCTTACGTGTTTTTGCAATGCGTTGTGTCAGCTTGGTGGTATTCTTTCTTGTTTATTTTTGCTGTAACATAACCTCTGGCACTAGTCTGGGGATAGTAGTTACCTGCCATGGTCTCTGTCCCTACATAAATCTCTGGTCCTTCCTTGACAGTAATTACTTCTTGTGCAAATCCTGTTATCTCCCTCCATGCTGCTTGTCCACCTTGCCTGGACCAAGAAAACCCAAAACATTGCATTAGGAAGTACTTGTTACTGTGCTTCCCTGCAGAACTGGCTCCTCTTGTGCTGCTAGCCAGGAACGTTATCACTCTGGCAACAAATGTACAACTGTCAGAGTGGAGGAAGGGCTCTACTGCATCCTTGCCAACAGTACAGAAGGACAGGAGAGCTTAAGTGTGCCATTTCATTGTTGCAGCAGTGTGGCCCATATGTGGCTCCACATGTTGGAAAGGCTGTTTGCAGACCTCATTTGAGGAGAGTTGTTCAGCAGCAGATGGGTGTCACGCTCTGGTTTGGTGGCACTGAAAGGAGCACCATCCCTAGTGCCAAGGCCTGGAAAGATGAACTGATGATCCATAAAGTCAAACTTGAGGGAGCAAAGACTAGATTTTTAGAGGAAAAGCCAAAGCTTTGGGAAGGAAGCAGGGAGGGGGTGAAAGTAGAATTATTTTTTTTTTTTCCCTTTAGGTTATTTCATTTATCTACAGATCAATGTAATTAGTACAATGCATTTCGAGTGACTTTTTTTGTAGTAAGGCACTTAAATTTGTTTGCAAGGTAGCCATGTGTAATGATACTACTTCAGACAGGCTGAGGCATCCTAATTTCCCTTTAGAAAGCAGCACTGACCACTGACCTTCTGTAGTCTGGCTGTAATAAAGGAGGAGGATGAGGTTTGGTCCTTGAAGAAAACGGCTTTTGGCAAAAAGGATTTGCAAACATTAAAATGAAAACAATAGAAGTCAGTGCTAAACAGTTCTTTTCCATAAGAGCAGGTTTTCGAGGCTTTGTTATGATAAAGTAGCTTTCTGGAACATTTGTCTCCCAGGAGGTGCTGGCTGAACACCTACATTAATGCTATCTAATAATCAAAGTTTTAAGCTTGGAGCAAGGTACCTGGGCAAAAGCTGCATAATCAAAAGCCAAATAATGCCATAGTAAAAATCATCCCTTGTGGGTTCTGTACAATGGGAAGTTCTATACAGTCTGACAGAACACCCTGCTGAGCCCTTCCCTGGCAGCAGTACATCACTGCCTGTGTTTGCCTCCTGACAGATGAAGCTCTGATCTGGAAAAACTGCAAGTAAACTGCAGCTGGGATAGCAGCTGAAGAAATGGATTAACCCAAAAGGTCTGTCAAAGAACCTGACTTGCAAGGCTTTGCCGTGTCACTCAATAATTTCTGACCAAGTGGTGGATTTGGAAGAGGCTCACAGACTAAGTTGAGTGTTGGTGGAGACCTGTGCAGGACAGGGAGCAGGTCTAAGTCCAGGTCTATGGGCTTCCAGGTCTCACCTGCAGCAGTAATGACTTGTGAGAACAGAACTGGTTAGAGGAGTCAGGTTGGGGTAATTCTGAGAAGGAAAAGGGGGGACTTACATGTGTCTGCTAAGCAGAGGTACACAAAAATAGTGCGCTGTGGATGCCTTCAATGTTTGTGACATGTTGCAGGCAGTGGGAGAACAAGTGGAGAGAGTGGGTAGATGTATTCAGAAGCAAATGATATGAAATGACTCAGGCTTGGGAAGCATAATATGTCTGTCCTGAATTAAGGACACTATAACAGTGCATGGCATTGTCAAGAATGATGCAAAAGACTGAAATGAAGTAAAACTATAACTCAAAAAATTTGCAGTGGTTTCTTTGAAAGGAGAAAGCCTGCACAAGATTGTTCAGAGAAAATTATGAAAAGTGCTATTATAAGAAAAAAACCAGTGAGGATGATATGTGAGAGTAGGAGAGAGTAATGAAGGATCCTGAAATGGATGATGAAGAGGAAGAGATTAAAGTCAAGGATATGAGTTGTTCTAGTTGATGTTCTCTATTACTAAACCCATTGAATAGGAAAAAGTTGCAAACCAATTTGAGTACATAGATTTTAAGATAATGTTTTAAAGAAGGCTGCAGAGAGTTGGGTACTCTTAGCACTGATGTCAAGCACTTTGACCTGGTAGGTGAGACCAGATTGGGACACACATGCCTTTCTGAGTGCACTTTTGAGCAATGTGGAAATGCGCAAGGTTCTGCAAGTGTGAGCTTTGTCTTGCAGCAGTGGATTGGGAGAAAGGAGATTGAAACAGGGTGCCCACTGTGTGCCACATAATGCTGTTGAGATGATAGGTAATGCAGACAATTGCTTTGAGATTATCAGATTTGGTTTTGAATCGTGAGTTTTGTCACTTGGATATGGAATATTATTTTAACTTTACCTCTTTTTTTTTTTTTTTTTTTTTTTTTGTGGTGTGTGTCTGTTTCCAAACAGCAGAAGGCTTTACCACTTTGTCCTAAAGTCTCATTCTTCGAAAGTGTAGAAATTTTAAAACTAAACCTCTTCAGAATGCCTGTTATCCCATTTGTCATCTGCAACTAGTGCTGAAAGTATGAAGTTTTGTTTTGCTTTGTTTTCTTCAGAACCTTGTACCAACTCAGTTGTTACTGGTATTTCCTTCAGCATATCCAAGCTGGTATCTTGATAGCTCGTACCATGCTATAGGTTCAGTATCCTTACTGTTCTATGCTCTGCTGTATTTATGGGCACTTCTGTTTTCTGCTGATGCACCAGTGGTTTTGTGTTGTACCTAGTGATGCTATAGGAAAAGAAGGCCTGTCTGCAAGACTGGTACAGGCATAAGACCAGGGTTATCCCAAGGGAAGTGGGAGGAATGTGTGGTGGTGGAGCTGTGCTTCTTGCTGGCAACCACTTGTTTGGCAGGCTTCGCTGCATTGTAAGAGCTCACTGTACGTTGTTAAATGGACATAAGCGGTATTAAGAGTCTTTCCTGATATTCCTGTCCTGAAAGATAATAACAATGCTGGAGATTCAGCCACTGGTAACAATTATTCTTTTAAGAGTTTTTTTTGCTTTTGGCAACAGAATCAAGAGAGCTGATGTGTTCAGGGCTGGTGCAGTGACGCCTGCAACTTGTCTGTGCTATGGTACTTGAAAGCAGTAGATCCCTTATCCAGTCATTCACTGCACAGCTCATCTGAATAATCTGCCAGGGAGAGAAGATTCTGGGGTTAATTAAATTTGTGTCTCTGAATTGTGTGCAAGCATAGATGAAATCGTTTTCTTTATGTAAATGGAGACAGAAGGAGCAAATTTCCTGTAGCTGCCCTTAATTAAGAATGATCAGCTCAGCCACTCCTGTCTTTTCAGTGTGGATCTAGAAAACAGAGACTTCTGCACCTCCGTTTTAGCCTAGAGAGATGTGTTTGACATTGATACTAAGACTTCCTGTGCACTTCTGTTAAAGTAGTGCAAATCCTATGAGTTAAACAAGCAATTATGTCGTTGCCAGAATGGTAATAGTTCTTCTGTAGTAGCTTCTGACCTTTTTTTTTTTTTTTTTTTTCACATGCCACCTTTCACAAAGACTTTTTATCATTGCATTCACTAAATACTTTAAACAAAATCTTTATTTCCTTTAGCCATGAAGAAAGAGGGTGATGACACAGATGATATAAAATGATGTAAGAAAACAGCTCTGAAATAAAGCAGAGAGGAAGTATGAGGGAAGGGTTTGAAACAACAGCTGATGATTGGAGTGCAGAACCTGATGGAATAACTAAGTATTCACCTCTGTACAGAAGCTGCATTTTAGCTTTTTGTTTTCCTTCAGTGTTTGCAGTCTCCCAGTGCTGTCTACTGACCACCATGCAGGAGAAGCAAGAGATGGGTGATACTGATAGCAGCACAGGGATACTAGGAATTTTAGGCACGAATAGTTGTTAGTTACTATGAGGAATATTATATATGTATTCCAGCCAAGGATAAATGTGTTTGGTTGTGTGAGGTGGACATCTGTGAGAACTGAAAATGATGCTCTGTCTTCTTGTGCTAGTATGTATTCTGGAAAAAATATGGGCTACAGATACAGGAACTTATACCAGTTTGTTAACGTGCTTCAAAGTGGAACAGGTGCAGAGAGGGCAGATGCAGGGCTGGTTTCACTAGAATGGTACCTAAAGTAGGGAGAAAAATTGTTTTGAATGGTGTTCATACACAGCTGTTTTCAAAGTGACCTTGTTTCTGTGTCTAGACACAACTTGAGCACTTTTTTTAGTTAAGGTGTGCCTACATGCAACTTCTCTTCCGGGCTTTCTCATTTTCCTTCGCTGCTCTATCCTGTTGTCTGTTGCTAAGGATAAAGTAGGTCTAATGAAGGTGGGCAGCAAGGACTTCTGTTTTTCTAGGGGAAGAGCACATCAGCAACTATTAATAACGAATTATACCAAGCTGAATGTTTGCAGTTCAGAAAGGCTCTTCTTTATTGTTGGGAAATAAAGCCAATTGCAAAGTACTGCACATCACCTACGTAGAATCACAGAATGGCTTGGGTTGGAAGAGCCCTTAAAACCTATTCAGTTCCAGAGCCTTGCTATGGGCAGTGTTGCTGCCCACTAGATCCATGGGGATGCCCTTTATGTGTGGAAGGCTGAAAACGAATATGAAACAGCTTTTCTGAAACAAAAGCACTGACAACTGGCTTGTGGTGCTGCTTCCTGATACAAATGAAAAATTGTTTTCTATTATAGATCTATGCATTTGCAATATGTACTTTACTAATAAATATTCCTTGAGCTTCTTCAGAAAGTATAGAACTCAAATAGGCAAAACAAACGTTTTGCCACTCTGCTTTTCTCAAGCTGAATGTAATATCTGAATTGTGATTAAGCTAAAAATACTTGAATTGTCTGTTTAATTTCTCAGGACTGTATGATATAAATTTATAGTATAAAAGCAAGACCATTTGTTAAGAAAGGAGCCTTATTTCCAGAATTTGTTGAGTCAGACTACTTTAGTCTTGCAAGATGCAGAAAGAAATAGCAGATGTGTCAACAGCAGTAAAAATGGATTTCAAACATTTGGGGTAATTTTTGCAAATTTAGAGGTTATCAGCAAGTTAATAGAATAATTGCAAAAGCAGCAGTAGCCTGTATGTAGCTGGAAAACAGATCAAAAGAAACAGCTCTAACAGCTCTCAAGCACAGCTCAGGCTGTCTTGCTGTGGTTCAGACTGCTGCTTCCTATTGCAGTATTTGGGTTTGTATCCAGGTGCTGGAAAAGCACAGTACTGCTGACTTGTGTTCGTGTTCTGCCCAACAGTGGAGCGTTTTCTGAAGAGCCGCATTTGTATAAGCTGATTCCCATGTTTTTACTCTAAAATGAGTTAATTGCACAGCTGCTTTTGATTGATGGTATGTTCCAGTTTTCAAACTTGCTTTCTAGTTTTTCATGACAACTTTGAATTTCAGCTCCATTTTCATGTATTTTGTCCCTGCCTGTTTTGTATCACCTACAGATTCAATACTTCATTCAGGTTCCTAAGTGTTTCGGCTTCCAGTTTTGAACTAGAGTATGGAAAATCATCTTATCTGATTATTTAATATAAATTAAAATGTTCTTCCCTCAGAACCTTTCTAGTGTTTATTAAACTAAGACATGACAGACTTTTTCATTGCTTTCCCTTGTTTAAGGGACAAAGCTCTTTACGTGTGAATACTCTGAAAGGGTTCTTTTCAAAGGCTGTTGCAGCATCTGCTGAGTCCTTCAATTTACTGGCTTAGCTACCCTTTGCAAGAAACACCATGTCAAGCTGAATTAGCAACCGCTGTCATCCACTGACTGTTGTTATTTTGAGTTCTTTAAAAGTGATTTCTAACTGGCAAGAACTTTACAGAAAAAAAAATCACAAAAATGAGAATCTTGCATCTGCTTTATTACAAGTTAAATAATATTTTGGAATTAAATATAAAAAATATATATTTTTTTAATTCTCAGATTGGTTATTCTGCCTTTTTTGAAGTCTTCAAGCACAGAAATTCCTCAAAAATTCTTGCTTCCACTTCATCCAAATTAGTGAGTGCCTGATTAATGATTCTTTGGATCTTGCAAAGTTTCTGAAAAATATATCATGAAAATAGAGTAGGAAAGTAAATTTCTAGATATTTTACTTGGTTATGAGGTACATCAGTGGCAGCAGTTGATTTCCTCATCATCATAGAATCATAGTGTGGTTGGAGTTGGAAGGGACCTTTCAGATCATCTAGTTCCAGTCCTCCCGCTTTAGGCAGGGATACCTCTTAGACTGGTTGCTCAGAGCCCCATCCAGCCTGGCCTTCAGTGCTTCCAGGGACGGGACAGTGACAGCCTCACTGGGTGACCTGTTTCAGTGTCTCATCACTCCAATCTTCTTCCTAATATTGAGCCAAATCTACCCTTTTCCTGTTTAAAACCGTTTCCCCTTGTCCTGTCACTACCTGCCTTTATAAAATGTCCCTCCACAACTTTTCTGTAGGCCCTTTTCAGCTACTGGAAGGCTGCAACGAAGTCTCCTCGGAGCCTCTTCTGCTGGCTGTAAAGCCCTAGATCTCTCAGCCAGACCTCTGAGGGGAGGTTCTCTAGCCCTCTGGTCATCTCTGAGGCCCTCCACTGGACCTGCTCCAACAACTTCATGTCCTTCTTTTATTGGATGCTCCAGAACTGAACACAGTATACTCCAGGTAGAGTCTCACAAGAGCGAAGTAGAGGAGTAGAATCACCTCCCTCAACCTGCTAGTCATACTTCTCTCAATACAACTCAGGATATAGTTGGCCTGCTGGTCTGCAAGCACACGTTACCAGGTCATCACATCTTTCATCACCCCCCAATCCATTCTCTTCTGAATGGCTGCTCTCAAGCCATTCTCTACCCAGCCTGTATCTGCACTTACAATTGCCCTGGCCCAGATGCAGGACCTTGCACTTGGCCTTGTTGAACTTCGTGAGGTTGGCATGAGCCCAGTTCTGAAGCCACTTCAAGTCCCTCTGGATGGCATCTCTTCCCTCTAGCTTGTCAACTGCACCACAAAGGTTGGTGTCCTCTGCAAACTTGCTGAAGGTTCACTCAATCACACTGTCCACATTGCCTGCAAAGAAGTTAAATAACACCAGTTTCAACACCGGTCCCTGAGAAATGCCACTCATCACTGGTCTTCTCTTGGACATTGACACTGACCACAACTCTCTGTGTGCAGCCATCCAGCCAATTCCTTATCCAGCAAGTGATCCATTCATTAAATCTATTTTTTTTTTTTTTTCCATTTTGGTGACCAGGATGTCATGTGAGACAGTGTCAAATGCTGTGCACAAGTCCAGGTGGATGATGTCTGTTGCTCTTCTTTTGTCTACTGACTCTGTAACTTCATCATAAAAGGCCACCAAATTTGTCAGGCATGACTTGCCCTTGGTGAAGCCATGTTGGTTACCACCAGCCACCTCATCTTTACTTTCCATGTGCCTTACTAGGGCCTTCAAGAGGATCTGCTCCATGATCTTACCAGGCACAAAAGTGAAACTGGCTGGCCTGCAGTTTCCTGGATCTTCTTTTTTTCCCATCTTGAAAATGCAGGTTATGTTTTCTCTTTTCCAATCAGTGGGGACTTCACCAGACTGCCATGACCTTTCAAATATGATGGATAGTGTCTTGGCAACTTTATTCACCAGTTCCCTCAAAATGCATGGACGGATCTCATTGGGTCCCATGGACTTGTGCACCCTCATATTCGTTAGATGATCTCAAACCTGATCTTCACTTACAGCAGGCAGATCTAACTTCTTACCATTGCTTTCTGCAACGTGAGTGGTGTGACTAGAGCCCTTGCCAGTGAAGGCTGAGGCCAGGAAATCGCTGAGCATCTCAACCTTCTCCATATCCCTCATGGCCAGGTCTCTGATTTCCTTCCAGAGAGGACCCACATCCTCCCTGACCTTCTTTTTAACACTGATTGAAAAAAACCAAACCTGTAGCATTTCATCTTGTTCTCCTTTATGTTCATGGCTAGATTCAATTCTGTCTAGATTTTACTTTCCTAACCTGATCCCTGGCTGCTCAGACAGCTTCTTTGTAGTCCTCCCAGGTAACCTGTTCCTGCTTTTGCTCCCTATAGACTTTCTTTTTGAGCTTAACTAAGTCCAGGAGCTCCTTGTTGATCCACAGAGGTCTCCTAGCATTCTTGCTTGCTTTCTTTTTTCTCGTGATACACTGCTTCTGGGATTGGAGGAAATGGTACTTGAATACCAACCAGCTTTCTTGGGCCCCTATTCCCTCCAGAACTTTTCTCCCATGTCACTGTGCCAAGCAGTTCCCTCAAGAGTTCAAGGTTCTGCTCTCTTGAAGTCCAGAGTTGCAAGCTTGCTGTGCAGCCTCTTTGTCACCCTGGGAATTTTGATCTCCACTATTTCATGGTCACTACTGCTAAGGCAGCCCTTGCAAGCTTCATGTTACTCACCAGTTCTTTCTTGTTGGTGAGGAAAAAGTCCATCATAGCGCCTTTTCTTATGGGTTTCTGTACTACTTGGAAGAGGAGGTTATCATCAACACATTCCAGGAACCTCTTTGATTTCTGGTGCGCTGCTGTGCTGTCCCTCTAACAGACATCAGGGTTGTTGAAATCCCCCATGAGAACCATGTTTTGTGAACATGAAGCTGCTCCTATCTGTTTATAGAGATCCTCATCCACTTGGTCTTCCCAATCAGGCAGCCTGTATGATGTCTCCCCTGCCTTCCCTTTAACCCTAACTCATAAGCTCTCTGTCAGCTCTTTGTCTATCCCCAGGTGGAGCTTCATGGACTCCAGCTAGTCATTGAGGTAGAGGGCAACACCCTCTCACCTTCTTCTCTGCCTCTGTTTCCTAACTAGCTTGTACCCATCTATTCCTACATTCCAGTCATAAGAGTCATCCCACCACATCTCAGTGATGTCATGGACATCATAGCCCTGTAGGCATGCACATGCCTGCAACTCCTCCTGCTTGTTCCCCATGCTCCACTCTTTGCTGTACAGGTGCTTGATTTGGGCTCCCATTTAGGCTGATTTACCAATTAGAGTTCCCTTATCCTGAACTTTATGTGCTGTCTTGCTGGATGTGCTGTCTTACTGGCCTATGATCCTACTCCAAGCCCAGGGCATCCATTACCATTGTCAGCCTCAAAGTGCAGTGATTTGAGGACCCCCATCCTCAGCAACTCTAGTTTAAAGCCTTTCTGATTAAATTAGAAAGCCACCATTAGTGACTTTCTTACAAAAGTGGGTGGGAGGGAATGAGAGGAAGCCTTAAGAAGATTTGGGGTTTCAATTTCAGCAAACTCAAATGGTGATTTCCTTTGTATATTTCTATCTGCAGGGAGACAAACTTATTTTTTCTTCGTACTTTGTCTATGTCTTTCTCAACATCTAGAATAAATGATACTCTGCTGAAGGGAGTGGAACAGCAACAAATATCTTTTAAAATGTATTCTTCTAAACTTTCAGGTGCAGATATTCTGATGTAGGTATTACCTCTTACAGCCATTGCATGCATTTAGATTCTTTTAGCTGATTAATAGAAAATAAAGATTTGTCCTAACATTTTGAGAATGAAGCGCAAGCATATGCAGCAACAATTACCTGCTTCTGTTTGGCTGCAATTTGAGATGGGCAGCCTTTGACAAATGATATTACATATTTACCATTTTTCCAGAAACTACATCAGGCTAAAAACACATCGTGTCTTCTACAAAGGATAGAACCCGCAATCCACTGCATATGGTGCTGTCGAATCCATGCATACACACCTGCTGTGTATCATAAAATCAGTAAATTGAAACATTCTGTCAGTGATATTTTATAGAATGTAGAATTTTAGTGTCATCTGTGTCCCTATGATCTTTTTAGGTTGATGGTTACTCTGTAGTAATCTTCTTAACAGTCACAAGGTAAAGCTACATATATAATCCAACATTATGCATCTGGTATCTTGTTTTATCTCTTATTTCAAATGCCTACATTGCTCTTTTGAGAATACTACTTTAGATCTTGAGTAAAAGAATATAGCATTCAGATGCCTTGTCTTTCTCCGTGTCCAGCCACTGCAACAAGCTGTTGCTAAGCTCTGGCAGTACTGATGATTAAAATATAAAACTGAAAGACTCAATTATCTGTACTTTGTGCGAATGATCTTGACTTCTGTGAAGACTGGATGATTTCATAAGCAAAATGATAACAGAAAGATTTCTAAGACTATTGAATCTTGTTTTTCAAAACTTTTCTTGTTTATAATTTGTGTATAAAATTCCATATTTTATATACAATTCAATATACAAAATATTCCTTATTTTTACAAAAATTCAGAACAAGCAAATTTCAGAACATCTTATTCAACTTCATGCAAGCTAATTTTACCTTCAGAGTAAAGTGTTTGAATGGCAGCTTTTTGTGCGTGTGTGTGCGTGTGTGTGCTCAAGGGCTATTTTATAAAAGTTGTGCTTTTTTTAAAAAAAAACAGCACATTGAAAAATCTGTGTCTGCCAATAAACATTTTAGCAATTTCCCATATTTACATTTTTCAGCTCCAGCAGAATGTGGCACATTCTTTACTAAATAATTAGCTCAGCCAAGGAAATCAAGTTTTGTTGTTTCTGACTAAATGTACCAAAAACTATTTACATGTCACATTTGTGCAAATAACTGAATCCAGAGCTAAGCAAAGCAAAAAGGCTTTTGTTATCTGTTGAAGTTGTTCATGTTTGATAATTTAAGAAACTTTAGGCTTGCAGTTCGGGTGTTACTGTTTCTTCTTGTATCTGACTCCAGTACATGCCTTATTAGGACTGCATAAATCACAAAGTTGGTCTGTGCATGTTGTTTTGCTCTGTTATGTTAGTTGATCTTCAGTCTGTTTAACTGTACTCAGACGCTTGCATATAAAGTTAAGCACATGCATGTTAATTCCACTAAATCAGAAGAGACCATTTCCTACTTGAATGCTCAGCTGAATTGGGTGCTGAATGACTGACTGTAGCTTTTCTAGTACAAATACAATTGCTGCATATAGCTGGTGCTGTTTTCAGAGGTAGAGTTATGCCAATTCAGACTTTTTGGTGATGTAACTGAAAACATGCTAAAACTTTTGAAATTGAAACATTTTCTGTTTTAGAAGTAAATTCTAAGAAGACTTTTATATTGTAGCTAATGACAAGCGAAGGAATTTAGATGGAAGTCCTTACATAAACATTTTCTTTTCCTTTTAGCTTATTAAAATTCCCAAAGTTGATCACCCAAATGAATCGCATACATTTAACTTCTACTTGTCAAATGTTGGCAAAGATAACCCTCAGGGAAGCTTTGACTGTATCCAGCAAACTGCCTCAAGGTAAGTTTTACTTAACATTTTCTGTCATGGCAAATCTAAGCAGATTCTGTGGCTTTGAGCATATAGCAAAAATCTTCAACAGATGCATGCTCTTAGTGATGAGCTGCAGTTAAAAAAAAAAAAAAAAATTCCTAGCAGTAGCATAATTTTTTGTTCATTATAAATACTAGCTTTTACACAGAGTTATTTTGGTTTTGCTTTAAAAAGAAGAAGCTTTGAGTAATTTTTCACCTCTTCATGCTATTTTTAAAAGCATTTGGAGTTCCGTATCATTCAAGCTAGACCAGGTCCATTCTCCAACCACATGTAAATGTAACTGGCAGCATGCTAGTAGGATAGCCATAATGGATAGTTGTCTGACTTTAAGAACCACATTAATCAGTGACCTTACCCATAACTGCATGACTGCTGCACTTCAGAGCCCAAACGCAGTACAGAAGCACTTTGTCCTGATTCATTTCAGTAAAGGAAAAAGTGTTAATTGTCTAAGTAATGGCCAAGAAAATACTATCTTTCTATGTCAAGTTTGCCTCAGCGCCGACAATAACGCACTTAGTGTAGCATTGATGTGAACAATTGTCTGTCTTGTTTATTATGAAGTTGCAGGCAGATTTTGTTTAATCACATTGGAAGCTGATAGCAAACAGCCAGTCAAGCGTGTCTCAGGTGCTAATCGTGTTTGTGGTACAGAAAAGCTTCTGCCCTTACTCTGGAAACATGGGATTTGTCTAGATAGAGAATTTTGCCAGCAGTATGAAAATGAGCTGATTGAATAGCTCTCTGCCTGACAGAAGATCTCTAAACATCCTCCTTCTCTGTGTTAGTTTTCTTCTACTACAATGCAGCCTTTCTGTGAACTCATGCAACTAATGGAACCACTAAAAGCTGAACAGTTTAGTGATTTCAAGTTTGGAGTGGTGTGTTTTGGTGTTTCTTTTTTTGTTTAATTTGTGTCTGAAAGGGGTCAGACATCTGCTGAGGTACAAAGTAAGCCTACAGGAGTGCATATTGAGTTGAGAGGTCTTGCTTCTTCTTTCTTTTGTCTGATTGAAAGCTCTGCACATGTACTGCAGCTGCTAGTGTACCGAGGCTGCTGCCAGCTCCCAATTAGAAAATCTGCAAGAGACCTTAAGGAGAGCCATTGTGGAGGACTCATAAAAATCGTTTTTCTGAGAGATACCGCATCAGGCTCCTTCTTTAGGGTTCTCAAGTCTGACTCCAGTGTTTCACTAAGCCTCTCTGTGGGCTCTTTGTTGCTTGGGAAGGAGCAGATTCAGTTAAACTAAACTGAATTCATTTTATAAGTAAGACTAAATTTAAGAACTTTTAGTTAGAAATAATTCTGAATAATATGCTTACATAGTTTGAATGTGGCTCTGCAAAATCTAATTCAGATGAGCTTTCACTTTGTTTCTTTGTAGTCAGGTCTTGGTCTGTTCAAAGTATTTAATGCAGAATCATTTTTGAAAATAATTCATAAGGAACCTCTGGAGAGTATTTGGTTTCCTGCTGAAGGTGGGTCTGGCTTCAAAACTGGCTTAAGTTTTGCAGCCTATTCTGCAGTAGATTGCGCAGTGCCCTTGGTCAGTGCTCAGAAGCTCCCATGGCGTAAGCCTGTTCTGAGCTGTGTTCAATCTGTTCTTGCTCTGGAATATTTTAGAGCTGGTTTGGGAGCTGTACCATGCTCTAAGACTGCCACACGGAACTCCTTATCTTCTTGACTTCATGTCAGGCCACTACAGTCCTACATGGTGGTAGCATACCACATGCTGCTGACCAGTGCATGATGCTTTGGTGTTGGTGATGGTCCTTCTTGAACTGTTCAGTTCCTATGGTGTATAAAGACAGCAATGTTCAAGGAAATGTGCAGTAGGTAGAATTTGTGCTCTAGATGGCAAGAACTATTTTCTTTTGTAAATGCTGTGATTTCTGAGCAAGAAATAATACCAAAAATACAGCTCTGAGCTTTGGTTGGACAAAATTGTAGCTGTATCTTGAAATACTGTGCAGTGACTCGGCTTGGTCTACCTTTGTGACTTTCAGAAACAACTTGGTAAATTAAGAAACAAGGTGCCAAATGTTCCTCAGCCTTTTTTTATGGAACCTTTACTAGGTTATTCAAATCATCTTTAGGGTTGTCCAGAATGTTTTGCTCTGGTGCAGCCTAGCATCCTTTCTCTGTTCGGAGGTGTTGCTGAGGTGAGTGCTGCACAAAATAATTGTTAACAGCCATAGTCACTAAACCAGACTAAATTAAGTTGCTATTAGGCTATATAGGAAATCTAGGCTACATGTGTGCTCATCTGGCTGAGAGTATTACACTGTAAAAATGTGTTTAAACTTATCCAGGAGAAATGAGGACGCAGTTCTGGGGAAAATCTCCCTTTTCACTTAGTTTGGAACTGTTGACGCCTCTGACCATGAGCCACTGCTGATGTCTGCAGCTGCTGTGAATGCAAGGCAGAAATCCTAGAGGACTGTGCTTCTTCAGAAACCTGATGCCCACCTGCACTTTGCTGAGGAGACACATATCTGGTCTTGCATTCTTTCCTGTTGCATGGGGCTTTGGTCTAAGTGTCCCTTATTTAAATACACATCCCCAGAGAAGCAGATAGTTAAACCACAAGTGCTGCAGGTTGCTATCAAACACTGAGTCAGCAGGGGATCCTGAGAGAGTTCAGGATGGCAAATAGCATGCAAGCTTTAGGGAAAGTCTGGCTTACGTCTCTTGAACCTCAGAGGGACTAAAGCAATGATGGGCAAGACCTCTGCCTTTGACAGGCAGAGGAAGCAGGTGACTTTCAAATGTGTGTTTAACTAATTGCTGAGCATGACTTGAGAAGGCTCTAAGACATGGGTGTCCAACTTTTTCTTGCCACCACTGAGTAAAAAGGAATTGTACTGGGCTACATTTATATGTTACTCCAAAATAATGCCTCTTATTTATTTCCATGGAAACTCAATAGATAGAAAGAGCACAATAACACTATTCAATAGAGCAGATTCTCAACTACTGAACACTCTTTTTCAACACAGTAACCACCATTAGCTGTGCATTTTTCACCAGCGATAAACAAGAGCCTGCCTGCTGCACTCATAGAAATCTACACCAGCAGAGGCGACCCACTGTCACTGTTGTCACTTCTGAAACACAGCACCCACTGCCTCACTGTGCTCACATTCACTGTTTGGTTTCCATAAACATTCAGCAAGTGCTGATGAATGTCAATGGGTACCATTTTTTCAGTCACACACCTTTACTGCATCTGCACTTCCATGTCAGATGCCATTTTGTCAGATTGGTCCTCTATTGCCATCTGTCACACAATATGTAATGGGATGCTGGCAGGAAAGTCCAACCTCTGCTGCTCTACCACCACCATCTGCCTCTGACATTGTAAAATAGGAGGTATTATTTTCAGAACAGCTCTTGTAAAATATACAATATTGTTAATATATAAATAACATAGAATTTTAATGTATTTATTAAAACCTTAAAAAAAAAAAAAAAAAAAAAGAGGAACAAAACCCATAAAACTAGTGGGTTTCACTATGTTTTTGTGAAACTGATGCATCAGTCAAGTTCAATGCAGGGGTTGCAGTTCTCAGTGAGCTCTCAAAACGTTGAGTTGAGATTTCTGATGAAATTTTAGTCTTCGTGTGCTTCATCCTTGCAAGTTATTGTTCACAAATATACATACTGCCAAAAAGCAATGACGCTGAATAAAGTATGGTTGTGAAGCAAGGGGTGTAAGAGGGGAAATGTGGAAGTCTGACAAAGAGGCACGATCAGATTTTTGAGTTGAATGTCTCATTGCAACTCTCTATGTTCCGTTTGAAAATTTGCAGGTAATGTATGTGTATCAACTGAAAATGAAGTCACAAACATAAATTGATGACTTTTTTGGCAGACTTGAACCCTGTTCTCAAACTCCTTTATCAAAACTGAAAGCACAGCTGCGCATTCTTGACTGTTCAGATCCCTGTATTTAGCAGTTATTTGCCTTCACTTGAGTCAGCACTGCCCTCCCAGTGCCTTTCTTGTTTTCAGTCGACACAGCGTTAATAGCACACCAGTAGTTAGGTTGTTGCTGAGCAATGGGTGCGTGCCTGGGGCTGCTCCACTGTGAAGAGCCACCTCCATGATGGTGCAGGGCAGCTGGGCCACACTGCCAGCTGTGCTGGGCATCCTGCTGCCTGTGGGCTGCGGGTTGGGCATGCCTGCTTACAGACATATAGTGCTTATAGTTTGGATGTCAGTCTACTTCAGTTTGCATTGTAATCTGAGTAGTTTATAGTAGTTTTTTGTGTAGCAACTCATACTATCCTGAGCTTGCCTCTTGTATGTGATTATATGAGAATATTGTAAATATATTGACAGATAACATTGATAAAACAGTGATGTTTGGTTTGCAGAATAATTTGAAACGTATATTACCTAGTGGTGAGAACTGAAAAACATTTTTCTTTGCCTGACAGAGCAGCTTTTTAGGTTTTTATACAACCATACTTCTAGACTTGAAATAGTGCTTGGGCTCATTTTTTCTCAATGTTTTTATAGTTCTGGAGCCTCACAACTGAGTAGCCTGGGATTTATACAGAATAAAATTACAGTATGTGCAACAAATGATTCCTATCAGATGACCAAAGAGCGCATGACCCAAGCAGAAGAGGAATTACGCAATCGAAGTGCAAAGGTTATTAAGCCTGGTGGACCATATTTAGGTATGGTTGTATTTCCTTTTCTACTAGATGTCTGTAAGTTTTCAAATTTAGTAATTGGTCCTTTCATCATACTGTCAGCAGAGTTTATGTGTCAAAAGTCTCAGCGTTAGGTGGCTCACTATCATACTGCAGATTTAAAATCTGTTGCTGCATTAAGGGTTGGCTTTATTTTTCCTCTGGAAAGCCTGCCAGCTCTTCCTTCCTTATTATTGCTTGGCTGGTAAAAATTTTGACCATTGAAGTGCAGGGTTTTATCTTCCCATACACATACCTTCTCTGTTTTAGTAACTAATGTTTTTGGTTCTGTAGCAACACTTTAGAATACAGTGTTAAACCAGTACTTGTAAAAGTAATTAAAAAGAAAAAATAAAGTCAAGGACATCTCTTACACAATTCAATTACTTGCTTCGAAAAATGTGCTTTTCATACATGTTAATCAGATTTTGTTTATGCTTTTATCTTGGATGAGCTGTTGTTACTCTAAAACCGTATTTTTTTCCCATAAAAAATAACTGTCATCTGCATGTGGATTTCATCATTTTGCACAGAACAAAATGTGTAGGCGAGACTGCATCATTAAACCATTTTGAGTACTGTTTCTCCAAGGAGAATGGAGATACGAGTCTCGGTGAGCACACAGTGCTGGGGCTGGACATGGCAGTGAGCTAGACAAGCCACATCAGTCCCTGTGCAGAAAAAGCCAGCATGTGCTGGGCTTTGTCACTGTGCAGACATAGACACCCCTGCCATGGCAAGCTGCATGCTCCTGTGTCTCTGCCTGCAGAACCTTCTTAGAATTGCAAAATGAAGAGCAAGTGGCTTCTGTTGTGGGTATAGAGCTGGGAATGGGTTAATACTGGGACTGGGATGTGCACTGTCCAGGCTGCAAGGTGAGATGTGCCATGTCACTGCATTCTGCAACAACATTCTGCTTGGAGAAGCTCCATTTCACATGGATATCTGTCTTCTTTGCGATGGTTGCTTGAACAGGCTCCAAGTGAATGTTTTTAAGTTAAATAAATGAGGTCTGAAGATGAGCAGCAGGAGAATGATGGTGTTTGGGGATGCTTCTTTTCAGGCTGGCACAGGCAAAGATAAGGTAGGATAGGGTTAAATTGCTGCGGAGGTATGGAGGGTGGTTTTCAGCATGCTTCACACAGCATAGATTGGGAGCTGAGGTTGTCACTCGTGGTAATATGTTGTTATGTTTTCAGTTGATTTTTTCAAAGTGATTCAGAGACATAACTTAAGGTGCTTGCTTGAATGCCACATACACTATCCATAGTGCCAGGGATGCTTATCTAAACTGTGTTTACCTTGTGACAACACATCAAATGCGTTAATACACAACTGGCAAGTTCATGCTGCTCCATAAACATATCATGTGCCTTTTTGTGGTTAGGTTTGTTCTTGAAAACCAGAAAGCCAAAAACTGGAGATTGAAAGATTATAGTGATTTGGCCTTTTCTGCAAAATGGCAATAAATTTTTACTGTTCCTGGGAATAGCAGTGTATAAACACAACTATGTGCTGTTCTCTTTCCTGTGACTACAGAAATTTCCTGAATTCCAAGCATTGCTGTTGGAAGAGTGGTAGAGCTTCAGTTCTTATGACACATATTCACTAGCCTCCCTTATGTACCAAACACGAATTGTTAACATCTGAAAAATGCAGTTTGTCTCACATCCATTACTGTAGCAGATGTTATTAAAAAATGGAGTGGAGAAGTTGAGGGCTTTTCCTGGGAAACTCAAGTTAATGGTTGACTGCTGTTGCTGTAACATTCTGGATTCACTGTTTGCAAGCACTTGCATTGTTCTTTCAGTTGAGAAATATGTGTTTTTGTACAGTTTGATCCAAAATGCTCTGCAGGCTTTTTTTTGAAACTTCTTTGTCATGTATTCCAAGAACAGTTAGATTTTTTGTGTATTGTTTCTGCCCAACTTGATGTCATGTGTATGGCCATATGTAATAAGAGGGGAGAACTTTTCTTTTTCAAATAAGTAGGTCAGGCAATGACGTCAGGTTGGTAGTCTCTTTGAGCAGCAGTGCTATTATTTGTTCAGACGTGGTCTCCCTTGGCATTAATGACGAACACTTTAATTATATAGAAGGCCTTTTCTTCAAACTGTGTTATTCCAAAAATAATCTGATTTATTTTATTCAGTGCTTAAGATCATAGACTGGAAAGATAATAAAATCAGCATTTACTAAATTTACAGTGAAGTCTTCCTAACAATATAACCAATTTACCTGATTTTTGTTGTATTGAATAATTTCTTAATTCCTACCTTAATGCATCTTCACTCTGTGTATTTCCAGTGGATCTTAAAATGCTAACCAAATCCAGTTCTTGCAGATTATTTGGCCTGGTAATCTCTTTAAAATCAAATTCCTTTTCTTCTCCCAAACTCCCATATAACTTCTTTTTTTTAAACTCTTAATTTAGGAAAAAGAGTACAGATAAGAAAAGCACCACAAAGCATTCCAGATCCTGTGCCTGAAAGGAAGAGGTCAACACCTATAAACCCAGCAAATACAATACGGAGGACTCATGCAAACAATGCTGTTTCTCAGCGACCATACAGAGACAGAGTGATTCACTTACTGGCATTGAAGACCTACAAGAAACCAGAGTTACTTGCTCGTTTGCAGAGAGATGGTGTCAACCTGAAGGACAGGAATTCTCTTACAGCTATCCTGCAGCAGGTGAGATCATGGTTGCCAGCATTTTTTTTACTCCTGCTATTCTTTTAGTCATAATTTTGGGATGTGTTACTCCCATGTTTAAATGAGAAAATAATAAACACCTTAAATAATCCTCTCACCATTTAAGTGTTTCAACTGACTTTATGCACGTGCTTCAAAATGCAAGTCAAAGTGAGGGAAGAAAAGATTAAAAGATATGTGGGGGTAGTTTTGTTTTGCTGGGATGGTAGGCAGCAATTAACTATTTTTAGCTTTGTTGCTCCTAATGCCTTCTTTTTTTTCTTCCCTCTGTTTAAAAAGAAAATGCTGAACTAGGTAATTAAGAGAACCTGACCATGCTTTCTCTCAGTTGCTTGATGTAGCTCTTCTTAGTACTTAATATTTCTTGCCCTAGACTTACATGGAGTAAAGTCCAATAATGAACTAAGTTATTATTTCACATGTACGTAGTTGGTGGCCTTTATATGGTCAGTGCCTCTTCTTGGGATCTGACGGTCTTAGCAAACAGTAAATGAGAAAAACAGTGGTCTCTTTTGGGGAAAAAAAAAAAAGCAACAAAAAACAAAAAACTGCTTTGCTATCATATGGATTCTGTCCTTGTCTTTCTTGCAGGCTTCTTCCCTGTATGCTAGCTTTTCCAGTGCCCCAGTGAGCTGGGTTCCCATTGCATTTCTGTATCATATTCATAAAAATCACCAGTAGGCCTGCTGCATGACGTAGATGAGATTTCTAAGCTCTGTGTTCAAGTGTGCCACATACTGCTACTTTTTTAACGAAATAGTTCTGATAAGGCCCATTAAAATAACATGCAATGTTTTTAATACTACCTGTTCTCACAGACTGATGACTGTATTGTGTATGTAAAGTAGGAGTATTTCCTGTGTATTTAGAATAGTTTTGAAAATCACTGCAGTGAGTAACTCAATATTTATGCAGTTTTAGTTGATCCTGCACTGAGTTTTAAACAGTGGTTGTTCAAATAATTTAAGTATTGTTTAGTTTGTCCAGAACGATGATAGGGTGTTGTTTTTTTTTTTTTTTAACCTCAAAGATGTGTAATTTAAAGAGCCAGGTTCTTACATATGAATTTAATCAACTTCATAAATAATTAATTTTGTATTTTAAGTTTCTGAAGCTCTGCTTGCTATAGTAAAAAAAAATATGACAATCATTTCTTTTTCCATTATTTTTGGCAATGTTTAGAGACTTTCTTGGAGTCTCTTTCTATTATGTGGTGTGAGTTGTGTAAAGGTATTAGTTTACATTCAGAAATAAACAAATTAGCAGCACTACACTGTAGAAAGGCTTGTTGACATTTTTCTTGTCTTCATTATTAGTTTTCTAGGAGCCTAAAGTCAGGAACCAAAACTGTGTTCTCATATGCATATATTTCATTATCTTAGAATGCAGCTTTAATTCAGTTTTTAACAAAGTTTACAGATTCACCATATTTTGTTTACTTTGAATTATTTTTAAGCAGAGGAGAAACACACACAGATTAGCAGTATTTATCCACAATAAAATTAAAATCAGGTGCAAGAATGTGTCAGAAAAGACAGCAAAACATAAAGAATGCTTAACCCACAAGCACATTTAAATCCTCCTTCATTGAGCATCAGCATTCACACCTTTTAATAGTAAACATTACAGGACAGAAAATGCTCAAGGCAGCACAATGTGGTGGTGGTGGGTGCAAAGTTTTGGAGCATTTTGTATGAGGCAAATGGATTGACATTGTTCTTCTTTGAGATTTTCTCTGAAAGTTTGAGCAGGTATCAGAGTAGGAAGCCTGAAACAGTGCTTTGATGTCACTAGTCATGAGATTTTGCTAGAGATAGCTTGAATTTTTTGAGTATACTTTGTGTTATTTTTAAGGAAGATTAAAAAAACAAACTTATTTTCAGAGACACATAACTTCCTCATGATAGCATCTTGCTTCAGTCAGCTCTCTGCCTGCAAGAGAAAGAATGCATCTGTACATCACTCTGTTAGCTATACATCTTGATTCCTAAATAGATCTTGATAAGAATTCCTGCAGTTACCTTTTTTCCACCCATAAACAGCCAGTGTGTCTTAAAACTAATGGAATGGGTGAAAACTTATTCTTTATACTAAATGAATAAGTGTCTTTCTCATTATCAAGTAAGCTTTTTCAATAGAAAGGTATTGTTTCTTGTGGCGCAGTCACCTGAAAAAGAAAATTGATTCTATTTACAAGACAAGTGATGGCAAATAAAGCTTCTCTTGCTCCTTCTGCAGTCACTGAGGTGGTGAAAGAAGCATTTTCCAAGAACTCTGTGCTCTGCAAACACAGTGCAGCACTGTCAAACACAGGAATTGCTGGTGTCATCCTGAAGTTGAGCAGCACAGGTCTCTCCACATATTTCATTCTGGCGTAGCTGTATTTAAAGGCAGAGATATGTGATGCAGAGAAAAGTTTTTCTTAAGAGCACAATTTCATAGAAGCTTGCATCTTTGGGGGATTTTTTACATCCAAAATTTTATATCCAAATTTGACCACATTTCTGAGGATCAGCACACATGACATGAAAACTACTTTGTATTTCAGCTATAAAAATGGTGCTTGATTTTGTTTATGTTGTTGATTTAGCTGTACATTACTACTGTGGTTTACCTTTAGGTATAATTGTCTTTTTTTTTTTCTCTTTTGTAAATGTCTAGGTAGCCAACTTGAATCCCAAGGATAATTCTTATACTCTGAAGGATTATTTATTTAAAGACATTCAGAAAGACTGGCCTGGATACAATGAAGTTGATAAACAGACATTGGAGTTAATACTTTCTAGGTAAGTTCAGTTCTCTCACATGGGGGTCTAGTTAGACTTCTTGGATTGCATTAAGTAAAGAGGAATTGTCATGGGCCACATATGAAACATATAATATGGTTAATGTATGCTAGTAACAAAACTTTTATTTTTAAATTTTTTAAATTAAAACTTCAAAAAAGAGGGCAACAAAAACAAAGCAGGTTGGTCTCATGCTGTAGAAGAAAGAAAATAACAGTTTTAGAAACTGTGTGTTTTGCCAATATAATGAAAGGACTATGACATGGATACTTTTGCCTTGTAACCTGAAATGTGGGTAATCCTTACAGAAAAGTAAATTCATCTCAGAGTACCACCAGCACCAGTCATTTGGGATCTCCTGTAACTTCTAGTAAAGATGCTGCATCAGCTTCTCCTTCCCAGGTATTTTGTGGCTTTTAAAAATTATTTATAATGTACCAAGGTTTAACTTGCTTTATACTGGAATAAAATCTATAATACAGAGCACTCGTATTATCTTTGCCGTATGAAAAACTAAAGCATTTACTTCTAGATGGATACTTATGGGCTTTTTTGGTTTTATTTTTTGAGATGGTTGCACTGTCAAAGACCTTAAGACTTAATGATAACATAGCCTAAAAGCTGCCATGTTTAGTCTTCCGTGTTTCAGAATGTTCGGAATCTTTGGAAAGACAGAATTGCTGTGTACTTGCTCTCATGTAAATACGTCTAGATTGGTCGGAGGCTATCCCTGTAGTGTTTGAAGAGCTGAGATGTTAGCACCTGTCTATCAATAGCACACTGACCCTTGCAGGAGATAGCTCATCTGTAGAGGCTAGACTTGTTGACTATCCATTATTATCATGTACTTTCTGATTAAAATCTTAAAGTCGTTTTGTATTGCCCCTTGATTTGTTTATCTTGGTGTGTAGGAAGGCATTTTGAAAACTATAAATGTATATATATTTTTTGTTGTATGATTGCATGTATTCAAGTTTCTTTGTGGTGTGGTAGTTAAAATGATCAAAGATGCACAAACATAATTATGTTGCTGTTTAAGTATAATGCTTAGGAAAAGCTAGAATAAGCAGAAATTACAGTTGCAATCTGCTGTGTGGCGGTACATATTTTTTCTTGCTGCCATCTTTAAACACCCAGTATAATGGAGGGTAAAAGGGAGGTCTGGATCAGTGGGTCCAGGCTTCTTCCAACCTTTTCAAACTTAAGATACTTGCGCCCTGCTTTGCTATCAATAAAAAAGTGCAATACAAACTCTTCAGAAGTGGCTTGAAAAAATCCATATGAAATGCATTCCTTTAAGGAAAAGTACGACACTTTCTTTGAAACTGTATTTTCATAACAACTGAAATTTGAAGAAGTTTAGGTACACCAGAGCTTGTGTGTAATGACAAACTGTAAAGTACTTGGCATCTCACACTGTTAAGATACATGAGTTTAAAAGTGGACGAAGGGCACACCTATTCTTCCCTTATTTTCATCCTGTCAAACAGCAACATAGTGTGTGTGATATGGACCTCTATGTGTTACAACTAGATGGCACAGAACTGTGCCCAGTGCTTAGTTTAAAAATGGTGCCACCTTGTAAACCAAGAAAAAGCACAACAGGCTTGTTGAGGAAAGCATGAACCTATGTTTCAACTGGACAAAATAGCTGGAGGGGCAGCTGCAGCAGAACTGTTTTTTCAACATGTTCTTTGTTGTCTCCTCTTTAGTTGGTAGATCTGTGTTCAACAGCTGCTTGTTCTTAGGTGTTCTTCATTGAAGTGAACGCTACTACTCCATTTTGTTTTGCAGAAACGGCTCTTGGATTTCAACTTCATTGATCCCCTGATGAACAAGAAGCCGAGGATCTCCCACCTCAACAGTCGAGTCCAGCCGTCCTTGAGTGGACCCCCACCTGCCCCCAGCAAGAAGGCAACCCTTGCCACTGCAGCACCTGCCCCACCATCCTTGCCTGCCGCCCACCTGCCTGCCTCCAATCCGCCCCAGACTGCCAGCTCAATCTCCCCTAGCACACCTGAGGGGCGTGGGATGCAAGATCTGCCTGTAGATAGCATCAGCCAAAGTGGCAGTAGTGTCTTCAAGCACCAGCAAGAAAAATATACCTCTCGGACTCCTTTGGAAACCCCAGCGCCTGCTGCTGGTAAATTGGAACATCCCACATTTGCAGGTGAGGAGGATGTGTTGTGCAAGAAGTCCATGAAGAAGGCCAAAAAGCATAAGGAGAAGGACCAAATCAAAAAGCAGGACACTACAAGAGAGCAGAAAGATGAAGGACTACTTGAAAGCAAAACGGACCTTAGAAAAGAGGAGACTGCCATGATGAAAAGCCCCTCTGGTTTGGAGTCAGATGAAGGTATTAAAATGCTGCTTCTCATAACTATTGCATGAATAGGCCTTCTGAAAAGACACTAGAAGAACAAAGACTAGAAGCATGAATAATCTACTTTTTCCCCTGCTGTATTTTAAGTTCTTTACCATTATCTCTTACTTTATGATAACGAAGGATTAGGAAATAATTCGTTGTATCCTCTCTCATTATATTTTAGTTACCAGCTTCTTCTTTATGAAACTAACTAAATAAAATAAAACAAAATAAACAAAGCCCACCAAACAACTCAGAAGCAGAGGCTGAACTTTTTTTGCTAGAGCATTATCTAAAATTGGGTACATTTTAAAGAATTTTCTCTCTGCAGTACTGAAATCATTAGAACAAGGAAATATTCCATGGGTATCTATTGAAAAGTAAATCTTTAAAAGGAAAGCATAGATGCTAGAAAAAAAAAACAGGTAATGGATTTGGTTTTTTATTTGACTTACATTAAACTGAAAGTTTATTTAAGTTTACTGCATGTTTTTTAATCAACTGTTTTTAAAACCTGCACATTGATAGAATTAGAAATTAGAAAAGTTTGACATACAGGTGCAGCATGGTAGTTTACTGAAACACACAGTTCAGACATAAATGTATGTGATCATGCATTGAAATACAAGTTTCATGGCAATCTGCATTTTCATGGAAAATCTAAAACGTACATAACCTGACATACAGTTTTCTTGAGTTTTGGCTTTAACAGCCACAGAACTCACTACTAAAGCAGGCTAGAAGTCAGGTTGACCCTTAGCTGTCACAGCTGGAAGGTATGTTTAGAGCATGCAAGGTGCCCCTTTGAAGTATTCTTCTGCACGTAGAAAAAGTGCTTTGAGGTGATCTTTTCCCACATGCCCTTGTTATACTGCTTCGTGTCCACATGTGGTGTGAAATTACCTTGAACATATTTTGACTTTATCAACATGTGAGCATTTTTCTCCAGATTCCAGCAATATAACTCCAAATGACTAGGGAAATAAAAATCTGTATTAACTCTAATGTTGATCCCTACATTGAAGCTTTTAAATGGGCTGAGCCATTTTAGCAAATATTGTTTGAGTTCTTGGAAGTAAAATGCTCGAAGCAAAACTCTTCACAGAAGTAGTGTTTGTTAACATTGCTGGCTGCATTTCTCTCAGATATTGTTCTGACTTATGTACTACTTTTTTACTATGCCTCCTGCTTTCAACATTATAATTTTAACATTAAATGTAATCATCATCTGTAGAACATCGTAAAATAACTCTTTTCCCCTGCCTTTGCTCAGATGGCTTACAGATTTGTAAAAGTGGCTGAGCATTAGCAGAAATAATGTGCTTCGACAGTGGCAGTGTAAGATAATAATTATTATTAGAGAGGTTTTTTTTGTTGTTTTTTAAGCTTTCCAACAAACACCAATGAAAAAAAAAAGGCAGAGGTTTGATAAGATACAAGAAAAAAACACTAATTCCAGTTACAACTTAATTTTCTTTAAAGCAGCTGTTCTTACTTATCAAAAAGGTAGATGGGTCTTGAAATATTTCTTTAAATTGATTAGAGGGTATAGAGGTGCTTTTATAATGTCATCGAAAGGGCGATTTGCAAGTGCAAATAACTTGGAAACTTGGTATAGCTACATTAGTGAGGAACGTCTCTTTGTTGCAGTTTACTGAAGCCTGAGTGCCAGTAACCCATACACAACAGTCTTGACTTTCCTGCATAAAAGAGTGCTGAAATTAAATGTAACTTTGGATGTCCAAAAAGGGCAGGGAAGGAAGGATAAAAATGTGGCATAAAAAGAACTTCAACTTTCTAGTGTACATATTGTAGTCCTCTGCAGCATGAATGCTGGTATAAATCAAGCTATCTAATTGTGCAGCTATTCAAGCTGTTTAATTTGAATTGCTGTGCAAATGCCACGTTATGTCTTGAATTAATAAAAGTTGACCTCTGGTTAATGCTTTGGTCATGCTGAACCTGAGAAATAAACTAGCCGTTCCTCTTTTTGAACTGCAGTACTGTGTACTGTGGAGAAGGTCATATGAGCCTTGTTAATATACAAAGCTTGTTTGCAGTAATTTACTGTCAGAATAGAACTCTATAGGATTTTTTCCAGGCCTTAGGTTCTTATTGTTTGGCTATATTAAAAATCCGTTTATCACAAGTGTCAAAACTTCTGCTTTTCTATAGGAGTTGAAAAAACGTGCACTGCCTCCACAGATTCTCCTTCATCAACAAATGAACTACCAGACTACTTCAAGTGAGTAAAGTGATAATTTAAAATCTCCTGTTATTTATTGAAGCGATTGAAAAATCACCCGTACAAAGTCTACTTTAGTTACAAAATTGAAAAAACTACCAAAATGTAGTTGGAGAATAACAACAAATTCATTTATAACGGCAATTTCCTATAAAGGAGCTTGCCATCACTCTAAAATTACATTTTAAGTTAACTGGTTGCCTTATTTAAGTACTCTTAAGTTTTGAAATCTGAGCTTGTCCTTTAATTATTTTGAGAGAGAAAAGAAATGTTAAAAACAATTTTTAATACGCTTTGGCAGATTTAAAAAGAAAAAAAACCACATTTAATGTCATTCTTCTTGAAGACCAAAAGAAAAAGGCATTAGAGTGTGTGCTGCTTTCTTTTTAGACAAAAGGAGAGCTGAACGCCAAAGTACTGAGTATGCGAAGTTTGAATGAAGATCTTGTTTTCACCGCTTAGTACATCTAAGTTGGGAAGGTGGTGAAGGAAAATTAGCAAAATTTAAAGTCCAGCATTACAAAGTGTATATATATGAACTAGCAGGAGTTAACCACCAAAGTTATTTCTAAAGATTATGTAAATGACCACTGATAATTGGAAGCTACAGCAAAACAACCAATTTTACAACAGAATCATAGACTGAAGACCTAGAGATAAGAAAGAAACTTCAATTCAAATTTTAATTTTAGATTCTTAATTATAGCTGTGAAATAGGTACAAATGTGCTGAACTAGTATATGAAATGTTGCATATCTGTAGTGATTGGGGTATTACACTCTTTGCCGTCGAAGAAAGAATTCCCAGTTAAGGTTAATTTTAGCTTCTTCGCAGATAGTCACACATCACATTAACATGCTCAAAGGTTAAAATTTACCTGCCATGTAACGAAACTTTTCGTACTTCATTGCAGTAAGACAGGCGTTAAGAAACTGGATTTGAAATGGCATAATAGCAGAATCAATAGTTTGCTAAATGCTTGGTTTTGTGGTTGTTTTTTTCTTGGTTTTTTATTATTATTATTTTTGTTTGTTTGTTTTGTTTTTTAAGAATAATAGAATTAATTTTCAGTGAGAGGGATTATCCTTTGCACTGTAAAATAGAGAAGTTTATACTTCTGCATATTTATTGCACTGAGATGATGTAGGTAGACAGAGTAAATTGTGTTTTGCAGAGCTACAGTTTAGTGCTTGAAGCGTTGGGCTGAGAGTTCAAACCTGTGTTTAATTCCAAACCTTTCCTGGGTTAAAACAGATTCAGCTCTTTGACATCTGCTTCCCATGTACGCTGAAGGCAATGATACTGAGCTTTCTAAGATGTCTTGAAATCTTTTGTCTTCACATAGAGAGATATACAACTCTGTTATGTAGTCTGATATTTCAGTTGGGTGCCTTTAAGCTTTGCTAAAAAGGGGAAAAAATAGTGTAAGATTTCATCAAGTTGTTTGAGTTCTGATTGGGTGTAAACACTTCAGTGGAGAATTCTTCATGAAAGGAGCAACCTTTCAAATAATTGTACAGATAATCTACCTGTTAGCTACAGCTTACTGGAAATAACTTACATAGAGTTGCTTCAGGCATCTGCTTTGTCTTGAGGAAAAGATTGAATCCTTGAACAAACTTGCAGGTTGATCCAGTTTAAAGGATTTTGATAGTTTATTTTAGCTCTTTTTTCTGCCTCCAAGTACTACACAGTTCATTAGTATAATACTAAAGCATGTTGAAGATAATTTCCTATCACAAATATTTAGTGAGTAAACTTGGAAGGGCAACCTCCCGGATTTGTTGGTTGAGACCAGAGAGAGGTGACTGTAGGGAGCTGTCTTTGACACAGTGATCATGAAATAGTTGACTTCATAATTTTTGGCGTAAGGAGAAAAAGGTTAATACTCTCTATTTTAAGAAAGAAAACCTGATGCTACTCAGGCAGCTAGTTAGCAGTGTCCTCTAGTAATTTTCTCTGTAGAGTCTCTCCAAGAGTGCTGGTCGCTTTCCTGGAATCAACTCTTGAAAGTCCAGGATCACTCAATTCCATTCTGCTGCAAGGCAAGCAAACAAAGTGGAAGACAGGCCTGGCTAAACAGAGAAGCCCTCATAGAATTAGGGCAGAAAACATAGAATCTCAAGCAGCAAAGTCAGGATTTATGGGGAGAGTACAGAGCTTCAGTTACATCTACAGCTGGGATAAAACAGGGAAAGCAAAAGCTCAACTTGAATTGATGCTGGACAACAAAAAGGGCTTTTTCAAGTATGTCAATAGCAAAGGGGGATCAAAGGAAAACACTGTACTGATAGTTGATACAGGTGACCAACAAGTCATAAACAAAAGGGCTTAAGAAAAGGTGGAAGCATTTAATGACCTTTTTGCCTCAGTTTTTAGTAATGGCAGATCTTTGTCTGCCTGACCCTCTGACATGGAGGACCATGACTGGAGAGTCAGTGACTTTCCATCCATGGTCCCTAATATTGTACAGTTGCAGCAGCTCAGTGTTCATAAATCCATGGACCTGGTGAGATTCACCTTCAGAGTGCTGAAGGACTTAGAAACATTAGTGCTGCGCTTCTCTCAACCATCTTCTGAAGATTGTGAAAGTCTGGGGAGGTCTCTGCTGACTAGCCTGAACTTGGAGACTAGCCAGCATTACAGCAATCTACAAAAAGAGCATAGGAGAGGAGCCAGGAAACTACAGACCTGTAAATCTAACCTCAGTCCCTGGAAGAGTTACAGAGAAGATTGTCCTAGGGGATACAGGAAGTCAGTTAATGAACAAAGCTATTATCAGTCACAGTCAGTGTGGGCTCATGAAGGGACAGTCCTGCCGTAATAATTTCATCTCCTTCTCTAATAAGGTCACCTGCTTCATGAGTGGAGAGAAGGCAGTAGATGTAATCTTTCTATATTTCAAGTAAGGCCTTTGGAGCAGTCGATCTGTGAGATAAGCAGGTTCACACCACACTGAGTGATGAACTGTCTCGATAGAAGAGCTCAAAAGGTTGTAGGGAATGGACTACAGACCACTACAGTGGCGTGAAGTTCAACAAAGGAAAATACCAGGCTCCTCACCTTGTCTGGGACAGTCTGGGATACGAGTAACAGGAGAGCCTTAGCACTGGAGCAGCCTCACCTTGATGCCGTTTGCAGTTCTTGGCTCCACAATCTAAAAAGGATGTTAAGATCCTCAGAAACATCCAGAGGAGGACAGCAAAGCTGCTACCAGGACTGGAAGGCATATCTTGTGGGAAGAGATTGAGGGCAATTGGGTTGTCTAGTCCATAGAGGGCTGGAAGGTAATGTCGTCGCTCTCTGCCACTCTCTGAGGAGGGGAAGCAGAGGGAGGCACTGGGCTGTGTTCTTGGTATCTGATGGAAATGGCACAAAGATGCCAAGGAAAGATTCAGACTGGATGTTAGGACATTACCAAGGGGCTGGTCAAACTCTGTAACAGGCTTCCCAGAGAGGTGGTCCCATACCTGACAGTGTTTGAGGCATTTGGATAATACCCAGAATAACATGCTCTAACTTTTGGTTAGCCTTGAAGTGGTCAGGCAGTTGGACAAGATGATCTCTGGAGGTCCTTTCCAAACCAAACTATTCCATTCCATTTGTATTCAAACATGACTAGTCAAATTATAACAGCAATCCTGAGTTCACAAATCAACTTCCCTCATTGTCATGCTCAGCAGGGCTTTCAGCATGGGGCAGGCATATGTTAGTTCCAGTCTTTTGTTTATGTCTCTATGAGACCTTGCTCTTTTCTGAAGCTGAATTTCTGTTTTGAGAATCTTTTGGTGCTTTTGTCACATAATCAGTTTGTTGCTCACAGTATATCCTGCTGAATGTTAATGTCTCTGGATAAAGACAAAGTAATCAGTTCCTAACCTTCAAAATTTTCCTTGCAGAGGAGGTAAGGTAGGGCAGAGCTCAGCAGTTAACCGCTCCCTCACTGCATCTGTTCGATACCATGAAGTGTCTTTTGTATAAGATTGAATATGCATTTGTGTTTTCTACTAGAAAATACATAGCTATAGTCTCATATGAGCAACGCCAGCGTTATAAGGATGACTTCAATGCAGAGTATGACGAATACAGGAGTTTGCATGCTCGAATGGAGAGTATCACCAGAAAATTCATGAAGCTTGATGAACAGCGAAAACAGCTTTCTCCAGGGTCCAAGGAATATCAGGTAAAGAAGAGTAAAACCATGAAGACTGTGCCTTATTTCCATCTTTTACACCCTACAGAATTCTGTATTTTCAGAATAAGCAGATGCTTCAGTTTTGTAATCCGGTAAATTACACTGACATGATTTTACAGTGTCCAAGGGATACCAAGTAACTAGTTGTATGTTAGGAGGTACCAGATTGGCTGTAGTTTTACTGACTGCCTCACAGCATCCTGGTGAAGTAAGAGAGTACTGCTGCACTGATGAGAAAGGAGAAGAACCAAAGGACCATAATCCCCAGGCTTTGCTGACCTGCTATTTCCCATTGTTTAAAGGGGACAAGTTTATTTTGTATACTTAACAAGATGTGCAGTCACAAACTTATTTGGCTTCTAACTGTAAATTTTAGCAAAGAAGGGTATTAAAAACTTTGCATTCCAGCTTTCAAGCCTGGGATGACATTATTTTGACATGCAAATTCCAAATGTTCAGTACTGGAATTCTTAAATTCTCTGTGTGTGCTGAGGATGTTTGGTAGCATCTGGCTAGTTTTTATAAGTTTTTGCGCAGATTGCAAATGTATTTGTGAGCGCAGGAGTATTTTAAAATCCCTGGTACTGCTCAATCAAACAAAGGAGAGAAGCTTTACAGAACTCACGTACGTGGTCTGACCCTACATTGGCTAACTCTTGACTTCTGTGGCTTCACAGAACCATGTAACAAGTCATTTAGCCCTTATTTGAAGACTCCACCCAAGTGTGCTCTCTGTGAAAGCAAGTATTTTACAGTGGCGTGAATGACTTCACAAAGGGAATCTTCAAACGCATTTTCTTCCTGTTGCTTGTTTACAGATTTAATTGCAGATCTGGGCTGTGTTCTGTGTTTGTTAGTCTGTGTTTTTTTGTGACTCAGAACAGTGGTGACTCTTGGATAAGAAAATATCTTGAGTAAAACTTCATTTTAATGCTCTATTTGGTTGTATTTTCTAGTAGTAATGAAATGTTCTTCATATTGCTTTCATGTTTCAATTTTTTTTTTTTGTTAAGATGCTTCATGAGGAAGTCCTAGAAGAGTATCGAAAGATACAACAGGTATGTGTAGCACCAGGTCTGTGGGAGTTATAAACTGTTGGAATGGGCTGATGGCCATTCTTAAGCAAAGGGCAGGAAATACTAAACTTCAGATATTTTCATGCCCTAATTTTCTTTTTATCTTACAGTCTAGTCCCAACTATCGTGAAGAGAAACACAGATGTGAATATCTCCATAACAAGCTGTCTCACATTAAAAGACTTATAAGTGAATTTGACCAACAGCAATCAGAGTTACGGCACTAGTCTCCTGCTCAGACCAGCATATGTGAATGAATGGAAACTTATTTATTTAAAATTCCATATGAGTTGCTCTAAGATTCTAAGATTGAACTTTTGCATTACAAAAGTTTTTCAGTATTAGTTTACTTGAGTTGACTACTTCTGTTGTTGATGTTGTTTGTATGCATATTTGAAGCTGCTTTCTCTGGTCCCTTTTTTTCTTCAAGACTTATGTTTGTCCATTTAAATCATTTTATCAGTAGGTGCTGGGACCCAGTACATCTACTGTGAAGTTGTGCACATTTTAAGAAAATAGTGTAGCGAACTGAAATACTTTTGGATAAATATAAGGCTATTTTTCTGACCTTTCTTGTTAATGCAAACTCTTTGCCTTAAATGGTAGAAGGTTTAGAAATTTGCACAAAAAAAAAACCACAAAAAGAAAAAAAAACAAAAAACAAAAACATTGTTTTGGAGGGTAAAAAAGGTGTTGTATATAAGTCTATATACAGCCCGTCTTTGTTACTAGAGAAACTCATCACTGCAACTTAAACCCCCCATCGCAATGGTTGCCTTAAGGTGTTTGCTTGTGTGTATTTAGTGTAGTTAAATTATTAGCTACACTGCTTCCCGCCTGCTGAAACACCTGGGAAGCACTACATGGCCTACCAGTGTCTGAAAGTGTGTGCCTGTTCTGTGTGTATGCAAAAATGTGTGGGTGTGAGCATGCATGATGAGGAGGGGAAAAAAAAGAAAAAAAAAAAGCTGCTACTCCAACTACTCTAAGTAGGCCAGACATCGCTCAGGTTAAAACAACTGACGAGTGTTCCTCTAGAATTTTTTCCTATAAAATTGCTACTTCTATTGTGGAAGATGAGAGCATTTCCATTTCAATAGTTTGTCAGCTTTATTAATGTTGGTAAAAAAAATTGATACTTTACAAAAAATTAAACAGATATATAGTTTTGGGGCAAGATTATAAAACTAAACATGTAGGCTACCTATTTATATACTGCTATAAAGTATTTTTTGAAGAGAGTTATGCAAAGAAGCTATTGCCTACATGAAATGTATATTTAAAGATTTCTGTCCTGGGTGCCAGGAATATAACAAAGAACAGATGTATTTAACTATGAAATACTGTGATCACAAAACAGCACAAATTTTCATTTCATGCAGTTTTTATTTTATTTTGATTTAAATCATTGCTTGCTTTGTCATGTGAAAACACGGGTTATCTGGTCGGAATAGAGCAAAATCTTACTTCGTCTTACGTTTGTCTTTTCAAAATACAGCCAATTGAAAAGGGAAGCACTATGTTTACAAATATGATTTTGGAATGTTTGCCAAAATAGTGGTAGTATCTCTAATAAACTTTATCTCCAGCATTAAAAAAAAAAAAAAGAAAACAAAAACAAAACAAACAAAACCCACAAAAAAATGCCAACAAAAAAATACCAACAAAAAACAACAACAAAGAAAAACTAATCCAAACTGTTGTATATCATTGTAAACCAGAAAATGTCTGAAAATATGCATTCAAGTAAATGGGAATTTGAATTTTTGCCTTGAATTTGTGGGTTCAGATATCTCGCAGTCGTGAAGATGAACTAGCTTGCAGAGGCATTCCTTTCTGTTGCATGACTTGTATGACATATTTGAGGCCAAGCTGATTCTGGATCCCTTGGCTTAACCTCCACATTTCAAACGGCAATGTGAAGGGATGACCTCTTGCTTAACAGTAAGAGCAGCATTCATCTGGACTCAAACACTGAGGCACACGGACAGCAGTGCCTAGGTCTAAGTGCAGGAGCTTTTGTCTGTGCTGCGTCTGCACTGGATAGCTGGATTTCAACCCAGCTTTCAACAAAGTGTCTTCTCAGATTGAAACAATGGAAAGCTTCTTATAGTGTTTTGGCAGTGCAGTGCTCTTCATCTAAACTGTTTGTACAGATCTTACTTCAGCTGCCGTTGTGAGACATTCAGTACTGGTATACAGCTGTCCTAATGTGTTGTTAGTATTTGTTGTACTACCACTATGTAAAATGAGGTTAGTGTAGTTAACAAATTTTTCTCCTCCTTTTATGTGAAAAGATTGACTCGTATTTGCATGCATCTTCTGGTTTACTACCTGTGTATCTGTTGCAGCTGGAGGTTAATGCTACTTGAGAGGTCCACCACTGTGCATCACCATGAGATCTGACAAGCTACTGTAAAGACCTTAATTGAAGGTTTTGCTCATTTGCATCAAGCATTTCTTAAGCCTTGCAAGTATACCAAACAGCCTATGTAAATTTACGGCACTATTTTGCAATACCTATCTCTTGTTGCCCTTGAGCTGCCATTCCTGTTTGGCAGATGTGGAAGAACCCACTGACTCTAGGCCTGTGACTTTATTGCCCTGCCCCATACAAGTGTCCTGCTTGCTCAGAGGAGCAAGCACTGCAGATGGCGGCATGTTGGCTGGGGATACACTACAACAGGTCTGGAGCAAATGACTGATGGAGAGGAGCAGATGCTCCTTCTCCTGAAAGGAAGCTGGATCTCACTGCGGTTTCAAACAACATCGAGACATGAGGGGGCATCAGCCCTCTCCAGCTGTCTGGAAAAAAAAATCACAAGTTATGAGGACTGGTTTCCCATGTTATGGTTTGTAGGGGGAAAACGATGCCCAAAGAAAACTTTTTTGAAATAGTAGCTATGCTCTAAACCATCATAGGAAGCAGATCACTGCTGACTGCTTCCAGGTCTTCATTTGATCTTGTCACTAATCAAAAAGTAGAAATATTTGAAAGCGTTTTGTAAAACATGTGTGTAAGTATTGGAAGCAAAGTTGCTTCAATTAGTTTTAAACAACTTGGATTAAAGTGTTGATATCGTAACCTTGTTCATTTGTTAGCTTTCCTTAAACAGTGTTGTTACAACCAGTCTTTCTGGATATGTTAATGGTGATTCATGTGAAGACTTATGGCTACTTTAAACTGCGATTCTTCTCAGAAGTTTTGCTCTGCTCTGTATACCTGAAGGGAAAGGGATATGGCCAGAAGTTCTGTAGCCTTCTTCTGGGGAAGGATATGGAATTGTTTAAGGGAGGGCAGCATCTGGGAAACATGAAGGCTTACAACAGGGCTGTGACTTCCCTTTTGATTCAGAGTACTGTAAAACTTTTTTCAATTGTTTCCATGCAAACTGTATTTAAATTCTGTGCGTGAAACATCTTGGGGCATTCTGTCAATGAACATTTGAGCCATTGTTGCCCTTCTGTTCTGCATCAACTTGAGTTCAATAAAATGTTCACTTTGCAACCCTGAGGTGTGGGGCTGTCCTTGCCTGTCAGTGGCACTGCTTGGGAATGTGGGCAGGGCAGGGAAGTGAGCACCATTCACAGAACAAGGTCGGAGAGCAGGAGAGGCATTGCTGCACCTTCGTGGAGCACCAGGCTGCAGGCTGTTCTTGGCTGGAGAATGACCCATGCTTAGCACAGTCCCTAACCCAAAAAAGCGAAATGTTCACGTGCCAATTTGCAGTGGCTCTTTTTCCTACCCTTCTGAGCCTGAAGTTCCTGTCTACTTCTATTTTACATTCACAGCGAAGGGTTCTGGCAAAACACTTTGATATTGAGCACAGTCAGGTGCTTAAGAAGATGGTGAAGATCATGGGGCTTTCCCCAGCCGGTGCATATATGCTAGGGACAGGGGAGGAGGTGGCAGTACTCACAAGAGTCTCACTAATTTTGTGAGCTAGCTGTAGCATTTTCTGTGGTAGAACGTGCTTGTCTGTTGGTCAGTAGCTATTGGTACAAGATGGCTGCATCATTCTGAACAGTTAATTGTTGGTTGCAGAACTGAGCCGTAGATAAAAATTTTACAAGCTGGTAATTATTTTGCTTCATGTTTCACTGCTTTTTTAACCTTTTTTTAGGATGTGAAAATTCCACATATTTGATAGCCATGTGCATTTCTAGCTGCCGTTCAGGCCTAAATTCCTTAATGCCAAACTAAAACCAAAGTCATACACATGCCACTGCTGAAACCACAAACTGTCTTTGAAATCCTAGAACCAAAACACTTCTGAGGCTTTCACTTTTAAATATTACTGACCCGGTAAGTTAAATTTGCCACGTCTAAAATCTTACAACTGATGGCACATACAGATGTAGTCATGCACAGAAGTGCATGCAGGAGGATTTCAAGGGATACAGAGATGGTGAAAGGTTTTGAGGGCAAGATGTATGAGGAGCAGCTGAGGGTCCCTGTGTTTGCTCAGTGCAGAGCAGAGGAGCTGAGGGGAGCCCTCATGGCGGCTGCAGCTCCTCCCAGGGAGCGGAGGGCAGCGCTGAGCTGTGCTGTGTGTGACAGCGACAGGGCCGAGGGAACGGCATGGAGCTGCGTCAGGGGAGGGCAGCTGGGGCTCAGGGAAAGGGGCTGCACCAGAGGGCGGTGGGCACGGAACGGGATGCACAGGGCGGTGGGAGTTCAAGGAACATATGGAGAATGTCCTTGACACAGGGTTTGGATGTTGGATGGTGCTCTGTGGAGTTGGTAGTTGGATGCAATGATCATTACAGATCCCATCCAACTTGGGCACAGCAGATTTTCTTATGATTAGATACGATTAAAATTTCAAACTTTTATATACTGCTAATGCGTGATACTAAACAGGACAGGAACTTCCCAGTCCTTCCAAAGGCCAGGAGATGCTCAGGACCCTGGGACTGAGCAGTATGGATTTTCTGATAGCTCAACAAACTGAGCTTCCATTAGATCTGGTTTGCTTTGGTGCTCCAACCACCTCAGCACACTGCTCAGAAAATTACTATGATGTTACAATACCAGCTTGTTTGTAAGGCACTTGTGATCATTACGGAAAAATGCTAAAAACAGCATGCACAAACCTAAACAGACACTTTTGTCTATAGAATTTTCTCATGTATGAGCGTGAGTTTTTCTGCTCTCGACAGATAATGAGGTTCCCATGGGTCAGGCTCTCTTGGCTATTTTTTCACATTAACAGAATGTGACTGGATGCTTAAAAGAACTAATGTAATTGCTTGTAATGTGCATGCCATCACTCCAAACTTTATCCTGAATGAGTCTGCTGGGAACTTGATATTCTCATCTTTACCCTGACATTCCCAGGTAAATGTCCAGATCACGGGATAAGTCTTTCAGATTTATCTGAAACATCTGGTCTCCTTCCCTAAACACAAAGCCCAGAAACAGGGTATGCCTTCCCAGAATCATACCATTGTTTGAGCTGGACAGGACCTTTAAAGGCCCTTGCAGTTGGATCAGGTGCTCAGAGCTCCATCCCACCTGACCTTGAGTTCCTCCACGGATGAGGCATCCACCTCTCTGGGCTTTACTGTGCTTCACTGTGGGTTTCAGTCTTTCACGACTTTGTACCTTCACTGTGCCTGAGCTTTCTCCTCCTTTCTAAACGTGGCATCCCTGTGCACAAATTAAGAACACCTTGTAGGTTTGGTGAAATGCATGCTTTCAACATATTTGTTTTACTAGTAACAATATTGGATACTAGAACCACTCAGCAAAAAAAAAAACCTGTAAGGACATCTCTTCACAGAGAAGCCAAAAATGCTGATGTGGAGAAGAATAAGCAGAAGTTGAATTGCTGAGCTACCACTCCAGACAAGGACAGCAACCATTTTGTCACCATCAAATCATCTCCTACTATCACTACTGTACAATGAGTGCAAGACAGCCCCAGGTAGCCCTTAATGGTGAATAATCTTTTCCAGTGTACAAAACAAAATGCCAGCTGTTGCCACTACTGTCTGCAGATCCTGCTTTATTTTATGATTTCTAAACATCCATCCAACTCTTTCTGCAGTAAATTGCCTTTAGTTGCACATTTTTTCTCACAACACAGTCAAAATTTCACCACACCTGGGTCCTCACAGGTTTACAGTAGTGACAATAGAGATAAGACAAAGCAAGCAGGACCCTTGATCAAAACGCTGCTCATTCCCACAGCATTGAATAAGGCTGACAGTCGGTCACAGACAGAGAGACTGTGTTCATAAAGCTCCTCCAGGTCTGAGGAGGAGCTTTACCACAGGACAAGATGGACAGAATGGGGAGCTGGAGGTGACTGCAGTTTTGACATTTGGCAGAGAGGGGTCATAGTGCCTTAGAGGTGGAAGAGGAAGGTTGCCCCTAGAATATCTTGCAGTGCTGTAAGTAGCAAATAAAGATCTTGCAGAAAAATGTGGAGCAGTTCACAGTTAGCCTTTCAAGATTACTTTAGCACTGGTAAGAGAACAATAGTGTGATGTCTGGGAACAATTGCAATGGCCCAGAGTACAGTTGTTATGTGCTTTCCCCGTGAAAGCCACTTTCTACCTACCTGGCAGAAAGGGGCCACAGCTTCATCCTGAAGTGTATTTTCTGAAGATATGGAAGATATGCATGCATCCCAAGTCAGCATCACCACACCACCTGGGCAGCTGCTGCTCATGCCTAACACTTACCAGGGCCATGGTCTGCACCCAGGCAAGGAGCTGGTGGTAGCAGCACCTGCTTTCCTTCAGCACGACATGTCCATTTGCTCATGTCAGCCATGCTATCAAAATAAGGAAAATACATAAACTACCAATACAGAAACGCCAGAATGTAGGATGCTGACCTATAAAGCCCTGAGGACCTGAGTAAGACAACACTGTAGAGTATTCCCAACTCACTGCTCTGGAAAGTAGTGCACAGAACAGACTGCCAGCTCCAGCCAAACTCATCATGGAAAGAAGAGCATCAAGGGGCACCCAGGCCTTGACATCTAAGAAGGTGTTTGTTTGGTTACCGAACGCTACTGATGACAGTCTTTTGGGCACGGCCCTTCTCCTTCTCACAAAACCCTGCCCTGGAGGGCAATCAGACCCAGGCTGTCTCACCCTCCCTTTCTTTAGAAATCCTTGAGGCTGCATGGAGAGCATCCAACACACTGAAAATTATGGGACAGATGGTGAGAAATACTGAAGTAGAAGAGGAACCTAAGCAGCTACTTCCATGTTAGGGAGTTGGGATGACAGCTGGAGGGCTCAGCAAACCTCAGCAAAGTGGCTGGAATCAAACTGATGTGGTGGCTAGACATCTTCACATCTTGAGTCTAGTCTTCCTGAAACAGCAGAGTCACACTTGGCAAGCACTGTAGGCAAACAAACTGATTGCTAAACAGAAGATTTCCATCCTCAGCAATTGTCAGTCAGCTTTTTTCAGTTTTTTCAGATTATCTGTAAAGATGTACATATACATAATCATTCCTTCTACAACTGTTCCCTATGAGCAGGATATCAGAAGAGCTTTCTTTCCAGAAGCACAGCACATTTTCTTCAGTTTTCTGCAAACAGCTGTTGAAAATAAAAAGGAATTTTCGCTGGCCATGACTTCTTATTTTAAATAACCAACTTTTCCTATGGGAGAAAAAAGGGTCTTGGGGAGGGGTGAAGGGGGGGGAAGAAAAAGGAAGGAAAGGGAAAAGAAGGGAAGGGAAGGGGAGGCGTTGCTGCAACCAGTGGTAAGAGTGCTTGTTTGCTGATCTCCTTGTGATCATACCAGTATTAGAATTAACTGAGGACTGGAATTAAAAGTTATGGTAGTATAAAGTTCACAGTGTTCTTACACAGTGAATTTTCTTATGTTGACAAAAGAGTATGCCTCAGGTGTTGGGCCTTGAGACAAAATGCTCAGGAAGCAGACCAAAACCACCAGCTCTTTCTGATCAGCACTTGAAAATCTCCCATTCACAGGAGAAACAAGTGTGATCAGAACTGAGGTATGGGTGGAAGAACAGTGCTGGAACATAGAAACACGTGTTCCTCAAACCAGCCACCAAAAGCCAGCAGCCATGAGCAGTGTGCTGACCTGACCTTTGGCAGAAGAAGCTGATTTATATAAACACCTTGGAGGGACTCCAGGCTGCACCTGACATCCACCAACTCTCCTGGTGGTCACATTTTTCTAAGCAAGTGCAGAGAAGCTGTTTTTTTTCCTGTGACCTTGGTAGCTCAGAGGTGACTTGCAGAGCTGTGTTTATGCTGTTTCCAATAGTGACCATTGCTCTGATTCCCTTCTGGACTTCTAATAGGGGGAACTGCCATGAGAAATAATCTCATGAGCTACTACTAGAGTTGCAAGGATATACATAGCATGGAAAACAAAATAATTGTATGATAGGAAGACGCAGACCTGGCTTTGTTTGAATTTAATCCCCTGCATCATCAACTAAGTAAGGAAAACTTGAAACTGGGTTTTCCTTCTCTAACATTTCAAAGAAAACAGGGTGATTTTCTTCCTAAAGAGAATCTGCATCTTTCAGGGTTTATTTCATATTAATTCAATAAATCCCCACAGCAGTGCTGAGAACTAAGCATTAACAACTAAATTTTAGCCATTTTAAAGCAAGGAGCTCATATGAGTATGTAACATTAGAGGAAGGATTTCTACGAAATGACAGCAAGTTAAAGTCTTTGGTGAGTAAATATTGACCACCACCGAGGTGAGCGACGGAAAACAAACACTGAGCCCCGCAAGGGACAGTGCCTCAGTTAGCACAAGGGCAACAATCTCACATCTCCCTGGAGCCTTTGTCCCAGCAGGGTGAAAGGCTCCTGACATGCTGCAAAATCTCTCCCTAGAACCATCCATCCCCAGCCCTGCTGCCTGTGAAGCTGCCATGGAGCATATGTACCTTCTCCTTTCTTTTATTTCTTTTTCTTTTTTCTTTTTTTTTTTTTTAGGGTGGTGATGCTTTGTTTTACTATGGTTTTTTGTTCATTTTATTTTGGTGGGTTTTTTTATTTTTGGGTGGTATTTTTTTTTTTTTTTTTTTTTTTTTTGGTTTGGTTTGGTTTGGTTTTTTTTTTCAGTGGCAAATAACCCACAGACTCCTCAAGCATCTTTATGGAAGATACCTTTTCCAGATTATTTTTCTTCTCTTATTTCTGAGCAGATAACAGCCTTTCCTTCAGCAGCAGGAAAAAATTTAATTGGAGTATTCATCCTTCTTGGATGCCCCAGTGATAATCAGACAGAAAAGACAAATCTGCAGGAAGTCAGAATTTATTAATCCTAACACCCACAAAAACAACTTTTTTTCAGGTCAAATTGCTTCATTATGTCAAAAGTGACTAATAGCACTTTTTGCCTCTTGCCTCAGCTGTGGAATACTGTCAACAAAAGGAAGTTGTGAATCTGAGAGCATCCAGGCAGAGGAGACCACCCTCACCAAGGAGCTCCTGCCACAATCGAGCTCCCATTCAACCAGCAGCAAAGACCCCAGCTCACTGCCCTATCACAGAGTATTCAAGTCAACACTGACTTTCTCTCCTTGCTGGATGAAGCACTTTGAGAAGCAAATAACAAGAAGTGAGATGACTAGAGGAGAAAGAAAATGAGAGCAACAAAATGAAGACAGTCACAAGAATACTTCAACAAGGACACAGCAAGCTGTCCATGCTTCCAGGAGCGAGACTGGGTTAGCTTGCCTTTCTGGGCTACATTGCCAACACCTGGCACACTCCTTGCCAGAATTTAGCCCTTTCCTGTGTTTACTCAGCACAGCCAAGCACAGGGCTGCGTGTTTTTCCAGGGTACAGTGGCAAAATACTGTGACAATACCTACCATTGTTCTTCACTAGGAATGAGCTGAGCCATGGCTACCACAAGGCTCAGTTTTCCCCAGGCACCCCAAAGTTCAGCCCAAAGATCTGCCAGCAAGATAGCCTCCTGGAAAAGCCTTGCAGGATGTGCAGGCTGTGTCTGAGCCAGGCACGTTGCAAAACCACCTTTGATCTCAATTATATCCCCAAAGCTCTGAGATGATGAGGAAAAAAATTCTGCAGAAAGATTTGCCATGTTTTTTCAGGTCTTAAAACCAACCCAAGCCTGTTTTTCACTAGGCTGGGCAGTGCCTTCATCCTTACCCTGCCTGACCTGCAGCATAGCACTGCGGCTTCCTCTACCCTCTGCTCCAGGCTCTTCTCCTCCAGGTGGGCACCTGCTCCCGCACCTCACCTGCTTGCTTTGGTGGAGGGAGCTGGGATCTGCTGTCTGACCAGGCAGTCTGCCTTTTTCCCACCACTGGTGTGAAGTTTCTGCAGTTCAAAAGAAAGGGGGTGCTGGATCTGCTATGATTTCAGATTTTCTGCAGAGACTGCCTCTTGTCTGCCCATGGAAAGTTTCCTCCAAACAAAGATGTTTTGAGTCAACGACCCAGTGTTTGCTGAAAAGCACTGCCAGCTCTTTCCGGAGGCATAATGTTATGGAAAGAAAACAGGCCAGACTGCCTCAGAGAAGGACAGCATGGCTTGTTTGTTAGAGGTCAGGCTGCATCCCGTTCTGCCTCCCTGTGCTCCCAGTGCTCAGGTTTCAAAGCTTCATGGCTGCTGATGTCTCTGCTGCCCAAGGAGCATTCCACATGGCCCACTGTGAGTCACTGCCGGGACCGGCAAAAAGGCATGGAGAGAACTCAATAGTTTTGACTTAGGAACTGCAAGTGCAGAAGTTTTGCATGAAAATCTTGAGCCTGAGAACATCTTCAACAAGATTTTGGTCAAAAAAGACATCCTAACTAGGCACAAATCTGGGTACATATCATGAAAGAGACTCACTGTATGGAAGTGGCTGGAGTAATAGGGGCATACTCGGGTCATTTGGAAGGGGAGCTTTTCACGTAGCTGTTATAAATGGTTTATCCTTATAACAACTCCTGAGCAGAAAAGTTACCCTGATGATCCTTCACACACCTCACCCTGCCTCCACTGCATCCCAACGTGCAACACTTCACAACATGGTGCAGCTCCCCAACAAACGCAAGGAAAGCGCTGAATCACTTAATATATTAATTGTGCTTTGTTATTATAATCAGAAAACTCTTCCTGTTTATGCATAGACAAATCTGACAGCTGCACCACTGGTAGCACGAACAGTTCAAGTTGTTGTAGCGTGACGTGCCAGCTTTATGAAGGTGCTCTGGCCCCAGTGGTGCAGGCAATGATGGGTTCCACACAATCATTTTTGCCTTTCTGTTTTCCACCTGTATACCTGCGGTTTGTGCACTGCTGGAGCAGAGAAACCTAGAAGCTCAACAACACTGCAAATTCCCAGCAGCTTCACACACAAAGCAAACTTTGATGAAGTAAAGAGCACATTGTTTCTCATTGCCCAGAGAGGCTGTGGATGCCCCGTCCCTGGAGGTGTTCAAGGCCAGACTGGATAGGGCCCTGGGCAGCCTGGTCTAGTATTAAACAGGGAGGTATGTGGTCCTGCATGTGGCAGTGGGTTGGAGATTCATGATCCTTGAGGTCCCTTCCAACCCTGGCCATTCTGTGATTCTGTTTTCTAGACAAAGTGTTTGGCAGAGCCACAGAGTTGCGGTGCAAGAGTAAAATTTTGAAGGTGCAGGATTCTTTTATTTTTTCTTTCTAATCCACCTGCTGCAGCATACATAAAATTAACTTGATAGTTTGCTTTTGTGCACTTTCATTGCAACCTGCAGTTGCCTTTACAAAACATAGCCCTTTTCTGTTGCCTTCTCCCATTCCCCACACCTCGCTCCCAAGAAAAGAATCAGGTTTGTATTGAGTGTATGAATCACAGAATCATACAGTCATTTGAGCTGAAAGGAACCAATAAAGGACATCTAGTCCAACTCCCCCACAATGAATAGGGACACCTATAGCTCCATCAGGTTACTCAGAGCCCTGTCCAGGTTGATCTTTACTATCTCCAGGAAGGGGGCATCCTCCACCAATCTGGGCAACCTGTGCCAGCGCTTCAGCATCCTGATTGTAAAAATCTTTTTCCTTATTCCCACTCTAAATCTCCCCTCTTTTAGTTTGAAACCATCTCCTTACTCTGCCACTGCTGACCCTGCTAAAGAGGGTTTAGTAGTGCTGCCCTTGCTAAAGAGTCTGTCCCCTTCTTATAGTTCTCCTTTAGAGATTGGAAGTCTGCACTCAGGTCACTTTGCAGCCTTTTCTCCAGGCTGAACAGCCCCAGCTCTCTCAGCCTGTCCTCATAGGAAAGATATTCCATCCATTGGATCATTTTTGTGGCCCTCTTCCAGATGTGCTCCAACAGGTCCATGTCTCTCCTATTCTGAGGACTCCACAGCTGTATGCAGTACTCCAGCTGAGACCTCACCAGTGGAGAGCAGAGGGGCAGGATCAACTCTCTTGACCTGGTGAAACAGAATTGAAGTTCATAGGAAAAGTAATTTTAAATGTTCTTATAGAAGTTCCATGGTAATTCAGGCAAAAATCAAAGAGAAACAAACCAAGACAGGAATTTGCTGCTCTTACATTTCACAAAGAGCAAAACAGGGTCTCCAAATCTCTGTCTTATTTTTCCAGATTCCAAGTCCCTGGGAGCTAAACCATGTTTTGCGGACTGACTTGGAAGGGGCTGTGCCCCCATTCAGCAGCTGCATGGGCAGCAATGCCCTGCATGGCTCTGGGGTGGCCCTACTAGGGCACAGAATGCTGGGAAAAACAGAGGTTTTACTTCTTACTTTTTGGGAATCCCAATAGAAAGCAGAAAAGTAACATAGAGACAAGTTGTGGCAATTGTTAATCCTAGCCACCACAAATCAGGAACTTTCACGTGAGAGTGCATGGAAGTCTGCAGAGCTTTGTAACTGGCCTCTGGGTTTTTGCATGTGGTATCTTTTCTGTTCAAGGCTCAATTACAGATTGAGTTCCAGATCTCGGTGGCTAATTTACATAAATATCTTCTGCACAAACAAATTGAGGCAAGGCTGATGTTCTCCACTTGGGCTGCTGAGGGGTATTGTCAGGTCAGGTCATGGAGATGCCCACTAGTAAAGCAATTATGGCAATTCAACCTTCATCATTTATTTATCATGAAAAACACTTTTCTTTCTCCTGATTCCAGTTAGGAGTAAAAGGAGACACAGCCGCCGACTGTACCCTCTGATTTCTCCCTGTTAAAGGCATTTGTCACTGTGATGCTGAGTGACACATTACCTTTTTACTGCAGCTCCAGGCTTTACACAAAGCACACTCTGACACGCTTGTGCTTTCTGAATGTACAAAATGCTTGTCACCTTGGAAAGGCACAACGTTTTCTGTCCAATATATTTAACAAGAAGTCATTTTCTCGGTAATAATAAATCTCTAGACTACAAAAAAATCCCTCTATAATACAAAAAGTAATAAATAAATAAATAAATAAATACAAGTCGTTCAGTCTGCATATTGCCAATCTCTAGTGGATACAGCATGTTTTCTTCTATGCTTTTGAGGATGTTAAATCATTTTAAAATTGCCTGTAAGGACGTCCTGTGCCTTGGCTCTGTAAAGGATTATTGCACTTGGAAACAAAAAAGCAAAGGCACAGCCTTTGTCCCACACAAACGTCAGAAGGCACCACACCTGGCTTCAGCAGAAAGCATTTCCTGGGTGTGACTCCCAGCTGAGAGTTTCTTCTCTGTGGGAACTGCAGGTGGTCTGGGGCATGGCGCACAGGTGTACAACTGCCCAGGCACAGAAATGTAAACGGCACTGCAGCTTTCTGTTGTGGTGAGGAGCAAGGTGGGTGTATTGTGTTGCTGGAGTCCTTTCGCACCACCCCACACCATCCCCACGCCCTCCTTCAACAGGAGAACAAAATCTGCCTGATGTCATTGAATCACAGAGTCCTCTAAGCTGGAAAAGACCTTCAAGACCTACCTGACCTACCAAGTCCTGTCACTAAATCATGTCCCTCGCTGACATGTCCACACATCTCTGAAGTCCCCTTAGAGGACTCTGTAACTACCCTGGGCAGCCCATTGCAATGCTTGACCAACCTCCTCATGAAAAAAATTCTTCTTAAAGCCAGTTGAAACCGTCCCTGGTGCAACCTGGGACTGTAATGTCCTTAGCATGCCCCCACTTCACTGTAACTCTCTTCTGCCATTACGAAATCCAGAGTACTAGCCTACTGCTCTCACCACTAGCAGACTGGCTTTCCATGTCTCTCACATCCCTGAACCTCTAAGCAGAACAACATCCCTCCCATTGTAAGCAAAGCACAAGTTCAGGACCATCTGACCAAACTGAATGTGCACAAGTCCATGAGGCCCATGACACGCATCCCAGGGTCCTAAAGGAACTGGCTGATGTGGTTGTCAAGACACTATCCATCATATTTAAAAAGTCATTTCTATCGAGTGAACTCCCCAGTAATGCGGAAAAAAAAAGGAAATATAACTCAGATTTTTAAGAAGGATAGAAAGGAATACCAGGGAAACTATAGGCTGATGGGCCTCACCTCCATGCCTGGGAACACTGTGAAACAGAGACTCCTGGAAGATATGTTAAGGCACATGTAAGCTGAAGAGGTGATCTGAGACAGCCAGCACAGCTTCACCAAGGGCAAATTATGACCAATCTGGTGACCTTCTACAATGGATGATGGCATCAGTGGACAAAGACAGAACAACTGATGTTGTCTACTTGGACATCTGCAAGGCCTTTCACATGGTCTCACATCCTTATCTCTAAATGGAAAGATATGGATTTGAAGGCTGGATAAAGAACTGGTTGGGTGGTTGAAGCCAGAGGGTCATGGTCAATGGCACTGCACTTGGGTTGGAGAAATTCCTTATACATGCACATACAGGGAGAAGAACTAATTGGGAGCAATCCTGTGGAGAAGGACGCAGGGGTTCGGGTGGATAAAAAGACAGAAGGCCAGCAGAATCCTGGACTGCACTGAAAGAGGCAGCAAGGAGAGGGAGGGGATAGTCCCTGCTCTGCCCTCATGAGTCCCTAGTTGGAGGGGGTTAGGATCCCCAGCACAAGGAATACAGGGAGCTGTTTGAGCAGATTGAAAGGGTGCCATGAAGATGATCAGAGGGTGGGAGCACATCTCCTATGAAAAAATGATGTGGGAGCTGGGCTTGTTCAGTCTGGAGAAAAGAAAACTGTGCGGAGACTTATTGTGGCTGTTCAGTCCTTGAAGGGAGCTTATAAGCAGGAAGGAGACTGATTTTTTTACATGGCTGATAGTAACAGGATAAGGGGGAATGGTTTTAAACCAAATAAAAGCAAGATTTATGTTACACTTTAGGATTAAATTCTTTAGTCAGAGGGCAGTGAGACCCAGAGAAGCTGTGGTGCCCCATCCCTGGAGACGTTCAAGGCCAGGTTGGATGGGGCCCTGGGCAGCTGAGCTGCTGGGGGGCAGCCCTGCCCACAGCACTGGTTGGGGTTGGGTGGGCTTTGAGATTCATTCCAACCTAAAACCAGTCTGTGATTCTATGATCTCTGGGCTCTCAATCTCAACACTGACACACTCAATGTTAGTTTCTGATTTTTAAGGTCTGAGTTCAGGCACATGGTGTTGGTAGCTACTTGCACCTGAGACAGGAGATCCTGGTAGTCTTGCTGTCTTTTAGCACACCCCACCTGCCTGTCTGGTTGTTGCTAGAGGCAGACACAAAGGTGCTGCAGTGAGGATCAAGCTCTAACAATGTCTGCTTATCAGGAGAGGCTGGGACACCTTGCTACACAACAACAGCTTTTCTCCTCAAGGAGTTCTTCTCCAAAACATGACCTACTTCCTTCTTCTCCTCTCTGATAATGCCTCAGACAGGTCTCATCCCTGAATCTGAGATTAAAGTAAAAAAGTAACAAAACCACAAAACAAAACAAAGCAAGAACAAGTCAGTCTTCATCCAGAAAATCTGTTTTGAACCACAAAGCAATGATTTCTCTGACACATCTGGCAGATTTTGCTAGTTTTGGCTATCTTCCTGGTGCCATACGAAGCACTGTGCTCAAAGTGTGCAACAGTGGAGAAGAGGGAAGGAGTAACAGTAGGGGTATAAGCAGGGCTTCAAGGGCACTGCCACTGCCTTGCTGGGTGGTGCCAATGCAGATCCCTCTCCCATAGGTAGGAAAACACTTCCACATTCTGCAAAACTCTGTTCTAACAGAATTAAAAATACCTGAGGGCACAGTCAAATGAATTGGCACTGACACTCACTGAGTTTTCAAGAGAGCTATCCGACCTCCCCATTTCTATTTGAAAAGAGGGAATCAGGTCACCTTGCTGTCAAATATTGTGCTCTCCTTCCCAAAGAAGCACCAGAAACACTGGCATGTGTCCCACCATATCACTGCCTTCTGCTCACATGCTTCAGAATTCAGGGAGCGAGCCCCAAACACTCTTCTTAAATCACTCTTCAGGTTTTCCAGTAATTAAGAACGTGGGAATATAAAAATTAAAAAACAACAAAAATAACATACCACCAACAAAAACAGAAGCCTGCAGGAAAGAAAAAAATATTTCATATCTAGTTATTGGCTGTTTGTGGTTTCTTCCTCCATTTTTCTGGAGCTCTGTCAGTCTGGCAGCAAAATAATGGTGGCACCATCATAGATGCCTGAGGCTGGAGGGTTTTATGGCACACCCCGGACACCAGCTGGAATCCCTGGATGTATCCACCAGCAGTAAATCCTGCCTCAAATCTTAGCATAGGAAGAACATACACTGCTTTCATGTTACTGAATTCCCTCTGTATTCCTCCTCCTCCTCCAGCATCTGTGAGAGCAACATTACCTGAATGCCTGCTTAGAATACATCAGTACAATGTTTTGGCATCGTACCAGCTAACAATTAGGGTTCTTTTACAAACACTTAAAATCTGTTTTCTGATAGTTATCCAAACTTCTTTACTTGGCTAGAACACTCAAGAGTAAGAGTCATTTTTAGCTCTTGGCTCCAGCTACAAATGATGAAAGACAGACGGCTTTGCAGGGTAAGCAATGCAGCTTCTCATAATAAGAAAAAAGTCCAACATGTGTTGCATAATGCAATTACACATTAATATGGCACCCTCATACACAAGCACAATGACTTATTGAGAATTTCTGGCACAGAGGTAAAAATAAATTGTAATCTGATATATGTATTTCTTCTTTCTTTCTCAGAGCATTTTTCATCTTCCAACTCTGCTCAATTCAATTTTTCCATTACAGAATTTATGGCCCTGATTTCTCTACACTGAATTAGCCTAGCTGACTTCATGCTGATGTGTATCAACAGCAGCACAAGGAAAAGCTGTGGATGCAAAATGTCTGCAAGACAGAGGCTCACACACCCTCCCAGCATTCTGCTGAGTAGTAGCATCGTCATTAGGAAATTGCTTTGAATTTTCTAATAGAATTACAAAGGCAAGAGGAAATATACTGAATTCCATCCCTGCAGAAGTCCAGCATCATAAATGACTCCAAGCACTTCTCAGCTGCAATATTATTCAATTAAACAAGTGCTCCATCACCTGGGGAACATTATTACACGTGGAGAAACACAAAGACAGGAAACATACTCTGTGAGACAAACACGGACTGCAAACAGAAGACAGGAAATTACTAACCAAAGCGAAGTGAAGTGGGAGATGCATGTCTGAAATGGTTTGCAGTGTCCCTACCTTGAAATTCATGCAGATCCACAAAAGATGAATTCTGTGTCCCCTCTTGAACAATGTAGACAAATATAAACACTGACTTCTGAACAATAAGTAAATGTGAGCAATCCTCATATATATCTATGAGGATTACTCAAAGCAAATTATGAAAGTAATCTGCACCAAAAAAAAAAAAAAAGAGAGAGAAGATATTTGAATTAATTGGAAGGAGGACTTGAGGTCTGGTGTTTATACCGTGCCAGGAGGGAAGGGTTTGGGAACTCAACAGGAGGATTCCTTCCTTGACTTTGCTGCATCTGTTTGTGGCTCTATTTAAAAAAAAAAAAAAAAAAAAAAAAAAAAAAAAGCTGTCTGAACCACTGCAAGCACCATTAAATGTATCCATATAAATTTAACACCTAAATGACAACAGTGAACAATTTTCCACATTTTTGTGATAATGTCTAGCACATTTTAGAGTAATGAGAATATCTAACGTTACTGATAGAAAATGTTTATTTAAAAATACATATCACACTTTTAACCAGCCTATGCCCAGATATGTTAAACGCCTTCAGGCAAAAATTCTTCAAAAGAACAGGACCAAACCAGCAAGCCTTTTGTCTCACATACCTACTACTATACCCAGCACTTAATAGTAGCTGCACAGTAGAGTAGGAAAAGCTTGGGCACAAGCTCAGTCTTCTTCCTTCTTTGCTTCCTTGCTTCCTTGTTTCCTTTCTTCCTTGTTTTCTTTATCTTCCTCCCCTTCTTTATCTTCCATTCTTTTTCTTTCGTTCTTTCTTTCTCCTGTTCTCTCTTCTTTTCTCTCTTCCTCTTTTCTTTCTTCCCTCCCTTCCTTTTTTCCTTTTCCTTTTCCTTTTCCTTTTCCTTTTCCTTTTCCTTTTCCTTTTCCTTTTCCTTTTCCTTTTCCTTTTCCTTTTCCTTTTCCTTTTTCCCTTCCTTTCACCCTTCCATTCTTTCTACCTTCCTCTCTTCCTTTTCTTCCTTATTTATTCCTCTTCCCCTTCTTTTCTTTTTCCTTCTCCTCCTTCTTCTCCTTTTCTTTCACTCCCTCTGTCCCTCAGACACATTTTAATTAGTCCAAAGTTAATTAAAAATGGGAACAAAATAATGCAGAGTTCCAGCAAAACACATTTTTCTCACGTGCCATCTGTAATTACCACAGCTCATCTTTTGGGCTGTGCCCCTTGTGCCTGCGCAACACAAGTTAGAGTCACCCGGTGTCACAACTTGACTCAAGTACCGGATCGAGAGCATCAACTCGCGGCGCGCTGCTGCCTCCCGGCGGAGCAGATCAGGATCAGCACTGCGCCGCCGGGCTTCAGGAGCAGTTAAACTGCGCTGTTGCTTGAGTCTTACGCAAAAATACGCTGGGGTTCAAAGCTCCTCAACCAGCCACATGCTCCCAGGAGTGCAGCTCCACTCCAGGCGATGTTTATTTGGTATCTGTTCACCACTGTAACTGCATCTCATTTTGTTCTTCATTGTGTGCAACAGTCTACAGCCGTACTCATATGCGTATCTGTGTGAAACCAGAGCAAAAACTCTGTCCTTGTAATAACGCAGTTTACTGAGTTTGCCAAGTGCAGACAATCGTTCACTGCGAGAGACTGAGAACATGGCTGCGTCTGTGCTGCGCGTGTAAAGTGCCAGAAACACCACATTTCCAGCTAAAAGGAATTATTTCACTGATACAACTATTTCCTCCTGCCACATCACTCAAATGTCCGGATAATGGGACTTTCCTTCCAACTCTTCATCAAAAGAGCTTCTAATGCTTCATCTCTAACTGGATGAGATATCTGCAAAAGCACAGTATTCCCCTAACACCAGTAACACTGATCACATCTCACTCAGTCTTCAGAGGCATAACACGTTATCCTGCAAATACAACAATGCAGCCTGACATCAGTTGAATCTTCTAATGTTTTAAACACATTCTGATCACGGTGCTCTGTACTTAAAGAATTCCCATAGGCTAGCAGATTGCCAGTAAAGGTAAGGCAAGCTGTGCTCAGCTGAGATCCCAAATATTCTCTCCACTTTGGAAGAAATCCAACATTAAGGGAAATGATTTTGAAACTGTGGCAGTACTGCTGGTTTTGGACTGGATACTTGTTAACTCCCGGCTGGCTGCTGAAAATAGCTTCCAGCCATACATGCGGCCGCACCATCAGAATCTGCTGACTTTGCTGGAATTTGCTGGAATTTTCTGGAATTCCAGCTGAGCTGGAATTTCCCCACCATTCTTGCCCAGATCAAGGCTGCAACTCCCTTTCTTCTGGTAAGAAAATGAATCAGTTCCTCACTGTCATCCGTTCTGCGTCTCCCACCAAATTTATCATCTAGTATTTACCAGAAAATAATAAAAATAATACCTAAATACCTTTGACAGTTTTGTAGACATTTTTGCATTAGCACTATACTTCTCTTACCATTTTCCCTTATCTTAATGATGCATTTTTACACATTTTCATAGCAGTTTTCTCCCAGAGGAAGTATACATTCTCCTTTTAAGATATTCTCAGGTGAATATCCAAAAGAGTGAACTTTTCTAGGATTTTCACACTTTCATTACAATAAGCTCTAGAAAAAGCAAGTACCGTGGAATCTGCAAGGCACCGGATAGGTGAGAGGTAAACCTTGTACAAACCTATCAATTGTGGACCCTGAATACATGCAAATAAAGTCTGTCCTTGGCACAGAATGAGTAGTTCTGGTACACCATGCAGCAAATAATCAAATAGCTCAGTGAGCAATGACTGAAATATTTAAACCCAAAAGCCACAGTTTTGCATCTGTTACTTTGTGCACCACCCCGTGGTGGGTGCAGGAAGGCTCTCCCTTGCAGACCCCCACACACAGCACCACAACCGCAGCCACTTACGGCAGAAGCTGCCTTGAACTCTGATCACAGACTTAATATTAACATAAATATGCAGTGAAGGGCAGCCCAAGTCTCTCTGCCTTCCATATTTCGGGTCTCTCCTTTGCAGACTAGTAGCCTGTTGCATTTCTGTACCTCCACATCTAGCTGCTGTTACCCAGCAGTCATCACAGTAGGCAGACATCTGCAGAACAGTTTTTCAGGGGAGCTTTGTAACTCTAGTAATGCCTGTGCATCTCTTGTATGAACAGTGATGAGGAAAGCCTTCACAAGGTTCTTTACAAAGAGTGAGCTGCTGACCTGTCATTTGGAAATGCAGACCATTGCTTAAATGTGTTTGGCACTACGTACAGGGAAGAACAAATTTTTTACTGCTAATTGTAATCATTATTTTCTCATCACAAGACCTCACACTGCAGAATTTACACATAAATCCAGAGGATTAAAGTTCCAGTTAACTCCACACCCACAAGTAGCTACTCACCATGACATTTTTCTTCTTCAGCTTCTGTAGCATTTCTTTCCTTGTTTGCGTACCATGCACCAGACATACAGCATGTATGTAAACTAAACAAAGAGTATAGCAATGACAATGATGCCTGCCTTGTCCATAAGGTAAGGAAACCTCTCAAGAGGAAGAATCTCAAGCCAGATGGAGCTGGATGTCCCAAACCAGTATCTGGAGGTGGTCTCTGAGTCAGCCAGCTGATTATGCTACAAAGGCAGCAGTTGCAAAACCTACAGTTAACCTGGCTGGGTTTTTTCTGAGTTCCCTTAGAAATATTTGATAAAAGCAAGGCCTGACTTTTAAGACTTTTCTTCTCATATACAGAACAGAACAAATTGAAGGAAATCTGTGTTTTTATAACTGTGGGTAGGATTACTTTATTAACTAAGAAACATAACTATGTTAAGTGTTTCGAAAGAGCAAACTTTGAACTTCTGAAGAACTCCTGGTTGCACATTCTTTGTTGGCTGTTTATCATTACACTGGAAAGAACATGACAGTCTGAGTCCTCTCTTGCAGCTTATTTTCCCTGGGAGTCTTCAGCCCAAGGCTCAGAAAAACAGGATCTTAGGAGCATTTTTGCTACACAAAATACATCCATATTTCTTCTTTTAGACATTGACACAGGCATGGGATACAAGCAGTTCTGGAAGCTGTCACATAAGCAGAACCACCCAGGACAGTAGGCCTTCTTGAAGAGGAGACATCTCTCAGCCATGCTTTGTTGTCTCCCACATTTCAGGTATTGTTTGGGCTCTTATTTTTTTCCAATGTCAGGTGTGATTTCAAAAGTTCCCTACCTTCTCTGTGCTCATTGCCCACTTTGTCCAGACCAAAGCAAGCAAACTAGCTTGGCCACGTTCAGCACTTTGTTTGTCACATTTCTTCTTTTTTTTTTTTGCACCTTCTGTTTGGACCCTACACTGAACCCACCAACCACATCCTGGGCTGTATCAGAAGAAGAGCAGCAGCAGGGAGAGGGAGGGAATTGTCTCCTATTCCGTCCTTGTGGAGCCCCATCTGCAGTACTACATCCAGGCCTAGGACCCCCAGAATAAGAAGGATATAGAGCTGCTACAGTGGGTCCAGAGGAAGCCACAAAGATGATTAGAGGGCTGGAGCACCTCTCCAGCTCTGAAGAAAGGCTGAGGGACCTGGCCTTGTTCAGTCCGGAAAAGAGAAGGCTGTGCAGAGACCTCATTGTGGCCTTCCAGTCCTGAAGGGAACTTATAAGCAGGTATCCACTTTTTTCTCATTCGAAAAGTGATAAGAGGAAATGGATTTAAGCTAAAAGAGGGAAGTTTATGTTAGATGTTAGGAAAAAATTCTTTCCTCAGAGGGCGGTGAGGCCCTGGCACAGCTGCCCAGAGAAGCTGTGGTGCCCCATCCCTGGAGGCACCGAAGGCCTGGCTGGATGGGGCCCTGGGCAGCTGAGCTGGGATGGGCAGCCCTGCCCACGGCACGGGTTGGGGCTGGGTGGGCACTGAGGTCCCTCCAAACCAAACCATTCTGTGATTCTGTGATTACTCTGAGCAGCATATTCTCACTGTGAAAGCTCCCCAAAGTGACAAAGTAACTATAGGTTAACAGGCTTCAGAAATGCCCAAAGCACCTGTCACAGTTTCTCAAAACCTGTCAGCTTTCAAATCTGTGAATTCGGTATACGCAGTCTTCAGAAAAACACAAAAGTGGTGCTTAAACTTTGCTGTATTTTCGAGATGGGAAACTGGTTACTAAAAACCAGACAAAAGCTATCACAAAGGCTGAGACACACCTAGCAGATAAAATAATCTGGGCAGAGCAGCTGCTCTCAGAAGTCCTCTTTTTTCTTAGAACAGATAGTGAACTAGAAGTTGAAACCAGGAAATGCCTGGCCTGGAATTTTCTTTGGTGTACTAAGCACACAGCTAATGCCTGGCAAGGAACTGCAGTATGGTGTGCAAAGAGAACCCAGCTGTCTAATGTTTTCTTTTTGATTTCTGCAAAGGAATGGGCAGTGCACAGAATGCCTACATTTCAGTACATAACTGTGTGCTTTTCCTTCTACCATGATGCGACTAACTGGGAAGCCCTGTTTTGGGCAGGGGAAAAGATGCCGTGTCTGCCCATAATCTATAAGGTTGATGACAAGTTAAAAAAGAAGGGATGAGTCCTGGTGTTTCTTCCCTGCGCTGCCCAGTGCCATAAGCAGAGGCAATGAGGGCAAATGGGAACGCAGGAGACTGCACCTAAACATAAGGAAAACATTTGGTTGTTCCATCTTCGAGGTCTCCATTATTGGAGACATTCACACTCCTACGGACATGATCCTGAACAACCTGCTCAAGGTGACCATGCTCTGAGCAAGGGCTTGGGCTGGGTGCTTTTCAGGGTTCCATTCCCCTGAAGGCAGCTACACTGCCCATATGAGCAAATCAAATGTGTGGAAAGTGTTAAGGACTTACGGAAAGCAAACAGATCTAATTCAAGAAAAAGCAAAGCATTGGGCTGAGCAGTATTACATCCGATCTCAATAACTGACTTAAAGAGCCTTATTTTTTGCATCGTATATTTTCTAACTTAGGAAGGTAGGATACACCACTCAGAGGATCTCTAGAGGAAATAGAAGGATAAAGGATCCTGCAAGGATAAAGCTTGTTTATCTGGGCATGGAATTCCGTCCCATGCACACAGCTGTTATTCTGTTCCAGTGACTTCATTCTTTATATCTTAGGTTGGATCTCTTCTATGTGCTACTGGAGGTCTGGGTGAGATGTCAAGAGGAATTCTGCTAACCCATAGTAGAAGAATTTATGCTAATGAATGATGTTCTGGCTAAAATTCTAGCCAAGATGTGGCCTGGGAAACTCAGTTGTAGTCAAACTGATGGATACTGGAATACTACCTAGTGCCCTTACATTGTGCCAAGGATGCAGAAGTCTCCTTCACCATGACACAGACTGTGGACTTTCTCAGCAGGTGGAAATGGAACTTTCACATTAATCTGAATCTGCCCAGTTGTAGTGTGATATTTGCCATGCCTGAAGCAAGCATGCAGCCTTATGCTGAAGACACAAGTCAGACACAGACTCTTTGAAACAAGTCTGACAATCCATCAAAGCACTTTCGGAAACTGAAGACAGGGAATCTCACCCATTAATGAATTTTCACATGTAAAAACACATACTCACAAAAGACTTAAATTTTGCTTTAATTTCTGGGAATGGCAGCTCTCAAACACCTTAGCTGCAGGTTTCCTGACATCTATATTGTCCACTTGTGGTGACAGTATCCTGAAGCTAGTGACAGGAGGTAGGAAAGGCTTAACCACACCCCTGTAAGAAGAGAGAGGCAACAGCAACAGCTCAGCCATTGGCAGAGTAATAGTTAATGAGAAACTACTGCAAACCTTGTACCAAAGCACATGCCATAAAATAACCCGTGACAGTTAAGCGCCTTCCTGCTTTTACACTGCTAGCTTGTTCACCAACTGGGAAAAAACAAACAGAAAGTGGAAGTGTTGCTGCTTTAAAGCAAGTGATCTGGTGTGTAAGAGATTACATCCTCCCAGGGAGGAGTTTTCGGGGAGGAAGGCAGTGTACAGCTCATAAATATCTGGGACAAAGCATTGCTGTCCCATCTGCATTGTGCTCGCTGGTGAGAAGCAGTGTTCCTGTTCATCCACAGACAGCAGCATGGTGGATTCTTTTGTGAAGAGCAAACTCGGAGATAATAAAGTTACCCTTTTCGTAAAGGGATCCTGCCCTTTCTGCAAGAATGCCATAGCATTGCTCAAGGAATTCAACTTTCTGCCAGGATGCCTGGAAGTGGTTGATATCACTGGGATGGATGACGTCCAGGATTATTTCCAGAAAACAACAGGGCAGCGAACTGTAAGTTCTGGTACTTGTTTCAGAATTTCATGACAGAGGACAGCCTGCGCAGCTATCACAGGAGGTGAAGCAAGGTCTCTTTCCCAAGCAGTTTATTTTCAGTGAAACGGTTCAGGTTTCAGGGAGAAGCTCCACCTCTCCCTATTTTTGTAATTGCTCTCTGCTTTGAAGTACTGCTGCTCTCCAGCAGTGTTCTTACTGTGCAGCCACTGTAGAGACCTGTGAGACCGTGCCTTGTGCCTGGAGCTGTGGCACTCCAGTAACATTTTACACAGAAAAAGCTGGATCTTCTGGATGCAGAGGTCACCTTCACATTCACACTGTCACCAGAAGTTCCATCTGCAGTTGTGCTTTGAATCTGCATAAGTCAGCACAGGTGTGTTTGGAAAGGAGAGAGTGTAGAGCTGTGGGTTTCTCTGAATTTGGACTCTTGTTTCATCCTCCAGTGTTAAGTGGAAAAGCATTCTGAATTGCCTCATTTAATCCAGCAGCAGAGTGAGACACTGTGCTTGCAAAACCTATCAGCCGCTTATTCTGAAGCTTAGTTAAACAATTGTTTGTATTACGGAGCAATGCTATGTTCTGGAGTTGCAGGAATTAATTCCCGCAGAAACGCTGACATGCTGATGGGGCAGTTTATGCGTCAGAGTGAGTTGTGCTCTCGTGAAACAAACATGCCTTTTTCCTCCCATTCTACCAATCCAAGAGCAACCACTTGCGATGAAGTGGTGTCTGGACTTCTGGGGCTTTTTCCATGCTCCTGGGATGCCGTGGGCTGTTCTCACTGTGTGCCTAGAGAAAGCCCAGGAAAAATCCAGACCTGCACTGATTCTGGGACTGCTGCATGGTCCCGCAGGGGCGGTCCTGGTCTCTGTTCATCAGTGCTACCTGCCACCTCCCATGAAGTCCCTGATCTCAGCATCAAGCCAACTTCTTGGCTTATTTTCCGTTTGGCTTTCCTATTTTCAGCCACTTAGAGGCAACAAGAGGATACCTTCTTTCTCACTGGCCCTGCTCTGAGCCAAATGGAATTGCTCACACTGGCACACCATCAAACTCCAAACCCTCCTGGGGCAGGTTGCTTGTGGTTACCCTACACTACATGCTGGGGTAATCAGTTCTTCTGCATATCCTGCCTCTGACATGGTTATGACAACATATTAGCAGCTAAGCTACTCCTTGCGTGTCACACAGGCAATCTTGCTCAGCTTCCTGGGAAGAGCATGCAACAGCCAAGCATCCTACACCTCACCCTAGGGCTGCCGGAGAGCCCCAGCACCCTTATTTCACACTGACTTCCACTAATATCTCTAATGATTCTTCCCACATCCCCACCCTGTCATAGCACTAGACTCGTTGCGTCTTTTGGGCAAGCATATTAAATATGTCTTTCCCCTACCTATCACAGTAGGTATACTGCTACATGCTGGTGCCTGTCCCTGTGGGCTTCATCAAAACTCATACTGTGAGCTCAGTCACAGCTGTGGAGTTGAGCTGTGCTGGCAATGGCAGTGGGAGCATGAAAGCAGAAGTACTTTCCCAGCAGTGAGGGAATTTAGGATGGAGAGATGGATAGCTTAGCTAATGGAGCCACATACTGAAAGTAGCAGGTGATTTCACAGCAGGAGAGGGATTGATAGCACTGGTAACAAGAGAAGCCATCCACAGAAAGAGGAAGTGAATTCTCTGGCTGATATGTTTTAATGGCCAGTGAGAGAAGTCATTACTGAAAGCAGAAAACAAATTCCCAGCAACAGAGATATGGGGGAGAGGGTTTTCTTGCACTGTGTTTCACTCAGTGAGGACAAGCAGATTCTGAGTGCTGCCTGGATCAGGTCTCACAAGGCTTGTCTTCCCTGATGCTGCAGTTATAACCACAGAACTGCTTGGTTTGGAAGGGAGCTTCAAGCCCATCCAGTTCCAAGCCCCTGCCATGGGCAAGGATACTTCCCACAAGACCAGGCTGCCTGGGGCCCCATCCAACCTGACCTTTGGGGCACACTCATCCCTTGAAGAGGTCTTGGATGCTGAAATTCAGTAATTGTGCCTAATCTTTAGGAAAGCCTTTTATTATTATCTTGACTCTGCACCAATTGCCTGTCCTCTGTACTCAGTCATCAGATAAGTGGCCTCCTGGCAGGCACTAAAGTTGTCCATCTGCTGCCACAGACTTGAGGAGATGGCTGGCTGCTACTGCACATTCTGTGCGTGCCATTGCAGTAAGAGAAATTCATTCAACACAAAATGAGGAATGAATGAAAAGGACAGATGTGATAAAAAGGGACAAGAATAGGAAAGGAAATAGTAGATGGCCACAGTTATAAAGTAGGAGGAGGACTATGGGCCATAAAAAGGGCACATGGAGAAAAGATTGTGACAGCAAGGGAAGTTCGCCATTCAAATTATCCTTGTTAGGGAGACAAGGGACTGGTAGCTGTGCATCCTGTCTGGCACCTTGTTGTGGCATGGGATGAACCTGGGGGATGGTGTGAGCTCTTGGCCGCTTTATCACAAAGATAGCACATTCTAGATAAATCCTCTCCACACTTTTTCTTGTCACTGATAACTGATTAAGCTGTATCTCTCCTCCTGTGTCCAGGTCCCTCGTGTGTTTATTGGGAGAACATGCATTGGAGGATTTTCAGATCTGCAGAAGATGGAACAGCAGCTTCCCACAATGCTACGTCAGATTGGTGCTCTGGTGTAGCTGAAGGGTAGGTAGTAGGGAGTGCTCGCAGGCCAATAGCAATGCTTTTCTTGGTACTACAGATAGAATCTAAAGCAATCCATGGCAAGGAAAACATTTGATGGCACACCTGTGTAATGTACACATTGCAACGTGATAGAGGACAAGGTGCAGCTGATTTCAGTACACAGCACAAGGCTTATGGCCTTTTGCTTCTTCTGTGAAAGGCTTACAGGTGGTCAGCAGGCCAGCTCTGTCTATGGGACTAAAGATGTCGGATAGTTCCTCATCTGAAATCTGTAATCAAATATCTCCTAGTTTATCTTCTTTCAGTTGGAAACTGTGAAATTACTGAAACTGATTTGTCATTGCTGTTGTTTTCCTTTCCACTTGTAATGCTAAAGCTTAACTAGATAGAGCACTGTTGTGTGCCTTTATGTGACACAGAAGTCTGAATTCACCTCTGAGGTCCCCAGGGGCAGCATTTGCATTATGAAACATTTGACAGCACGCATTTCAGTATCTAGCCTTTGCCTAGGATGTAGCCTGAATGGTTCAACTTTCCTTTTATATTTCTCTTTTTTATTATTAGAAAACAGAGCCTGCTGCTTTAAAAAGAACTCTCTCACTGCTCTGAAGAAGATAGCCTCTTATTATATTGTAACTGGGTTTGAAAAACAATTGGGCACTCTGTGGTAGATGTACTGTCCTTTTCCACTACCAAGCTAATGCACTTCTGTGAGACAGCTATACAACATGCCTGTTGCAGTCATGAAGCACAATGATTTCTGTTTTAGTGAGTAAAAGGGCTGTGCGAGACATATGCATGAACTGGTGCAAATTGTGAATGGAAATTTTCTATAAGAGAAAGCTCTCTCCACAAGACACAGAACATTTCATTATAAATCTCTCAGCTAATTCCTAACAGACTGAGTTTAAACCTGCCCAGCAATGTAGAAGGATCCCAAAGTGGGTCCCCAGAGAATCAGGTTTATACTTGTGCTTGCAAGGAGCAGGGCTTGAAGTGCCGCTAGCCTGGAGATATGCTGTAGCAGGGAATCACCAAAACAGAAAAGATGCATTCTGATTAATTCTGTGCAGGTGCTGTATGTGTTTGTAGTGTTCTGATGCAGAGTGGTGGAAGCCCTGGCACAGCTGCCCAGAGAAGCTATGGTAGCCCATTCCTGAAGGCACTCAAGGCGAGGTTGTACGGGGCCCTGGGCAGCTAAGCTGGTGGGGGGCAACCCTCCCCACAGCAGAGAGTTGGAACTTCAAGGTCTTTTCCAACCTAAACCATTCTGTGATTCTATGATTCTGTGAAATGTCATGTAGAGGATGAGCAGCATGAAGAGCTGTTCAATATGTAAACTGGGGTTGTTTATGTCTCTGGGTTTGTTTCGCAACAATGAGATGCTGCTGGTAGACTAGAGGAGAACCAGACATCAGAAATACCTCAGCCAAGTAATCACCTGAGAAGGGATCATGCTTTCCTAATTGTTACCTTCAGCAAAACCCATGTAATCAGGATGCTCAAAAAGAGGCATTTGCAAATTCATTGTGAGGCCAGGCATATAGCTGGATCCAGTGTCTGGGATACCATACAGTATTAGTCAGTGGTTTGAATCATTTCACAAAGCCAGAAATATAGCTGGATAATTCCTGGCCTTGTGAAACAATTCTGACCCCTGACTAATACCGTATTTACATGTGAATATACATGACACAGAGCGCACTAATTCCTGAGAAGGAAGAAGACCTTTGACAATCCTGTGACTATCCTGTCTGTACAATACCTGGAAGTGTTAGTTTCTAACTACAGGCATGCTGCGTTCACATTTGATGAAAATCTCTTAACGTAGCAACCTTCAGGAGCATAACATAGGATTCTTGCTCTTCTTGTGCCATAAAGCCACAGGAACCAGAATCCTGGTCCCAACACAGAAGAGGAAATAGTGGCAGCCCATGGCAAGTTTTGGGACTACCACAGTAGATGTCACTTCTACAGAACAGGAGACAATATCTTGGCCCTCCCTAACTGCACAACATGAACCTGGCTCTGCAAGCTTCACAGTAAAGTCACAACAGATTTCACCCACACAGTCTGGAATTTTAAGGTAGATTTTGCTGTTCTTAGCAATAAGGAGCAAAGACAGCATACTAGGTAAGCTGTGACTACCATGGTGGTCTTTGCAGACAATTTCAACACTATGAAAAACCTGCAAAGAAACACTTCATGCTGTAAGTTGTCATGTTTCACTGTGGATCAAAATATTCTGAGATACAGTGATTGCCAAGTGGAGTCTGTGGGTGACCACCCACTTCTCCAACCTGCTTAGCTCCTTGTGAAGGGTGCTGCTGCCCTTGAGAGTATCAGTCTCTATCACAGTCCATCCTCTGCCTCCTTCTCATGCACAGAGCCCGGAACTTTATTACAAAATTTGCCTCTATTACAAAAGGAGGCAATCATGTTGGTCAGGTATGGTTTGCCCTCAGTGAACCCATGCTGACTATTTCAAATCATCCCCTCCTCCTTCACATGGCCAGAAAATGCATCCAGAGAGAAGTGGCTCTGTGATATTCCTAAGGACAGAAGGGAGGGATTTTCAGTCTCTTTTGGCCTCAGCAATGGTTCCACATGTCTTTGTTCACCCATTTCCTAATAATGCAGCATTAGAGGATGTCTTTATTGTCCACTGACATCCCTTGCAAGTCACTTGAAGCTAGCACTGGCTTCCCTGGCATCATCCCTACATATCTGGGCAATGCTTCCAAATTCCTCCTGTCTAGTCTGTCTCTGCTTCCAGATTTTGTGTGCTGTCCCTTCACATCGGAGACATGCTGTGAGATCTTTGTTTAGCCAGCCTCCTGATGCATCTGCTTGTTTTCTGGAGGGTTTTGGATAGACCCCTTTTACACTCAGGGTGGGGCAGAAATATGTGTCTGTGGCGGTAGACAGAAAGTCTCAGTCTTACTGAGCAGTAATAAAAAGTAAGAAACAGAAAGCAGACACTGCAATGGGCTGTCCTTACTCCTTAGTTGTACACAGTAAGAAGCATTGAAGGGAAACTCTGGTGCTTGTGACTTGGGCTAGCCGGTCAGCTTGCTGGTGTTGCACTGCAAGGGACAGTGTCATCAGGCTGAGACAGCCTTGCTCAGCAAACATGCTGCGTGTGCCAGGCACAATGTAAAAAGAGCTATCTGTATCTAGCATTAGAGCATGCTGATGAGATGGTTGCTGGCTTGGTCTGTTACTCATGATCATCAAGTATGCCATCAACAATCTGTTGTAGCATGCACTCAAATGTTTTTTCAACACGTATTCTGCTTATCCACAAGTTAAGATGCAACTAATTGTAGAAAGAGACAAGGGTGTATTTGTGGGAATGGATGAGCAGAATTACAAAATTGTGAGCTCTGTACAATAAGGAGCTCACTATAATTGCTGCTCCTTGAATTGAGCATGAAAGCAGTCATCTGGCTGAATTCCTTGCTTTACAAAGTCAGAGGTACTCATTTTCCTTAATGAACTGTTTTGGTATGATGATTTTTATTAGACTGAGCTCATATATAGTTATACAAAATACATATAATGTCTATATTGGACTCAAAACAGTGTATATATTCAGTCGTTATTTATCTATATATGTGTTATATATGTACATATGCACACACACACAGAAGCAGTGTTTGAAAGGTCTCCGAATTCTGTTCTGTCATGCTGTTGTATCAGTGAAGTTACAGCAGTGATCTCTACTCTTCCTTCTAATGCTTCTGCTTTCAGGAGAGACGACCACAAACTCTGACCTTGCCCTCTCAACGTGCATGCATCTTGGAACAGATTCCTCCCGGCTGCTTTTTGTGGGATCATACACATCTTTTTGGGGAATGCAACTTCTCATTTCATTCATATGTACTTCAATATGTCACATCTCTTCATACTTTCTGTGGTTCTGAAAAAAAGTTCAGACTGTTAAACGATTTAGCTCAATAAAATATGCTTGAACAAAGTGGCTGAGCTCACCACTGTGTTTCTTCTACTGTGCAGGCCAACTCACATTCTCATTCTAAATGTCTGTTTTCTTTCTACAGTCTTTCTTCCACATATCTTTCCCAGAAGGCTTTATGGAAACTCTCAGTGTTTTCCATGTCCTTTAAAAAATATCATTAAAATAGCTAGAGCACACACTGCTGTCATGCTGTAACACAACCTGAAACAAATGCTGCAGCTTGCTAAGGTTACCCCAATCCTTAATACCTTTTGACTAAGATCTCACAATGCAGTCATGAAGGTCAGTGCAGCTCTTCTTTGGTAAATATTTTGTTACAACACAACTGCTGCTGGCAGTAGTATGAGCTTCCGTATTTCTGACTGCAATCTAAGAGTTACCTGACAGAATATGCCTGGCGCTGTGCAGCTGATTCAGAAAGCTGCTGGTTGAGCTTTGACTCTACAGCACTGGCCAAAGGCAAACCTAAGTCAATAGTGTTGTGCAAGAAAGCGTTTGTGGGAAATGGACAGTACAACTACTACCAGATCAAACTGGGTGAAGAGCTGCTGTAAAAACTTAGCATTCAAATAATGCTGTGTCAAAAATTGAAAGTTTAAGGAATTTTTTAGTTGATTATGAGGAAAAAACAAGCAAACAACAACAACCAAAAGCACCATAAAACCCTTCTCAATTCTTTTCACTACTATTATTTCCCTCCTCCTTAAAAATAAAATGCTCCCTCCCTCCCGCCCTTCCTTCCTTCATTCCTTCCTTCCTATTAAAAGCTGTGAAATTCTGTGGAATTAACTCAGTACCTGAAGCTTATTTTTGTTTTGATAAACATGTTAGCCTTTAGGATTTGCTGATCAAACAAAGGTCTAAGTGGAAGAATACAGACCAATTTTGGGGCCACTGCATCAACATGGCCTTGATGTGGCCCCTGAGCACTGCCTTTGTCTCCTGGTATGTCACATGAGACAGCATGAGCCATCAGCTCAATGAGAAGCCATGAAACCCATTCTCACTTTAAATTCCACATGTGAGTCAACTCTGGTTGCTTGTCTTTGTAAAACTCCTTAAAAGATAAAAATGCTGTGGACGTGCCTGGAAAGCAGTGACAATCACAAAAACTTAATTATTAACAAGTTTAAAGTCCTTTTCCTCTCAGCAGATCAGCAATTATCACATTTCAATCAGTCTTAGTTTAAAATGACTCATGAGAATTTGTGTGTATTTACATTTGTTCAGCGTATCTTAACACTATTCCAGGAAAAGAGCAGTCTGTAAACATGAGAAGGTCAGGGTGGACATTTCCTATATTGCATGGTAGGGTCTTTTAAAACAGTGCTCAGGCAAAATTTACTGTTTCCAGTCCTTTTACATAGCTAGAATTTTCGCTGGGTGAAAAGTTTAACACCTAGTAACAAAGTCCAAATGTATTACCATCCACTGACTCAGAAAAAACATTAAGTTTAATCTGCTGTGGAAATTTTCTTCCTGTGCTTACGCAGGTGTGCAGGTGTGATTGTACAGGATTTCAGATGGTGGGCAGTACTGATGGCTGCTGACAATGATGAGAGCAACTGTTCAGTCAGTGTTAAGTCTACTGCCACGATTCTCTATTTTTAGTGCTTCAAAAAGTCACACTGACTCCCTTTTCAGCTTAACACTTCTGAAGAAAGCTATTTTGGGACACATCTGTCATAAATCAAATACTGCCACATAGATCTCAGCAAGGGCTGAATTATTCGGCCTATAACAATATCTTCTACGTGTTTCCTAACAAGTAAAGAGCTTACTTATTTAGCTGTGTAACTGTATCACTTTTTGCAAGCCGAAATATGAGAGGAAAGCAAAAATAGCTAATTTCAGCAATTTATGAGCAATTTTACCACCTATAAAGCATTATTACAATGCTGTTTATGAAATGCAGTTCAAATTTAGAGCAGATGACCATGCTGGTACAATCTGCCTCAGTAATTTTGCTCCCCAGCAGTGGGCCAGCAGCACCTCAGAATCTATGCTGCAATGTGAAGCACCCACAGCACTGTCTCTGAACATCACCCTATTCACCACCCATCCCTTCTTTTCAAGAAAATTATGTTCACACAGTGAACACAGTGAAACAGTGTGAAGGAAATAGCATAAACCATTTCAAAAACCAGCTGGATATTAACATTTTCTGGCTAAGACATCATCCACAGTCTGAGTAACCACAGGGTTCAACTTGGACATGGTTCTGGTTTTCCCCATTTCCACAGGTATGAAATAAAAAAACATTGATAGGATTTACATCAGCAGCTGGGTTTTCTAACAGGATTTGGAATTATTCAGTGCGCAAAAAACAGAGACAGAGTGCTGTTAAGTTGTAACTACCAGAAAATCTGGTTGCATTTCCTGGATGTTCAGTTAATTTCTACAGATCAATTAGTTTCTACAGCTTTTACCATAGATGGAACAACCAGAATTCCTCACAGCTGGGAATAAAACAAAAACAAAAACAAACAAAAAAAATCTCAGTGTTTTTTCATATAATCACAGTGGTGAATATGAGTTTAGGAACAGGAATATGTTGCTATAGCTTATAGGCAAAACTCATAACATGACAAATAAAGTTGATGAGGAAAGGAGAATATTGATTTTTAAAGAAATGTTAAAATTCTCAGAAGTTCACACATGAAGCTGATATGGCACTTTAAGTGATAAATATATGTAAGGAATGTTAGCCATGAGAGAAGACTGTCATGACATGATCTGCACAAATGTGGATAACTTCATGCCAACCCTATTGAGCAGGTGTATTCAGAACTGCTGCTGTTCAGTCTCTCCCATTTTCTTGGCTGAACTATTTCCACTTCAAAACAAATTCTACAAAATGAAGTAGATGGCATTTTAAGGGTCAAAATAAAAACAAACAAACAAGCAAACAAGCAATATCTCTGAAGCTGCTGGAGCAGAACTGCTCTTTGAGGTGTGCTGCAGTTTGCTAGCACACTGCATGTAGTGCAGCAGGGGACTTGAGTGCTTCCCATGAGTGCTGATGAGCAGCCTGTATCCCGTCAGTAAGATGTCCAGAACACAACTGAAGAGCCAATGCTGGATGCAGCACAACCTTACCAGCAGTGCAACTCTCCAGCGATATTTTATTTCTTTTGCAGTGTCTTGCTACACTTCATGGGGAGAAAATACAATGCACTGACAATGCCAGTCTTACAAGCTGACCATAAAAGCATGAAATATTTCAGTCAGTTAAGTCCTTCTATATGTTGTACAAAGATCAGAGAATTTTTTTCCCCTCTTCTCCCATCAGGCCTCGCCACTCAGAGCATTCAGTGGCCAGAGGCTTGCCCACACCATTCTTTTCCTTGTAAGGAGTGGCTTCCCCACCTCACATTTTAAAACTGAATACAAGAGCAAGATAAAGTATCAGTGTAAACTCAATGATGGGGTTGTTCTTAACCTCAGCTTGGAGAGAACTGCAAGAGGCCTGCTCTCCCCAGCTGTCCCACAGTTCTGCCCACCCTGCAGGCACTGAGGGTCGCATCCTGCTTTCTTTCTCCTGAAGTCATTCCGAGCTTCAGGCACAAATGCAGCCTGTGGTGGGGCCTTGTGCAGGGTGAGCTCCTATGCTGGAGAGAGCATGGCCCCTACCATGTCACAGCCACTGTGCTGTGTTCCTTCCTCACTGCCACGTAGCTCACAGGGTATTGCACTCATCCCGTTTTTGCTTACCCAGTTTTTGCTTTTGCATTCCTCTGTCATGTTGCCTCTTGCTTCTGGTGAGCCAAAACAATTTCCTGTTTTCTTTCAAACCCTTCTTCAAACAGCTGAAACTGAAATTCAATAAATAGCTCCAACTCACATTCTGTTGTACTTTCATGTCTTTTCCCATCTCCTCCACATCCTCTGCACCTGCCGAGTCCCAGCACCAGTAATGCCCTGGCCCTGCTGCACAGCTGTGAGCTAGAGCTACCCTGTTTTTCTGAACACCAGAAAGTACTTCTTTATTATAAGGGTGACTGACCAATGGGACAAGCTGCCCAGAGATGTTTTTGTGTCTCCTTCCATGGAGACAGAAAGCCATATGGATATAATCCTGGGTAATGTGCTGTGGGGGTCCTTACTTGAGCAGGAAGCTTGGACGAGATGATCTGCAGATGTCCATTCCAACCTTGACCATTCTGTAATTCTGTGGTTCTGTAAAAGACCTCCTGAGCCTCAGCAAAACACAGCAGCAGTTCTTGTTTTCCATGGTAAAGAAGCCATGTAGAGGCTGCATTTGTTGCAGAGGTGCTTGGGCAGCTGCCCTCTCTGGGGAAATATTCTGCAACAAGCATCAAAGTATTTGAAATTCATTTTGAGTTATTTCCAGTGTGTTACGAGCGTCTCTCAATTAGCAAGCAATAAATGGATTGGCTTTTCAAATAGAGCTGCAATATTGAGACCTTCCTGCCTCTTACTCAGAGGAATAGTGGAGCTGCTTTTTGTAATTATTCAGCTTTGTCTCATCTCATTTTCTGCAAATAATAAGCATTGCTGGGAGCTGATGAGACTGATCACTTGCTCTTCGCCGCATCACTAGCAAGAAAAACTATGCAAAATACTTTACACATTTCTTGTTCTCCTTATATGACTGTAAGTTCAGAAATGAAGAATTAGCTAAATCCTTTTTTTGGTCTAATACAGAACTATTCACCAAAACTTCATCTCAGACTGACATGAAGAGGGAGAAAACGTCACTGAATGGAGAGGGCCTTAGTTTAGGGTGTAGGGAAATACTGCAGTACAAAGTGATTTTTTCCCTCACTTATCACATCATGCATAAATGATAAGTTAATAAGCTATCAAAATATTTCCAACAGTAATCACAAATGTAACACAAATGAGACAATAATCATGAGAGCTGGCGAAAATCTTTTTATTTTGTAGCAAAATTTTAAATATTAAATCTAGTAGCGTGTACATTTAGTCATGGCATATTGAAAGAACAAGCATATGCATAACGGAGTAATGTTTTTTTCTTCTAATTCTGTTTTCCCAAATCAAATACACCAACACCTAATGGACTACAGCAGAAACTCTTTAATTATACTGTGGAAAACACTATTAGTGCAGAAATGCTTTTTATCAGTCTGTGTAGGTCTTAGTGCTGGGTTGGGACAAGCGTACACATATACATGGCAAAAATTATACGGTGTAATCTATTACTTGTATAACTCCACTTCTAGAAGAGAATTTCAAGATCTATCTCCAACGAAGGATTCAGAAGTCAAGTTTCCACCTAAATGTCTGTCCAACACTGTAATCTCAAGCCCTCTGAAACCTGCTCAGCTACTGCCTAAGGTTACCCACATTCACCACCTGCCTTTCTTTGAGCCCAACATTCCCAATGCTCTTGGAGTCAGGAGACGCTAGGACCTGTGCAACCCTCGTGAGTTGGCATCGAGACATTTAGGTCTCTGCCTGCCACTGCCAGGGCAGTGTAAGAAATGTAGCTTAGAATGCCATCATGTTGAGGCAGCTGCTAGTTCTGTGGGTTCTGTCTAGATGCAAATCATAGTTCTCACAGAGAAAAAAGCTCTGGGGCTGTTATAAAATCAGAAACTATTTCAATTTATAATACATTGTTTATCAGAACTTGGCAAGTCTATTTTAAATTGAATAGGATGCTACTAATAGGATAACTGTGGATTACCTGTAAAACATCTTGAGCAATAATCTCCTACAGTAATAACACATCAGCTTTCCTCTGCCTTTTCAAATTCACTTGTTCAAATAACTCTTTCCAGCTGCTTCCTAAATTTTACTTTATGCCATATCAAAGATCCTAACATATTATTCATACAAAGTTATTCACAAATACCAAATTCGATAGGGCAGTAATTTCTGATCCATGATCTCTGTATTGTACTGCCTGTCAGAATACTAAAAAAATACTATTAGCAAATAACCAAGCATCATGATCTACTCTCAGCTAATGTCAAGATTTTAAAAATAGTTTTAGGATAAACACATTTCTACAGAAAATCATCACACAGAATAAAATTGAGAATTACTCATTACAATTACTCTAAGAATTTAAATTTCTCTCATGTTCTATATTTGCAAGGTTAACATATCTCCACCTGATACAGGTAGCATTATGGGGATACTCAGTAAGGTGGAAAGCTGTCTTAATGCCTGAATAATATTATGTGGTAAACATGTGAATAAATAATAAATATCTTTATGCTGCCTGGATTCTCTGTATAAAACTTGTGATTACCACAATATCAAAATATTGGTTGGATACAAAGTTCATATACCCATTAAGCCTACTTAAATGTCTATAAAACATCTGCATAAAGTTAAAAATAGTATTTCATCATATCTTAACTTAAATTACTGGCAAAACACTAACTTCTAGCAAAATAAGACTGAGAAAGCTTTCAAAGCATTAAAAATTTAGGACTGCATGCAATGCAGGCAAACATTCACATAAATTTCCCTAATTTTGTACAAGAATTCAGTATGAGTCATAAAACCATATCATCAGTGAACGAGCTGGCTGCTGATACAGAAGCATGCATTGAGTGAGCATGCAGCCGGGCATCTAGGCAAGGTAAAGTTCAGCTGTTTGCCCATTTTTGTTCATGACTTTGTGCTCAGAGAAAGCACAAGTCTTACTCCTACCTATCCAGCTAATTTATGCTTTTAAGGTGAATGACATAATTAGGAAAAAAACCCTTTCTATTAATTCAAGTGCAATACATATTATTTTCCTAATTTTTTTTTCATTTCTTTTTCAGTGATCTTGAAAAAGCAATGTAATGCTCTACATACGTGCAAGATGCAATGATATCTTGTCTTTTAATGAACTCTAAGGTCTCTTGACAAGCTAAAAATAAAAGTGATTTGTCATTCTTATATAAACTAATCTTGGAATTTCCAGCCTGCACTAGACAGAGAAACATTTTACTTTCTCTTTCCCAGAATAGAAGACATTGTTCCACTTTATGCAAAACATCTCCATAAAGAAACAACATTCCTTTGATTCTAGCGTGGAATTTGAAAAGAAGAATTTGCCTATGAAAATTTAAAGGAATGTTAGAAAAAAATGATCATGTAAGCAGAAAGGATTCAGCTCCAGCAATTTGCAGTGCCACCTTCATCTCACAGACAGTTTCTTGGTACATCTGAGATGCTCTGCTTTGAAATTTGGGGAAACACTCAGTATTTTTTCTTTGTCTTTCCTTTGTCTTTCTTGGTTCAGATAACACATAAGAAAACTAAGGGTAAATGCAAAGTAGAATTGGAAAAAAAAGTACAAGACTGATAATAATGCTACACTCAGATAGATATTCTCAGTGTAAATGTTGGTTCATTTCTCATAACAGTAATACCTACTACAATATTAATGGTAAGAGAAATGAATAATTCAAATCTGTGATCCAAAGAACATACCCTTAAAGGCTGTGTGCTGTTGAAGAGTCACCCTTTGCATAGTATTCAAGATTCACTTCTTGTATCTGAGAAAGTAACCATGCATTCAGAAAGTATGGACATACAGTACGACCTCTCTAACAAAAGTGCTCTACAGATGAAAGCAGGCTGTCTTATCTTACTTACTGGGAGGAAAAAGTATTTTTATTTCTAGACATTTGTCAGGCACTAAAGAATACACTGATGCATAGCATTCCCCAGGATTAAAATGTCTGATTATATGACTATAAGATTCCTACTGAAAGAAGGGAAAAATTTAACTTGGAATAGCAAATTAAAGCTTACTGAGGCATATATTAATCTTACGCTTTATTTTGCAAACAAATAAATTGCAGTAATTTTAGTATTCTGAGATATTATGAGTTGGCCTCTCAGCATCCAAGCAATGATGATCTTATTCCTACTATACACAGATTTAGAAAAAAACACATTTTCAACACCTTAACAGCTGAAAATGATCATGACATCCAATTAAAAGGTGGAACAGATGTCAGTCATGACATGCCCCAGTTTAAACCCTGTAAAGTGAAATTGTCATCCCTCAAAAATTCCTCATGACACATTTCTTACGGCTTTAAGGAAAAAAAAGCAGAATCGTTTATTACCAAATTGAAGCATATAGTAAGTGTGCTACAGTGTTGCATACAGTGTTCAAGGGCACATCAGTGTTCATTTTTTCTGCTGATTTATTGTACATTTTATTGTACATTTATTGTACTTCATATGATCCCCATTTAGACATTTCCTAGCTGAGATGTACTTCCAGAATGTTCAGTCTCCTTACATTATTGTGCAGTGGCATTTCTGAGAGTGGATGTAATTCCTGTATTCAGCAAGTTGCTTCAGGTACATACTGGATGGCCATCTGTGCATCTCTACGAAACTGCGCTCCTCCACTAAACAAAGCAATAAATGAATTAACCATAATATATACACAGGCTGCAAAAATTTTCACAAATTTGTTTAAAAGCATCATGGATAGAAATGCAAATAAAATAGTAAAGTTGAAATTACTGTTGTCCCTTTTGTCTAGATCTTACTGTAGTATACACAGTGTAAAAGTTTTTAGATGTTGTCCTCTTGCTACTGCCAGTAATAAGTATGTTTCATAATAAAACAGATGTAACACTTATTAAAGAGAGAAGGAAGATCATCCTAAAGAAGAATATTCTTTATCCTCAGAAGATAACTAAACATGGGAATCAACCACAGGAGCTTTTCATGCTGAAACACTACGAAGGATGGTATTTCAATTTCTATGCCAATAGTTTGTCTTGAGACTACAGAAAACAAGGTATAGAGGTCAGTTAACAAGTTAGCAAGATTTTTGTCTTTCATTCCACATTTTCTGTCACTGACACCATAAAATCACATAACAGAGTCATTAGTCACAGTACTTAGGTAAAATCTCCTTGCCTTTGCACAAGTATGCATTTTCATCCCTACACTCCAGCCATACCCAAATCATCTGGCACCAGTCTCAGACCAAGTGGGACAGAGATCAAAGTATGGAAGAGATCTTGAAGAGCAGTGAGGCAGGGAAGTTACATCAGTAACAAGCAATAGGAAGGTATATTAGGCAATAGGCAATAGGCAACATCTTTCATTTATCTTCTGCAGAATGCAGAGGTGCCTTTGAAGATTTCAATATTTCACCTACAGAGAAGGTAGTAGTAATCAGCTCCCTCATGATCCACTGTTCTCCTTGAAACTGGTGATGATGTTATGTGATGATGTTCTGAATAATACAGGTCACCTGCCAGTAACTGCTGCCAGCTACCAGTGAGTTTCCATCAAGGCTGTGCCTGTTAGAGTACTGGTGTCCTGCAAGCTAGAACAGAATGTTTTAACCTGGTGCGTATGTTTTTACATTTGCACCCTCATTTCTTGCTTCCAGGTTTCTCAGTGCAAGTTTGATGGAGTAGGACATGCTGATCTCCCAATGAGTTGTATGGAAGTGGCTCATAGGAAAGAGAAAAGCAAAGGGAAGACTACATAAATGCTGATAGCAAACTTCAAGGACTACCAGCCAACTCTCTGGATGCCCTTTTCCCACAAGTAGATCCATGGCTGTTTTCCCAGAGGCTGAGCCAACTGGGTACCAGCCACAACCAGCAATTTCAGAAACCTCCACAAACCAACAGCTACACCAGCTCTGGGTGCTTTACGCATGGTGGAGGCAGGAAACTCCAGGCAATGGCTCAGCAAACATATGGCATGGTGATACTCTACAGCTCATCCCCAAGTTATTCGGGCATTGTCAGAGCATGTCCTGACTGTAGACACTTCTACAGTGTCATAGCAGGCTTGTACAGACTGATACACACCTCTGTAACTGCATATGCAAGCAGAAGCACCCTTACAACTTTCCACAGCAGAAAACAATCTTCTAATAAAGATTTTACTGCTGATATTGACAGTGAGAAACAGCATCAGCCCTAAAACCTTTAGAAAAAACTTTCCATAGATCAGTGTCCTGTCTGACAATGCTCTGGTAGCACTAAGAAGTAATTTGAGTGTGAAAAGTCAGTGAATGTTCAGTGAATGTGGACTACTCTAGGGATTACCTATGTAGGTCTGAGTATCAGATGCAGCTGTGAATGAGGTAGTAGCACCTTTGTAAATACGATAAGAGGGTTAGAGTTTTCAGTTTTCTGAGTCAGAATACAATGGGGGAAAACAAATGAAGTAACAGGCTGCTTAACAGGCTGTCCACAGAGGTTGTGGAGTTGTCATCCCTAGAGATGTTCAAGAAACACATAGATGTGTCACAAAGGTACATGGTTAGTGGACGTGGTGGGGGTGGGCTGACAGTTGGACTAAATAGTCTTAGAGGTCTTTTCCAACATTCATAATTCTGTGATTTTATGATTCTAGTAACAACAGCCCCATATAATTTTTATCCCACTGTAAAGTGGGAAGGTAGCTCTGCCTAGATGAATCCTTGCAGTGACCCATAAGCGACTGGGTCTTTGTTCTCTTGTACATTAGCAACAGAAAGCCAGAGGCAGCTCCCAACTCCACCAAACTGAGGGAAAAACCTGATTTCTACACATTCACGAGAACCTTAGAGTAGCTGAGATTGTAGCAAATGCAGTTCAAACACACTCTGACACCTGAATCAGGAGGCAGAGGATCAAACCATGAGCCTCCATGTGAATTATTCACCAGCACAGCTGCTCTTCTCTCACTTATCATTCAATTCTGACTGTACAAAAAGGGTGTTTCAGAAAGAGGGCAGATGGCCCACTGGAGGATGAAACTCAGGTCCAAATAAAGCAGGAAGGACCAAGCTCTCCTTTCTCTGTTTGTAACAATCAGAAGCCATCGGTCATCACACATGTATGTGAGTCCGAAAGTCTTACATATTTAAGACTTGCAATATGTAGATTTTGCAAACGAGGAAAGAAAACTTTTAACCAATTTTTGTTGAAATGGAAAGAGTTGCACCTGTCAAGAACACACATCAGAGTGACAAAATAAATTTAAAAAAATGGACAAATCTGAAATTACATGTCAGGATACAAACTCTGTATTGGAAAACAAGTACCAAATCCCTGGAAGAGTTTAGGTTTATTTACTTCAGTATTTATTAATTAAAAGTTAGTTAGATTTCAAAACATCTGCTGGATAGTACCACGAGAATCCTGTTGTCTACCTACAAAAAATTCCATATCTTCAAACAGCATGTATTGGGAGTGACTCAATAGTTTCAATAATGGGTACAGGCTAAACAAGATTATATGCATGAGTGTGAAAGGGATGTCATGTGATGATCAATGTGCCCAAGCTGATTCAGAGACAGGAGGGATTGGCTATGCTGGTCATCACAACAGGAATCAAAAGACAAATGTATGAAGTGCTTACTGTGCTGCTCTTTATGTGTCTCATTGTGAGACTCACAATGAGGTGGTGGATCATCTGGCTCCAACAGATTTTGGATTGTTCTACACAGTATATCGAGAAAAGTCCTACTCATAATGCAGAAATATTATCTGTATCTCACTTTTGGTCTTAGCAGAATTTTAAAATTTGTATTTTTAAGAAGTAATCTGGAAACAGCTACCTGAAAGATCTTGAAATTCAGGCTTTTGACTGAAGATGAGGTAGTTAGTGGCAATAAAATGAAGAAGCCAAGTGGAAAGGCAATCGGAATTGTGAAACTGCAAGAAGGAAATACAAACAATAATTTAATACTATTGAGTCTAAAAGAAAAGAGAAAAACAACCACACTTCCCATGACAAAATATTTCAGATTACCACTATTATCATAGCATTCTATTAAATAAAGTTTTAACAGGAGGAGTTGAAAGGGACATTGACAGAGATATTTAAATGGGCACAGATCCATGAATGAACAATAAAACTGCTTCCTCCAGCTGTCTGAACTAACCCCTGGGTCTCCTTTTGGTGATGAATCTTGAAATGTTTGGCTTCTGTGCAGTAGAAGAGCTTCAGAAAAAGGAGCGTGAGGAAGATCCTCTGCCTCCACTTTGCTTCAGTGTGCTACGTAGCTCCTGCAGCTTTAATCCATCAGGAGCAGAACTGAATCTGGGTGTTTCCTCCTGTGTGAATGTGCTGGGTGCACTCAGATTGTTTGGACCAATTGATGAGACATTTTAATTTCTGGGAATCTCTACACATTTACTCAAACATAGGCACAAAAGGAAAACATTTTTTAAAGACTGCTTTTTAGAAACTACAGTTTAAAAAGCAGGTTGCTTATATAGGTACCTCCCAGATGTGATCATTTAAATTTGCTTTTTTCTCACATGAATGAGGCATGATGCTATTTCTTCTCCACAAAATCCCATTTCTGTAAGAGAATATCTTTCTTGAGACTTGTAAACATTTTGTTTTTCTCTTTTGATTTCTAAATCAGCCCTTTCTCTATTTGGTTTCTTCCAGCCTTTTCTTTTCACTCAATATCTATTAATCAGGTGAGATTTTCTGTGGCATTTGGATATAATACAGTTTACCTTTTCCACTAAAAGAGAAGGTAGTGCATCTTCAGTTGCCTTTAACATTCTCTTTTGGCAGAAATTAAGCTTAATCACTGCAATGTGTCATTGGTGAAGAAAACTGCACAGAATATGGCATGACTGCACATTCTGCAATAAAAGGCTGAAGAAGACTCTTTTTTTGCCACCCTTGAGCCACCAGAAATTCCTGTGCACCAGATTATAAATCAACACTTGCCCTCAGAAGTGAAATTGTTAAGTTAATCAATATTTTAACAGTTACTTTAAAAAAAAAAATCTCCCCCTCCCTCGCAGCTAATAACAGTGAACATATATATACTCTTCTTTATTATAAGAAAGTAATACCTTAGCTTTTTTGAGCAAGCTAACAATGCTGAGACTTGTGGATGCCAGTTCTCTGCTAGGCATGCTCTGGAGCTGTGTGATAATGTAGAGCTCACAGATATGCTGGAGCCTCATTACTTGGTACATCTCCGCACAGATCAAGAGGGACATAGCTTGGAGAATACTGGCTGAAACAAACAGCAGAACATCAGTTACACATACTTTACTTATCTGAGAAGATGACTGAAGGTGCTTTTTACGGACTGATCTTTTAAACATTTAATGACGGACGCGAAATCAAAATGCTGTTGTGTTTATTTTTCATTACTATCATTATAGGTTAATTTCGTCACTATTTTCCTGGTAAGGTATTTAAATAGCAGGAAAAAGGCTAGTTGGTAAATGTTTAGAGGGCAAATATAACAAACTGTAGTCAATTTCATATGTCTTGAAATGCTAAGTCAGATGCTGCTGACCTCCTTAAAACTAGTGATAATTAGAAAGATGAAAGTTTGTAACTTGTCTTTCAAAAGAAAACATCTGTAATACTTAGAAAATACAATCAAAAAAGAGACTGAAGAGGAAAGACAGCAAAATTATTTTAAAAATGCTGTAGAGATTGTGTATTTAACTCATTGGATACTGAAACGTTAGGAGGACTGAAAAGGGAACCACAAAAAAAGACTAACAGCAAAATAGAATTATTTAAGAAGAAAAAAAGAAACAAAATTACATACAGCACCATCATTCATTTTGTCAAAGGAAGATTATCTGTAATTAATTCACATTTCATGTTTAAGAAGGCTTTTCTTCTCATTACAGAAGATAAAAGATAAGAAATAAAGAAATTTAGTTCATTATTCTTGACAAATATTCCAGTTTAAATATAATTAGAGGTGCTTTATATGCAAGTAAGATATTAATGTACACCAATGAAGTATTCTTACAAGCTAACTTTATTTATATAAAGCATCACAAAATATATGCCAACAAAATTTTGAACAAAATTTTGACAAAAATTTTGAAATGAAACTCAGAATTCAGATTAGAAAGTAATACTACTTTGGTGTAGAGAGAAAATTCAGAATGTTTTAGTGGACAAGAAACAGAATTTCACACTTTTTATTCAGTTTTGCTATGTAAGCATAAAATGATTACAGCACTGCCCTCTTGGCATATTGGTTTTAAAATCAAAGAATCATGGAATGGCCTGGATTGAAAAGGACCACAATGATCATCCAGTTTCAACCCCTCTCCTACGTGCAGGGTTGCCAACCACCAGACCAGGCTGCCCAGAGCCACATCCAGCCTGGCCTTGGATGCCTCCTGGAATGGGGCATCCACAGCCTCCTTGGGTAACCTGTTCCAAGGAATACTCGAATAATACTTGAATTACTCTGATTTATTTTTTATCACCAACATTTTTTTGTTGTTGTTGAGATATTATCCAGCAACCTACTGCTATTTCTTAATGCAATAAATGCTGCATCACTTTCTATCCATTCATTTTTAATAACTCAACATGGAATAATGTATATATTTTAAAATTTTCTTACCTGGACAGCAGGAGTCGGTATAGAGATACTCTAGAAAGGAGAGGAAAGTGTCTTTGGAAACCCCATACACTGGAACCAGAATACTATTTGCTTCTAGATAATTACCATTAAACATAGCTGCCATTACCTCACAGCGAGCTACCAGAACTGCTCTGTGGGCTGGTACAGTTGCACCTGCAGGATGCAAGAGAAAAATCCATGACAAGTTTATACACATGGTATGATCTTGATGCTAAGTCTTGCATTTTTTCAGACTGTATACACATCAACTATGATGATTACGAGCAATTTTTTTTTTTTAAATTAAAAATATCATATAGATAATAACATTTTCATTTTGTGCCATTCAAGATGTTTACATTTATCTAATAGCCACTAGCAAATGCAGGCATCACACTATCAGATAAGATCCTGAAGAGAAATACCGAATTTCTTATTACAATTTGCTACTAACAAGTGTTCCAAATAGGTCAACATTTTATCAACCAGAAACACTGATGTTCGTTGCATGTTCATCAGCAACCCAACTGGTAACAAAGTCCAACTTGCACATAACCACATAAAACAGGGGAAGGTAACGTATTACAGATAACATTCTGTTTAATTCATTTTATCAACATAAATTTATGTAGACCAACTCTTTCACCTAGAAGTCGTTTCTTAATCATTATCTCTTGAAAACAGTGGTCATACATTATTCCATTTATAATATTTACAAGTGAATCATGCCCTCCACTACTGGAAGACACAGTAAACAGCGGGGTTTTTCAGCCTCCTCTCGAACACACCTATCGTCCAAGACATCAGTGCCAACACACAGACTTCCTCAGAGTTCAGCTGAACTCAGCAGTCCTGCTTGACAGACAAACATTGGCAGGACAGCAACCACGAAAAGAATGAGGACTTGAGTCAGAGGTACGTGATTTCATCAGATTGTAAGAAACATGCCAACTGACAGCTAAGATAAGTACAGCACGTGCGCCTACACAGAAGTCAGTTTTAATTTCCTCCTCAACCACAACCTTGCCACCTACCCAACATTTTCATAACATCTGCTATTTCCTCATTTTTGTTCTCTTTCTATTCACTTGTGCTTCTTTTTCCTTTCCTCCTGAGCTGCACAACAGACTATGCTAAATGGAGTATCACTTGGTAATTACTCAGTTTTAGTGTAATAATTGCGATTTTTGAATTAGTGAAAAATCCTGGAAGATTTATCAAATTAAAAAAATAAGCCTACATTACTGGACAAATGCGCTTTTTTAAAAAGGTACAAGTTGAGTCAGTTGGCAGTAATTTTTTTTCTGTAAAATATACAATAGTAATACGGTTTCATCGAATTCCCACAGGGACTTTCAGGAATGGGTCACTGAGCTGAACTGCTCATGTCATCAGATTCAACATTAGGATTTTGTTCTCATTTTCAAAGATTATTTTTTTAGCTTTTACTACATTATTAAACAGAACATTTAGAAGGAATCTGCCTGTTCCCATCTGCTTATTTTTTGAGAGATTAATGTTTCGTATTTGGCTCTGAGATTTGAATCTAAAATAATTAAACAACCGTTAAACTCTAAAAGACCACTTCTGCATGAAGAGTGGGCATGAGAAAACCATTAGCATTTAAAACACAACCTAATTCTTATTCTCAAAAAACATGCATGTAAAAAATCTTTCTATAATCTTTTTTGCATTTAAGAGTGAAGGCATTTTTAATTTCTGAAAAAAGTCACCCATGAGACAGTGCTATGATGTACGGTCCTCACAGACTAAAGGAGAGCTGAGGGCTGTACAGAAGCGTCTCCTCATTTTGCTAGGCTACCAGAAATATGCATAAATCTGAGTGGTACAATCTGTACCAACACAGGCAGACAACACCAGGTTCAACAAACTGCTGAGTGTGGACACTGCCCCAAAGCTTCCATTCAGACAAGTGCTACTGATAAGCAAAAAACCGTGGCAGGAAAGTGCACGCATTTTCTCAGTTTTGATTCAGTTTCTGTCATTCCCAGTTCCTTTCAGAGAGGAGAATTGCTGGTGACATGGAAGAGTAGAGGTACCTTGTATTGTGAAGATGACATCTGCCAGGACAGGCGTGTTAAAGAACAGCCTGAGCGAGGTACTGTACAGCCGCTTTATCTGGTGAGATTGGCAGTCCCGCAAACTGTTTACCTGCAAATTAAATTATAAAAAAAGTCAGCATGTACAGTTGCCCATAGGAAAAAAAGAAAAAGTGATTACAAAATATCATTTATGTGAGGAAATTAAGCAACAGTCTTTCACTATCTATTTTATGTAATTCTACCCAACAACATCCTTCACATCTGCTACTCTGCAACCCTCCTTACCATTTCAGCCCCAGGCCCAATTCATTTCTAGTGCTCAAAGTTTTGCAGAAAAAAATTTAAACATGAAATAGAAGTATTCTGAAAGTATAACAAAAGCCTTAAGTAAAACAACAACAAACAAAACCCAATCCCATATCCCCCTCTCTCCCTCCCCCACACCACCCACCCCCCCCCTCCAAAAAAAAAAAAAAAAAAAAAGTTGGGTTGATTATCTTACAAGATTTCAGGGCTTTTTTTTTTTTCCCTACACCTGTGAACAGTTTGTCTCTGGATGCTTAGTCTGACAAGACTACCTCTGAGAGATCAGAAGCTTGGAATAGCTCAGTTACTTTTGATCTTTATATTGCTGATCTTGATTTCAAGACAAGATGACTTCCCATTTACACTGACAGAAACACTGTGTGCAAGTGCTAAAGTTGGGGAATATATAAAAGCTATAAATAAATGGCTGTTAAAACTAATGCTATACTGCAAGTTTCTATTGGCACAATTAACTAAATGTAAACAATATTTTACTGCAAAGTCATTAGCTGAATTAAACACCTTAAGCAATAGGCAGATTTCTGCATCACATTTATAAGGGAAATCAAGTCTTCCAGTCTCTTGCAGAAGCAAAATTTCTGGCACCTACTCAGGAAAGTAAAGCTCCTCTGGACAGCCCTTACTACATGAGAATTAGGGACACATCATCATACTGTTAGACAGCGCATGAAGCTATAAATAAAGTAATCCTTTAGGGAGATCTACTTATGTGCTTTTTAGTGGTTACATTCATTCAGCACATGACCTCAGCATGTCTATGCTTCTGTGTTGCAAATTCATATAACAACCTACTTGCAAAGCAGTAGAAGACCAAGTAAACAAAACTGAGCGTAAAACGCAGATTGATGAGGAAGAATTTTCTGAGAACTTCTGTAACTGTTTCTACATTTTTCTGGGCAGAAAAAGACTGGATGAGGTTTAACAAAAGCAAGTGTAGAGTCTTGCATCTGGGGAGGAATAATTGCATGCACCAGTACAGGTTGGGGGATGAGCTGCTGGAGGGGAGCTCTGCAGAGAGGGACCTGGGTGTCCTGGTGGACCAGGTTGGCCATGAGCCAGCAGTGTGCCCTTGTGGCTAAGAGGGCCGATGGCATCCGGGGGTGCATTAAAAAGAGCGTGGCCAGCAGGTTGAGGGAGGTGATCCTCCCCCTCTACTCTGCCCTGGTAAGGCCTCATCTGGAGTACTGCGTCCAGTTCTGGGCTCCCCAGTACAAAAAAGACAGGGATCTCTTGGAAAGAGTCCAGCAGAGGGCCACAGAGATGGTGAAGGGCCTGGAGCATCTCTGTTATGAAGAAAGGCTGAGTGAACTGGGTCTGTTCAGCCTTGAGAAAAGAAGACTTGAGAGGGGACCTGATCCAGGTCTATAAATATCTAGGGTGTGGGGGGCAGAATGGTGAGGCCAGACTGTTTTCAGTGGTGAGTGGAGAGAGGACAAGGGGAAACGGCCAGAAACTGCAGCATAGGAAGTTCTGCACAAATGTGCGCAAGAACTTCTTTACAGTGAGGTGATGGAGCACTGGAACAGGCTGCCCAGGGAGGTGGTGGAGTCTCCTTCTCTGGAGATGTTCAAGACCTGCCTGGATGCCGACCTGTGCGACCTGCTGTAGGGAACCTGCTTTGGCAGGGGGTTGGACTCGATGATCTCTGGAGGTCCCTTCCAACCCCTACAATTCTGTGATTCTGTGATTCTGTGATTCTGTGATTCTGTGATACATGTTACCCTAAGTGTGTTAGATTTACCTTCTCCGGAGTTTTCAGGATACATTTAACTTTCTCAAGCACATGTTCAGCTTTTTCAGAATCTTTCAACTTCTTTTTTATATTTTCCTCTAATCTCTCCCACTGAAAAGCACCTGTAAGAAAACCAGGTGAAGCTGACTTACAAATAGACAAGGCACAGCACTCAGCAGGCAGAGAAAAATTGCTATCAATGTCAAAAACATCCTGCAGAAATGACATTTTTTGCACATAGATCAGCTGGATATTTTCTCTTAGGAAACAGAAGATGTAGTTCTGCCAGTCAAGTTTTCATGATAACTTAGAGATGACTTTTACAGTGATGCTACCAAGTATGGACAGTGTGGTTGAGGCATCGGGAATGTTTCCTGTGTAACTTAGTCTGGGGAAACTGGCTTAGCAGGAAGATTGGACTAAATCATCTCCAGAGGTCTCCATGGTTCTGTGATTCTGTGATCTCTCTTGCTTTCAGAATGGATTTCTGTGATTCGTCCCATCTCAATCATCACATATTGCAGGAAAGCATTCAGTACCGAATGCTTTACTGTCTATGAGACTTCCATAGTATCTGAATTGCTTTGTAGGTGCCTCAACCAGAAAAGCTCCATGTGCAGTCATGTTCTGAATACTGGTAACTTAAAAAAGCACATGGTTTACAACAGATTTCTTTCTCTCTGATTTTCAGAGTCAAACTGATGGTACTCTGTTACGTATCTCAATAGCTTTTTTTCAAAAATTAATCTAAGCTAAATATTTCAAAAATTGGTCAGAGTTAAAATGGCCTTCTGATGGCCTGTGAAGGCTCTGAAGGCCTAAACTGTCAAAAAATTATTTGCAGTAAATAATATTATTGCTAAACCTGAGCTGCGGTTCAGGTGGCAGTGGTCAAAGGAAAAATTATGGAAGCACCAATTTTATCCTTGTACACTTTGCTGTGGTAGTTTCAAAGACAGTTGGAGTTTTTTGGCATCTTTCAATTGTCTTGATGGCTAATCTCATTTAGGTGAGACCACTGCCTATATTTAATTGATAGCAAAATACTTGGAATGTATAGAAGTGCTCTGCGTTCAGAGCAGTTATCATTGTTTTCTCTGGAGTACCACCATATATAGAAGAGAAAACAAGACAGTTTTACCTCTGTAACCCTGCATTCTCTTCTACATTTTTAGAGAACGCAGTCAATCTAAATGTTTTCTAAAAATATTTAAAAACCCTGGAATGTGAAACTGTCACAAGGTCTAGATTTTATTAGTAAAGCTTTGAATATAATTTATAATTGACTTTGGCTTGTAAAAACTGTTAAGTATTAAGCTTTGTTCATTAGATCAGGAATGACAGCTAATTTAGTTTTGAAATTACACGTGGGTAAAGGGCTTCTTTCATGTTCAGTTGCTAGTGATCACAAGGGATAAGGTAGGTGCAGCAATGCAGCATGACCCAATGACAGCTAAAGCATGCTTCTTCAGTTAATGCATGTGCTCCTGAGCAGGACATTTGCTGTAGCAGCAGAACTGAGCAGATGGGCCCATTTTCACAGGGTACCTGAGTAGATGAAGTGCAGGATGTCCGACAGACAGGAACAGAAGTCAGAGTCCTTAACGACCACCCTGACAGGCACACTGCATGGTGGCACACCATGAGGAGTGAGCAGCCCAGCCCCAGCCTCCACTGCAAACAGGTTCTGTGCTGTGCGCAGGATGGAGGGGTCGTGGATGTCCGCCGGACTCTTCACATCAAAGAGCAACATGAAGACGTGGCTCACCGAGCACAGGATGACCTTGTGAGCTTTCACCACTTTGCTGGAGTCTTCTGAGTAAAAGGCCACGTCTGCACACTGGCAGCAGAACAGCAAGTTGTGCAGGTCGGAGTCGTAGTGCGAGGCTTCGCCTTTTAGAATGGGCATTTTTTCTGTGAGAGTTAAGAAGCAGTCTGTAAAATTGTGGCAATTATTACCTACAGAATATTTTCTCCCCAGAAATCTGATCAAATCAAGGACAATTTTTGAAAACAAAATTGGTAAGAAAATATCTTACATGCAATTTCAATACACTTAGTAAATTGCTACAGCGGTGGAAATATCTAGTAGAACATGTTCAGTAAAAGACGTCCACCCTCTTAGAAAACCTCTTAAGGCACTCAAGTTCAAAACAAACCTTGGCAGCTAATGCCAAACATCATGATCAGAGTGGCTTTCTAGTAGGCACAAGAAAAGATAAATACATTCTGAAAGGTAAACACTTGTCAGTGATTACTGCACTGGATATGTGCATCAGATGCTTGGAAACTAGGTGCAGTAGTTCAAGTGTAGCTGTACACACATTTCCCTTGTTTAATTTTCAGCAAATAAAAAAGTTACTTGCTGAAATCCTACAACAAAGCATTAGCTAATTACTGCCTTTTTAAATGTATCTGTAAATTTTTTACATAAAGCTTGTATCAATATGTACATTCATGTTTTTTTTGTCAAGTATATGAGAAAATGACACGTATTTTTGTCTAAAATATATTAAAGTCCACTGCAACATTGCACAGTTCTCCTCAAATTAATTAAACCAGCACTAAGAGACTGTCCAAATAGAGCAACATAACCAGAATAGCTGATGACAGGTAGCACAGCTCAGAATAATTACCACAAAATGTTAACTGCATAAAGAACACCACACACACAGCAGAGACCAGACATCGGCCAGCACCTGGCTGTTCCAGCTGAGGTGGCTGCAGTCGATGGCACTTCTGGGTCTTTTTTCTTTTCTTCATTTTTTCAGATGACTTCTGATTCAAACTTTGGATCATAAAATATTCCAGCTAGAACATGAAGCATATTTTTAAGAAGTCCTATTAATTCAAGAACAAACTAGACATGAAACTAAGGACAATGAGTGGATGCTATATGGAGGACTGAACTGGCAGCCATTACAAACGGTTATCCAGGTTGCCAGAGTCCTAGCACTTCTTTAACAGTATAACGTACCAAACTTAATTGGAATTGGCATAATGTAAAAGATGATTTATTCAAATGGCAGTGTTTTTTTTCCCCTCGTATTTAACCTCCTCAAAAATGACAGGCATGAAGATATTCAATCTATCAACTTCCAGTGGTTGCGAATTATACAACTACAGAGAATAATAAGACTTAGTAAGAATCAGGAGCAAGTAATGGAAACAACAAAGCCATACATGAGCTCTTCAGCTTGCAGCTAACCAGCACCACACAATGCCTAATGCATATGTGTCCAGTCCACTAGTTTTACTTTTTTTGTCCTCTTTTTCTAACTTTTAATGAAAAATATATATAGAAAAAAAGAAGCTTTGTTACTTATTGACATTAACTACATCATATATTTTATATGCAGTCTGAGATGATTCCTCTCTACTCAGTGTGGCCCGGGCAAGCCAAGAGGTTGGACACCCTGCTGTAATGTGCATTCTGGAAAAATCACGTTACAACATGATCTGTGTGAGCAAGGTTTGTTTTACCACAGGACACAGCAAGCATGATCACTGCAATAAAATTGTACTTCAGGTGAAATTGTCCATTTTACAAGAGCAAAGAGGTATAAAGGGTAGCTTTGTTCTAGCTAAAGGAGGTGTTAAACAATTCTAGCACCCAAGGTGCACACAGTACTTTATAAGAACCAGCAGACCTGCTTGGACAAGACGTAGAGAGGATTCCTTGTTTTTAATCAGAAACAAATGCATCCAATAAAAATTGACTAATTGATGTGTCAGATATGTCAAATGTCTATCAGGCCCCATGGAAAAACACTGCATTATTATTTCAGGGACTATCGTAAAGATCATGTGAAATCACTGTACCAAACTGCTGCATTTTTTTTTCTCCAAACCCAAATGCTACCAGGGAAGTAAATAAAAGATGCATTTATTTTTAAAATGCTGTTTAAAACATCTCATAAAACTGAAAATTAAACATTAAGCTGAAATAATTTTATAAAGACAAATAAATCTGGAAGTTTGAAACTGCTTAGTGGATCTCCTTGCACCCAGAAGAATGAAAAAGGAAAATGCTGGTTATAGGTGAAGTGTATTTAACAAGCTTTTCAGCTTCTGTCTCATATGAGTTTACTGCAGCTGACACTGGCTTCTGCTTGGGATTAAAATCACTGAATCATTAAAGCTGGAAAAAGCCACTAAGATCACTAAGTCCAACCATCAGTCTATCCCTACAGTGCCCACTAACTTGGTCTCTCTGTGCCACATTCACACATGTATCAAACACCTCCGGGGACCCTGACTCCATCACCTCCCTGGGCAGTCTGTGCCAGTGTATTGCCACTCTTTCCGAAAAGAAATTTTCCCTAACATCCAAACTGAACCTCCCCTGGCACAACTTGAGGCCACTACCACTCGTCCTCTTGCTCATGCCTGAGGGAAGAGCTTGACCCCCGCCTCTCTACAAACCCATTTCAGTGAGTTGTATTGAGAAATACACCCCCACCTTAAGCCTCCTCTTCTCCAAATTGAACAATCCCAGTTCTTTCAGCCGCTCCCCATAAGGCTTGAATGAGAACTGAGAAACCACAACAATATGCTAAAAAATCAGTCACTTCAGCAACCTTATCATTTTCATTTTACAAGTGGGACAACAGTGAGGGAGCAAGAGATGAAAGTTGAAAAAAATAATAATCAGGACATCGTAGAGTTATCAAGTTGGAAGGGACGTATGGAGGTGACCCAATCAGCTGCAGCTGAGCTCAGTGTTGGACTGAACTGTGTCACACTCACCACGCCTCCAAAGTATTTTTGTATGTAGAAGTCATTGAGAGCATGCAGCTCCAGGTAGGTGGCTCCAAACTCCTTGGCCAGCTGGGCCCCTTCAGAAGTAGTGACGCAGCTCCTCCTGTCCAGAGTGCACAGTGGGCACGTACAGGGCACTGCTGGGAAACAGGGACATGGGTGAGCCACTGTGCTCCAGCAATTGGAATACTTCCTAAAGAGTTGTAAAGATGTTCTGTTCAGACAGTAACAAAGTGGGAAGTGGGAGCAGTTATTTTCTAGTAAGAAATCTATAATCATGGCTAAAAGAACAACTTCTTTGTAATTGGTTCAAAATAGTATGCAAAATACTACACAAAACCCAGTTTATTCTACATTCACATTGTTTTAAATGCCATTTACATTCAATTTAAATTCAGTGCAAGGCAGAGAATTTGAGTAGGACGTTCTGAAATCTGCGCAGAAATCAAGCAGTGCCTTCAGAAATCTGGTTTGGGTTGGGTCCTGTGTGTCCTTGTGTCCACACGCATTGTTCTGGCCTGCAGGCACTGCCATGCATTTTCACTCTCCAGCCTGTTGCAGTGCAACCTGTTCACACAGCTCTCAGCTATGGAAAATTTTCCACTGCCTGTCCCCAGCTGCTGTGAGCACATATGTGCAGCAGAATACGGCTCATTCACATATATTTTGCATATTACTTAATGCCAAGATAGGTGCTCTTGAAGACTATAAAAAACCTGATTAAAATCTACTAGCCACCCAAGTGCAACTCTGCTTAACGCCTGTAAGAACTTACCTGTAAAAATGTGTGTTCAGATACAATGCACATGCTCTAGACTAGTTTCCACTGCTCTGACCCATGGATAGCATGCATTAACACTGCCTTTTTTATTTCTTTTGGCAGCAATACTTGCTGCGACAAAGGATTAAGCTCTTAGTAATTGTGCAAGCAAGCTGCTGCGCTCGCACATACTGCTCAGAAACAAAAGGGCTCTCTGTGAGCCCAAGTGGGTCGCAGCCAGACCTCTCCCACGCTGAGCTGTTCAAGGAGAGAGGCAGGGAAAAACTGGACAGGGAAAATGCCAGTAGCGGTCTGCCAGGCTGGCAGGACCTGTGCTTCAAATAGCAACAGCAGGTAAGAGAAGGAGCTGGGGAAGCCCAGCACCACCTCATCAAGACCTTACATCTTGAACGGCAGATTTATTACCCTGGTATAAATCAGAGCATGAAAACATCTTGTTACTGCTTGTGGTTTACTTGAGGCAATAATAATTATACAGTTTTAACTGTTACCGAGTTCCTTAAAAATCCTTTATCCATCACTGAGTGAAAGGATATGAAATTTGGTTCTGGCAAAACTGAATGTTATGTCCACGGAATATAAACCTCACGTTGTTTGTAAATGTGCTCATAAATCTCATCCTTCACTCTTAGCAGGTGGGATGCTCAGAAACATTTGTTTTAGTCAAACGTGTTAAGTAAAAGTAACTCGGGCTGACGTTTGGCATTCACCCCTCACGGGTGGCTGCAAGCTGATGCACTGAGTTTCATGCCATGTGCTAGAGATACATGATACCTGCAGCGTGGACAGAAAGAACCAGTAGCTTTAGAACTCATCTCATACGCTCAGACTCATGCCTCCTAAGCCCAAGAGATAGACTAAATCCCCATGTATGATGACTTCACAAAAAGAGTTGCTGCAGAGGTCAGGGCAGGATAGGAAGCCTTTTGTCACCAGGGTTAATTAAGCATAATGTTCCCTCCCACATGCCAGCCTACAGAACCACAGTACATAAGCATATTACTGTCATTCTGACAGATTAATTGTGTGTGTTAGAGACCTGGAAAAGCAATCAGCTTCTTGTGAAATTACTACATATCTCATTTCTAAGTGATATTTTAACTATAACTTCAGCAGATCAGATACATACCGTTTTTTCTTGCACCAACAGCAGAAATTATTACTGGAACTGAACAGTGGTTTAATGCCTTTTTTATCATTGGAACATAACTGTCCTTTAAGTCTTGAAATGAAGTCTTGTCATTGACAGAGTATTTAATCACAATAATATCAGCTCCTCCAATGAGACTGCGAGAGGTATACCAGTCACTGTCAAATATATCCTAAACAGAAAAAAAAAGATCAAGAATCCTCCAGGCCAGAGATGGAAAGATGAACTATTCAACATTCTTTAATGCAAGATCTTAGTGAAGTACTTTCCAGCAGTATTTTAATTTCCTATTCGAAGACATGCAAATAAGACCAGAATTGATACTCTGTAATTCTGTTGTTTGGGAAACAAGTCATTCTAATTGTGTTTATCTAGGAACACACTTACAAGAAGAAATACTGTTGTTACAGTTACTTAGCTTTTGCAAATATTTGTATTAAGGAAATAAAAGAACTTTCAGTGGTAGAAATCCGTTACTATAAATTTCATAGAAAATCATTAATTATCAAAATATTTCACACAGCTGTGTACAGAGCACAATACTATAGGAACATTTCAATATGAATTTCATCAGTGGAGTGTAATTATTACCCACTTCATAAAAAGTAGTTCCAAAACTACTAGCAGTAGTCACAAAAAGTGGTTCCAAGTAGAAACAAACATCAATATTTTCACTGAAAAGATCTTAGTCACATAAGTAACTTTCCTTCCTTGACTTCCCATTCAATTTGCCATTATTCAGGGCTATTAGATTAAGATTTACACTCTTAAAGTATTTTGTTTCCAATTAATTTCCATGTATTACACCTACACGTAATATGCAATTAATATTTATGTATTTATCATTTGCATGGCAACTGTAATTTCAAAATATCTGCTCTATTGAGGGCTAATTCAGAAATACCAGTAGGTTTTCACATATGCGCAACTGAAAACTCTTGACAAAAAGAAATCTGGAAATTATCCAGAGAACTGAGAGTCAACTCAAAACCCAAAAATAGCAACATCTTTCCGAACAGTTCTACACAGCATGAGGACAACTTAGAAGAAAAGATGATCTTGAGAAAAAGAATGGAAACAAACCATGATGAAATATGGAAGACATGGAAGAGAGGAGGAAATGGGCACAAAAGAAGTGACAGGAGAACTGGCCTCAAACGGAGGGTTGGGTGAGAGGGAAAATGCATATGAGTTCCGAAGAATGGGTCAGAGGCATAAAAACTTTACAGTTAGGAACCAAAGACATTCATAGAAGATTACTAATATCAATAGGTCTTTCATAGTCAATATAGGTATTTTTGATCACTTCAAAAGAGGCACTGTTCCACATCTGTCTGAATAATTAATATTGTCCCCACACTTAATAAGAAGAGATAGCACAAACTTGATGGAAGTCGATAAATCAGCAAATATTTGCCTAGAAAGACCTTCAAACCCCATCTTATCCGAACCAGAAAGATCCAGATTGCTACCCAGAACACATGTGCTTCAAAGTAAATATTGACACATTAACTTAAGTACCTCTGTAATAAGAATACTGGGTACAATCCTTGGAGAAAATCAGCCAGATGAGCATTCACAGAAACTGATCACATTGCCAGGAATAAGAACAGGAATATTCAGGGGGAAGCTATTACACTTTTTAGCTGATAAATGTCTCAAGAGAAGCATTTCAATAGGGTTACATGAAATCAAAGGTTTAATGAAAAGTAAAACACAAACCAAAAAGCAGTAGAGAATATTTAGCTATTACATTTGAAAGACAGATAGTATGCCTGTTGCTTAGCAACTTCCTTCTACCTGCTCGAGTTCTAGCCCAGCACATTTGCACATTTGTTCCTATGATATTTGGGATGACCAGTAATATCACCACTGACAACTTCAAGTACCAGTGCACAAACACACAAGAATTCCCAGTAAGCTTAAGCATCAATAATATAACATTTATGGAAACTTCCTGCTAAATGTAATAAGTAATTTTTACGTGTTACATGTCTATAAATGTAGGTCTTTCCATTTTTCAACAGAGATAAATACACTTCTGATATACTATAGTATCATTTCATATCGCAAAGAAAGACTTTAGAAAGACTTATGAGGTTTTGTGAATATGAACTCAGAAATCCTTCCAAAAAAGAACCAGCTCTGATCATAAGACTTAGCTTCAGCCTAAGCCTAGACCTGAGTTGCAGCAGAGGAACATCTGTGTCTAGAAAGACCTTCAGACCCCATCTCATCCAAACCAAAAAGATCTGGATTGCTACCCAGAACACGCATGTTTCAAAGTAAATATTGACACATTAAGTACGTCTGTGATAAGAATAGTGGGTATTCTTTCTCTAGCAAAGCACCCTGTGTCTCCAACCTGACACCAGCCCTGTCAACTCTGGACATGACATGAACTCTCTAATACACACACTCTGCTCTGGCCTCAGCCCTTAGCCCAGATCTTCAAAGAGACCATAGTCCAAGAAAAGATTGTTGTGGAACACCATCCATGCCCTAAATCCTACTAATGATAGCTCTAAGCCTCTTCTTCTTGCAAGAATCTCAACAGCGTATTTTGTACTTGTGTTTGACTGCATTGCGCCATTAACATTATAGTAGCTTAAGAACTCAACATACAGCAAAGGAATACATACACTTTTCCTTTTGAAGACAATGTTAATAAGAAAAACATTTAGTTTGGATGACAAAAGAACAAGGACAAGAAGACCTGGCCATTACTTTGTATGTAATGGGCTAAAAATCCTTTTGTACTTTTGTGTCTCCGTCTCTGCAGCTGTGGCAGTATCCTTAACAGAAACAACTGTGCAGATGCATGAATACAGCCCTTTGTTGTTGAATTTCTAGGAAAAAAGGTCTTACAAACACTTAGCACAGGCTGTAGCAAGTTCTTAGTTGCATGTGGCTGCATACTGCAGCAGTTTTGTGGAGGTCTGTACTTTTGTCCACTACCCTGTGTCACCACTGTGTGTCTCTGCTAATCCTAAAAAGAAGCATTTTTAGCAGCACTGACAAAGTTCCGGTGGGGATGGAATCCCCTTTCCCAGAAAAAGAGCCAGTCCTGAGCATATGAAAGAAGGTAGAACAATGCTGGATGCACCAGATCAAAGCTTCATGACACCCAATTTGAACTGTGTTGTGCAGTTTCCCTAAACTCTCACACGTGCCCCAAAGCCCACTCTTGAAAATAGATGTTACCTGTACAAACGGAGCAGAGTAAGACACATCCCCAGAGGTCTTGTTGCAATTATTTGCATTTTGCTTCAAATGTGGAGTATTTCTTTTAGATTACTGCTTTCATGGCAGGGAAAATGCTTCAAAAATGTCTCTGACAAAACAAAGGGATTTTTGCTCAAGATAGCACTAGGACAGAGCATCTGGAGCTTTAGCCATACTAAGTACTTCTTAGTTATCAGTTTTAGGAAAGTTTTAATATGAAAATTGCAAAGGAGTTTCTTTAGATGGTAAGTTCAGGAATAACAATAACCAGGTTCTGTCTATGACACTCATGTAGCAGCTACTTCTCATCACACTTCCTGCTCTTGGCACAGTCTACTTCCCGAGACAGACACTCACAAAAAGAATAAATGCATAGTCAAAGTTATTGCTCCAATTATGTGACCTTATTAGTTATGGCCAGAGTTCTGCTGCTATTCCTTTTGGGACCTACTAGAAAACAAGGTGCACTCCTCCCTTACATGCCTCCACTACGTACCTCTCTCACAAGGCATTCTCTCCACTGGTGAATCATGCTTCTCAAGAAGTTACACTGAAAACAAAGCCTTTAGAGGCAATGAAGACGTGGTTTTCCTGCAAAATCACATGGCTCCTCTAGAGGACAATAGTAGCTTTGTCATAAATAATTTATGAATGCCTGTATGGAATTGCAGTGAAATCCACTGTGCCCTTGCAGTGCCCACTCTCTTTCCACAAGTCCATGAGGATCTCACTGTCCATTTAGCCCTGGATAATGCACCACAGCAGCAGCAGCAGGGCATGGGAGCCTGACCATGGCTGAGTCCCATTCCCCTTGAGTTTTCCTGGAGTCCAAGATGGTTGTGCCATGGCTGTTGGGAAGCTCATCTCTGTCTAGGATCATGGATTCACTCAACATTAACTGAGCCTTCTCTGCATTGTTTTCTTGTAAAATGATGTAAGAATATTTGTAAAAAGTAAAATAAGGGAAAAATAATTTACCATGTTTTGAACACTCACTGTAATCTGCCAACATCAGACAGAAAATTTTTAATTGAGAAAAGTCAACATACCAAAAAACAAAAAATTACAAATTATGGTTTTGTCCCAAAGCAGTAATATGACTGTATTTTTAAAAACAATGAATAAAATTAAAAGGCAGATGAGGCTCCTTTGGCTTCAGACATACAGAGGGCCACCCAGCCTAGCCAGAAGGCTGAGCAAAAGGATATTGCTGCAAAGGAAAAGCCAGATAACTGCACCATGTATAACACCATGGAGATAAGAAACCTCAAACAATTCAAAGAAAAAAAAAAACAAAAGGAAGAAAAAAAAAAATGAAAGAAGAAAAAATGTGGCAAAACTCATGGAAAGACATAGTGGAAAAGCAGTTTTCTGAAAAAAAAATCAAAAGAGAGCTTTTTAAAATGGCAGTTAGCATATCTGTACAACAGTGAGTGCAATGGAGGTCTGCAGCCCTGTGGGTAGCACGGCCTGTACTTGGGAGCAGGTGTAGGCACAGCACATCCCATTGCAGCTGCATGGTCAAGCACAAAGCACTCCTCAAACTGCAGCTGCTCTCCTCTCTCCTTTCAGAACCTACATGCCCCAGGGAACACAGTGATGTCAGAGATTTAGATTCCAGAAATCAAGCATCTTTTATAAACTAGAGGAAGCAAGCTTCTGGACATATTGCTCCCTGAGGAAGAATAACAAGTCACTCAGAGAGGAAAAAAATATGAAAAGGAGAGTACAACCCCTACCTGGAACTGAAATGCTCCAGTGTCCTTATGGTACTGCTCCAAACAATGGAGGAAAGAAAAAGTAATGCAGGCAAGGGGTGACTCACAATGTCATTCATTCACTCATATTTTCCAACACCCCAATTCAGCAAATCAAAATATAAATTATAGTTTCTGTGCTATACTTTGCTCTGAAGCTGATAAAGATATACTTGCCATTTGATACTGCAGATTGTGGATGTCTGTGCTTTTCCTGCAGTTTTTACCTGTATACATGCAGCAGTATAACTGAACTCAATATAAAGTGACAGAAGATTCAAATCACAGACAAGTCAACTCACTTCCAGAGACTGTAAAATCTAATGCAACCACAGCTTCCTAAACAAAGCAACCTTTTCTAAAGCAAACCTTAGAATTTACCTTTCAAATTATTCCTTGCAAATTTCTAACTCCCGTTAATCAGGTTTATAAAAAAAGTAAATAAATTAGAAAGGGTATGATATACTAGTTCAGTGTGCTTTATGAGATCCCAGCTTGAGAATGCAGTAGCAACTTATTGGTCACTACAAATAAAATATGCAGCAAGGGTGATAGCACACACGTTTTCTCTAGTTCTTCATCTCCCTTCTCATACCAGGTCCATATTTTTTGTCCAAATGTGTTCCAGCCATATCAATCTCTAAGTAATGGTCATCTGGTGTATCTGTCCCTTGCACATAGAAGGTATCAGCATGCAACTTTGCAAACGCAGTGGACACAGCAGGACACAGCAGGACACAGAGATATACCCAGCACCTGACAGATGGACATCAGTGCTGTTTTGGAAGCAGTGACATTTTATATTTACAAAAACAGATTTTGAAAAGTATGCTCCATTGCTATCTCTAAAGCCCCAGGTCTCCTGCATGACTGAGGCGGGATGGTGAGCACCCTTCCCAAAGCCTGCAGTACTCTCCTGCACCCTGCAGCTGCCACCAGGGTACAAGTCTCCTCACAACACACTGCTGCTGCTTTGCACATTTGTAAACATGATTTTATTCTTGTAATTTTCTAAGAATAGTGATATCAAAGATTGCAGCACCCAGCACAGGCAGTGAACATACTAAAAGTTCCTGCAGGGTCAAAACAGAAACGCTGTGTGAAAAAAAAGCAGCTCTAGCCTCATATTAGATTAGGAATACTACTCCACAGAGCCGGTAGAATTTCTGCCTCTGACAGAAATTACCTATAGATAACCATGCCCAAGAAGCTTTTGTTCCTTCCTGGACAGTTTGGTAGCCACCTCCTGTCATCTAATACCACACCCTCACCACTGAGCTGCTGCTCAACAGCAGACAAGGATAACAATGCCACCACAAAGGTGATGCTCATTGCACAGTCCAGATCTCTCATGTTTCTCCAGCCCAGCAGGACTTCAGTAGCTCCTGAAAGACCCTGACACAACCCAACCCATTCAAAGAGATTTATGGAATGCAGCAAGATGCCAAGAGTTCAACCAACCCCACCTGGGCTTTTGACACCCAAGGAGTTAGAGACGTGCACATGCATGCAGACATCACAGAGATGTGGTGGGATGTGTCCCACAACTGGAGCATTATAATGGAAGGATACAGGATCTTCAGGAAGGACAGACAGTGGAGAAAATGTGTTGCCACTCTCTGTGTCACTGACCAGATGAAGCATATGGAACTCTGCCTGAGAAGCAGACGGTAGCTAATGGGTTAGAATTAAGAGGAGAGCAGGAATAATTCACCTTACAGTGGGGATTCTACTACAGGCCACCTGATGAGGAAGACTGAGCAAATGAAGCCCTCTGTAGACAGACAGGAATCTTGGATGACAATACACCAGGCAAGTGATAGAGGGCTCAGTGAGGAGAGGTGCAGTGAGGAACTTCATTCTCATCAACAAGAAGAAAAGCTTGTGGGGATTGTGTATCCTGAATGTAGTCCTGGTTGTAGTGACCATGGGATCCTTAGGGCAATCAGGAAGGCACACAGCAAGCTCACTGCTCTGCACTTCAGGGGAGCAGGCTTTTGCCTCTTCAGAGAACTGCTTATTGGGGTACAGTGGGATTAAGTCCTACCGGAAAGAGATTTCCAAGACAGGTGGTTCGTACCTAAGGATCACCCCCTCCAATCTCAAGAGCAATGCATCCCAACAAAGAGCAATGGAAAAAGGCCAGTAGGCCTGCAACAAGGAGCTCCTGGGCAAACTCATACACAAAAGGAAGGTCTACAGAGGATGGGTAACATGGGAGGAATACAAAGACATTGCCATAGCAGCCAGGGATCAAGCATGAAAAGCTAAATCTGGGCAAGGATGTAGAAGGCAACAAGGAGGGCTTATGTAAGTACGTCTGTGATAAAAGCAAGACTGGGGAAAAAGTGGGCCCTGAAGGAAACAGGAGTCCTTGTTACTTGGAATATGGAAAAGGCTGAGGTACTCAGCCAATTTTTTTTTCCATCTTCCCAAGCAAGTGTTCAAGTGACATTACCCCTCCAAAGGAAGGGACTGGGAGCATGAAATACTATCCACTGTACAAGAAGATTCGGTTCAAAACCATCTAAGGAATCTGAAGGTGCACAGAGTGATGAGATGCATCTGTGGGCCCTGAGGGAACTGGGAGGTAAAGTTGCTAAGCCACTATCCATCGTATTTGAGAAATTGTGATGGAGTTCCCACTGATTGGGAAAGGGGAAACACAATTCCCATTTTTAAAAAGAGAAGAAGAAAGACCCAGGGAACAGAGACCAGTTAATTCCATCTCTGTGTTCAGCAAGACAATGGAGCAGATCCTCCTGAAAACTATGCTAATGAATACAGAGAACAGAGAGCTGTTTACTGATAGCCAGCATGCCTTCTCTAAGGGCAAATCATGCCTGATTAATTTAGTGACCTTCTACAAGGGGGCTCCCAGAACAAGACAGACACAGAGATGCTGGAAAGGGTTCAGAGGAGCCCACAGAGGGCTGGATGACCTCTCCTACTGAAGAAAGGCCGAAGGAGCTGGGCTTGTTCAGCCTGGAGTGGAGAAGGCTCCAGGGAGATCTCACTGCAGCCTTCCAGTATTTCAGGGGAACTTACAAACAGGAAGGAAATACGCTTTTTACATGATCTGATACGACAAGGGGGGATTATTTTAAACTAAAAGAGGGAAGATAGAGGTTAGGAAGAAATTCTTCACTGAGAGAATGGTAAGGCATTACCCAGAAAAGCTGTGGATGCCCCACTCCTGCAGGCACTCAAGCCCAGGTTGGATGGGACCCTGACCTGGTAGGTGGCAGCCCTGCCCATGGCTGGGGGTTGGGTTTGTAGGCTTTAAGGTCCATTCCAACCCAAGGCATTCTATGACTCCATGATTATACCACGATCCGTCTCACAAAAGAACTCATAAGAAAACTTTGTAAATTGTACCCATGATGCTTTTTACAGACAGCGAGTTGAACTGAGGAGTGCGGAGGGCAAAGGCAGCTTGCCACCCTTTAATTAGTAGACTCATAGTAAATCAGTGTATTCGTTTGCTGAGTTTATGTCTAGTGCCAGCCTGCCTTAGCCATGTGGATTTAATCTAGATAAGATACAAATTGAGGTAAAATGGAAGTTAATTTCAAACGACAGAGATGGAAACAATACAAAGCCCACCATCCCAATACCTTTAAGCACCAGTAACACATAGGAAATAAGAATCCTTTTCCTCAAAGAACGTGAAGTGTTAGTAACAACTATTCTTGTGGGACCATCAGTCACTGTTCTCAGCTGTAATGCAGTATGTCTACAAAAAGAACAATCCTGCAAGGACAACAATGATGTCAACAGACCTCAAGAATCTAGACTATGAACACCAATCCAGTTCTGCTGTACTCTAACAAGCAAACAGCTTCTCTCAAAGCCAAAGCCCTCCCAAGGAGTGCAGTCCAGCTATCTGAGATGTCTGGCTAAGTGAAGAATGCCTGTTGTTCCTCACTGCTCCCTCACCCGGCTCCTTCAGCTGAAAAAGGGAAAAACAAGAGGCCAACCCTCAAAAATACAATGCCATAGACAACAAGATAGCTTTTCTGTGCCCAAAGTGATAATGTTTCCAGAAATGAAGAATCTTGTTCTCTGGAAGGTCAAATGCATATAAACCAACACAAAAACATGAAAACTGCATCTTAAAACTAGGCCTACCTGTATTTCCTATCCTACCTTCCTCCAGCTATCGCTGTCCCCTTCCAACTTCGCTTACTGATCTCCCTTGACATCTCCTGTGAAGTCCCACAGCAATGAATAATATCCAGCAACTTTCATTCATTGCTGTGCTCCAGTGAACCAACCAAACAACACGTGACACACATGTAACATGCAGCTTCAAAGACTGAAAACAGAGTCCTCAGTTCCATTCGGTGTCTATAAGTGATTTTAAAAAAAGAGTCATACCGCAGGTTGATGGTTGAATCAAATGATTCAGTTTTCAGATTACAACCTCCTAAACATGAATTTCTGCAACTTTTCGATTCCTGTAGATTCCAAAACAAATTTCCCTTGCTGGGCTGAATAATTACAGGTCTGATTATGGTCTCAGAATTTTAATTCGTTAAAGCTATTTTTTTTTTTTTTAAAGGCAACAAACTAGTCATTAAATGTTTTATTAGAGATTACCAGTGTCATTTCTTGGGTAATAATTGTCTGTTCATATTTGCAGTTGTGTCACTTACTAACAAGGGTCCCAATAACACGGTCCAGTGCCAGAACTCTTTTTATTTACCTTCCAATGTAAGAAATATATAATGATTATAATAGAATTAAAATGACTCGACACAGTGTATTTTGCCAGAGGACAAATAATAGAATATGTCACTTTTCAAAGCTGGAAAATCGTATGCCTTTCCAACTTTACAGGAAAATAATAAATGTTTTATTTTACTGTTGGTGATAAATATGTTGAGAGAGATTTTATGATGCAGTGTCACCAACAGTGTTCTTGTTTATCTGTGGATTATTTCCAGTGAAGCTTTCATCAAACAGCCTGCTTGAAAATACCATCTCCCACCTCGTCAATGAGAAACTTTCTGCCACGATTCCCTGAGACTACAACACGCTTTGGTTACATTTTAGATGAAAACGTGATTAAAATCGCGAGGTAACCGAAAACCGAAATTTTTCTATTTGATCCAAGCAGCCTGCCCCGCTAGGTGCAGCTGCATGGATCCCGGCGGATCTCTTACCCAGAGCGGGCAGTCGTGCACCACCAGCCTGACATTGCCGAAGACGCAGGCTTGGTACTCGGTGGTGACGGGGCTCCTGGCGTGCTCGGCGGACGGGCTGCTGTCGATCTCGGAAATGAGAGCGCTCCTCCTGAGATAGCTCCACATCAGACTCGACTGCTGACTGTCTTCAGAAAGCACGTCTCTCTCATTCCCGAAAGCTACAATATTAACTGACCTGGAACAAAAACAATGAAAGACCAAGGACAGGGGCGAGAAAGAGCGAAAAAAATCATTAAAATCAAAACCAACACGTCAGTCCTTTCGAATTCTCCTCCTTAGCTCGGCGTTAGCACCCCCGGTAACCAGCAGCCGAGCACGTACATGATCTCGGATCCAACAGCGGGGCGAAGCGGAGAAGAGGAGCGCTGCTGCTGGCGCTACCAGCCTCCAGCCCGCTCGGCCGCCCGCTGCTCCATGCCAGGGATTACGGATGCGACGTCCGGGAATCTCTCAACATGTCCCTGCTGCGTGCGGATGCCCGGCTCCCTGCTGCCGCTCCAGCCGCCGGGATGCAGCGACGCACGGTGGGAGCAGCTGTTGCAGCGGTTGCAGCAGCAGAACAAGCAGCAGCAGCTCCTGCTGCACCGACCCGCGGCTGGAGCCGAACCCCACACGTACGCCGAGCGCCGGCCGCTCGGTCACGGCCATGCATCCTGACGTCAGCCAGCTGGAGCAGGGCAGACGCAGTGGGGAGAGCGAGCTGACGTTGTGCGGGCCGGTGGAAAGCTGTGCGGCCGCGGCGGGCACCGAGAACAGCATTGGGCTGCAGCGGGGCACTCTCCTGCGCTGACCTCCTGCGTCGGGGTGCGGGACAGAGCAGTGCGGAGGACCGGTCGTGCCCTGCTCGTTGGAGTCAGTTAATATTGGGCTGGTGGCTTCTTAAATGCACTTGCATTTAAGTGCAGATTTTCCAGCGTTACCGTGCTGTTTACAACACTCTTTTTGGAGCCGAGGGTGCTCCGAATATAATGCCTCCTATTTGTTTCCATGGAAACTACAACACAGGGTAAAACAGTACAACTTGACAGAGAAAGCTCTTTGCTACAAAACTATTTTTCAACATCGTCACCACCATTAGGCAATTCACGTGAACGAGCTGATTAATACACCCTTCACTTTGTGGTGTGACAGCTGTACATGGCCATCCTGAACGTGGCTTGCCTTTCACATCGCAGGTGCCACTGCTGGAATGCACTACCCACCCCTTACTGTGCTCCATCCACTGTTTGGTCTCTATCAGTATTCAGCAAGCATCAGCAAATGTCAGTGGGTGCCACTGTCTCTTCATGAAGCAATTCAGTGACACAACTTCATACACTTCTTTGTCAGACACCGTTCTGTCAGACTGCCCCTCTGCTGCAATCTGTCACACAGCAACAACATGCAAAGGGATAATGGTGCAGAGATTAAACCTCTACTGCCATACCACCAACAACCATCTGTGATTTCATGGGCCAGCATCATAAAATATGAGGCACTATTTTTGGAGCAGCCCTCCTAAAATAAATACTAATGCAATCCCACCTGAAAACAAATTCAGCCTGAAATCACATATTTTCTACCCAAAGCTGCTGCACACTTTACTGTAAGAAACAAAACAGAAACACTTAACAAGACAAATGAACTCCTTCAGCTGGGTGAACACATCCTGCTGTTAATCCCACAGCCAAGGACTCATTCAGAACAGGCCTCGTTAGGAGTATGAGTAGAATAATTAAGAGAACTTTACTTTGCAACAGTGCTCAATCTGAGAGAGTACTATTCCATTGGTGCCAGAAGTGGGAGGTGGTGATGGTCCACTGACAATGTTTTTATTTTGTATTGATTGACTGGACCAAGCACTGGTATCTGACACATACTAATGAAGACAGGCAGTAATTTTTGTATTTTTATTATAAATTCTTCAGGACCTTCTGAAGAACAAATGGGTACAGAAGCAAACAAACAATATTTACTAACATTTTCATATCCTGCTTCTTACTTTATTCCATTTTTTTCCACTAGTCAAGCTAGCTTTGTTTAGAAAACAAATGACAACTGGGGCTTTGTTTGTCTGTTTCTAGTTTTCCTTTTGTTTTTAAAAAAAGTCTGATTCTTTTTCTTAGTAGCAATAAAGCTTAGACAATGAAAGAAAAAAGTTTTCTTTTTCCCAGATGATTGCCAGACTGCGATGTGTTGTCTTCCACACCGAAATCCTTAATGGTGTCCAAACACTGGATATTTGGAAGTTCACTTCATCAGAGCCAATCCACACTTTCAGTCGTGCTCATTAATATACTATTCAAAGGGCATAAAAATTCCATAGAATCCTCAAATTTGATCTTCTAGTGGTCTAGATTTTGAAAATGAGGACATTTGATAGAAAACTCTTCTAAACTTGGGAACATAACCTACTGTAGCTAAGTATGCACATGTATGCACACTTACATGTATATATGTATGTGTGGAGACACACACAGACGTACACACACATACACAGTTATAACAGCAGTAAGAAAATGGAAATGGTAAATAAGGCAGATTCATGAGAAGCAACCCAATTAATCAAGACTTCATCCAACATAGTATAATTGTTGCTCTGCATGTAGTTCCAGGGGGACCTGAGTTCTCAAAAGGGCTGGAGGGATGCAGAAAACATTGTCTTTTCATTCATTCCTCAAATCACACAGAGGCTCACCAGCACTGCCAGTTCTGCACACAAAACAAAAGAAATCAAATGCACAATCTTTCCTGACAAAATTGAAATGGTATTTTCCATTGTAAGGAGATAGATAGCTGCAGCCAATCCAAGGATAAAGACTTTTTCTTTGTAAATGCTGCAGTCTTACTTTCATGGATTCAGGTATGACAGACTGCTCCGTATTTTTACGACAGTGAAATGATTTGATGCATTTGGATTCAACCTTGTTAAGATCCTGGCCATTCGCTCATTCTGCACAATACATGGAGCTTCTGCTCAGTTGTTAATAGGTTTTACTATGTGACAAACTATGTTGTTCCCAGAGAGAAGTAAGTTTACATTATTTATTTATCTTTAGAAAAAAGTATATATATAGAAAGAGTCTCCAGATAAAAAAAGATTTGTGTGTTTGTGTGTGAATAAAAGTGTGTTCTAATGCCTTAAATTGCATTGATACCTGTACAGAACTACAGGGATTGCTGTTACAAGATCAGACAGCCCAGACCTCTTGCATAAACAGAGCATAAACTGACAAAAGGAGTTTTTCTGTTGTTGCAACCATCTACCAAATTGAAGCCAACAAAAGCAGACTGTATGTGAGAAAGCAAGGAATAAATAGTGTTAAGGACTATTGGTGGAAGTACTACAGAGACGAGTATTGTTTCCCATAGGTCTATGTTTAGACTGGTGCTCTTCAATATCTTTATCAGTGGCATAGACTGTGGGATTTGATGTGCACTCTGCAAGTTTGCTGATGACACCAAGCTGAGTGCTTGACACAGCAGAAGGAAGGGATGACATTTAGAGGGACCTGGACAGACTTGAGAAGTGTGTGGACCAAATGAGGATCAAAAGGATGAGTGCAAAGGTATTACACTTGGGTCAGGGCAATCCCAGGTATGACTACAGATTGAGAGAAGTAATTGAGAACAACCCTGCAGAGACAAACTTAGGGGTCCTGATGGATGGAAAACTCAGTGTGAGGCAGAAGTGTGTGCTTGTAGCCCAGGAGACACTATATCTTGCACTGCATCAGAAGAAGTGTGATAGCAGGGAGAGGGAGGGGGTTATTTCCCTCTGCTCTGCCCTGTAATACTGGACCCAAGCTTGGGGCTTCCAGCACAAGGAGGATGTGGAGCTTTTGGAGCAGGTCCAGAGCAGGCCATCAAGATGATCAGAGGGCTGGAGCACCTCTTCTGTGAAGAAAGGCTGAGGGAGCTGGGCTTGTTCTGTCTGGAGAAGAGAAGGTTCTGGGAGACCTCACTGTGGCCTTCCAGCACTTTAAGGGAGCTTATGACTTTCTAAATGGTCTGATAGTGATAGGACAAACGGGAACAGTTTTAAACTATAAGAAGACAGAGTGAGGTTAGATGTTAAGAACAAATTCTTTGCTCAAAGGGTGGTGAGGCATTGCCCAGAGAAGCTGTGGTGCCCCATCCCTGGAGGCACTCAAGACCAGGTTGGATGGGGCCCTCAGCTGGGAGGGTGGGCAGCCCCGTCTATTGCAGGGTGATGGGACTGCATGGGATTTAAGATCTCTTCCAAACAATGCCATCTTATGGATCTGTGATTCTATGACTACGAACATTTTTCAGCAAAACCACACCAGAAAAAAATTCTGCCAAGCCGATCTGACTTGGCAGTGCCCAAACACTTGCACAGCAGAGCTGATTTCAGAGGTGACAAAACCACAGTCCCAAACCTCAGAAAATTGCATCAAATCCATTAGCACAAATATGGCAAAACTGTGGACCAGTAAAAGCTCTTAATTTTTTTTTTTTAATTAATAATCAATTTAATAAATTAAATAAATAAAGTAAAAAAAATTTGCTTCTTCAAAGGTGATCATTACCTCCACATTTGCTACTTTTACAGTCATGTAAACCTCTGTCATAACCCACTCAGCTTTCCCCTCTCCAAACTACAGGTCAAGTGAAGGCAGCTGCTACATCCTCCTTGTCACTCAATCTCATGGTTATCTACATCAGAGATCTTCTCCCACTTCCCAGTTCTGTGAGGTACTTCTGTTTCTGAGCACTTGGCATCTGACCACCTGATAAGAACTTCAGTATCATCCGCAGACTTGAAGATTTCACTGTTGACTTCCTTCCACAAGTCGCAAGTGAGGATATCAAGAGAAATTGGAGGCTTATGTATCGGATCAGGGAATCCCCGTCCTTGGAAGCATTCAAGGCTTCCATGTAAGACACATCCTTGAACAATTTATTGCAACCAGACCTGCTCAGAGTAGGTCTGATTAAGGTTAGATGACCTCCAGAAGGTCACTTCCGACCTAAACTATTCTCTGACTCTGCATATCTCCTTCCGAGGGCTGACCACTAAGCCCTGTCCTTCACTTCCTCTTTTTATAACAGCTTTCAACCAAAACCAGATCTCTTGATCTATCTCGTGGCAACTTATTTTCTTTACAAAGTTTAATGAGCTTTACAAAAAGCTTCTCAAAGGCTTTCTGAAAATGCAGGAGGATTATTCTACTCGAACAACCCCCTTTATCCACATACTCACTACCCTTCTTCCAAACTCCACTGATAGATGCCCCTTCCAAGGACACCCAGAGAGGCACAGGACTGCCCTGTCACAAGATGTTGCTGTAGCTGAGGCAGGGTGGAGATGTCATACCCTGGCACATTTTGGAAGTTCTGGGCTATTATAATTCACCTTATGATCCTTCGGAAAAGCACTTAGGTCTGAGTGGCCCAGTGTGTGAATTCCACAGGGGAATGTGCTTCAAAATTGCTTAAAGTGCTCTTTGCTTACCCACAGTTTTGTTCATCAGTGTGTAAAGTTTTTAGGTTTTGTTGCTAAGAAGACCTTACAGTGGTCTTTTAGATAATATTCATCACATTGGGTAAGTGAAGATGATCTGATAAATACCTGTTAAGCATGTGAGATAATGTGCATTTTAAGATGAGAAAATTAAGGAAAAAAGATAATGCCTATCTACATAAATATCCACAGATAAATATGTGTGCAGCAACATTGTTAATGCACGTAATGGTGTTAAAATTCATAAAGAGTCATAAGCAAAATCTCTTCAGCAGTAGGCTTTCCCTTTAAAGTTAACTTCCAATGTTTACTATACAACAGCACTTCCTCAAAATTAAAAAAAAACAACACACTGTTAATTAGATGACATCTTTAAACTAGTCATCGTATGGTCATTCCATGCTTAAAAATTTTGCTTTGGTTTCTCCAGATGACAAGACTGGAGCACACGCTTGGAAAGTATCTGTCTGCTGAGGAACTTTGTTGGATGATGAACTGTATGTGTGATGTGAGAATTGGCACCTCATAAAAGAGCATAAATGAAAATGTCCTTACAGTTGCAATCATCTTGATGAGCAGAAGCCAGTCAATCCTGTCTCCATAGGAGCATAAATTTCTCTCTGTACTGAATGGTTCATTTTTTAGAAAACTAATAGGAATGTAGTATCTTCAGGGCCTTTTCTTTTATCAGCTGATATAGTCAAAGTTTATTGCTAAAGGCTGACATTTGTACAGACATGGATCTTGTTACTCTCTGAGCTTTACTTCAGATGGAAATGAAACTTGCAATTGCTCTCTCTGAGAAGTAGTGAAGAGCGAATTCCCAGCATCGTGTCAGACTTTTTACTTTCACAATATTTTCTTGGAATGCTTCTTCTTGGAATAGTGTTTTTTTTTATTCTTATTATTTGAAGTACATAACTAACTAAATACTTTGCCTTCGACTGAATCCATAAATTAGCATTGCAATGTTATGATTTACTTTCTGTAATTAGGAGCAAATAAAACTACAGATTACCTTGTATTTATTGTTAGTCTAGAGACTGCATAGATAAAAAGTGCCTGATTAGAAGCTGATGTTTTGTGATAGTTTCAGTGTCCATTGTTTTATTAATTATATTGCTGTTGCAAGAAAGACAAAAGACAAATGCCAGACTGATCAGCATGAAAGAAACAATCAAAATAGACTAGCTTTAAAGTCCAAAAGTTATCATAATGAAGGAAAAAAATATTTACAGAAAAGAGAAATAAGAGGAGTTTTCATATATTATAATAACATGCTGCTCATTATAGTGCAGAAAAAATAAAAAAGCTAATGGAAAGTTTGAAAAAGGAACAGTTAAGTGATAGCAAAAGATGGTTGATCTAGATGAAAAGAGCACACAAGTTGTATATCAAGACTGTTTTCCACTTGATGTCTTCTAAGAGATGCCTAATATTGGAATTAATGATTTGTTTAAACTTGTTTATTGTTTACTATCTCTATTTTTTAATTAATTGCATATGTGGTACTTTTCTGATGTAAGTATAAACAGCATAAATTTCCATTTGCTCTTTTATAAATACCACAGTAAAACAACGTTCTGATAGTTGGAAGTGCTGTTATTTTTTCAGAATTTCATAAATTGGTTTTCCTCCTTTCTTAATATTAACTTTTCTGTACTGAATACCCCCAAAAGCAAAAAAAAAAAAAAAAAAAAAAAAAACCAAACCAAAAACGAAAAAACCAAAAAAGCCCCAACAACAAACAAAACCAACCAACCAACCAACCAAACAAAAACACATAACAAAAAAAAAACAAGTTACTGTTTTAAAAAATCATATTCATAGCCCATTAACTGAAACCTGTGTTCTGGACCTCTCCCAGACATCAGTTTCCAAGGGGTGAGTCTCTCCTTTCCACTTACAATTGTAGATGACAACTCCATCTGCATCAATTAAACTGCACCAAAGGATTTAATATTCCCATATTGCCAGTGGATAAGGTTCCAAATAAAAATGTTCTAATATCTTATAATCTAAGGGTGGACAGTAAATACTACTTAAAAGTAGCATCTGTGGTACATGTTTAACATTTTTTTTCTCCTTCTCTAAAGAAGTTTACCAAAAAAAAAAAAAAAAGAAGAAGATTGAAGCTCTTTCTACAGGAAAAGGTTTGGTGGTTCTTGCTGATGATTTTTGTTTTGTTGATGATTGTTATCTTAGAATCATCAGTAAGCTCCAACTGCTTTTCTTCACTGAAGAGACTTAAATTACATCGTGATTTTCAATTGCGTATTTGGCAGCAACTTAAGTTGCAGTGTTGACTGTAGATTATTATCTACAGAAATCTTGCCAGCATTGCCTAACAATGCTTTTCCATATAACAAAAGTAGGAAAATAAAGGATACGATGATTGAAGAAGACTGAGTAGAGCACAGTGTTTGGGAGCAAGGTGAAAGTGTAAAACAAGTAGTAAAGAACGAAGTCAATCGTTTTCTTCTTAATAGTAATACTAGGTTTCTATAAGATTCTATGTTCATAGTCTTTTCTTTGTATCCTACAGTCATCAGTTTTTTCAACAACTCTTTTACAAAATAGTTTTGTTCTTTCCCTTTTGTTTACTGCTGTCAGAAGAGCATTCTGCTGGGATGGAATATTCTGGTCTTCCCTCCTTGAAAGACAGTGCTCTGTAAAAACTGCTTGCAATGATGTGTGCAGCTGCTACGTAAAAAGCTTTAAGTGAATTCAAAATGATATACAACATTGTGTCACAACAAAACAGAACACTCACTGAAGTCCAGAAGTGAAAACATGAAAAATTAAAAGAAAACATATGAATAGAACTTCTAAAAAGTGTTCACCCTTTAATGTATTTTGTTTCCTCCTCTTCTTATTAGTGAGAACTTCGTAGTAATTTAAAATGGAACTGTCAGCAGTGAGTGAGAGAATATTATATAACATATTTCTAGAGATTCCTAGATGTGAACTAATTGATTTAGTTCTAACCTTGTATTTCTATATTCACAGTTTAATACATATTTCTGTTACAAAACCTGCTGTTTCAAAATCCAGTCCTTAAATGAATTTAATTCCTGAAGAAGACTGCAAGAATCAGTCAGTGAGAGCAACAAATCTATAATAATCTCAACAAATGTATAATAATATCAACATAATTCGTGAACTCTCAAAAAAAAAAATTAGTAGTGAAAGCCTGTTACAGACTTTACAGACTTTACACAGAAAGAGAAGTTTATAGATAATTCTATGGTTCTTCCAACCTCAGTGTTGTAGTATGGAGCACAAATCATGATTAACTATTGAATAAATATTTAACAGTTTAAACTTCTCTTCTGTAATAAGCTGCAGAATTTCTAATGTAAACAAAGATGAACTGTTTACACATGACTACTTAAGACATTTGCTAATGATGAGAAATGGTTTTATGACCATCTCTCATCACAATAATGATGAGAAACCATTCTACGGTTCTAATGTTTTGAATTCTGTTGATAAAACTCTGCAACTAGTGGGTGGCTGCCCTGCCCACAGCAATGGGGTTGGAACTGGATGTTTTTTGAGGCCCATTCCAAAACAACCCATTTTATGGTTCTATGATTCTACAATCCATCTCAAATTGTGATGCATAGTTGTGTGGTACGGAAAACAGATCCTTTACCTGAATTTGCATTGCACTGTCCAACCTGGCCAGTGTAGACATGATAAATCTTTTTGAAGCACATAATCCAGATAACTTTGGAAAAATTTGTAGTGCTCCTTTTTTTTTTTTGGCCTCCAGCTAGATAATACTTTTTGCAACAGCAAGAATGATATCTGTTACTAGCTTCATCAAAACCATGAGTTTCACTCATAATCTGTTATTTTTATTATTGTAGGTAGTTTAAAACTCCAAGTTTGGAGTTTCCCTGTTGGCTGCCTTATGGTCTGTGGAAGTTTTGAAGCAGTGTTTTCTAAAATACAGATTTTGCAAAAAAAGCATGGGAATTAGCACTCTTATTCCCTAGCAAATATTACTGCTATGGGTGTATGTGCATAGAATATATACATTAACATTAGGAACTAGCATTCATAAATCCGAAGAATGCCATCTATATTGATTTTTAATCATTATCAGGCAAGGAGGACTTTAAAGGCTAATGTAGAATTGCTGCTGTTCTATTTGCCAAGCTTTTGATTCTTTGCCTCTGACTCATTTCTGTTTTCACATGCACTCTGTTGAAAAGATTTAATTTTAGTTATCCATATTAGAAATTTTTCGGACAAGCCTGCAGAATCAGGACTCATTTCCAACAGTTTGAGATACATAACCTATAAATAACACACCTATTGTATGGATCTCCCTTAACGGTCTCTTTTTACAATGCTACATGAGAGTCAGTTTTAATGTTACTTCTGCTTGCATACAATATGAGAAGGTGCTGTCACAGAGAAGAAAGAGCAATGTAGGACCAAAAAAAGCCAACATTTAAATGAAGTACAGTAAAGGATACCAAGGTAATTTTAAAACTGCCCACTTAAATGTTTAAAAGAATTGGCATGAGGTACTGATAGAGAATTTAAATCAAGTTCATAAAGACATTTTGTCTTAGGATATTAATGGTGGGGTGGTACAGGAGCACACTAACTAATGTTTACTTTTATAACTTTAAAACATTAGCTGTAAGTGTCAAAATAAATAACCAGATTACCACAGTTCTTTTTTTAATTGCAACTGGTAGAAGTTTCATTTCTTGTCCTCCTTTCTGCGATAAGCTGCCCATACTGTGAAATTACCTGAAGTAGATATTCACAGGCTATTAACAACCACAGTTCTTTAGTAGCCTTACTGATAAGTGCTGTTCTAAAATAAAGTAATACTAAAATAGTGATCTACTTTGAAAAAATCTGCTCTTTTACAAAGTGATACTTAGTCAGCTCTAGAGAAATATAGTGCAAAGTGTCTTACTTTGATCTCCTAGCCCAATGACTACATGGAAGAAAAATAAAAGATATTTATCTTTTTGAATGTTTGGCTAGAAAAATGTTTGTAAACCTCATATGAAGAGGAAGAAAAGAATTTCACATTAGGAAAATGCCATGGGAGGGTACTACAGAAATGTATGCTCCCATACACAACCTTGCCTCTCAGAACTGGGTATCTAAATTATGCACCTACATGAACAACACAATTCTGAAACTGAACAAGAACATCCATCCTGTTGATGTCAGTGGAAAAGTCTTGCTCCTTCAATTAAAGGATGTAAGATTACAAACATCAGTTTACCCTGTTACAGGTAATGAGGATGTCCAAAATTACTAAGGAATTTTATAAATGTTGTGTACTGCGAGGAAATACTAGAAAGTAAAAATACAGTTTCAAGTTTCAGCGTTCACTTGTAACTAGTTTCAAAATCCCTGAACGACTCTTCATTGTAATTGGTGAAATTCAAATTTCAATACCTCCAAACTGGTTCTGCATTCTTCATTTCTTAGGTAATGGATTTGATTGCCATTTCTTTGCATTGGAACGACTTGCAGCATCCAAAAGTGAACATGTGCCTAACCTATTTTTTGATAACGGAAAATAAAGCATAATATTATTTCAAATAGTAAGATGTTATGAAGTCCTACAGCTGATCTAGATGGGATTGGCCAGTACTATCAGAAACCATGTGAAGTGCCCAGTTACAATGGAATGCAGTTAGTTAGAACTACGGAAATTTTTTAGATGGCTCAAAGATACCTTAAATGATATGTTTGGTGTTTTAAGAAAAATACGTATTATGTGATAACATCAGTGAAAGCAAAACTTTACTTCTACATTATTTTCTGATTATTAAATATAGTGGCAAAATGAGCATTAAAATGATGAACATTATTACTGGGAAATGAAAATGAAGAAGTTAATTATAAACAAGAGAAACCAGTAGAGTGATGTTAAAATACTGTATTTTAAATGGAGTCTCTGCTTTTATTTCTAATTTATTCATTTCCAACAGTCCTTTATGCTTTCTCTTTTCTAGTTCCCTTACTCTGTTCTAGTACAAACATCTAATGTACGTTTGTGTGTTCCTTTTCAATGTTTTTACAATTAGAAACATAATTACTTGAGCACAATAAAGACATTTTACTGACTGATTCCAAGTGGTTCAGAGGCTGTGCATTTTGTCATCTGTAACTACCTGCTATTTGTTTATCAGACATCTTGATTAAGGTCTGTCAGGTTTTCAGCCCAATGACAATAGTTCTGGCATTCAGAGCAGGTAGTCTCTCCACCAAAAAAAGCCATGAACTAAGAATTAAAAAGATTTTAGTCTCCAATGTTTAAAGTTTTACTTAGAGCTTGAATGTGTTAAGTCTATTACAGATGTGAATAGTTTCTCATTACTTTCAAAGACTTCCATTCTTGCTAGCATTCTTAAAAAAATTAGACAAGTAGTTCAAGCAGAAGGACAATAGCTAACCTCACATTTCGCATTTTCTTGACTTAACATGTAATGATTTATCTTCATACAAAATGATTATCTGAACAAAGGTGTCGATTCACATAAAAGAGCTTTCTGTTCTTATGCACTCAGAAAAAAACAGGCTCATGTATGGGACAGGACCTAAAGTTAACATACACTGTTTATGTTAATTTTTGCCTCATTCTCAAGAAATAATGTGACCATTGTCATTTAATCTTGCTAGAAAACCGTGACAAGCTTTTAAGTTCAAACTTGGATATTGCTCTATTACTGTTTGAGACATACACCGTGCAGTTAAGGTAAAATAAAGCGTAACTGTCAGAGAACATTTAACACACAAGAATCAAAAAATGAGACATTGGGCCTTAAATCCTGTAGAACAGCCTATGCGCCAGAGTCCTCATTTACCTAATAAACTCACCTCCTGAATCAGTGAGCACTAACTAGGGAGCAGTACATGATTCTTAAATCTTGCTATAAGGACTTTCTGTAAAAATGTTAGTTCTTTTTCACTATAGAAGTTTGGCCCCTAGCTTCAAAGTCTGCCATGATTTCACATGTGATAAAAAGTTGTTACGAGACACTCTGCTCCATAGTGCTAGCAGAAAATGAACTGTGTGTGTGAATATAGTTGGACACTTTCACAGCTGTGATTGTTCTTCACAGCCAAGTGAAAGCGCTATACAAAAAAAAAGAAGTCATGACCTCATAAAAAGACCCTTCTTTTAAGCTGCTATATCACTCCTAAATTTTAAGGGTTAGGTTTATGTATCTAAACCCAGATTCTCAAACTCTTAGAAGGATGAGTATCTGAAAGAAGAGATGATCTTGCAATTATCTATCTATCCTTCAGTCTGGGTTAGAGCATACCAGCTAAAGCTTTGTTTACAGAAAAAGTGTTTATAATAGGCATATATATGAAGAAACATGTATGTTAGCTCCTCATAACCTGATAAAAAGAAACCCACCTCCTCTGACCACAGAGTGTGTCAGATACCAGCAAGTGTTCTGCAAAGACTTCATCTCAGCTGAGTAAGCAACATGACACATCTCCAGGGGGATGCATCTGCAGTTAAAGTTGGAAAGTGTATTCCAAAATACCATTGGTTTCAAAAAGATCTTGCAAAGGGTGAATATTGCTTGTTTTGGAAACTCAGTTCCTCCTCTTTGAAATACACCACCTAAATTTTGTTGGTTGTCTGGCACATTGCCCTCTATTGTTTCATATTCTTGTCTGAAAGGAAACTTGGAGATAGACGGTGTGTGAAAGTCCTTGATAGTGACTTAGTGGTATTCATGCTTTTCTAACAACTATGTCATTCCTTAGGTAAAGAGAAGATGGTGTTTTACATGAAACAGCAGGTATTGGTAGAGGATAACAGACTGAAGATGTACTCTTTACTTCACCTGGAAAAATCTGACAAAAAAAAGCAGGCTAAGATTCTCACTCTTAGTCTTCCCATATGCAGCACTGTGATGAGGGAAATCAGAGGTACCAGTGAGAATTTTATACTCCTTGATAATCTATATGGTGACAAATTACAAGCAGGTGTAGAAGCAGCACAATTATACAGTGCTGCAATCTTGCCGTACAGGTGTTGTAAAATATGCCATAAGGAATAGCCATAAATTATCAGTACAAATTTCTACTTTTGTTTTCCAGTGTTAGCAGTTCTCTCCACCAACACTCAGCAGGAATCATCTGTCTGCAAAGTTCTTGTTGATTTATGGATTCACTGGTAGTCAGTGATGAGCCCATGAAGGCACATGCTGTTCCTACAGGGTGCTGACTACTAATCTCTGGGGTGAACTCCAAACAGCCAGGTGCAGGACACATCCAGCAGACTTCTTGCAGCCAACTTTGTACATGTAAGAAGTGGCTAAAAATGTCACTGCTTAAGTAATGGAAAAGCTAATCATTACAGTGAAAGGTCATAAACTGCTGCCCTTTGGAAAGGACAGCAACTCTGTGTTGTTCCCCTTATCTAAAATCTCAGGAAAGGGATTTAAAACAGTCCTGGTTTTGTCTGTATCCAACTTAAAAATAAAATAAAAATAAAAATAAAATAAAATAAAGTAATAAAAATAAAAATAAAAATTATTTTGTTCTGCTTGAGAGAACTTTTGATTTGTTTTTTGTTTTTTTTTTTTTTTTTTGTTTTTTTTGTTTCCATTTTGTAAGGAGGAGACTGGGTGACGCTGCATGAGGGAATGTCAAAACTTCATTTCATATTATTTTGTCTCATATTCATTACTTACATTTTGTTGGTTTTTTTTTAGGGAAATATTTACTCATCTAGAACACAATTAAGAAATATTTAAGATGTCAGTTTCTGCTTCTATAATAAATGGATAACACTATTCACCAAGAAATCACCAGGAAACATTTGAAAAATGTGGAATTGTTATTGCAGAGCATACATTTTAAAGCTTAACAGCTTTGGACAGGTTCTCCTGTATGCTTCCGGCACTCAAAGATGGGCTGGTGCTCTGAGCGCCAGCACGCTTGTGCAGGGTAACAGCATGTGTTCAATTTATGCTGTTAGTGCACAATCAGCACAGATAAGGGAGATTTTAATTCAGAAGAAGCATGAGACAAGCAAGAGCACAGAAAACAGTAATTCATGAGATATGTGTAGTCACAGTGACAGCAAAAGTAGAAGTGAAAATATGAAAGACTCAAACCATGGCCTCCCTGTTAGTCTATAAGGATTTCCAGTTTATTTGATAGTCTGAAATAGTGAGAGTAATTTGAAAAGTTAAAATGGGTCCTCTGTCTTATTTTGACAGATAGGAGAGGAGAGGCTGGGGAGAGGACTGGGAAGGTGAGGAAATACTGATGAAAACTCAATAGCTCTGCAGTGTAGAAATTCCTCTGCAGCTCTTTCTGTCCTCTCTCTATGACCTTCAAGTCACCAGTGCCTGTGTGACAATGGTAACTGTCAACATTGTACCTGCTGTGCCATGCCCATGGCATCACCAAGGCACATGCCAGCAGCTGATGCCTAAGAGTACAGCCAGCCTGGACTGATTTGGGTTACATATCTCGGTCCTGATGTCTTTGGAGAAGGTGTGACTTCTCTCCAGCTGAACAGCAAAGGACAGGAAAGGTCCACCAACTGGACAGCTTCTCCTGTATGCCTCAGGAACTCAAAGGCAAAGAGAGAAAATCAGATGTGTTTCCCTGCCCATGGCAAACCCCAGCCTTTCCCTTTCTCAAAGCCTATTTTGCCAGCAGCAGCAACTGAAACAATATTGCACTCACCTTGGCCTCATTTGGCACAGGGCTGCAGCTCTTTCTATCCTCTCTCTACGATCTTCAAGTCACCAGTGCCTGTGTGACAACGGCAACTGTCAACACTGTACATGCTGTGTCATGTCCATGGCATCACCAAGGCACATGCCAGCAGCTGATGCCTACAGTACAGCCAGCCTGGACTGATTTGGGTTACATATCTTTGGCCAATTTTCTCTGAGGAAAACCAGTCCTAAGGAACCTGGCCAACTGCCCAGCAGCTGTCACGTAAACTTCTGAAGAAGATAATTACTTTCACACCACCCCAATCATATCTCTCCATATTTTAATTTTCCATTATTTTTCCTTGATTTTCCAATAAAATGTAAAGAGAAGTAATCCGTTATACAACTTGGTGGAAACTCACAATAATGAAAAATGCAACAAAGTGGGTAAACAGTGTCTACTTTGTTGGCTTTGAGTTCAACTACAAGCAGTTGAATGGAACAGCTATTTAACACATAAAGGTATAACCAAAAAGTGACATGCATCATCTAAATTACACAATCAAAATTTCTTAGTAGAGCCATCACTATTTAAAATATTTTCTTGTGAGATAGTGTCTTTGTGTGACAGGACTTCACTTTTTGTGGCTGCAGGATTTACATGTCAGCAAGCTCAAATTTGGTGGATGAAAAATGGTTTGGACACTCAGGACATACAGAACCCTGCAATAGCATCCTCGTTCACAAAAACAAAACAAAACAAAAAGCCAACAAATAATAGTTATCTAGTTTTCAAGCAGACCATCTGAAAATATTAAAAATTGTCCCACCCCAGGCAAACTAGAATCCAAAGAATCAGAGTTTATGTATGTTCTGCAAAGTTACCAGATCTTCAATTAAAACCTTTCATTATTCTCTTCTGCTCATTTTGTGGCTCTATAAGGCTTCTTATGGATATCAGTATTAACAGTTCAGTTTAACTTGATTTCTATGTCTATATGAGGTAGGGTGAAGACAAGTATCAAAGCTGACTTAACTGCATTGTGGAAGTCCTGCCCAGGTGGCAGCAAGAAAAGGCCAAATCTCTAGAAGACCACATTCCCCAGATGGGCATTGTTTAGAGATTATAAAATAAAAGAAAAAGGAAAAAAAAATAATCTGATGGAGTGTAGGGAAACCGGAGTGTGGTGTTCCAAGTTATTTGACAGTGTATTGTCAGCTAATCAGAAATAAGGGCATTGTATGGGGCACTCTGTGACCCGTCCCTGTGACACCCAGGTATAGCTGGCACTGACACTGCAGCCTCTTGGTGTCCGGCAGGACAGCGAGGTGACAACGCAGGAGTGTGCAGGTCTGGCGAGGAGCCCCCGAGCGCAGCCCATGTCATTTCCCTCTACCCTTGGCAGCCCCATGGCTGCCCCCTCCCCACCCTCAGTCCTCATCCCACGGGATGGAGAGGAAACCTCCTAGACACCCCAAGGTGGCCTGGGCAGAGAGTGAGGCTCCCCAGAATAGGAGAGCTCCACTGGAGCCCTACCAGGTGACCGAGGTGCAGCCACTGCATGCTGGTGAGTGAGGATCCTCAGTGGGGTGGGCAGGACACCAGGGCCCCTTGTCCTGACAGGCACTGTGCCTGACAGGGTAGACTGTGCCAGGGGAGCGGGACCAGGGCTGGAGAGAGCAGAGCTCCTTCCTCTGCTTGTGCCTGCCTTTGGCCCCTCTACAGCACTGCTCACTCTCTTCCTTGGTTTGATGCTGACTGGCTGCCTGTGTATAAAGTGGAAAAGGAGGCTGTTGATTGCATTGAAGCCTATGTCATCAGCAAGGAAAAGGTACTAGCAGCCGTCTCCATCTTGGCTGTGCCTGCATCTGCAGATGGTCTCTCTGGCTCTGCCTTCAGGCTGCAGGAATGCTGCTGGCTGGGCAAAGCTGCTGCTGCTCTGCAGGCCTCCCACACTGCTCCACACCCTGCAACACTCCATCCCCCTGGCCATGGGGCTCTCCCCACTCACATTCCTTGGTCTCTTGTGTGCCTGCCAGGATCTGGTGCAGAAGATGGAGTTCCTGAACTGTATTTGCTCACTGTGCAGCACTGCTGGAAAGAAGGACTTGACAGAGGGCCTGGATGTCTTCTGCTTCCTAAGCAATCTGCCACAGAACATCGAGGTGAGGGGATATGGCACCCTGGTACCTGCACTCCTGAGGAGGACAGGGTACGGGAAGAGGGAGGCAGGGAAATTGCGCACAGACACTAAGGTGCCCTGATGGGACTCCAGGCATTGCTGATACCTCAGCAGTGGAGGTGGACAACAGCATCTGTGTGCCAGTGTTGGTCAAGGAGCACTGAGGCTACTCAGACCCTACCAGAGTTTGCTGGTACTGGGTGCTAGTGGCTACTAGGTGCCATCCCGGTTGTGCTTTGCAGGTTATACTGAAAGAGGAGCTCAGGGAGCAGCTGAACATAGCACTGACATACCACTGCATGAATGCTATTGCTGCCCTGAGGTACCTGTCCAGCCCCTGGTTTTGCCAGCACATCCCCAGGGCACAATCTTGGTGGCCCTGGTGCAGCTCCCCATGGGGTCTTTGTCTTGCCCCAAAGCTGGTGGCATCAGGACTATTCTCTGACCAAGGCCAGCCCTGCGGAGGAGGAGGTGCCTCCTGACAGGGCTCCCCCTCCATCCCAGGGAGCCCTGCCCAGGGGAGGACCTGTTCCACCCCTGCCTCAGCACCGAGGCACTGCTCCTAACATCAAGGTCTCTCTATTTGCAGTGAAGTGAGCGCAATTTCAGAGGACGAAATACTACATCTCTTAAATGTGTCCTGCAATGTCATCTTCTACCTTCCCCCTACGAGAGTTGTGAAGATTTGCCTCTACAACCAGGCACGTACCAGGTGCAACTACTGAACCTCAGGCCTCTGGGCTGCTCCCTGGATTCTTGGTGTCCAGAGTTTAAGAAAGATCCTTGCGGCACAAGCTCTCAACCTTGCTGCCCCTCACCCCTTCCCTTTCATGCCCTGGGCCTGGCAACACCCTGTGCTTGCAGCCTGGTCTGCGCACAGCAGCTTTACAGCCCCAGGTCTCCCTGTGTGTGGATGTGTGGGTGTCCTTCCTTGGCAGCCAGAGGAGTTCACAGCAGTCTCCTGGCAGTGAGAGCAACCTCTGAAAGACTTTCACAACCCACTGTACTCTTTACAGACCCTGAATGCTATGGACAACATGCTGTAGATCATGCTAGACAGCCATCCCACCACCACTGTCAATAATCGGCTGCAGAGTATCTTTAAGGTGTGTCTATTGTAGAGCTCTGCCCCCAGAGGTCCCTTTAGTAGAATTTGAGCCCTCTCCTTGGAAACGGCACTGGCAGCAGCTGGAGCTGGCAAGGGACCCCAGCAGCAATAGCCCCATGATCGGCTTGGCTTGAGCTCAGGGGAAGCCTTCATGGATGCTGTGGTTCCAGCCAGGAACTCGGCAGACTTGCTTCTGCTGGAGTGGGCATCAGCAGCTCCCAGGCTGACCAGCAGCTCCTCTCCTCACAGTTGCTGCTGTCCTTCACCTACTCCAGGATCAAAATTGTGTGTGAGAGAGCCATGGAGCAGATCTGGAAGCTTTGTGGTTTCACGGCCAGCACTTGCAGGCAGCAGGTAAGAAGACATGAACATTCCAGCCTGCTCCCTCTTCTTCTTTTTGCATCCCAGAGCTGACTCTACGGCTCAGGGGTACCTGAGAGACAAACTTGGGCACAGGTGGGAGCCCTCAGCATGTTTCTGCCCTGAAGCAAGTGTCTTCTTTTGCCCTTTTCCTCTGGTCTTCCCCCTCCAGACCGTGTTCTCACGCTCAGTTTGACTTGTCTTCCCTCCCTTTTTTCCTTCCTACCACAGCTGCTTAGCAAATTCGTCAATGCTCCTCAGACTACAGGCATCATCCTCAGGACCCTTGTAAAGACCATAGCTGACTGCAGCTTTGAGGACAAGGAGTATGCAAGGATTATACTGGATTTGGTTTTGAAAGACCCTGGCACCTGGCTAACAGAAGTAAACACTCAGATGCTCTTGGGCATCTGTAGCCATTTTAAAGGAAAGTTGCAGTACACCCCTAGGGAGCAGCCCCTCCATGCCACTGTGCTTTCCAGTGCCTGTGGGCTGCAGCAGCCAGTGTTGACCATGCAGGCTGAGCAGATTTTAATGCCTGTGGCCACCCATGGCTGGTGCCTCTTTTGTGCCAGCTCCTGCTGGTCAGGCACTCCTCAAAGGCTTCTGAAGGTCAGAGGGCAGGTGCAGCAAGCCAGAAGGTCATCCTGTATAGTGGTAGGCCAGGGGCACAGAGGGATGGTGGGTCCTTCCAAAGGCGCTGCTGCCCCAGGCCGGGCTGTGTTTCCCCAGTGCCCAGCCCTGCACTGCAAGAGGAGCTGGGAGCTGCAGGGTGGAGAGAGTCCTGCTACCCCTGCCTGGTTCTCACTGCTGCCTTTGTTTCAGATGATGGACCCTACTGAGAAGATCCTGAAAGAGCTGTGTACGCCAGCACTCCTCCAGAGTCTTCTGAAGGTTGAAAGCCTGCCACTGCTCTTGCTGGTGCTCAGAGGCCTGGTCCTGCTGTCCAAGAGACCTGAGACGGTGAGCAGGACCTAGTCAAATGAAGCCCTCCTGTGGGCAGCCTGGTGCTGGGGCGGTGGGCAACATTGTGCCTTGGCCATGCCTGAGGCTCAGGAGTTGGGGTGATGGCCATGATGGGACCTGGTGATTGCCCAGGCAGATTTCCAGGAGCTTTCCAGATGGGTTACCTGGGGGCCTGTTGGAAAAGGGGGTGGCTGAGCAGGGGGCATGGTATCCTTCCTCACCTACCCTTCTTCTCCTACCTTCCCCATCACTATAAGTGCATGCCTGCCCAGAATCTGCAGCTGCCATTCCTCTGGCAGCTGCCAACAAAGCGTGTGGCTGGTGCTCTGTAATCAGAGCTTTTAGGTGAGGGTGGCCGCTGTCCTCTTGATGAAAAGGAAATTGTGTGTTTTGTACAGTCAAGAGAAATAAGGGCCGTGCTTCCAGACGTCATGGAGACCCTGCGGTTTGCCAAAACGCCCATTACTCTGAAGGTGCTGAATATCTTCACAAATGCAATGTGCCATCTGGGGAAGAGGCATGCCAGTCCCATTGCTCTGGAGCTGGCTGAGAAGATTATGCCTCTTTTTAATCATGTAAGTCTGCTGTGGGAGGCTGAGCTCCATGGGTGGGTGCTTGACCAGAGGGCCTTCTCCTTTCTTTGCTTCTCCGGCTTTTGAGAATGAGATGTCTTCTGGGCTCTGTGGCCCAGCAGGCCTTGTCCCTGGCAGCGCAGCTTGGTTGTTCTTGGTGATGTGAAGCCCCTGTGCTGGGTTCCAACCTGACCACTGTGCCAAGCATCTTCTGTGCCAAGGTTTATTTTCAGAACCTCCAGTTCTTCCTCTTCTACCAGCACCAGGCACTCTCTCCAGGGACCATAGCAGGAAGTTGGAAGCTGAGTGGGCAGTGAGTGCCCCGAAGGCTTTGCCGAGGGCCAGTCCTGTCTCCTGCTTGTCCTGGTGCTTGAGGAGCTCTGATTTGACCTGGTGGGGTGGCTGGGGGAGCACTCTGAGGCACAGACACCCCATGCTGGAAACCTGTTGCACTGCTTTGCATGACTGTACAGCACCTTTGTGCAGAATGTGACTCCAAAGCATCTCCCTTCACATCAGTCACGCCTATGCTCGTGTTCACCATGGGCAGCAGGAGTGTGTTGCTAAGGTCCGCCTGTTCTCCTCCCTCAGGTGTCAAGTGAAGTGCAAGAAGGCTCCATTCATCTCTTTGAAGATTTGATGGACACTGCGCTGTGGTATAAGAAAGGAAACATGAAGAAGATTGTGTGCAGGGCCCTGCTCCCTCTGCTATTTCAAATGAGAGACAAGACCCCGAGCTTAGCACAGGTACGAATTATTGACCTGACCAGCATACAGGCAAAGGTGTGCCGCATCTCAGGGGTGGCAGCAATGGTCTGGGAATTGAGAGTGAGTTCAGCAAGAACTCAAACGCTGGGAAGTGTGTCTGTGGTGCCATCTCCCTGCATCTGTTGTTCTCTAGGCATCTAGGGAAGCACTCGTGGCTTGTGCAAAATTCCTGAAATGGAAGGAGCTCAAGCACCAGGCCCGGGAGGAGAACATAGAGGGGATCAGGATGTGTTTGGTAAGGACAATGGACAATCACACAGGCCACACCCTTTTGCTAGGGGAAAGAAGATGCTGGCAGGAGGGGTTGCACCAGCAGCTGGGGAGGCTCTGTAAGCCCCGTGCTTTTCTGCTCTTCTCCAGCTGCACCAGCACAAGACGAGAGTGGAAGGATACCTGCAGCAGAGCCTGCCATATCTGAAGGATTCTCAGGCCTCCTCGCAATGCGAGGCTGTCACATTCATCTGTAAGCCCAGATCCTGGGTCCTTCTTTGTGCCCTGCCCTGGCAGCAAAGCACAGCCCTGCAGCCCCTAGATACACCCTGCCCATACCAGTAGCCAGTAGCCCTGATGGGTGCCTTGCTCAGGTCCCCCCTCGGGCACCGTGCCTTCCTGCAGCACAGGAGGGGAAGCAGCTGGGCTGGCTGGGCTGCAGTCTGTGCTCTGGGGAGCATGTTGGGGAGTGGGGGGTCTGACAGGAGCTCTTTCCATAGGGCTGGCTGTGCAGCAATCTGAGAAACAAAGTGAGGAAATGCTGAATGAAATCTGCAGTGGTGAGTTAGGGCAGTGCTGCATGTGCTGGGGCTGAGGGCAGGGGGGCAGAGCCTGGGCAGCGTGCAGTTATGCCTTGCCCTGCTGCAAGGAAATGTTGCAGAGGCAAGGGAGCATTCCTGGGCCAGATGGGGCACTCCTGAGCAGTGGCTTCCAGCTGATTCCTCAGAATCAGGTGCTCCTCTGGGCCTGGAAGAACAATGAGTGAAGCTGGTTGGGTCAGGAGGGGATGCTGGTGGCAGGTCGGTGGGTTTCATTTCTGCTCTGTTTCCTTCTGTTGCAGCCCTTCAGCCTTTGGAAGATGATGTCTGTCTGGCAGTCCATTCCCTGGCAGCCGGGACAATACAGATGCTGAGACATCAAAGGCAGCGTGTGGCATCAGCACAGAGCAGACTCACAGCACTTTGCTGCTGGCCCTGCATGGCCATTTGAAATGTAATTCTTGTACACGCAAGACAGACCCCTTTAACAATGGAAGGAAGCCAGGAGCACAGACATCACGAAACAAAGAACAGGAACCTAGCTGCTTAGGACTGGGTCTGTCGTTAGTGATTGACTAAGGTGAAAAGTACACCAGAAAGCCTTTACGAGAAGACTTGGAGAAGACTTCTGCCTGTGACCACCAGAGAGCAGCATGCATGCACGCAGAGGTGGAGCATATCATAATGATTTCCCCGACCTAACTGAAACACTATGATGAGATCTTGGAACGGTTTAAGCAAGCTTGACTCACCTGTTGTGTCATCTTATCTATATATATGATTTTGTATGATAAATAAGCAACCAACAAGTGTTTTGTTGTGCGAGTTAGTCATCATCCTCACACCCAGCACCATAATAAACACGCCAACTTTATAACCTTACATGCCTTATGGAGTTTGATTCTGTATATCGCATCTGTCCTTACAAAGAGGACTCTAATTAAAACTCGGATTGCAAAGCCATTCCCTTGGTGTCCTCCTGTGTTGAGCTTACGTGCAAAGTTTCTGTAGCGGTGGGCTGCAGGAGTGCATCCTCAGCACGTCAGCTGACAATACTCAGCTGGGAAATGCTGTTGATTCTCTCCAGGGGCACAAGAGGTGTCGGGTGGGGGTCAGATCCTTTGGAGAACTGGACAATCAGCAACAGCATGCAGTTCCACTGAAGAAAATAAAAGAATACCCAAACCGGCATTCATCATTTCTAAGAACCTCGTGGCCTTTCTTCAAGGCCTTGACAGACTACTACCCCCTCCATGTACAAAATAAGACTAACTTCATGGCAGACACGTACGTAGCATTGAGCAAGATACCTGCTCATTTAGCTGGGCCTGTGAGAGATACGAAGTAGGAAAGTAGTGGTTCTCTTAGCTTCTTGCGAAGCTGAAGTGCCGCTTCCTCAGTAATGCTGTGTGTCTGGGTATGAGCATCATGTGGAATAAGACAAATGGGCTTGTATTTCAAGGGGAAAAAAACATCTTTTCTTATATCTTGGAGACTCAGAATTCCAGACTCAGAGATCTTTGGTTTTCAGTTTGCATTTCAAAACCGGGGAAAGAATGATTCTGCAAACCTTCTTTGCTGACATATAACTCTTAAAATAACAATAATATTATTTTTACTAATACTAATAAAATCAACTCAGCAACAACAAAATGGACAGTGAATAAATGCATAGGAAGAAGAGTCACTTGAGGAAATTTCTCATATTGACTGAATTGGTATTCTGGTGGGAGGGCCCTTGTGCACAAGAGCAGAGGAAGGAGAGATGGAACACTACAGCACTGGTAAAGAAATAGCAGGAGATACAGGAGAGCAAGGAATTTGGATGGTGTTATGGGCCACCTACATGGCAAATGGTCAGGCATTTGCATATAGATGGTGTTTGCTTGGCTATAAAGCATAGAGAGGGAAGGGGTTGGCAGGCTGTGGCTGTGACTGCCTAAGCAAAGACTGGCACCAGAGATACATGGAGCTGCTCGATGTACCAAACAAGCAAACACAGCATGCGCTGAATTGAAAGACAAAATCTTGCTGAGCTCTCATGGCAATAACCTACTTTGTAACAGAAATCCTGGCTCTGTGTCTTCGTGCTACTGACTTTCTTACTGCTCATCCTGACTTTTTCTTCACGCATTACTTTGTGAAATAATGCATTCTGTCTGGAAGGACTATTCCTATCATAACGGCACTCTGAGTTTTCTGCCTCAATAGCAAATCTCAATAGCACGACAAGGTTGCTAGCAAAAACTTTTGGACAAGAGCAGTCCAAAGACCAGGTGTTAAAAACAATGTCTTCCTAAAGATGGTGATCTGCCATCAAAACAGGGGGTCCTGTGGATGAGAAGCTGGACATGAGCCAGCAGTGTGCACTTGCAGCCTGGGAGGCCAGCTGTGTTCTGGGCTGCATTAAAAAAGGGGAGGACAGCAGGGAGAGGGAGGTGATTGTCCCCCTCTACTCAGATCTTGTAGGCTTCATCTGCAGCACTGTGTCCAGACAAAGGGCCCCCAGTACAGGAAGGATGTGGAGCTCTTGGAGCGGGTCCAGAGGAAGGCCACTAAGATGATCAGAGGGCTGGAGCACCTCTCCTATGAGGAAAGGTCGAGGGAACTGGGCTCCTGGTACAGAAATGGTTTTTTTATGTCACTTCTTCGTGTCTCCTTCACGCTCATGTAGCTAACTCCACAAAGTACTGTGTAATCAATGCAAGCCACTTACTCCAAGTAGCATCGGTGGCATGATGTCACTGATGATGATTTAATGATGATTTTAGTCACGATTTTAGCATCGGCAGCCAGTGTGCTAAAAGGAGCTATGTCTCAGTACCTACTGATTACTTTGGGAGCTCAAACCCCCTCCAGTCATAGTATAATACACTTCAGACCATCTATGTGCTTGACTCCAGAATCCAAGATGTCGGCCTCAGGTATCTCCTGGTGACTCTCTCCAGCAGCAATCTAGAGAATGCTTTTTACATCATGTGCCATCCTTAGTGGCTCCAGGGCACAGCTTCGCCTACCTCCTGTTTAATTTGCTCCAGAGCCTGCTGCTGCTCAGGACCCCACATAAAGTTATTATTCTTCTGCATCACCTGATGAAGAGGTCTTACAATGAGGCTGTAGTTCAGAACATGCATTCTCCAAAAGCACACTATGCCCCAAAAAGATCATGTATCTTTCTTACAAGAACGTAAAATACCCGCTTCTGAGGTAACCAATACCAAGTATCCATGGATCCCCTGCACCAGTCCCAATAGAATGCTTTTGCCAGTCTTTACCAGTGAGGCTTATTTTGGCCTCCAAAATGTCCATCAGTGCCACATATATGTGGTTCTGATGTGCCAAGCCATCAAATCCACAAAGACAATAAACTCTATTATCCCTTTCCCCCCCCAACTGAGGGCAGGGCCCCTGTATTCACTACCTGTGGTAACTGGAGCAACTGCAATAGTGATTCATCTGTTTTGTAATTCTCTCTTCACCCGTGCTTATAGTACAGGAGTAGTTTGGTCATGCCACTTCCTCATGTCTTCTCCATGTCACGTAGGCAATGCCACAAGGCAATTCGTGATGTAGTATTCCTTATGGAGCCAGAAAGAATTTGCCTTTAATAACTGAGATTTTTGATGGTGCATGTGAGAAGGAGGGTTCATCATCTTTAATTAGTTGGATTCGCATTAGTTAGATCAGCTCCTTCATTAGACTCTTGATTATCTTGATCTTCATCAAACGTGTCTGATATTCTACAGGTTTGTCACGATTAATCATGGAAGAGTGAGTTGGGGGCAGCTGTTGTTCATAGTTTTGGAGTGTAAGAATCAGTTCAAAAACTAATGTTTTTCTCTGTTGTCCTCATATCTGTCAAACATCGCTGCTAGTGTACCGCTGTATCTTTCTGGTGCTGTTGTTGTGAGTTTCTGCCATATATCAGGCGTTGTCCTTACTCTTTCAGGGTCGCAGTCTTGGCATGGGTGGTTAGGAACAAAATTAGGGTCATACATTTCCACCATGGCTATTTCTCTCAAATACTGAATACCCTTTTCAACTGTATCCCATTTTTTCATCAGAGGCTTCAAGTCGTCTTTGAAGGGATGCCTTTCCTTCACGGCTACTAACACTTGTTCCCAAGGGATGGCAGCCCCATCCAAACATCTACTAATCCCACTATCAATAGCTGGATCTCTGGCAATGCCTCCTTGTTGGCAAGCTTCATCACCATCTAGAGACAAGCTACTGACCCTGCTGTCCCAACAGCGAAGCAACCAGGAGACAAGGGTCCCTTGCCTGGATCTCCCTCTACCTCCTCCTCCGCTTCTTCTTTTTTCTGTTCTAGATGCGAGGACACTCATTTCCATTTCTTGCCTTCCACTGGGGCAACTGACATTGTTACTGGTGCCTCCTGTGATCAAATCTGACTTGGAGATTTTCCCCTTCGGCTTGAACCTCAACTCAGAAACTCTCTCTCTCCAGAATAGTATTATACAGGGCACGGTAAGCACATGCCAAGCCCCAAATATGTTGTATGTTCTTAGATCTACGTAAGCCGCACTGTCCTTGACTCAAATACTGGCTTAGTTTCTCAGGATCCCATGGGTGTTCAAGAGTGAAATCCCATGACATTGTGGATCCCCATGCTTCTAAGATTTTTCCTAAACCTCTCCGTATTGCCTGCCAGTCAGCACTCTGTGGTTTTGAAGGAGACTCCTTCCACATAGCACGAATGGATAGGAATACATTCAGGGAGACTGATAACACGCAGAGAAGCGTGCCCACAAATGAGCATTAATTCGGCATTCGAAAAATGTGTGACAAACAAGCAGAAAGCCTGGAAACCAGTCTGAACACAGTATTATTTGTAAAATTAGCTATTCAATTTGGGATGCAATTGTTTGTAATATTAGCTATTCCATCTGGGATGTAAGCATCAAAATTCAAATCATACCACATTGCATTAAGTACCATACAGGTGTCTCCATCAGTGCCCTTGTTTGGTTATATATGAGCAGAATTCCACAACAAGAAATCATGATGTTAATGATTGGCCAGTAGGTTGCGAGGAACATAATGGCTTTTAATCCCTTAAACAGTGCCCCCAAGATAAAGAGTAGGTTCATCACTAGTAGCTGCCACAAAGGGTTTAAGGGGTTAATGAATGGAGGCTGAGGAGAGGAGGAACGAAAAAAAAAATGAAAAAGTGCTATCCAGACTAAGCAGTGCTCAAAGTTTACAAATACCCCAGAATACTGGCTGTATGCCTGGGCTTTCAAGGTGAAGTTTCTATGCACAGAAACCTGAGCTGCTGATAAAGTTCCCTAAAGAAGCTTTCTCCGAGAGCAGAGTGAGAGATTCACTCTAAAAGCTAAAAATCAGCTAATGCCCACATCCTTCACCAAAAACTGTCACAGAGTTAACTAGATCAATCCATGCCTGCGACAGGTGGGCAGTAGGCCCCTACTCCCTCTTCCCCCCTGCCCCACAAAATGGACAAGAAAAGGGAAAGGGGAGATAGGAGATGGGCTCAGGGAAGGAAAAAAACCAGCAGCAATGATCTATGGAGGAAAACTTATTTTACTAACTGTGGTATCGGAATGCAAGATAACAAAATATAATACAACCTAATTGAAGTTGAGACTAATAAGTAGAAGAGAAAGAGAGTTCCTGAGACGGAGTCAAACCTGAAAAGCTTAGTACGGTTAGGAAAGCACCCTCCAACCCCCACTGCAAAGCAGTAAGAAACCGCCCATCTAGAAGGGGCCAGATCCCATGACTTCTCCAGTGTACAGGGACAGGTACCTGTAATTGGAGCATTAACACTTTAATCCAGTGCACTACATGATGTTATGATGTGATATACTGAAAACCAAAACTCACAAAACCATGACAACATCCAGTGATAGGACAAGGGGCAATGGATGCAAGCTGGAACACAGGAGATTCCACATAAATATGAAAAAAAACTTCTTTACAGTGAGGGTGACAGAACACTGAACAGGCTGCCCAGAGAGGCTGTGGGGTCTCTCTCTGCTTTCACTTATGGTGCCCATCTCACCTTTCATCCTTCTCTGAAGACATTCAAAACCCACCTGGGCATGTTCCTGTGTGACCTGATCTAGGTGTTTCTACTCCAGCAGGGGGATCGAACTAGATGATCTTCAAAGGCCCTTCCAATTCCTGATGTTCTGTGATTCTGTGGTTCTGTGATTGCTGAGGAAGAGCAGGAAGTATCATTGCAAGAAACCTAATGAAAGATAACATCAGAGACAAAATGCACTTGAGATAAGCAGATGCAGTGTGCACTGGTTTTACTGTTTTGTCAAGTGGAACTGAATCTCAGAGACATCCCTATGCCAGACTCATCTCTGAAGTCCTGTGTGCTCTTCTTTCCCTATCTATGGGCCTGGGAGATTCCATCTATGAAAAGAATTGTGCTGCCTATAACTGAATGTGAAAGGAAGAAATGCATTAAATTTTGGGGGGGTTTCCTGTCCAGTTGCTGGCAGCAGTACTGCAATGTGCCATGTTGAAAGTAGGAGCAGCACATCTCCCTGCTCTCTTGCTGCCTTGGCCAAGGGATTTCTTTTTTTTTTTTCCTTCCTCTTCCTTTTTCTTCTTTTTTTTCTTTTTTTCTTTTTTTTTTTCTTTTTCTTTTCTTTTTTTTTTTTTAATAGATGAAAATTGCTGTGTCTATATTAGACCTGCATAAACTTTCTCAGATTTCCCTGATCTCTAACAACCAATTTCCTTGGCTCAAGCGATGGCAGCTGTTGAGAAGGCACTCCTTGTCAAGTATTTAGTGGTTTGGCCAAATAAACCAGCAGGACAGGACACAAACATTCAAAGCAGTGTTCACGGAATGTGAATGCTGTGGAAGAGAGCAGAAAAGAGTAAAGGTGCAAGTGTTCCAGAAGTGGCTTTCCTACACAGACCCACTGTTCTCAGAGTATACACAAGTAGGTCTGCAGGTTCAGGTCAACAGTCTTATGGTATAGGCCTTGCTTTGCTAACATGCAGTTTTAAAAACCTGTAACATGGGACATTGCACAGTCCCTGAATAAAAGTTATTGGTAACACATCTTGCTTTTTTCTTACATAACACTGCTATTCACCCAAAGTTGTTCAGCAAAAGTCAGCTGAAGAAGCATCTGAGTAAAGTAGCTCAGATATTGGAGCAGAGCTTTCAGAAATGTTTTTTTGGGGCACAGAGACTGAGAATCCAAACCAGACGTATTTTCTGCATAAAATTTCTGCAGACCCTTAAAATATAGATTGGCAGTTTGAGCTCAACTAACTTGTTTTCAGACAACCCCAAAGAGTAAAGGGAAACAAACTGTTAAGTAAACAGATTGTCTACTAAATTGTTTGCCTGCATTATTGTCTATCCCATGGGATGGAGGACATACCAAACATTCACATTCTAATCACAGCTGGGGAGAGAAGTTCATCAGTTAAATCAAACAGCACTTTCCCTGTTGTATTCAAACAGAAATGCTGTAGAGCTCGAGGTCTTGTTGGAAGAGCAGAAAAAACAGGTGTTTTTATGAGTTGACCAAGCAAGATCAAATTCCCCAGTGAAAAACAGAGATTATGGAAACAAAAAAAAAAAAATAGTTTTAGTACACTGTTATTTTCACATTTTCTTCATTACTCACATAGTTCTCATACTTCACAAAACCAAGGGAGAGTTGCATTTGTTTTTCTCAAATATGTTTCTTTGCCATATAACCTGCTGCACTCTGCAAATCAACAGAGCAGCATTTTTCTTCTTCACTCTCCCCCTGCACCTTTTCTTCCCGTTTGAGGGATTCAAATCTGGAAAGAGATGGAAACTCTCTGACTGCAGGGAGAAGAGACCTTTTAAAGGTTAGCTATTATGATCCAAGCATTTGGACTGAGGACTTCTCAGCAATACAGTGCTTCAGTCCATTTTTTGTCAACACCTTCCTTGCTAATGTGACCACCTCCATTCTGACTGACAGTTCCTCTGAATCAGAAGAGGGAAGTGGACTGAGACTCTCACGGCACGAAAGAGAAGATTTTAAATGCCTTGCAAATCATACTGTAAAGGTGCTTAATTTGCAGTGTCAGGAAAGGAAAGCAAATGTTTTCTGGGAAGAAATGCCTACTTAAAAGTGGTGCTTCACTTGGAGCCTAACAAATAGTTTTAGGCTATTTTACTTTTTCTGTTATTTCTGCAGTTTAAACTGCAATTGCATAAAGATCACTGTAGTGATGTTGGCTTACATTTACCGAAGGCATCTGAATTAAAACTCATTCAGTGAATTCACAAACTGAAAATGCTGTTTGTTTTATTTTGTTACAGTGTGCACTTGAAATGCTTTGCCTGAATTCACAGACTGCTTTTACAGGGTATATGTTTACAGCTACATCGTGTGTACAGTTTAAAAGGGGGAAAAAAACTACCACAGCCAGCCACTCTTCAGGCGGCATCTCACTGTGTTGAAACCAGGTCTTCTCTTATTATAGGAAAGTCACAATAAATCACTTCCCTTGCTGTGAGAGTGCTGCTGGCAGTTCTGACGCTTGGTGCAGACTTGGCCTTTATTCCCCTCACCCTCCATCTCTTCAAAGGAGGAGGTCAGCTTGTATCACAGTGAAGTTAGTCAGTTCCTAGCTACAGCAACTGCCAGATTGCTACTAGTTTTACTGGATCCATCTGTCAGATAAAGGCAATTAATTAGTCTTAAGTGGTTAAATGATAGCTGGAGTTATTTGTCCCACCTGCTCTATAATGTTTTATGTTCCAGAAAAAAATTCATTTGCCATACGTAAAACTTTGTATTCACCACAGCACTGGCTATGTACTTAGGGAATACTTACTGGTAAGACCATAACATGGAAAAATGAAAAAGTAATAGGCGAGGATGCTTTCATTTATTTGTTATTTTTTAATAACAAGCATGTAAAGTTATGTCTTTAGTAAGTAAGCATGTAAAATTATGTCTGAAAACTGCCTTCAGTATGAAAAGTGAAATCTTTTTGGAAAGTCTGATGTGATGGAACAAACACCTCAGCTCATTGCTCCATAATGGTTGGCAAGTCTTGCAATACAACTCAGACATTTTTTTCAAGAACTTTCCTCAAAGTTGAAAGATTTTTGGTGAGTTTTGTGGCTAGCCGAACAGTTGAGGCTTGTCTTTGGAGATTATGTATCTGAGATTCTCCTTCTTTTGCTTGAAGGTACATGTTCACTTCCTTTTGCTTTCTCTAAAATACAACTATACGTATTTAAGAAAGAATATTTGCACTAGGTTACATACAAATTTTTATTCTAACCTGAAATATAATCCATTTGCTTGTAGCCATCTGTTGAATCCTGCTGTCCTCTGGGTAGTGGTAATGAAGATGGTGAAACAATTGGTGTAGGAAATGGGTGGCCATGGTGGTGCCAGGTAAACTGTGCTTTTGACATATTTTTTTTTAGCAGCGATTCTAGATAGCTTCCCGCTACTTCCTTTGTTTTCAGATCTTTGACGCAGGGTTCAACATATGATGTTTTATTTTATGATTGAAAGTGAGATAGAGGTCTCTCTTTCTAAAGGGATAGGGTGAAATACGATCTCTAAATTTCTGTAGACCTGCATTTTCTGTTCTGATGTGTGTGACTGATAGGTTTTGAAACTGAGCTGTGCTTCCTGGGAGGACAGTCGCAGTGCAGACTGGGCTCTGAACTTGCTTCTCCACTCTTTCCTGCAGAAGGGAGAAAGACAAGGTGTCTTCCAGAGTCAGGGCAGGGAACTGAGAGTCCTCTTGCTCTTGCATGCAACCCTCTGAAGAAGAAAGAGGAACGTTACCTTCCCTGTACTGTTGCTCCTCTAGCCAGCTGTCAAAACAGCTTACAAAACTCAATTCTTAAAAAGACTGAATTCTTGAAATCTTGAGGTTATGGGAGAATGGCTGGAGTGGGGAAGCTTCAGAAAGTAAAAAAAATAATACAACCATAAAGAAACCTTTCTCTACTCAGTGTTATCAAAGTTTTAGTGGTTGTATTTTATTTCCTGCTTTTTTTGGAAATGACTAATGTGATTCTTATGGCATTTAGCGTAACTACTGTATTGTTTGTAGTGTTCCTTATGGTATGCTGTAGATCATATATAATGAACACATAGTTCTTTTTGTTGTTGTTTGTTCGTTTGTTTGTTTTTTAATTAAACTGCCTTTACTTACTGTTGACAGGGTTGAACATCTGTTCCAGAAAGACCTGGATAATATTAATTGCATGACTAGGCTATGTACCACTGGCTGTTGGTACTTTCTGCCCAAGCAGCACAGAAGGATATCAGTAGTTTTTACTATTCTTCTCATTCTTACATTAGGGGAAAAATGCAGTTTTAGTTTCAGAGCAGGCATTTGAGAAGCCAGCATGTCCACCATCACTGAGCCAGACTTAAGGTCATGGCTTATCTGTGGGGCCTGCACAATGCCCAGTGCTTGAGGTTTGTCCCTCACAGTCAAGCCATGCTCACGTGGGGGTGAGGGGCAGTGCATGGCTATCCATGCTAGCTATATCTACGTTTGTAAGCTAAAGGGTGCAAAGAATGTTCCGGGACATTGGAACACAGCTACCTGTATCCTTACACTATTAAAACAGTCTCATCTGCAAACCCAGCCCCTGCCAACTAGTGCTTCCCTTGGCAGTTGCCAGACACATTTTTCAAGTTTGCATGGGCTATGGCCTACATGCAGCTTATTCCCTTCAACATATGAGCGCGGAGCACAGTGAATAACTTCTTTCTTGTAGAAATGAACTTTACAGGAATAAATCTAAAGATAATAGAATCATAGAATCATGGAGTACCCAGAGTTGGAAGGGACACATTAAAGATCACTGAATCCAGTGCCTGGCTCCACATAGGAACACACATGTCTTGAGAGTGTTGTCCAGTTGCTCCTTGAGCTCTGGCAGCTTGGGGCCAAGTCCGCTGCCTTGGGGAGCCTGTTCCATGCCCACTGCCCTCTGGTGAAAGACCTTTTCCTAACACCCCCTGACTGTCCTCAGATGCAGCTCCATGTAGTTTCCTTGGATCCCTCTGGTCCTTGTTACCAGAGAGCAGAGCTCAATGCTGCCCCTTCACTTCCTCAGCATCCTCTGCTCCAGGATGAATAATCTAGAGGACCTCAGCCACTCCTCACACACTTGTCCTCCAGACCCTTTGCCATCTTCATAGCCGTCCTTCGGACAGTCTGTAATAGGTTTATGCTCTTTTTGTACTGCGATGCTCAAACTGCACAGTACTCAAGCTGAGGCTGCACCACTGCAGTGTAGAGCAGGACAGTCACTTTCCCTTGACCTGCTAGCAATGCCATGTTTGATGTACCATAGGAAGTGGTTGGCCTTCCTGGGTACCAGGGCACACTGTTGACTCAATCAAACAGCACAGTCCTTCGCTTGTGAGGTGTTTTGTTTTTTCTTTTATCTTGTCCATTACAAAGCATATCATTGATGCAGTAAAGAAAGGAGGGAATAGAGGGTAATGCAGTAACTAACGGTGTGCCTTGTGCACATCAGTGGTGTGCCACTAATGGTGCTTAGAGTTAAATCCTCAGTATCTGCATTTTGTTTGAGAGGCTTTGGAAAAAAAAGAAGCAGGAATGAGTATTCCACTATAACTTTAAAAACTGTCTTCACATTTCTTGCTTAAGGAATACGAACAAAATACAAACAAAATTTTACATTAAATGAATTCACTGTAAGTGTAAAATTTTGTTTTTCTGTGGTATTCATCCAGGATTGTATTTCTCTTTCATAGAAGAACATCTTAATCATATTTAATTGACTGCATATTCTTTGTGGTAGCTTTTCACTGCAATTGGATTATAATAGGACAAAGTGTCACTGACTTTTGACATAACTGAATTAAAAAATATATCAGTTATAACAATGTACTTGGTATGATAAAAAAAACTTTTTTTTTTTTTTCACTAGCACAGTTATCTAAATATTCCTACTTAGATAAATATCTAATATCCTGCAAGTCAGAGAACATTAGAAACAAAGTATATGAGAAATAATGGCCTTTGAATAGATTCCTTCTTAAAAGGAAAAGGAATGCAGATCTTCTCCCACATGAACTGACAGAGGACACCTTCTAAATGCCTTTTTTTTTCATAGTCTGACTTTCATAAAAGACGTTATTGGACCTAGAGAATAAAATTTCCCTCTTCCTGCATTCCCCCTTGCCCTCCCCCCATATACACACTCTTCAGATAATTTTAAAAGACAGATTCTTTTCTTTCACATGTGTTATTGCCAAATCTCAACACAGTCTTCGGTTATCAAAGTCTGTGGGCTTTTTTTCTTGTTTGCTTGTTTTTGTGGTTGTTTGATTTTGACTTTGTTTACAGCACCTAATATAAGGCGCCCCCCAAATGCCTCACAGTCCTGAGCACCCCCTGATATGTGGGAGCCTTCCTAAAGTAGACCTTCTTTTGGTGTAGGCACACATGTTGCTAAAGCACTAATAGAAAGATCACTCAAACACTGACTCAGAGTGTACCCACTTACTGGTGAGTAGAAATCCCTGTGTTTATAACACTGAGTTTTTAAGGCCTTGCCTATTTGGTGAAAGTAGAGCATTAATCTCCCTGTGTGCTCTGGGAATTTAGACGCAGTAGCATACAACTTCATATGACAACAAAATGGTGTGTTCAAGGGAAGATGCAGGCAGAAAATGCACTGCAAGTGTCATACTCCAAGTAACCAGGGCAATTTTTTCTGTTTTCTTAAAGCAAATGTGATTTTGTTTGTTTGTTGACAGCTACGTTCTAAGCAAAAATGTTTGAAGGCTTTTGAAAATTTTGAAAGCTTTTGAAAGGCTTTCAGAATTCTCTAGTGGCATTTTTCTTAGTAATATTTCCCCCTCTCTTGCTGCAGCAGTACAGCAAGTTAAACAAGGAAATTCCCTTACGGCATCTCATCTGACCCTGAGTGCCTGGCCTGTGAACAGCTACTGTTCTTAACTTTTTTGGACATGCTGCTGCCTGGTTACTCTGAAGAAGCGCTGCTGCAGGTGGCTATGGAAAGATCCACGACCTTTCCCCCATTTCTAAGTGTGATGATGGGCAGACAGATTTGCATGTGTTATGCTGTCTAAACATTGGAGTATATAGAGCAAGGAAGCCAGGAGGCTAAGCTTTTGTTTTAGTGATTCTCTAAATGCACAGACAGGCAATAATACTCTGAAGACTGGAGCAGTTGCCCTTAAGAAGAGGCAAGAAGTTGAAGGAGGGCAGTGAGAGCACCTCAGTGTGTAATGTTCATGCTATTCATAACTGCTCAAAAGAAGGGTCCTGAAATTATTAACATCTGCTCCAGGTTTTGTGAAAATTAAAAAAGCAAACAAGACATGGCAAACACTATTGGAAAAAAAAAAAAAAAAAAGAAAAAAAAAAGAAAAACTTCAGCTGGGAGAAAAACTGAAGCCAGAAAAAGGTAAGTTTAAGAGATAGCAGCTCCTGGCAGAAGAGATAGCACAGGACACATTTAGAGGACAGATTTTCTGGGCTGGAAAAGACTTTAAAGGAAACACGAAGAAAAAAAAATTAAAAGGAGGGAAAAAAGAGAAATAGGCCTTGTTTGCACTCTAAATCACAGACTCTCTTTTCCCCGCTGCTTTTCTTTACCTGCCCTGTAACTGCAGTGCATATGGGCAGTGCTCACACTTTGAGTGTGAATCTTTCACTTGGCAATGATGAGGAAGCACTTCCTCCTGACTGTTGTTTTTGAGTGTTTCAATTAATTTGTAGCTGTGAATTTTGTTCAACTGGTAGGCTAAGGTCCGTGTACCAGCTCCTGGCTCTGATACATCCTAAATTTGGCAGACCAAATAGAGGGCGGATGTATAACACTGCAATCAACCAGGACAACACTGTCCTCCTCTCCCACCCACATATAATTACTTGGTTTTGGGGACAATACAGAAAAAAACATACTGAAAACTGGATTATATGCTGGCCTCAACCAGCAGAGTAAGAGCACGTAATAAACATCCTCATAACAGATCTGTTCAAAGGCAGTATGCAGTAATACTTCTTCTGTGCATGAGCAGTGGGATGGAGCTGGAACCACAGCCTAGCTCAACTGCAGCTATCCCAGGTAACCATGAGTCTTTAGAAGATAGGGTCTGCCCTCAGGAAGGGCAGGCTGGCCAGGGCAGCATGACTATGGCAGCCCTTGCTTGCTTCCTCTAGTAGCAATAATGCAAATGGTGAGGCTTGTATTTTCAGGACTGCTGGGAGTTTTATTGCAGGTCTTCGAGACAGCAGTTGCAGAACTTGCACAAAAATACTGCACAAGAGAGAGGCCCCAGCTCACTTGCAGCAGCAGGCTTGCTCTTCAGAAGCCAGTGGCTTGCTTTAAGATTGGTGGCAAGCAATTGCAGAAGCCTGTGTCTGAAACTACCTTTCAGATTCCTTATCATGTTGTTGTCAGGTGATATTGCCTTGCAGCTGCATCGCTTTGGACTCTCCAGACCTTTTTTCTCTATTGAGAAGTGAATTAGCCATCCTGCTGTAGCTAAACCTTCACTGCTGCCACAGAAATGGGCAGTAATAAAAAAAAAAAAAAGGCTCACAGTGACAAAATTGAGTGACATTTTACTTCACAGAACTGTATGATAACCTCACACTTTACAGCATCTTTTAAGCAGAAAAAACCCCCACCAAAACAATTTTCACTTAGATATTTTTTCTTCTTAAGTCATTTTTCTCTTTACCTCCTTATAGCTTGTCCCTCCCCTTTTTTATTATCATCTATGGTCTGATATTGTCTCACATTATGTTTTTAAAACATGTAAGCACATGGAAGGTATTATCAAGCTATAAGAAATCAGACAAGACAGGAATAAAAATAATAAGGAACTGTATGAAGTAATTTAAATATTTTTCTCAGTGTTGCCCTTCTGTGAGGGAGGGAGGGAGGAATGTCATTGCTTGGAGCAAATCAGTTTGGCAGTGTGTGCTAAAAAAGCACCACAGGGCATCTATTTCCTTCATATCTGTGAAAATCTGAAAGACCGAAAGAGCTAGCAAGTTACAAAGGTAAGAAGGGAGAGATTACTACAGATGTCAAGAGGAAGCTCACTGCTTACACAAGACAAAAGAGCCAGCTGGGAAACTGAATTTTGGGAGATGCAAGCAATAAATGTAATTGATGTGGTACTACAAAGGGCTGAGTGCCTTTCTGAACAATGGCTTGTGTCTTGGTTCTGTCAGGAGGGCTGCTGGGCTCTAGCTAGACTCTCAATCCAGAGGAAATGTCATTGTTTTTTGAGGAGCAAGGTACAGCAAGTACAGTGAGAGCTAGTGCTGTCTGCACAGGTTATACTGTCATTGTTGTGAGAATAAATCACTGTTGCACCCTCTATGCATGGTAATCTTTATCTCAAATGTGCTCTGTTAAATAGAATTACAAGAAACAACCCCCAGCATTCTCCTCTCTCTGCCTATTGATTCTGTTATGCACTCCAACAAATAACACAGTGTGTAGCAAGCTGGAGTGGTGCTGCTTTGCAATTTGGGATGTTTATCCAGGATTGTAGAAAGCATGCAAAAGTTTTGACTGCAAAGGTTTATGTATTTTCTGGGAATACTGGTTCAGTTCTGGAATGCAGTCTTTCCAACATCTGCCTGTTGTTCCCAAGCAGGCCTAGGAACATCATTTTTCAATGGGACAGGTCTTTTGCAGACATCTGTATGATTAGAATTTACCCTGTGCAATTTTTGGAGGTGTGTTTGTGTGCTACTTTAGGGGAAAGTCAGTGCATACTCTGGAAAATCTACCGTCAAAAAATGCTCGTGATATTATTTGCTATGCTATTTTTACATGCTGTGGTAGTTTCTTCTTATAAAATATTTGCATGCAAAATAAAATATGAGTTAACAATCCAAAGTGCAATTGAGATTCACAAATGAGTAAAATCCTGCAAACTTTTCTTCTCCTGAGTCACTTTCATGTACTTATTTTTCAATGCAGTGAACTTCTCTTTGATATTTGTAAGAAAACCCACAAAACTTCACTAACATTCGGCTCTTCTGAGCAACTATCCCACATAAGAGGGGAATTCTTCTTGTGGTTTTTCAGTAGATACTAAGGCTGTTTTGGTTAAGCACCTTCATAAGTGTTTTCTTTTAAGTCTAAGGCTTTTTAATGAGCTTGTAGGTGGATTAGAAAACAGTGCTGTGCTTTCAACTTTCTGTTTCTGGTCTACAATGAAAGAAAATCTAGAGTTTTTTCTGTCTAGCTTTCTTATAACTGAAAAGAGGCTTGTGTGAGAAGAACATCAAAGGCTAGAGGAAGTTAACTCAGGTGCATCACTAGCAATTTGTCTTACGTATGGAAATTGCAGACTATACAATTAGTTCAAAATACTGTTGCTTCAATTTCTCTTTATTTCCTTAAAACAAGTAAAATGACTGTTTTGGAAAGTGTTGTCATGATGTTAAATTGACCTTAAAATTGCAATCCAAGGAAGTTTGTTCGGGCATAAGGGTCAAATGAACTGTAGTCTGCAGTTTCTGGGATTTATTTACTCAATTAGCCATCAAAACAAGTTACGCTTTTGTAAGAAAACTGGAGCAAGTATACAAAGCCTTCTAACACTCCACAGAAACAACCGCAGTGCCAAATTGATTTGTTTACTGTATTATTCAGTGTCTACATATATGTGTTTACATTTTTTTTAGTGTACCCTGAAGATTCATCTGACTTTCATTAATGCTTAAGATATACTTCTGTGCTAACAAGAATTATTTGTGAAAAAAAAAAATTCTGTGAAATGATTGGCTTTGTGCCATTTGGTGAGGAAGCAGATTTTTATTTTAACAGATGAGAAGGTTTCACTCGTAAAATGATGGTCTCTGAAGGAAGAGACCTACTCTAGTACTGCACTGCCTCAGAAGCAGAAGAGCCAAGGAGCCTGAGAGCAGTGCCTGCGCTATGCCTCAAGACTCCCCGAGTCTCAAAGATCTTTCTGAGAATCTCATTTCAGAAGCAAAGCAGAGTGATCCATCCAGGAAACTGGCTCCTCTCTTCCAGGTATGATGTCATAATGATATTTCTGGGACAGTCCTAGCTTTCCCAGGGTCTCTGTCCTGGAATAGCACTGGGAGTCAGTGTCAGGTGTACAGGGTGACACCACATGGGCTCTGCCAATGCAAAGGAGCTGGGGAAGAGAGGTCAGGGAATTTATGTACTTGTATCTGTGCTGTCCTGCTTGGCTGGTATTTCTGTCCTGCTTCCTATTCTAACCTCCTCTGCAGTTCTGTTCAGTGTCTACTCCTACTTTAGAAAGTGCCATCCAAAGCTGGCCACGTGGATCAAGTCTGTGTTCTTGCACGATACTGTGGCATGTCCTGTACTCTCTGTATAAATTTTGGCTGTTGCAAGATGGAGGAAGCTGCAGGGGTCAAACAAATCAACAGCAGATAATGTATTAAGAATGGATGACATCTTACAATTTGGAGGACTTGAATCAGTGAATCCTTTGCTTTGAGAACACTGGGCTTGGCTGTGCAGTTTTATTCTGCTGAGCTATGCTGAAATGCATCATTTTTCCATGGGCCCCTTACAGCCCCAGGTACTGTCACTTCTCTCTAGAATGATTAGCTCTACTCAGTGATGGCAGATTCCCATCAGCAGCTTGCTGCGGGTCATATTAACATGTCTCTGAGCAAGTATAACAGTTACTCATAAAATAAAGCAGCTGCACCAAGAAGTGTATGTTGCTCTGTGTTGCTCTTTAAATAATTAGAAGAGTGTCAAAGAGATGAAACACTTTCCCTTTACACAAATAAGTTGAGAAAGTACACTTTTTGGCCCTGCTCTCACTGCTGCCCTTTGCTTTATAACCTGTGGAGCCTTGAAATGCTAGCTGGCATTTTGCGATGGTCATGAAATTTAACTTGTCCGTCTTAAGTCAGTGTTCAAGGACAATAAAGTAGGATTTCTTGGTATCCTAGATCATTGCAAGAAGTAAGGACTTTGCTATGGAAAATAAATGCAAGCCTGGTCTTTGGGAAGCTCCCTTAGGGGAGGGGAGTTCGATGTATTTGCAAGATGTGTTTCCTAGGAGGAATTTCCCTCCTCTGTAGTAAGTGGGATGGTGAACTTCTCAGTGATCTGTATTTCTGAAATCTCAAAGCTGTTAGAAAAAAATTCCATTGATCAACATCTTCAAAGAAATTCAAAGATTATGGATGCCTCTATTCTTGAACAAATCTGCTGTTGAACGCTCGAAGTGTTGTGTAATCTTAACTATCATATTATAATATTTTATTCTATGAGATAACTCACTATCTTTTATCACAGGGAGCAAAATCTTGCTCTTTTGAAGAGTGCATCTGTGTTGTGGGATCTTTGGTTTGTCTGCTTTGAAGAACATCTGTAGCAGAAGAAGACTGTATCTGCTCTACAGTCTCAGAAGAAGGCAGTAAAAGTAACATAATTCACAAAGTTACTTAGAATTTCCTAGAAAGGATCCTTAAATGCTTATTCTAACAGGTACAATCTATAGGTGTAATCCTTATTCATGTAAGTATTAGTAAAGATCCAAGTCTTCCTGTTGCATATTCTGATGCCATTTACTGTAGTTTTTCTCTTGAATTTGTTTGCTTTCTTCTTCTGATGCCCAAAAGAAAGTTGATGCCATCAAGATTTTGGCATTGAAAGGTAAGAGATAAGTTAAAACTAATGGGGTTTCCAGAGTCTCTGAGCTTTTTAAAAAGAAGCTAAAATGAATAGCCGAGAGAATTACATCTTTACACATGGCAGAGAGGCTTCTTACTGTCTCATACTGAATGCATCACCTGCTAAGAAATGGCTGAAGGCAAAAGGAAGACAGTCTTCATGGAGTGAAAATGCATGCCATGGGTTTTTCAAAAGGGTGAAGTGCTATCCACAATAATAATAATAAAAAAAAAAAGTTACAGCTATAAAAGGATCGCCTGCATGAAGTAAAGCTCTTGCAGAACAAGTAAATAAACTATTTCTGGAGTAGAAAAGCCTGGAGAGATTCTCATTTTTGGAACCTTTCTTTGTGAGGGGCTCATCAGAGGATCATCTGAGAATTAAACTTTATAGGTAATAAAGCAGATAGGAGAGAAAGAAAAAATAATAAAGGTCAGTAACACACTTCAAGAAGCAGATGGTATTCATTTAAACATTTTAGAGGAATTCAGGGGTGAAATGTCTGAGTGATTAACATTGGTGTGTAACCCTGTGCTTTACACTACTTTGATAGCTGGTAAATTTGACACTAGACTTTAAAACACATTCCAGCTGAGGTCCTAGGTCCTATAGGCCTGTGAGAGTGATGTCCAGAGTAGCCAAATTGGAAGAAACAGTAAAGAAAAGTGGAAGTGATAGAGATACAGATTAATATTATGAGTTTGGAAAGAGTTAATACAATTTATGTAAAGAGAAGTTATACCTAACTAACCTACCTGCTCTTTGAAGCAGTTTGATGAAAGATGCTAAGCTATGAGACACCATTTGATATGGACTGCCTGGATTTCCAAAATGCTTCTGGCAAGTTTCCTTCATGAAAGGCTTTTAAGTATATTAGTATACTGTATACAGGATATATAGGCACATGAAGGGAGTGAGAGATAAATAACATGTTAAAAGACAGAAAGGGCTGGGGAGGAGGGGAGTCAGGGGGAACAGTGTAAGAGGACAAATTGCATGTTGAAACAGAGAATAGAGAACAGAGATGGAGCTCCATGAGGCTCTGTGCTGGGACTGAGGATGTCCATTTCAGTGAAACTCACAACCATGCTTTAGAAAATATTAAGAAAAAAGATATTCTGCTGTTTGTAGTTCTGACCTTTGTACTGTTACTTCTATTATGTTACTTCTACTGTGTCAGTTTACAAGCAAGTTTCTATTCACTGCATCTCTGAGAAGTTTTAGCTGCTGACATAAGTATCTGACTTAAAGGCCTAAAGGACAGATGTTATAAACTTCCACTAAGCTTTTCAGTATAAGCTTTTAAATGCTGAGTAACTGAAAGATGAACACTGGGTACATGTGTCACTTAAAAAAAACACTTAAATCTCAGAGCAAATCTCAGAGCAAATGCTTTCTCAGGATGAGTGATGCAGCTAACATGGTCACCAACAGACATGCCCAAGTGTGGCCCAGTGACATTTTCTCTACAGGTTTGTGATGTCAGTGTACACGAAGGTGATTGCAGTGAGAGCAAGCTTGATCTCTTATCACTGTTGACAGGTGACAGGACGAGGGAAAATGGACTCAAGTTTCACCAGGGAAGGTTTATGTTGAGTGTTGGGAAAAACTTCTTTATAGAAGCAGTTGTTAAGCACTGGAATAGGCTCCCCATGGAGGTGTTTGAGTCACCATCCCTGGATGTGTTTGAAAACCACCTGGATGTGGTGCTCAGGGACATGATTTAGCGGACGGTTGTTAGTTAGGGTAGTATGGTTTGGTTGTGGTTGGACTTGATGGTCTTGAAGGTCTTTTCCAACCTGAGTTATTCTATGATTCTATGATCATTCACCTCCAGCTAGCCCATACCCCATTAGTCTCTAAGAAATGGCAGCCTCTTCAGCTCACTCTCCATGTTTTATTCCTCCACATGGTCTCATGATTTATAACATCTATTCTTTAGGCATTTAAATCACATACTTCTGTTAGCGGCTAAAACTTCTCAGTCAATGGTTTACAGGCTGGTTTGGCCCAGTTCTGTGACTAGCAGGGCAGAGGGACTGCAGATATTCGCCTCCAGAAAGGGGAAACAGGGGAGGGGACCCCAAAATAAATATAAACAGCAGCAGCGATCTGTGAAGAAAAAAATCATTTGCTAAATATGATATCAGAATGCAAAATAGCACAGTATTATCACAATAGAATATAATTAGAATTGAAGCCTGCTGCTGCCAGGACCCCACACAAAATTATTCTTCATTATTTGATCAAGGGGGCTAACAATGATTTCCTGTGCGGGTCCTTTCACTTTGCTTCTCCTAAACCAGCACACAGAAGGATCTGGATTATTTGCTCTCCTTTCTTGAAAACTTCCCTTGCTGTGTTGCCCCACAGAGTAATGTCATCAATGTACTGCAAGAGCTCAGGAGCACTGCCCTGTTCCAGCGCAGTTTGGATCAACTCATAACAAATTGTTGGACTGTTTCAGCCCTGGGGCAAATACTTTTAGGTATACTAAACACCCCTTCCGGGGAAAGCAAACTGTGACCTACATTCTGAGGCCAAAGGAATGGAAAAGAAGGCATTAGCAATATCAGTGGTGGCATATCACTTGGCTGCTTTTGACTTTTGGATTGGAAGGTGCCCCATTTGGATTGAAAAAGGTCTTATTCAAATTGGAGATTCTCAATTTGGACTTTTTCTCTCTCAGCTTGGAGATTTTCTCTTTTGGCTTGAAAACTTGCTCTCTCAGCTCAGAGACTCTATTGATCAGTCTGGTTATTCTATTTCTCGACTAGGAGACTCTCTTTCTAGACCTGGAGATTCTTCCTATCAGGTTAGACTCTACCTTGGAGTTTCTCCCTTTTGGCTTGGAAACTCTCTTGCTCGTTTCATACTTTCAGAGTCTCTCTCATTCAGTTTCAAAGACTTTTGTTCAGTTCTGGAGAATCTCTCCCTCTCTGGGATAATACTGAGTAAGGCATAAATCAGGCCCAAATAATTTCTCAGATCTGCCTGAGCCACAACATTGCTGTCTTAAAAACCTGTTTAGGGTCTTAGGATCTTGCAAGTGTTCAGGAGTAAAGTTCCATGACACTGACATTGACTGTTCCTCTAAAGTCTCTCCCAAACCCCTCCACACTCCTTGCCACTCGGAATTCACTGGTTTTGGAGAAGGCTTCCTCAAAATACTATAAATACAGATTCTGAGTGAAATGATGAAGAGTGCAGTCAGGGAGATCACTGAACGAGCATTCAAAAAACATACAAGGGATTCAAGGGAGAGACTGGGAGACTATTTAAAAATCACATGTTCTGTAAAATTACTAATTCTCTCTGGGATGTAACTTTCAATGCCCAATTCATGCTATTTTGTATGCAGACAACGAATAGGTATTTCTATCAGTGTTGTTAATTAATTACATATACATATAGCTCCATAGAGCAGAGTGGCAGACTTTCTGCAAGACTTTTAATTGGAAAATTGAGATTAATTTTGTTCCAGCAGTCTTCCCAATCCTACTGTGAATGTGTTGCCAAACTATAGCTCTAGTGTTGTTTTGCCTCTTCTTGTCTTCCCCTCCCCTCCTCTTCCCTTTCCTTCATTTGAAAAAAATAATTGCAGTATTTACTTATTTACTTCAGATTGCTCTGCCTGTCCCTTACTTAGACCAACAGGCTCTTAAGGTGTTTGAAAGTTTATATTTCTGCCTTCCACTGAAATAATCTATAGATAGGTATTCTATTTTGGTGGTTTTTCCTTGTTGTAGCACAAATGATTGACATTGAACTTTGATATACATTTTACACTCATCTTACAAATTATAATGATAATAAAGCCCTTGCTATAAGGGAAGTAAATACTGTGAAGCTTAATGGAGATTTCTTCTGATTCATCTTTACACAGACTGGATTCACAGGTTGGATGGGAGGAAGTTAAATTGCTTTGAGGCATGATACCACAGTGAGTCACTAGACCGCAGCCTCAGGAGTTCATGAGGCAGACTGATTTAGTGGTGATGTAATTATGGAAATTACCTGGCAGAGAACGTTGTTTGTACTGCTGTAAAATGTGCAAAACTGATGAAAGGAAGGTGGGAAAAAGGCATGAAATTAAAAGCAAAAAAAGAACCAAAGAAAACCAATCATAGAATTGCTAAGGTTGGAAAAGACCTTCAAGATTATCAAGTGCAACCATAACCTAATCATACTACCCTAAGTCTAACAATCATCTGCTAAATCATGTCCCTTAGCACCACATCCAGGTGGCTTTTAAGCACATTCAGGGTTGGTGACTCAACCACCTTTCTGGGAAGCCTATTCTAGTGCTTAATGCCATTTCCCCTTGTCCTGTCATTTGTCACCACTGTGAAAAGAACAACCCCACTCTCACTGAAGTCACCCTTCAATAAAATCATCAGTCCACCAAAACAATTCTAATTAAAGTACTCTGTGGTGTAGTTACAATTTACTATATGTTCAGCCTTTTTGCTATGGCTAACCTATATATTTTACATGGGTTTTCAAATGTAGTTTTCCATACAAAGTCAAGACAAAAATATGATGGTGAACTCAAAAGGGAAGATAGGAGGATTGCCTTAACTGACACTATAATGAAGAGCTCAGACACTTAACTGGGAAAATGTTATGAAGTGTACTACATACCATGCATTTTATAACTTCCACTGATGAGACGATAAGAGCAAACAACCCGATAGCTTGTCATGTTTGTCGCTGGACCAGTGGTGTGGCCTGAGATGATGCTCTTTTCCTTTCTGGAGGATCAGAGCTCCTTAGCTTGCACAATGTCAGTGACAGACTGGGACATTTGTGTGTATGTTTATGTTCTGGCATAATGTAAATCTTGAAACTTGTAGGCAAGACAGGTTCAAGGAAGTCTTGTCACATGTGGTGTTACATTATACTACATATGCTTGTGTGGCTGCTCTTTTACTGAGCTGTTGTGTTTTCATATAAATTCAGTTTGTAACTATAACAAGAAACATCCTACATTAATACATTCCTGCTCCCTCCTTTAAGGCTTCTGTCTCTAGAAAGTACCATAGAAAACCCAGAAATTGTACGTCACTGTCAGAGAAATTAAAATGGCATTGGGGGAAAAAAAAAATATTATGATAGTGCATCTTTTATGTATTCTGTTGGTTTTAATTTTCATCAACTGAGAAGTTTCAGATAATTAAAAAACTTTATGAGATTTAAGAAAATGGAGAGCAAATCAAAGACTTGGGTTCATGTCAGGTCTCTGCACATCACTTCTCTCTGATGTTGTTAGTGTAGTTTCAAAATAGCTACCGGGGCTGTACTATTATCTGCATCTGAGCAAAATTTTCATTGCTCCAAAAGATATATTCTTGATCAAATGTAAGTAAGAGATGGTCTTTCTGCCCTAAAAGGAGGAAGGTAGAAACTGTTCACTGTAGACAGACCTTCAAGGCTAAGTTAATTTGTTCACAAGGTATGTAAGCTTGAATTACCTTTTTATCTCTTCTATAGGCTGTCTCCAACAATATCACGCCAATGGAGTGGTCCTACTTTAGTGTATAGTTCCTTTGAGTCAGAGATCATTCCAATAAGAACCACATAATATTACTGAGTATTTGTGGTGACAAGAACCATTTCCATGAAGGTGTTAGCAGGAATCAAAGCATGCTAGCTGCCTGCAGCAATGAAAAGTGAACCTAAGGGCTTGATGTCACTTGCTCCATTACCTATGCTAAAGGTTGCTGAGATTTCAAGGTGAAGCAGGCAGGAACCCAGCCCTTGCACATGTCAGCCAGCAGGCTAGATTTGACAGTATGTGTTTTTTATGTTCACTCTTCAGTGAGCAGTTGTTTGCTTTTTGTGTTTTTAGGACAGTTGTATCCTTGTCCAGTTCTAAGGAAGGTCTTTAATGCCAATGTAAAAGAGTAGTCACAGGAATTTCTTGGCAGATTAAGCTTTCAGTTGAAGACATTCAGCCACCTATGTAATAAATAATGAAGTTCACAGACTCTCTTTCTATTCTTAAGAGCATTAAATATGCTTCAATGCTTTACTGTGCAGACATGAAGGAGAAAAGGTGGCTTTAAAACATTTTAAAACACCTGTCAGCTTTCCTAATCAGTTCAGACAATTGTATCTTAGGGCTTCATTGTGCTTACATAAAATAATACATTTCATTCTTTAATACCTGCTTGCAATAAATTATGTCATGGAGTCTTGGATAAACGGTTATGTATTGATATCACAGATGTATTGTCTCACAAGCAGACAGTGTGAAGGCTTCTGAGTGACCAAGTTCCCTGATTCTTTGGCTTTTCTTAGGGATTTAAACATGTTCATGTTCAGAGTTCAATAGGAAAAGTTTTTAACTGGAGGACATTTACAGAGTTGAGTATTACTCTGAATTGTATAATGTGTGAATTAAAGCCTTATCTTAGATGTTTTGCTCTAGAAGGGAGACAAGGTTCATTGGAAAACCTTGCTAATTTAAATTTCCAGCACTAGCTTAACTCCAAACACAGAAACCTCTCCAGCTCAGGAACGACTAATTTCTAAGCTTGTGCAGCATGTCAAGGACTGCCAGTTCTTCATCCATCAGCTCTGGTGCAATGTTCCTACAGCACTGTAGGTCTAAGAAGAGAAATCAGGCTACAAGTGAGCTGGAGTTCTGATGGGAGCACATGTGGGTTGGGGTTTCACTGCCTCTATTCATTCACTCTGTACCATCTGAGAACTGTGGACGAGGCTTGCCTGAAGGCCTCTCATTTGCTTCTCCAAAAGGCTACAGAGGTCCTGCACCATCTGTCAGCTCTGTTCAGATGCCTTAGATACCTGCTGGCATCTAAAAAAGTTTATTTAGTCTTTCTGTAATGTTATCACACTCGGGGAATATAAGGCACTTTCTGGAGTTTGAAAGCACAAACACAGAGTTGTTATATATATATATATATATATATGCTTCGACGTGGAAAATTGTAGAGTCACAGAATTGGGTTGCAAGGGTCTTTAAAGACCACCCAGTTCTTACCCCCTTGTTTTAGGCAGGATTGACTCCCACTAGATCAGGCTGACCAGGCCTCATCCAATATCATCTTGAACAGATAAATGCAAACTCCCTTAGTATGCAGATGTTCTCAGGCCATTACAGCAAACACTAACTGAATGTGGATTTGCCATGGATGAATCTAATTTTGACACTAAAAACTGTAACGATACAACAATTTCAAGAACAAATGAATATAACTCTTTAACCCCTCAGGTGAGAAATTTTGACCTTAAAAATTGAGCTATACTCTTTTCTTTCCTCTATCGTAAAGCAAATTTGACAAGTGTGTTCCTTGGCAGTAGAAAAAAATGGCACTTCTTTTTGCAGTCAGTGTACCTGGTGGTAGGAATGGGGTTACAGGAAGTTTGCACAGTCCATGATTACTTGTACAATTACCTCCAAAACTAATTTTGTTCTCTTCAGAACACTTACGTCAAACCTAAATGTCACAAAATCCTACAGAATTGTTTGGGGAAAAGTGATAGCAGAAAACAGCTGGCAGCAATTTTCTCAGGTGTAAGTTAACGAATATACAAAATTCAGTGAAATTTCATGACAGTAGGTAAAACACTGCTAACTCTGAATGTAGAAATCTGCGAGGGACACTGCTCAGTGATCCGTTACTACCCGGGTACTGTGTATGAGCAATGAATGTGAAATTAATGGTTTTCTTTGAAACAGAGCTGAGAAACGTGCTCTGTAAGATCTTTCACAGCTTGCATCAATCCTCACTAACATTTACCTTTCAATTACCATAAAAGGCAAGCTGATAGATTAAGGAGTTCACAAACATAGCCTGATATTCACAATTATCTTACTCCCAGTAGGTGACATAACTAGATAAGATAAGAAATCCTGCCTGCCTTTACATTGTAGTTAACCAGAGCCCACTTCAGGATGAAAGTGTGTGAATAAAGTGCTAGCGCAGCCTGTGCTATTGCATGATTCTATGATTCTATGATCATTCTATGAGTTGTCTTTGTTTTGTTTTCTTCAGGAAATGACTGTGTGAGAGCTAACATGAGGACGTAAATGCTGTTATCTAATAAAACTAAGTCATATTGCAGGAGTGAGTCATTAGAGGAATGTATCTTCTTGTAAATTTGTAAGATGTTTGAAAAAATAACTTATTTATTTCAGACTTTAGAACAAATTCACAAAACTCACCTATTCTTGGTACATATGCTGATTGTTATGAGATCCTTATGAGATGATATTTGAGCTGAACAGTAATCTTTAGCATGTGTGGTGAATGGTAGTAATGAAAAATAGAGAAGGTAGGCTGTTATTTTTCCCCCGTTATGAAAACGTAAAAGCTGGTAGAAATTTGTGTTATTTTTATTATTTGAAAAAAAAAAAATCACTTTTTTATACTGAAAGAAAGTGAATTTCTAAATATATTCCTTGACAACTTATCTTTGTAAGTCAATTTGCAATTTCTGTTCCAGTAACTTTTAATTCCCAGATTTCTTGCAAATAGGAGATCTCAATTCACTCATTTTCAGAACTACACCAACATTACTAAGGCTATTCAAGGGTGGCAGTGGTCCCACAAAAACAGGCACATGCATGATGGAGTGTTTCTGTATTTGCAAGGTGGTGGCATGATGACACCATGCAGTCCCCTCATTGCAGCCATGATCAGTACCAAGCAGGAAGGCTGTCTCCCTATACAGAGCCTCCTTATCTGAGCTTCAGCCGTAGGAGACAGAGGCAAGTCACAAGACAACATTTGGATCTAGGAAAAGACTAGGTACATGTGAAGCCAGTGTTTTATCATGCCAAGCTGGAGAAGGGACTGCCAAATCTGATGATTTTGAAAAATGAAAATGCTAATGTTTTTTCACTAGAAAGGGCTGTTTTGGCAAAATAAAAATATTTTAAAAGGTAGATTGATTTTGATGATTCATTGGTTCAAAACACACGAAGTGATAAAGTAAATAAAGTAAAAAGTGATAAAGTGACATAATACTGAGGATAAATACTTTGTATTTTGAAACTTCTGTTAAGAGACTGTTGAAAAACGATGATATTCAAAATAAAATGCAAATTAGATTTTTGTAAATAAAAAAGAGAATATTTTTACTGCTCTATTTTGGTGTATTATCCGCAGTATGAATTCATGAACTTTTTAAGATTTTAACTTCTTCTATTAATGGTGAAAGCATTTCTTGAAGTTTCAAATTATTAGTCCTATTGGTACACAAACGTGCTTTTGGAAAATGTGAATACCCCAGTAGTGTATAGGGAATTAAGTTCTATAGGGAAAAAGCATTAGTCAGTGATATTTACAGATTTTCAGTAGGAATTCAAAGGGAGCATCCAGAGATCCAAGAGGAAAAAAATTTTTTTTCTGTTTCACTTTGGAAGGACTAGTGAGTGTTAGAGTGTGGGAGGTTTTGCCATAATCAAGATGGGAAACAGCGAGGATTTTAACTGAGGTTTTTGGATGCTTGAGTAAAGCCAAACTCTTTGTGCTCGTTACTAAGAAAGATATTTTGCTGCAACTAAATTGCTCTCACACTTCAGGTTATAAGAATTTTTTCTTCTCATCCTTCCAGATCACAGAGTAGTTGAGGTTCACGTAGAGATCTGGCCTAAACACAGCTCAAGCAGTGACAGACTGAGCAGAGTGCCCAGGATTTTTCCAGGCAGCTTTTGGAGATCTCCAAGGAGGGAAAATGTGCAACCTGACTTGAGAACCTGTGCCAGTGTTTCATCAGCCACACAGCAAAATACTTTCTGGTGTTCAGAGGGAACTTCCTTGATTCCAGTTCGTGCTCATTGCCCTTCGCCGTGCATCACAGAGATGAGTTTGGCTCCAGATACTTTGCACAGCCGGAAATTTATGGACATTAATTGTAGAAACATAGGATTGCTCAGGTTGGAAAAGATCTTAAAGAGCATTCATCCCAACCACAACCCAACCATACTACCCTAATTCAAACATTGCTCTGCTAAATCATGTCCAGATAGTTTTTAAACACTTCCAGGGAACCACCTCCCTGGGAAGCCTATTCCAGTGCTGAACAACCCTTTTGGTAAAGATTTTCCCAATATCCAACCTAAACTTCCCCTGGTGCAACTTGAGGCCATTTCCCCTCATCCTGTCACCTGTCGCCAGTGAGAAGAGACCAACCCTGCTCTCACTGCAATCATCATTCAAGTATTTGAAGAGAGCAGTAAGGTCTCCCCTCAGCCTCCTCTTCCCCAGACTAAACAGCCCCAGTTCCTTCAGTTGCTCCTCATAGGTCATATTCTCCAAGCCCTTCACCACCCTTGTTACCCTTCTTTGGATCCAGTACCTCACTGTTCTGTTTGTACTGAGGTGCCCAAAACTGAAGGTAGTACTCGAGGAGGGGCCTCACCATTGCTGAGTATAGGGGCATATTTACTTCCCTAGTCCTGCTCACCACACCATTCCTGATCCAGGATGCCATTGGCCTTCTTGGACACGTGGCACACTGCTGGCTTGTATTAAGCCGGCTGTCCATCAGTACACCAAGGTCCCTTTCTATCAGGCAGCTTTCCAGTCATTCCCCCCCAAACTTGAAGGGTTGCCTGGGGTTGTTGTGACTAAAATGCAGGACCCAACACTTGGCTCTACTGAAACTCATACAGTTTACCTTGTCCCATTGATCCATTCTACCCAGGTCCCACTGTAGTGCCTTTCTCTCCTCAGGCAGATCCCTCCCAATTTGGAGTCATCTACAAACTTATTGAGGTTGCACTCAATCCCTCATCAAGATCCTTAATAAAGATGTTAAATAGAAGCGGTCCCAGTACTGAGTCCTGGGGGACATCTCTCAAGACTGCCTGCCAACTGGATTTAACTACATTGATTATAACCCTTTGGGCCCAGCCGTCCAGCCAGTGTTTTACCCAGCAGAGCGTATGCCCATCCAAATCATCAGCAGCTGGCTTCTCCATGAGGATGCTGTGGGGGACAGAGCCAAAGGCTTTACTGAAGTCCAGGCAGACTACATCGACTGTCTTCCCTTCAACCACTAATCGGGTCACCTTGTCATAGAATGAAATCAGGTTTGTCAAACAGGAACCACCATTTGTAAACCCATCCTATCTGGGCCTGATCCTCTTGTTGACCTGTAATTAATCCATGATGGCTCCTGAGGTTATCTGTTCCATAACCTTCCTTGCAGCGATGTGAGACTGATAGTTGTGTAGCTGCCAGATCCTTCTGACCCTTTTTGAAGATGGGCATCGTATTTGCCAGTCTTCATCCGGACATTCAGTTAGGCAGGACTGTTGAAAGATGATAGAGAATAGCTTGGCAACCACATCTGCCAACCACTTCAGCACTCTAGGGTGCAATCCATCTGTCCCCATGGACTTGTGAGTGTCCAGCTTTTGGAGCAGGTTCAAGACCATCTCATCATGGATTATGCAGGGCCTGTCCTGTTCCTCATCCTTATCCGCTTGCACCAAAGGCTGTATGCTCAGGCAGGAAGTAGTCTTAGTATTGAAGACTGAGGCAAAGAAGGCATTATGTACCTCATCAGCCTTATCCTGATCACTGGTAACTGTATTGCCCTCTGCATCCGACAATGAATGGAGATTCTCCCTAGCCCTCCTCTTACTGTTGATGTTTATAGGAATATTTATTGATGTCCCAAGAAGCTCTTAATAACTGCCTCAAAAGGAGAACCTGGAACTAACTCTTTGCTTACTGTCCGAAAGAGATCAAACTTCTTCCAACTGGCTGCCACATTCTACCAGTTGACATATGGATAATGATGAAAACATGATGGAATATTAATGAACATCCTTTTTGAAAACAGTGTAGAGAGATTAGTGAATCTGCTCAGAAAATTAGGAAACAATTCTGACAACAACATATTTTTTTCCCAGAGGAACACTTACTACTTGCTTGTTATTTAAACTTCCTGTGTATATATCACATATAAATACTTCTAATAATCTCCACCATCAGAAATAGGTAGAGTCTGCTACAGATACATGAGACCAGAGCTTCACTTTACATAACTGGTGAATGATCCCTCAAAACAAGCAGGCACCTCAGCTTTCCCAGGGACAAGCTTGTGGGAATGTACTAGGCACTATGTTGAATGGCTGCAGCCATCTCTACTGGCATCTATTGAAGGGCATACTGTCCCAGCCCTATAACTAGCTAGGCTAAAACAGTGCCATCCTCCTCTAAGACATGGCAACTTTCTGGGAGAAATAAACTTTTGCTAGAAAATACTAAGATAGGGTTTTCAGGGCAGTGATTTCTATTCTCATAATAACTGGTTGACTATGTGTAGGATTAGGAGAATTATCTGTGCCTGTCAAGCAGAGCAAGCAGGTCATAACTGGTCACATGTTTAAGCTTTGCAAGTGGCAGTATTCTTGAATACGCTGCGACCCCAGTGGGTAAAATGTATCTACTATCTGTTGGTAGTTCAGATTGATATGGACAATGTTTCTCTTTTCTAGACAAAATAGGAGTTGGGATTTGCAGCTTTTCCAAAGCTTCCTCTCTTCCCTTTGTTTGAAGATAATTACCTGTTGGAGACATTATAGCCTATTATTACCTTGTAAAAGAGGAAGACAAAAATACGTTGGTTATGTTTTAGAAGTCTGTTTAAAGCAGTGCTTCAATTGCCTGTACCTTTATAAGAGATACCCTGTGTTGTGATCATGATATTTTTACTTTCTGTTTCCTTGTGACCATTAATTTGCAGGGAGTTTCCAATTGAAATTTCATAGCCAAGCGCAGTGAAGATTTTAAAAATTCAAACTGAATCAGCTTGAATGAAAACAAAAGAGACCATTGAAGCCATGTCCCCATATGCATTTTCTTTTTTGCAAAGATGCTAGGAAAATAACAAAGGAATTGCTTGAAATGAAAGGAAACAGACAGTTGCCTTGCTAGAGAAGGAGTGGTGAGATCTAAGGAAGATTCTTTAGCCCACAGATGTTGATCTTGGCATTGAGGGAGTTCTCCTGCCTCCTGAACTCTGTGAGGCAAGTTATGACCTATGGGCAGAACTGGGAAAAACCTGCAAGTGTGGCATCCTCACTCCATCCCAGGCATGAACTGTGGCTGCACAGCAAGTGTCTGCTTGTTTGAGCTCCCTGGCCATGCTGCTAACAGCTCACACAGTGAATTGCAGACCACAGCAGAACATCAGGAGAAGTTGCCTCAACAGTTACCAAAGCTGTATCTTCATGATTAAAAGTATTTTTTGTGTAGGTTGGAATAATGCCACTGCACTGTACTACGTGGGAAAATGGGGAAGAGATAATTGAATTTATTTTCAATTGACAGTTTGAAAGAAATATGAGATGAATAGAGATGGTGTTTTATTTTTAACAGTTTCCAAGTTAAATTAAGCTTAGATAATGAGGGTATTTTTTTATATTTGAGGCGTACTTAACTTTCTGCTATTGAAGTTTAAAGATAGAAAGTTGCATCAGAACACTGATTTGGGCATGATGCTACTTGCTCTGAAATTCTGCAATTTTCTCCAATAGAAACCGTTCTTTTAATGAAAGTGAGATGTTATAATAAGTACTTAAAATATTCTGAAATAATAGCTATTATGAAAGTCCTATTGTTAAGACAGAGAGCTGCAGAAAATGGCAGTAGAGCATAAAAAGAATGCAATCAAGGGATCTGAAATACAACAAATAAATAAAAGGAAGAATTGCTTAAATATGTAGGCGTTTGGAAACTTCTTTCCTAAGAGAGATAGGCAGATACACACCACAATGTGTCTTAGAATCCTACGCCTAAATTTTTTCCAAAACATTCTTAAAATAGGAGTGTGATATTGTTCTGTGTGATAGCCATTAAGAGTCAGACACCGACTTGCTTGGGTGGTACTTGTCTGGAATGATCCTTCTCCATGCAGTACAGCAGAAAAGAAAAGCATCAGATTTTTTTCTTTTGAAGTGACTGAAAGGGAGAGAACCTTGGATCTTCGTGGGTGCCACCTGAGTTCTAGAGAAGAAAGCTGCTGGAGGAAGATGCTAACTCAGTCCCTCTTACTGCTTATGTCTTCTGCCCCATGAGTATTTTGCGGGCATGAGGAACACAAAATGTCACAGCACAATCCCCACTCCCTTCTGGATTGGAGTCAAAACTCTCAGACTGACAAAGTGCTGCTCAGTTTGAAGGCTGTACCACGTGTAATGTAGGCCTGAGGGAAAGAGTTTTGCCCTTCCTGTGAAAATCCATGGCAGTACTGGTCTCCCTACTAGTATTGACATATGCAGAAATTTCCTCTGACACTGGAGGGCCACTGAACTGAGCAAATCCATATCTATGTCCCTGTCCTGCAGGCCTCGTGAGAAATCAGTTCATTTCATCATTCAAAGTTTGTGAGCTGAGGGGGAAAACTGGCAAGGTGGGCATGTAACGTGGAAGTTCCGTAACAGCAACGGTCTTCATTACTCAGACTGATGAATTCAGGATTGGTCTTTGAGCACTTGAAGCTTGGGTGGGCATGCTGGAAGCAGAAACAATGTGCTGGGCCCCACGAAGCTGGCCTGAGGCTTTGAGGGAATAGTTAAGGCCTGCAAGTCCACTGTTGAGCAGACGGCTGCCTCTCCTAAAACACTCTTCTGTGAATTACACTGCATGTTTTCTTTAAATTTTTTGCATGTGTAAAATAAAGAAGAAAATGCTTTCAAATGGTATTATCTGCATTAACTAATGAAAACCTCCCCCTTAAGTTCCTAGTGATGGGACCACCGTCCTTCGTGTTCACAGCGCCTGACCTAGTAGCTTTTGAGAACAGGGTACTGCTGCGCATGGAATAAAAAAGGGTTCCTTTCTTGTGCTTAGGGCCCCAGGTGTGGATGCAGTACTTCAGATGGAGCCCGCAAGAGTTGAGCAGAGGGGAACAATCACCATCTTATCTCTGCTGGCCACTCCTCTTTTACTGCAGTCCAGGTTTTAGTTGGTCTTCTGAGCTGCAAGCATACACTGATGGCTCATGTCCAGCTTCTCGTTCATCGCAATGCCCAGTTGCTCCTTCGTAGGGCTGCCATCAAGGAGATCTTCCCCTAGTTTTTATAAAACCTGAGATTGCCCCGACCCAAGTGCAGTACCTTGCACTTGGCCTTGTTGAAACCTCATTAGGTTTCCATGGGCCCACTTCTCCAGCCTCCAGTGTATTGACTGCACTGCTCAGCTTGGAGCCATGCTGTATTTCTCAGATCACCTCTTTGTCTCATATGTGCCTTAACATGGTAACCAGAAGAATCTGCTCCGTGATCTTCCCAGGCACTGAGGTCAGGCTCACTGACCTGCAGTTCCTGTGGTCTTCCTTTCCCCTTTCTTAAGAATGGGAATAATGCTTCTCTTTTACCAGGCCCCAGGGATTTCACCTGATAGCCAGGATTTTTCAGATGTTATGGAGAGGGGCTCAGGAACAACATCAGCCATTTCACCCCATAGCCTTATTTACACTCAGATTCATGAGGAGGTCTCGGACCTGTTTCAATGTTACATCTGCATGGAATCCACTCCTATTACCCTCACATAGAGGTTTGTGATCCTGGCAGACTTGGGGAGCCTGACTGCCAGTGAAGACTGAAGCAGAGCACTTGTTAAGCACCTCAGCTTTTTCCATGTCTGAGGAAGTCAGTTCTCTGCCCTCAATATCCAGAGGGGGAACGCTCTCCTTGGTCTGTCTCCTTCTGCCTATGTATTCATAGAACCCTTTCTTGTTGCTTTTCACATTCATTGCTGAGTTCAGTTCCATCTGTGCCTTGATTTTCCTGATCTTATCACACATGCAGACAACATCCCTGTATTCTTTCCAGGCTTCACTTCTAGCCTTTTTCCCATTTTCAGCTTTTACTCATTGTTTTTCTTTGGATAATTTTGTGGTGCTCCTGCCTCTTTGGACAGGTAAAAACAGGTTAAAAGCAAATTTTAAATCTTCAAAGCAAACTTACTATTAAAGAGTATGAAGTTGTTTGCTAGTTGTAGAATTCCTGTTTCAAATTTCAGACTGATTTATACAACTTACAAAATCAAGGGATGCAAAGAGAAACACAGCCTACATGACAATTTTTTAAATTTACAAATTCCTAACTGCTTGGCAAGCAAATCTGTACCTCACACTCTGCACTCGAGCACTGATGCTCCAGGTCCTGCATCCCCACTACGGCAGCACCACTTTCTCAGCACACGTTTTCCAAGCAGTCTCCAGCTTCTCTGCACAGTGTCTCCACTTTGCAGAATCTGCACAGCCTGGTTGGATCAGAGTTAGAAAGGCTGGCACCCCTTGTAGAGCTATAAAAAAAACCCAGAAAATTAGAATACTGGACACGTGCGTAGGATGACGTTGCACGCCCCTGAGATATTCAGCATCTGTGCGTAATCCTGGGTTGGCAGTACCCAGCATGACTCAGATCATGTCCCACAGGTTTATTTACGTTTTCCAGGTGCTTCATTTGATGTCTGGAATGTTCCAAAAGTTTTTATAACTGAAAACTCAAAGGGCTGGACGTGTAAGTGTATCTCAACAACTATGCTGATCTATTGAGGAGAGAGCTGAAGGAGTAAGAACTCCTTAGCTTGGGATGCAATAACTTCTGTAAATAATTTCACATGGTGATCCAACTGTTTTCTTTGCTGTTACAAATATGTACATGCGGTGAGAGGAAGAACAAAATATTTTCATACTGTATCTCATATATTTGCCTTGTATCCTGATTCTGGTACTCTTCCTGCAAGAGTTAATAATTAATGAGAGTTAATAATATTACAGGCCTCCTGTCCTACCCATTGAAAGAGATATTCCATGTTCTCCTAGCATCTGCAACATGAAGTCTACATCTAACCTTGGCCAACAGAGGAGATGTATAATTTGCATTATGGAGATGTATAATTTGACAAAATTAATTGAAACAAGAATTCATATAGCATGAGAAGCCTAATTTGACTTTTTTTCCGTCCTGAATTTATAGAAAACTTACTGTTTTCCTGAGAGATAATATGTCTGCAATGATTTTCTTTCTT
>NW_024884767.1:12163282-12176337 GCF_019232065.1 Centrocercus urophasianus
GAGGAGAGGAGAGGAGAGGAGAGGAGAGGAGAGGAGAGGAGAGGAGAGGAGTTTGTATTCTTGATACTAAAGTGAAACCTTTCCTGTGCTCTTCTCTTGCTCATCTTGTAAGAAAGCACGTATTTCTTCTGCTTGTGAGTGACACAACGGTTTCTGCAGCCCATAGAGGACTACTCCCAAGATGTGATATCCCAAGATTAAATATTTAAAAATAATTGAGTTGATTTTCTTTCTGTGACAGGTATGTGATCTAAACACATTATACCCTGACATTAAGTGTGGAATTCCATGGAAAACACTGTCTTCACACACCTTCAAAAAACAAAGAAACGAAAAGAACAAATACTTGAATCCTCCAGGGATTTCTTTTTAGGGAATACTGCCATAGAAGCTGGCAGTGCAAGAAGAAAACACCTACCATGTTTTAAATTTTTGTCTGGCAAACAAGCAATGTCTATGTTCCACTTCACTAGCTATGAAAAGCACTGTCATCAATTTGCTTTCTGAAAGCAGATCTGTTATGATGTAACGTGTTACTTAAAAAATGAGACAAGTAAAAGACATTCTATCTTTTTTTTGGATTTTAACAACGCTGACCACAATTTATTTAGATAGTCTGCAATTGTGATTTAACGGACTCCATAAGGTAAGCTTGTGTTTAGTAAGAAAGTTTCTAAATTGGTCCTTTCCTACAAACATAAAAGACTGCTGGTTGAGAAATAGAACAATATGTGGTTTGCTGTTTTTAGTTGTTTGTTTCTCTCAAGTCCTAGCCTTTTGTTTAGCTTTTAAAAATTAATTCTTGATTCGATTTTGCACTCATTGGGGCCTACTAATATATCATTGTAGACTTAAAGATTATTTATTTATACACGACTACAAATATTCAAGCATATTCCAAGTTCTCTTCCATAGCCACTACGTTCTTAAGTGATCACAGAATCACAGAATCACAGAATGGCCCAGGTTGCAAGGGACCTCAAGGATCATGAATCTCCAACCCCCTGCCACATGCAGGGCCACCAACCTCCACATTTAATACTAGACCAGGCTGCCCAGGGCCCCATCCAACCTGGCCTTGAACACCTCTAGGGACAGGGCATCCACAACCTTTCTGGGCAGCTGTTCCAGCACCTCACTACTCTCATAGTAAAGAACTTACCCCTGACTAAATCTTCCTTCCCTCAACTTAAAACTATTTCCCCTTGTCCTGCAGTTATCTACCCTTTCAAAGAGTTGATTCCCCTCCTCTTTGTAGGCTCCCTTTAAGTACTGAAATGAGGCTGCAATGAGGTCACCCTGCAGCCTTCTTTTCTCCAGGCTGAACAAGCCCAGCTCCCTCAGCCTGTCTTTGTAGGGGAGGTGCTGCAGCCCCCTGATCATCTTTGTGGCCCTCCTCTGGACCCTCTGTAACAGCTCTCTGTCCTTCTTGTACTGGGGGCTCCAGACCTGGACACAGTACTCCAGATGGGGCCTCACAAGAGCAGAGAGGGACAATCACCTCCCTTCCCTGCTGGCCACCCCTCTTCTGATGGAGTCCAGGATATCATTTGCTTTCTGAGATGCAAGAGCACACTTGCATGCTTGTTTGTGTTCAGATTTTATCCATCAGGATGCCCAGGACCTTCTCTGCAGGGCTTTCTTACTGCCGTTGAAATCCCTGGTGAGGCAGCTGCTTGGACAATTTCTCTGTATTTTTTCCAGGCTACCTGTCCCTCCTTCTATTTTCTTTAGGCTTTCCTTTTGTGTTTGTGTTCATCCACGATCTCTTTGTTCAGTCATGCAGGTCTCCCAGTGTTTCTGATTTCCTCTTTTTTGGGTTGCATTACTCTTGTGTTTGGCAACATGACTCTTGAACCAGCTGTGTCTCTACTTTCTATAGGGCTTTATACCACAGTATTCCACCAAGCAGAAGTCTTTGGAGGCCAAAATCTGCTGTCCTCAAGTCCAGAGTTGTGAGCTTACTGTGCACCACTGCCCTGGGGATCTTGAGCACCACCATTTTGTGTTCTTGACTGCCAAGGCTGCCTGTGAGCTCCATATTCCTCACAGGTCCCTCCTTGTTGGTGAGAACAAGGTTCAGCATGATGGTTATCTTCACTGGCTCTTCTATTACTTGAAGAAGGAAGTTCTCGTCATGATACCTATTGGAACCTCCTGGATTGCTTATGAGCACCTGTGTTGTCCTTCCAAAAGATATCAAGAAGTTCATATCCTCCTATAGAGGGCTGCGTCCATTCATCCACATCCTGGTCAGGAGGCCTATAGCATTCTTCCACTATGTCAGGTTGAGCTCCATGCATTCCAGCTGATAACTGTCTGTCCTTCCTGAAGAGCCTCTATCCTTCCATTCCAGCACTCCAGTTACAGCCTCCCATTAGGTCTCCATGATATCAAGAAAATCACAGCTCAGTGCAAATGCATGTACATCTCTAACATCTCCTGTTTATTCCCATGCATTTGCATACACAAATTCAAGTTGAGCCTCTAAATAAGCTGACTTTATGGCTGAAGTAGCTGGAATTCCTAAATGCTGCTCTTCAGGCACTATCACTGATCTAAAAGCCTTCTCCAGGCTCTGGACATCTATCACAGAACCCCAGAATCGTAGGGGCTGGAAGGGACCTCCAGAGATCATCGAGTCCAACCCCCTGCCAAAGCATTTTCCCTACACCAGGTCGCACAGGCAGGCATCCAGGCAGGTCTTGAACATCTCCAGAGAAGGAGACTCCACCACCTCCCTGGGCAGCCTGTTCCAGTGCTCCGTCACCTCACTGTAAAGAAGTTCTTGCGCACATTGGTGCAGAACTTCCTATGCTGCAGTTTCCGGCTGTTTCCCCTTGTCCTTTCTCCACACGCTGCTGAAAACAGTCTGGCCTTGCCACTCTGACCCCACACCTTAGATATTTATAGACCTGGATCAGGTCCCCTCTCATTCTTCTGAGTTGCTGGCACTGGCACCAAACTGTTAGGAATATATTAACTTTGCTTATTCCAAACTAGCTGAAGTCCTTTGGCAGTTGAGACATAACTAAATGATGCAATGTAAAATGTAAATGATGCAATACAATTTGAAAAATTCTAAGAGTCAGTTTGCGTACCGTGTACTTGCATACAGTACTAATGTATGAAGTTGGATGTTTAGAAAGGTGTTTTTTAAGCTTTCACACAGTACATGAGCATTAAACTATACATGGAAATAATGAGGTAGAAATGATAAAATTTGGTCTGACTGTGATCAAACTTCTGACAATGAGATTTCTGAGTCTATTGAACTGAAATTCTTTTTTACTGCCAATTAAAGTCCTTTGCTACCCAAGCTCAGTGTGATGCCAAGCCAGGTGGCAGTTTCCATAACACTGACTTCCCACTGTACTGTGGATAGAAAAACAATCTGAATAGACACACAAACCTTTCAGACTAGTGAATTCTGAGCTTTTAATGACAGTATATGTATGTATTCTTGTATCCACCATAGGTAGAAGTTATGCAAAGCTAGTTCTGGATAAATATATACCTCTTACTTAGAGATTAAGTACTATAAAATACAAACTGCATGCATTTGCAAGGCAACCAAATCTTTGGTGCTTTTAATTTTTGTAACTAAGAATATAATTTTTTTATTTATAACTATAAATATATTATAGTTATATATATATATATTTATATGTATATAAATTTATAACTAAGAATATAATTTTTTTAAAATTTATGTAGTATTTTCATCTTAGTGGTACGTTTATTTCAATGTTTTCAGATGGCATATTATTGATATTAAACAATATAAATTTGTCCTTTTTTCCCCCAGTACTTCTTCACAGGGAATCTTGCACCCATGTAGAGAGTGACTCAAATTGTCACTGTGATGTTCCCCATCCAGCTGGTATGATTTGAAAGGATTACTATCCATTGTAAAATTACATTAGACCTTTGTGTCTTACTGATCCAGTGACTTCCACGTTCAATACTTCCTGAATAAGCTAGGAACCAGGCTGGAAAATCAGGATGGTGAACCAGCCGGGCTCTGCACATTGCTGCAATGCACTTCATGTGCTCCACTATTCTTTATTGAAGTAATGAACAGTGTCGTGATGCCAAACCTCAATTCTCATTTTACATTCAGTCTAAGTGTCAGGAAGGATTTGTCCTACCTGTGAAATCTGTTTCTAGCAGCCATCCTGAGAATGACATAATGATCTTAAACCCCAAGGATTTAATACAGAATTCAAGCTCTTCAGAAACCATAATCTTCCTACACTGAGTAGGCACTATTGTCATTGGTTAATGTATTTTCCATCCTTTAAATTAATCAGTGAGGAATAGAGATGAACAAAGCAAATAAGTAGTATTTTTCCTTTGCTCAGTGTTATACTACCAGTTCTCAAATGGTTAAATCTGATTTAGCCATATTCAGATATTCAGGATAGAAATATATTATCTTATTTATATAATTTAGCTGAACATGTGTGAATTTACTTAACTTTTACTTTCTATGAGACCTGGCAGGTAAATTTTTCCTCCTTAAATAAACTGGTTCCATCTTGGCTGAGGGTAAAGCAAGGTCTGAAGTGATAAGTCTCAGGGTAAGAATTAACAGCCTGAAAAGCTGGACAAATTGTAGCCTGAAGTAGTAGCGAAAAAGAATAGGGTTGGAATCATCATTTTGTTGGAAGGGAAATCTACCACCATTCTTGCTGTTGTGTGAAGGATTTGACTCTGGTGGTGGAGAGGAAAGAGACATGCATATAGAATATTTGTTTCGTAACATTCTGTGCACTGCACTTCGGATTAAGTGAAGTTGTTCAGTATGTATCCCATCATTTGCCAGATGTTGTGTTATTGAAAAATATCACAGTCAGTCTGCTAGAAACAATGATTTTCATCTACGGCCTATAAAGTTAGACTGCTCAAAGGTCTGAATGAAATGTGAGAATACATCAGTCATCACACTGACAGAAAGGCATTACAGAGGGCTGTAAACAAAGTAAATACATTTGAAATACTCCCACAGCATTCTCCCGGAGAAACTGGCAGCTTGTGTCTTAAACAAGCGTACTCCTTGCTGCTTAAATATCAGGACCAGGGAATGGGAGTTAAGTCTAGCTGTCGACTGGTCATAAGTGGTGTTTTCCAGGGGCTGATACTGGGACATATCCTATTTAATATTTTTATGGTGATCTGGACAGGGGGTCCAGATGTTGAGTGCAAATTCAGTATGTTTGGAGAAAACATCAAGTTGGGAGGAAGTATCGATCTGCCTGAGGAAGGTCCTACGGAAAGATATGGATAGATGGAACAAAGGACTAGGGCCAATTGTATAAGCATTAACAAGACCAAGTGCCAGACCCTATGCTTTGGTCACAACAACCCCATGCTACAGATGTGGGGCAGAGTGGCTGAAAAATTGAGCACTGGAGAAGGATCTGGGGGTGTCAGTTGACAGCCAGCTGTTCATAAGCCAGCAGTGTACAGTGTAGCAGGTAGCCAAGACATGCAGGCTTGTATCAGAAACAGCAAGATAAGAGAACTGATAAGGAAGTGATCGTCCACTTGTACTCAGCTCTGGTAAGAAGTCCCACCACAAATACTGTGTTCATTTTTGGCCCCTCACTACAAGAGAGACACTGAGTCACTGAGGAGTATCCAGAGAAAGTCAACAAATTTGGTGAGGGGTCTGGAGCACATCTTCCAAGGAGTGGCTGAGAGAACTGGGATTGTTTCGTCTGGAGGAGACTCAGGGAATTTATTCCCTTACTGTTCTCTACAACTACCTGGAAGAAGATTGTGTCAAGTGGAGCTCAGCCTCTTCTCCCAGATAACTAGGAACAAGATGAGTGGTAATGACCAGGGAAGGTTTAGTTTTAATATTAGGAAAAATGTCTTCTCTGAAAGAGTGGTCAGATATTGGGACAGGCTACCCAGGGAGGTGTTCAAGAAAAGGATTGATGTTTCACAGGGTAACGTGGTCTAGAACAGTCACAGGCATGAGTTGGTGGTTGGCTAGATTATGTTAGTGGTTTTTTGGACCTTAATGATTCTATGATTCTGTGAAAAGCACAAGAAAGGGAGTCCACTAGCCATTGATTATTTTAGGAGGGAGACTTGTCTTTGCATATCTGGGCATTAAAAAAATACTGGAATAAGTAATAGCAAATATCCGAGGGATCCAAAATAGGAAGCATTTTATATTTGAGTAATTTTCACTCTGTAATTTCAAACTCTCTCACTACTTGATTTGAAGCACATTTTTTGAGGTAGACTCACATCTAAGACATACATGTTATTTGGTCAAGAAATTACGATTAAGAAGGATGCATATTTTAATCTGATCAAATGAGTTCTCTTGAGAAGTTTGGGAAAAACCGAAAGAATGTAGAATCTTGGGCAGAAATACACATTTTTCCCCAGTGAATGCAATCCTTGGATAAATATCATGTAGTTAATACAAATTTAAACAGTGCCCAATGCAATTGTTGCCTCTGGGCTAGGCTGGAATTTAAATAATATTCTAATTAGTAATTTTTTATTATCAGCTTGATTTACTTCATAATAGTCTTGTTCCTGCCCATGGACAGTGTTTTTGTAAGGGTCAATTACAAAATCTTGTCTATTCTTCAGCTAACCTTTAGCAAATTCTGTTTAAAACCTGGTGTGTACAACAAATGAATGTTCTCAAATTTATCCAGGAAATGAAAGATAAAAAAACTACAGTCTGAAATGTGATTTGCATTTTCATGTCACTACCATAAATAGGTAAAAGTCTTGATAAATAGTCAAGAACTGAGAGCTGTGGGGTTCGGCATGTTTTGTACATGAAACACTCTTACTGTCTCTCTTAAGAAACAGATTGTGAACATTAGCAATTATATAGTTGGATCTAGCAGGTGAAACCAGCAGATAATATATCTTTCTTTGTCATCCCATTTGAACAGTCTGTGAAAAGTTGAATTTACAGAATTTTCTCTCTGTGCTGTCAAGCCTTTTAAGCTGATATCTTTCAAACTGTCTTACTTTGATGTTTCCATGCTTCCTCTGCTCTACAGAATGTAGTGCCCTTCATTAAGGAAGTGCCATTTTTGGCATGAAAAGGAACTCCTGCTGTTAGTTGGCTTGGAAAGAATTTATAAGGCCCAACTACATATGCTGTATCTTGGCTAGAAAAGAAATCTTCATGTTCTTACTATGTAGGCTCTGTTCCTCTAAAAACTGAACATATTGGCCATCTAGCCACTTCACCTATTAAAAAATATATATTTTATATATTCATTGAATATTCCATAAAACCATCTCTCCATTTAGGGAGATTTCAGCTCAGCTCTGAAGATCCACAAGCTCTCTAATCGCCATTTAAATCCACTGGAAAACTAAGTACTGGACAAAATGCTTAGAATCTCTACATGAAGGCTGATTATGCACTGTTCATGTTCTCATTTTCCTTACAAACGTGTTTTAAAGAATTGCTGAAATACAGGCTCTTGCTTGGAGAGTTGCTTCTGCAACACATCATACAATGCCTGTGCGACATAACAGTTGAGAATGATTTTTCATTCTAAACAGTTGTGATTTGACAGATCAAGATATCATTAAATGTTTTGTGACGGATGAATATAATAAGATTTAAAATATCTAAGAGTGATACATAGCTGTATTGTCCATATTATTGGCACTGAAATAAAAGAGTGCAAGGATGTTCAATAAACAGAAAAAAACACAGTTTTGCAATAGCAATGAATCATAGAACTATAGAACAACCTGGGTTGAAAAGGACCACAATGATCATCTAGTTTCAACCCCAGCCACCAGACCAGGCTGCCAAAAGCCACATCCAGCCTGGCCTTGAATGCCTCCAGGGATGGGGCATCCACAGCCTCCTTGGGCAACCTGTTCCAGTGTGTCACCACCCTCTGTGTGAAAAACTTCTTCCTAAGATCCAACCTAAACCTCCCCTGTCTTAGCTTAAAAACATTCACCCTCGTCCTATTACTATTCACCCTCATAAACAGTTGTTCTCCCTCCTGTTTAAATGCTCTCTTCAAGTGTTGGAAGGCCACAATGAGGTCTTCCCAAAGCCTTCTCTTTTCCAAGGTAGACAAGCCCATTTCCCTCAACCTTTCTTCACAGCAAGGGTGCTCCAGCACTCTGATCATCTTAGTGGTCCTCCTCGGACCTGTCCCAAGAGCTCTGCTTGTACTGGGGGACCTAGGCCTGGACACAGTACTCCAAGTGGGGCCTCACAAGAGCTGAGTAGAGGGGGACAATCACCTCTCTGTGTGTATGACCCTGCTGGCCACATCTTTTTTAATGCAGCCCAGAACACAGTTGGCCTTCCAGGATGCAAGTGCACACTGCTTTTTCATGTCCAGCTTCTCATCCACCTGGACCCCCACGTCCTTCTCTGCAGTTGTGCTCTCAAGGAGTTCTTCCCCTAATTTGTATAAATACCTGGGATTGCCCCTGCTCATTTGCAACACAACTTACACTTGGCTTTATTGAACCCCATTAGGTTCTCACGGGCCCACTTCTCCAGCCTGTCCAGGTCCCCCTGGATGGCTTCCCTTCCTTCCAGTGTATTGACTTCTCCACTCAACTTGGTGACATCTGCAAACTTGCTGAGGGTGCACTCAATTCCATCATCAGTGTCACTGATGAGGATGTTGAAGAGCCCTGGTCCCAGGATCAATATCCTTGGAGGATACTGCTGTGACCAGCCTCCACCCTGGCACAGAACCATTAAACACAACAGTATGGCTGCGACCAGCTAACCAGCTCCTAATTCATCAGGCAGTCCATCCTTCAAATCCACACCTCTCCAATTAAAGAGAAGGATGTGGTGAGAGACCATGCCAAAAGATTTACAGAAGTCCAGGCAAGTGACATCCGTTGATGTTCCCCCGTCAACTGATGATGTTACTCCATCATATATCAATTAGTATCCTAATTTCCTAAACGAGGTTTCTTTTTCAGCCTTGGTCCTTATTCAGAGTGTTGAATATCTTTCTACAGCAGTTTTATTCATTATTACTTATGCATTTAATTATAGTTCTTCATTTTCTGTGACACATTTATAATGGAGTGGGATCTCTGTGATTGGGAATTGCATGCTGAAATTTTAGAAGAAAATTAGCAACAAATAAGGGAGGACGAGAAGAAAAACTCTAGGAATTTCCACATGAACTGAGTAGACTGAGACTCTAGTAGAAAATATGACTGTTACTTTTTCCCTGACTTGATGGGAGGAAGACTAAAACTTTTTAATGTTCTTCTGATAGTTAAAATCTAGCAAGAGTTAAAAAAGCCTGATGGGGATCATCAGCTTTTCTGTTCATTGAGTATTTAACTTTAAACAGTATCTGGGTGTACAGAAGCATGAATGGTAGAAGAAAAAGTTATCTGAGACAAAAAAAATTTGTAAGATAGACAAGCACTTGGAAGCAGGGAATAAGAGTCAAAGAAGCTGTGAGTGGGAGAAATATGTGTGGTTGAAATCTAAGAGTAGGGGAAACAATTTTGAAAACCTGCAAAAAATATGGGGAGTTGATAAGAAAATGGAGAATAGATTGATTAGGAAGAACAGCCTATTTTTTTTTTTTGAAGGAATGTAAGAACCAGTGAGGTACTCAGTAAAGATCTTTGCTCAGTGTAAAAGCAAATAGGAAGGTTGTGACAGACAGCACCACTACGAGAGACAACTTGGAAACCATGAATAGTTTCTTTGAAAAATAATAGTTACAAGCAAAGCAGGCAACAATTAACTGCCAATTTTATGGAGTGAGTAAGCTCCTTTCTAACTATGAGAAATTTGTAATTTTATCTGTCAATCTTTTTTGCCTTTAACTGAGCTCTCTGATTCACCATATTCATGGTGATTTGATTATCTTAAAGTAGCTAGTTGAAGGATGGTGTATTGTATTGTGAACTGGGGATAGATAATTACATTGATGTGATTCATTGCTTAAGACAACATAAATTGTTGGAGTATCAGTGCAGCAAGCTTAAAATTACCTTTGATTTTTTTACCTCTTCCTCCCTAAAGTAAGCTGAAGCCTCTTTTGTTCCACAAAACACTACTATGCCCCTAAAAGCTAAACATATTTCGCTTTACAAAAATATTCATGACAGTAAACAGGAGTTTTGGAAGATGGACAGGCAAAGTAGACCCTTGACAGCCTCTCAGGGATGACTTGATAGTTTAATGCTATAAACCAGTGCACAAACTGGCCTAAAATGACCAATATTTTCAACTGATTTCTTGGACTCTGAATATGTTTTGGCTTTATGAAATTATTACTGAAAAAGAAAATAAGTACAGGTGCTCTGCAGAATATGTGTTTTGTACCTGAAGGCAGAGAAAAGCCTAAGAAAAACTATTTTGGATAAAGGAAAATAAATGATAGTAAAATAGGTTAGCAGAATGCATCTTTCTGTTTTCGTAATTGTTTTGGTAATTAGTTTGGAATTCAAAGGGACTTGTGACACCCACCACTGAGCAAAAAATGTGTCTTATTTTCTTCCAGGGTTTTGGCCTGCTCTTCCCTCTTGAGGCAGAAGATATCCTTATAGGTGTACATAGTGTCTTGTCTTTTATTTTTTCACTTACCAGCTAGTGGAAGTAGAAAACTCAACAACAGTAAAGCCATAGTACTGTATAGTATAGACATTTTACTTGCTTTTAAACTAATACTAGCTTCCAGACTTGATGATTATTCCTCAAAATAGTGAAAATGCAAAACTAAAGCATATTATGTTCATTGCAGAATTACCACCTGTATAACTTACTCCTACATAAAGGAAACTCACAGCTAAATTCTGGATTAGAGAACTAAATAATGATTTAAATGACTAGCATTGCAGCCAAACATTCGAAGGATAGTTTCAAGATTGTTTCGTAACCAGCTCTTGTTTTAGTACAGATTAGTGTTTCTCTTTTGAACAGACTGATAGGGATTTATAATTGCCCAAAAACTGAAAGTTAGTGATTGAAGTAGCAATCCCTTGAATTCTGCAGTTCAGCATTAGATGGAAATATGGTTTGTCTTTTATTTTTTTCCTTTATATTGGGCATGCATTTCTTTATTTGAGACATAAACTGGGAGATGTATTTGATTTTTAATTTTTTTTCCCTCCATATTATGCTCTTGAAACATGCAGTGCTGCTTATAAAGGATTTCCTGCAAAAATCCACTATACACATGATCTATTTGACAGAACTAGGATGTATTTTTGTGGATGAATCCTTGCACATTGCTTCCACTTCCAAAAGCTGAACATCTTTCAAATTCATTACTAAAAGGACTTTTGAATAGGTGTGCAAATTCTAGAATACTCCAACACTCTTTAAGAATGGTTAAATTCAAAGTGATTACCTCTTCAAAACAACATCGGAATGCATTTTTACCTGCTTAATACCGGTGTCATGATTCTTTCACCTAGTATTTCAGTTTGCAGATGTGTGTAACACTGTGTTACAAAATATTCTGTACATGTGAAGAGGATCTTACATGTAGAATAAAAAAATGCCCAGATCTACTGAACATAATGTCACTGCCCATAGCTCACAATGTCCCAGAGCTGCAGATCACAGGTGGGTGTAAGTGTGTAGAGGCTCAGTATCAGCACTTGGCTGTCTTGATGTTTGCTCTCCACCCTTGCCTTGTGCTGGAGATGGTGCTGTATAAACAAAAACTGCTCTAGTTCTTATGATTCAGATAGAGTAGATATTTTAATTGTGAAGCTAATGGACTATTATAAATCAAATGAAAGCCAAATATAAAAAATTTAACTCCTCAATACTGTCAGTAATTAATTATGTATGTCACTTTTTTCTTTTACTCAAGAAGTGCTAAAAACCCTATGCATGATTTGGAAAGTCTAACTGCATGAAAGCACAGTTTTCAATGCCACCAAAGTTGTCTGTCTCTCTGAAAGTATTGACCTCATGTGATTTTGTTTACCCCTGGTTCTGGGAAATAGAACAGAAATGGAAATATTTGCATCATGGTGGAAGAAAAGGTTTAGGCTTTGTCTAGAATAGAAAATGTCATAACCTGTTATTTACAGATCATGAAACTCCTAAATATTCTGACCTCTTCATCCAGAGTTTTACAGGCAAACTGAAAGGTTTTATTTTGTGAAATGAAAATAAAAGAAAAATGTATTCCAGAGTTTTGAAGCAATTTGGATCAGCTTGACCTTTGTCTTTTTTGAAATAAAAATGTGATGGCACTTGATGAAGTTTCACAGACTGGGCTGGTCCTCTTTCCTGTCTGGTCAGATAGCATCTGCCTGATCACACCCTGATGCTTCTCTCTGAAGGGTGGACTCATTGCATCCTACATACGCTTGGGGGACAAAACCTGGTGCTTGTGGTTTAGCAGGTAAACTAGTGGCAACACTGTTACCATGGGGTGTTTTTCCTCCTGGCAGAATTGTTTGTTGTTCAGTTTCTACTGGTTCTTTAGCAATACAGATGCGTAATGTAATTAACTGTAATGTCTAGGGGGAAAAAAAAAAAGGAACCTTTACCTTCACCTTTGCTGTGAATATGGAGTTTGGAGCCTTTCAGAAGATTTACACTTACATGTTATGAACTTGCAAAGCAATGGCACTTTAGAAACACTCTTAGTGTATTAAGCCACAAATGAATAAGCATTAGCAGTTGCTGGCTAGAATGGCAGGAGAAAAAATGCTATCCTAGTTTGATAAGTGGGGCTGAAAGGCAGAGATATGCCTAAGGCTTTATCACTGTCAGCTTTTCCAGCCCAGTGCTTAAATGACAACAATCTTTGTTTCATAAAATGTGTACTCAAGGGAAATCTCTTCAGAGAGAAGCAAAGGATTGAGAGAAATGTAATTGCCCCTGTCATCCAAAATCTAGGGAGCAAACTCTCTAACTCCAATGTGGTGTTACAAAGTCAAATTCACAGAATCACAGAATCGTAGGGGTTGGAAGGGACCTCCAGAGATCATCGAGTCCAACCCCCTGCCAAAGCAGGTTCCCTACAGCAGGTCGCACAGGTAGGCATCCAGGCAGGTCTTGAACATCTCCAGAGAAGGAG
>NW_024884767.1:12176437-12256406 GCF_019232065.1 Centrocercus urophasianus
ATCCAACCCCCTGCCAAAGCAGGTTCCCTACAGCAGGTCGCACAGGTAGGCATCCAGGCAGGTCTTGAACATCTCCAGAGAAGGAGACTCCACCACCTCCCTGGGCAGCCTGTTCCAGTGCTCCGTCACCTCACTGTAAAGAAGTTCTTGCGCACATTCGTGCAGGACTTCCTATTCCTGTATTCCTCATGATACATACCAGACAACTTGACAAAAGAAACGTGCTCTATCAGAGACCAGGTTCTACATTTCATTTAAAACATACATATACAGTACATTGACATATATATATATTTTTTTCTCCAAGAATTCATTAATACATGCTAATGTCCCTCTGGTGGAGCCTTTGATGGTCTTCAACCACTTACTTTCTCCTTTCGTTTCCATCAGCAGCTTCATTGCAGAGATTTCTGGCAGAGCTTTAACTGTTTTTCCCCAATTTGGCAAACTTCCATTGTATGTTAGGCCATAATGAGCAATTTCCAAAACAATGTAGGTGACATCTGAGAAAAAAAAAACCTACTTGCACCAGATGCTCACAAAAGATAAAAGTAGATTCTTATGACTCCAGCACTTCTCATGAGGCAGAATTGTTGAGGGAAACCAGGCTGTTCATATACCAAGCCAAATTGAAATGGGAAGTTTTAGAACTACCACTCACTGACACCTTTTGCTAAACTAATATACTGATCCTTGAACAAATGTACTGATCCCTATTGATAAGCAAATCAGCCTATGTCACCCCAACTATCTGATTTTTCCTTTTTTTTTCAGGTTTTGGTGCAATCTCTGAAGAACATCTTCGCTTTAAATTTTGGTCAGCTTTTGCCTGAAATATGAACTAAAAAAAGAAAAATAACTGCTTTGTTTTACAAAAGCGTGAGTTCTAGTGAAAAGTTACACAGCTGTTATTTTGCTTAGGCTAGTACTGAAGGAGTCAGCAATTGTGATTAATGTCCATGAGAAGCTGTTACTGTTTTCATAAGAATGGCCCTAGTTGTTACAAAGGGAGCAGGTTACAAAGCACTAGTATTTCCTTTACTATCACCTTATAGAGGGTAATTTTCTCTCTGCGTGTTTTTGGTTGATTTTGTTTGTGGAACTGTTTTGTACTTAAGTTACTCAACCGCATGCTGCTTAAAACAATATTAAACCGTGACTAATACGCTATGTAATATTTAGAAGAAATTTTCTTGCTGTAAGACTTAGGATTGTTTGGACACTGAAACATTAACATTTATCCCTGAAGAAAAAAAAAACAAGGATGAAGTGTCCTTACAGAATAAGCTGAAATTTGGGAAGAACAAAGGAAGAAGGTCCCTGCAAAACAGGATAAAGAAAAAGCTGAGGTTTTGATTGAAAAGATGTGGTTAAACTATTTTGCAAACATATGGCAAGAGATTCTCCATTAACACCTGCATGTAAATCTTGTTTGCTCTGAATCCAGATTACATTGTTTATGTATAAACAAAGGGGATATCTACTGGGGAGATGGCTGATAGGTGAATAGAGCAGTATGTGAATCCCAAGTGCTCCAGCCAATGGGGAAAGAGGGAAGGGCTCACTAGCGTTGGGGGTACAGGGATAAAAAAGGAGCTGTGTCCCCCAGTATTTTAGGAGACTCCATAGGGTGTGCCCAAGTGAACTCATTTTGTCTCTTTTAGAGATAAAGATGATAGAGCAAGTTTATTGGAACAGAAATTTTCCTAATAGCCCTTAAACATTAGAATTTCAGTGACAAATCAGCCCAGGCAGCATTTTGGAAAGATCCTCAGAGTCACAGGTGTTTTAGTTCCTAGCTGTTAATGTCCAAGAAAATAATATTCTTTTGGAAGTGTTTGCCATGTGCATGTACTGGATTGAACAACTGAATGCTTAATTAAGATTACTAAATCAGATAAAAAGAAAATATATCCAGGGAAATAATTATTCTGTTGGAATTAAAATATGTTCTAATGGATTCTAACAAAGAGTTAAAAAATACAACTAAAATAATATCAAATGGAAACAATAATAAAGCAAAAGATTTCAAAAATCAAATGGCATAATTTAACAAACTGTGCATTACTGTGATTAAATTGGAAGTACCAGTTGAAAGCAGAGACATTCTATATCCTTCAAATATTTTACACAAGTATTTTCGTGTTTGTGGACAGATCCAATCTTGTTGTAGGTTGTTACTTTGTTGATGGTTGTGATATTTTAACAAGGATTTTGAGATAACTGAGTACAAACTGCTACTGTCCAAACTCTAGTCTGAAAGAGAACTCCTTGAGGCTGTTGGAAATATTCCTGCTCAAATAGGCTTGCTCAACTATCTTTATCCCAAAAAGAGACAGAGCAGTTTTTAGCTTTCTTTTTTCAAATAAAGGGAGAGTGTACTGAGGGCAATTCCCATTAAGATCTCTCAACTTGTCAGAGATCACCTCTTTTTCCCTATACCCTGATGTTACAGAGACCCTCCTCCTTTCCCTTTTCCTACTGGCTAAGGTACACTGAGTTTACATTCTTCTTGGTTCACCTGTCGTGTGCTATTCCCTCTCAAATAGGTACCCCATCCTTTTATTTCCTTTGTTTATACATACTTTGCACCCTGGATTCAGATTTTGTTGCTTTGACCAAATAGAGACATCATTGTATCCTGTTCGACAAAGTCCATTACTCATTAATGGAAACATTATTGTTTCCAAAATTGTCTCAGTGCTCTTCTTATCGTACTGACATGGTGATTCTCTCCAAGGCCTCTTCCATTCTGTCCAAAGGATGCCTCCTTTGTTAAACAAGGAGCACTGGGGAGTTCCAGGTCTTCCCAAAGCTTCTTCAGGCAGGCTTTACTTCCTTGGTCATGTCATGACTTGCTCTCTGGTTTGATTAATCTCTTTGTGTAGAATATTCTTGCGATGCATATGAGCACGCAAAAAAATATTACATATGTGTATTCATACTGCCTAAATATAAATTACTGCCAGCTATACATGTACATTTCTTATTATTTAACTTCTCTTTAAGTTCTCTGTCACTCAGGTCTTGTCTGTCCAGCACCAAAAATTAGTAGTCTTCCAACATAATGACCCTATTAATATCCTTTTTGAAGGTTTTTCATTTGTAATGGCATTATCACACCGTTTAGGATTGGAACGTCTAACTTGTCTTTAACTCAAGGCTCAGAGGTATTCCAGGCAAGAGCTGCAGAATTTCTACCTATATATTACTCCGTCTACCTAATCTCTGCTGACTATAAATTACTTCACCTATCTACTGAGCATGCAAAGACTATCAGAGACCCTTGCTGGAGTATCTCCCACCCTCCCGCAAAAACAAACAAGCAAACAAGCAAACAAAAACTATTAGTAAAATATTTATCTTGTTGGTTCTAATACTGACAAAAACATTCCATACTGACATAGGTCACATCTGTCTTCAGTTTGACTTCATTTTCCTTTCTTAATGTTGTACGTATGGTTCCTCCAGATACTGTATATATTCAAAGTATTATCATAGTGTATTATTATATATTATAATAAGCCTGTAATATTCAAAGTCCTCACTGACTTGCGGAAATCAAACTTTTTAAGCACAAAGTAGTTATAAAACAGGTATGGTTTGATTAGCTCTGCGTACACATGCTGGGTGCAAATGGGATAACCCCTCCTAGTTTGTACTACACCATGAGGTAGAGGTTAAGAATATGTACAGAGACACATCATATGTACACCATGAATAGGAGGAATATTACAATTTTATCATTTATCCACCCCCAGCACAGCCCCTTCCCACACGCATACTGAGTCGTGGTGGTGGTCTTTGGCAGTTATAGGATGAAGGCTCGATGTCTTCCTCTTGTCATTTTTCACCTTTGGTCTGGGTTAGGCCCAATTGCTGACTCTGTCCTTGTGGTTTATCTGTTACATTCTTTTCAAGAATAGCGTATCCTGGCCGGATGCAGTCCTCTAAGCCTTATCTTCCCTAACCCCTGTTTTGCAAATCTTGCCTTCCCTTATCTTCCTTAAACAATTCAGCAAGGTTTGAGCAACGCTTCCCCTTTAAAAAGATTCTACAGAAATATGTTCCACATCATCACTCTGTCAAAAACCGCGAAAGTTTATTTGCATACTTCCTGTTACGACAAATTCTGCGCTAAGCCCTGGAGATACAAGATCATAGATTATGTATATAACATGATAGTTTATAATTACTTTTTTTTTTTTTTTTTTCTGTTTAAAAACACTTTTCTATTGCAAATCATGGTATTAAAAAGTTCTGCTATTTTTTTCAAGAAGTGGTAGAAACATCTGTGCACTGGGAGTTTTGCTGAAAGCATTATGGTTTATTTTGCCTAAAATTGCTCACAAGGGAATCTGTGAGCAATAACAAAATTCTCCTGGGACTGTGAAGGAGAGAGGTGGTAGAGTTTCTGAAGCAGTAATTTGCCCCCAAAGTAAGCAGATTTGCCCAAAGTAAGCAGATTTGCCCCAAAAATAAGTTTACTTCTTCTGTGCAGAGTTCCTATGATTAAGGCTTTCTTTTTGAGCTGTTTGCTAGGAGTTGTAAAGGGGTTCTTTGATTAGTTGTAGGAATAACATTAGTGGTGGCAGTAAAATAATATGCAACGAGACTTTATTAATAGGAAAAGACCAGATAAAATCCGTTCATTTTGATTTATCTTCGTAAGTAATCAACGAAGTCACCGCGAATGGTAACGCTGCTCTGAGACCACTACCTAGCATTTCAGTGTGAGAATGGTTCCTTGTCATGGGTTTTTCAGCTGGCTTTCCATCCCACCCCTGGCACACTTCCCCAAACTACCCAAATTTCCATTTGAATAAGAATTTTTTAAGCACTTAATCAGGTTTTCTTGTGAAAAGAGATAGGAACCAAAGTGACTGCTATTCTGAAATACAAAACAAGCGAATCTGGTGTCTGCATTCACACTTGGTCTTCTTTGGAACAACTGAATAGATAATTGACCATTCGACTAGATGATGTTGGAGGTCTTCCTCAACTTTAATGACTGATAATGAACTGAGCCTCTTCACAGCTGCTGAATAATAGTGACATGCAGAATCCCAGTAGCTATTAGCTTTATTTTCAATTAACGAAGTTCATATTCAGGAAGACAGGCCTAAGAATGTAGAACAGAATAGAAAGATTTTTATGTGCTTCAAAGGAGCATACTTCATCTGTGCTTAACTGGCTCTAGAGGGAAACAGTACGTTAGTCTTAGTGCAATTAATGGGTTACTTATTCAGTGAAGCTGAAACATTTTTGAAGGTTTTTTTTTTCTATTATTGTTTTTGTTTCTTGCACCTAATTGTATAGGCAGAGGAGCATGAAAGATTGTCTAAGGAGGTAGAAGGAGGTGAAGGAGGTGAGGTTTCTCTTTTTCTCAGATTTACAGTTCATTTCCTGCTAAATTTTAACAGTATTTTTTCTTGGACTGAACAAATTTTCCAGAGCATCATTTCTTGCTGATTCAACCTCTTTCCTTGTGGTTCCGTTTTTTGGATTTTTTTTTCCTTTTTTTTCTTTTCTTTACAGTTTAACAGTATGGGAATGTGATGGAAGAATCATACGTAAAAACAGTTTGTCAGTCTTTGCTGTGCACTGTATTATGAATAGGTGGGCTGTTAGCATACATCTGTCCCATGGTTCTCTTCTCATTCCTGGCACTCAGAATATTTCTGTCTTTAAAACATACATCTAACACTTGGCTTATGTTCTGTGATATGATGTGAATTTATATATTGCAATGCATTGTATTATGCTGTGTTAACAATAAGAAAAAGAATCAATGTACGTTTAAATGTCTAGAAAGCAGATGCGTGGAATCAAACTCTACAATCCACATATGGTTGTAAATCTGTCATGTTTGTTAAGGTGCTGGGTGCAAGGGGGATATCTTCTCCTAATTTGCACACCATGGAAAGCAGCAGCTGCACATTTATAGGCATAGTGTATATATTCATCACATTTCTAAGAAATTGGTTATGTATTATTGGATGTCCCCCTCACTCTCAGCATGCTTCCTAGAATGTGGCGAGGATCTCTGGGCCCATTTAGTGGTCATTGGATGAGGGCTACTGCGAAACTTTTAGGGGGGTTGCATTGCGTCGCAACAGCAACTCTGCCTCCTTATCTTCATAGCACCCCCCTTTCAGTTGCAGACAGCAATTCCGCTTATCTTGCTGGACCTCCCATTGTGTTGTAAGCAGCAACTCTGCTTTCCACTGTGTTGTCAACTCCGCCTTCTTATCTTTGTGGGTCTCCCTCCCCACACCGAGTAGCAAACAGTAGCTCTACTTATTTTCACTTGTCTTCAAGGATGTCGCATTCCTATGGTTTCTGTGTTCCTCCCTATAGTTTGCAAACAAAGTTATAGTTTCCTTGATTCAAAGGAGATATGACTACATCGTATCTCCTATACGTGAATACCACATCTGATAACTAAATGCCTTTCATGCTTTTGAAGCAGAATTGTTACCTACATGAGGCTAATCCTTCTTCTAAAATAAGTGTATTTTACTTGCTTTACATTATGTACTGCTTTTTAGGTGAACTTGTTTTTAAGGTAGAAAGGCATCAAAGCTCTCTGTCATCTCTACTTTGACATGTCTGTTTCTGATGTGTCAACATAACTAATGTCAGTGGAAAACCAGCATATCTCTTGAACCATGTAGGTAATACTTTGCAGAGCAATTGCCATAAATCTTATTATTTTTCCAGCTTGGTCTTCTTCAGTCACTTCTAGTGTTTGTTAATGGTTCACCTTTAATAGAAATACTTCATTGTCTTTTCTGTCTCCATGATTTTCCTCTCTCTTCACTTCCATATCAGCTTCTTCCAGAGAGGGTTTGTCAATTGCCTGTGCATTATGTATATTGTTTCCAAAAACACACTGGAAAAAAATCAGCTTGAAGACCTTAGGGTTCAAACAAAGCCGCAAGTCTTTCAGAGAAGGTAGTCACTGCAGAGCTCAGGGTTGTTTCTGGAGCTGACACAGACAACTGACCACATGAATCAGGAGTGCACTGTTCTGTAGTAAAAATGACTGCAGCATTGGCTCTGATGTAATGGAACTGAGTTTACACTGCTTTGCACCTAGTTCCTGCAGGTCTGGCAGCCTGTTGGTTGAGAATTCTTCATGCGGAGCATTGCACATCAATTTCTCTGTTACAAAGCTAATCAAAAATAAATGAATGTTTGTGGTGTGTTCTCTGTCACCTGAGACTGCCTTCTGAAATTCCTGTGTTCTCTTTACAAACGTTTACAATTAAGGTGTTACTAGCTGCGCCAAAGGTTCAGAAAGAAATATACACCAGTTCTGGTTCTACTTCAAGTCAAAAACAGTGTTGTTAGGAAATTTGCTTTCTTTTCAAGAACTAATCATAGTATAAGGCAACTAATTTTCTACAAATCCAAAGACATTGTATAAATTTATCCTAAGTTCTTGACCTATTTCATTATATTGTTTCAGAATGTGAGTTTACTGGATTTATCAAAGACATACTCTAAGGCCCTTCAGTTTCTCCACGTTCCCATATATTTAGCCTGCTATGTCTTACCCAATCAAGGTATTTGTTATTGTAATGTGAAACTCAAGCAAACCAGTCAACGGATTGCATAAAATTTGTGTCTCTTGATCAGGGAGCACAGAAAGGACTTGAAATTGAGAGGACTCAGAGGGTGGTGTTTTAGTTATGTCTCAGCATGTGGTCATAATTCACGTGAACTGAGTTAACATTGAGTAGGGTGATGATCTGGATAAAAGTTTACCTGTTTGTCTAGACATCACAGAAATGTCTATGATTTATTATAGTTCAGCTTCCAAAAGTATACATCACTGTGTACAGTACAGTTAGATACATCTAGCCTTTCACAGTATAGCTGTCTGATATATGTTTTTCTTTTGACACAAACTACAAAGGCTTCAGGAAGGTAGAAAGTCATGGCCAGTTCTAGGCTTAGCTCAGACAGTGACTGGATGCTGGAGAAGAGAAATGGAAAGTTGTATATTGAGTAACATTCAAAAGCCTTTCTGTGACGTTTCTTAACACTCAATACTTAGCAATTCAAGTATTTCTCAAGTATAATCCATTCACTAATATAATGTTTGATCAAGGAATCATAAAGCAACACTGAGTACTTGCATGTGTTCATTTTTAAGTGGGTAAGATACAGACTGACCTGAAATGTTTGTTATAACGATGTATGCACGCACCCACAAACATCTTTTCTTCTGCCATTTGATACATTTCAAGTTACAGTATTTATTTCCTAAATCATATGTGTACCTTTTCCCAAGGTACTCTCTATCCTATATACTGCAGAACTGATCTCCAGTAACAAAGATGAGATGAAGCTAAAGTTTCTGCTCGTATAAAATATTTTTAACCTGATATTGTAATATCATACAGTTAAACTTCCTTTAGTTTTTCTACTGTTAACTCCTAATAAACTGAATAGTTGAGGTATTTCAACTATCACAAGTTGCATCTTATAAGTTATTTGGGTTATTTTGAAGACTGATACTCAAAGCTTTTGTAGCAGATTATTCCTTTCATTACTACTGAAAAGCTATGATAGAGTTGCCATCATGGAAATGTGGCGGAATGACTTGCACAGCTGTAGTGCTGTGATGGATGGCTACTGACTTTTCAAAAGAGATAGGCAAGGCAGGAAAGGTGGTGGTGTAGCCCTCTATGTTAAGAAAGAATGTGAATGTATGGAAATTAATGATGGTGATGATAGGGTTGAGAGCTTATGAGTCAGAATAAAAGCGAAAGTCAATATCCTGAGAGTCTGCTATAGGCCACCCAACCAGGATGAAGAGCTGGACAAGACACTTTACAGACAGCTGGGTGAGGTGTCAAGGTCTCTATCCTTTTTTCTCTTGCGGGACTTCAGCTTCCCAGACATGTGCTGGATTTATAATACAGCAGATAGGGAACAGTCCTGGAGGTTTGTAGGGTGTGTGGGAGATAACTTCTTGATGCAGCTGGTGAAGGAGCCAACGAGGAGAAGCAAAATCCTGGATCTGCTGTTTATTAACAGTGAAGGTCTTGTGGGGGATGTAAATGTTGGAAGCCATCTGGGGCATGGTGATCATGAGATGCCAGATTTCTCAATCCTTGTTGAACCACAGAGGGGAGTCAGCAGAATTGCCACCTTGGACTTCGGGAGGGCAGATTTTAACCTCTTTAGGACCATGGTTGAGAGGGTCTTTGGGAGGTAGTTTTGGAGAGCATGGGAGCCCAGGGAGGGTGGGAATACTTTAAAGAAGTTATTTTAAAGTTGCAGGAGCTGAGCATCCTCAAGTCAGGGAGATGAGCCGAAGGGCAAGAAGGCCAGACTGGCTGAACGACCTTTGGTTGGAACTGTAGAACAAAAGGAAAGTTTATGGTCTCTGGAACAGTGGGCAAGCTTCTTTCGATGACTACAGGTATGTACTGAAGTTGTACAGGGAGAAAATTACAAAAACCAAAGCCCAGCTAGAACTGAACTTGGCCATTAAGGTAAAGGAAAACAACAAATATTCCTTTAAATACATTAACAAGAGGAGTGCTAGGGAGAATCTCCATCCACTGTTGGACACTAAGGGCAACTCGGTGACCAAGGATCAGGATAAGGCTGAGGTGCTTAATGCCTTCTTTGCCTCAGTCTTTAATATTAAGACTTGTTACTCCCTGGGCACACAGCCCCCTGCGCGGGTAGAAAGGAATGGGGAACAGAACAGGCCCTGCATGATCCATGATGAGATAGTTTCGGACCTGCTCTGAAAGCTGGATGCTCACAAATCTATGAGGCCGGATGGATTGCACCCTACAGTTCTGAGGGAGTTGGCGATGTGGTTGCCAAGCCACTCTCCATCATTCTTCAGCTAACCGGGGATCTCCCAGTGGACTGGAGACTGGCAAATGTGACAACCATCTTCAACAGGGGCTGGAAAGATGATCTGGTAGCTATAGACCTATCAGTCTCTCCTTGGTGCCCGGGAAGGTGATGGAATGGATAATCTCATGGACCATCATGGACCAGTTAAAGGTCAACCAGGGGATCAGGTCCAGTCAGCATGAGTTTACAAATGGTATATCCTGTTTGACAAATTTGATTTCATTCTATGGCAAGGTGACCAGCTTACTAGATGAAGGTAAGGCTGTCAATGTGGTCTACCTGGACTTCAGTAAAGCCTTTGACTCTGTCCCTCACAGCATTCTTGTGGAGAAGCTGCAGCCATGGTTTGGATGGGTGTGCGCTCTGCTGGGTGAAACACTGGCTGGATGGCTGGGCCCAAAAAGTTGTGGTCAGTGGAGTTAAATCCAGTTGGCAGCCAGTCACGAGTGGTGTCCCCCAGGACTTGTTACTGGGGCCGCTTCTATTTGACATCTTTATTAACAATCTTGATGAGGGGATTGAGTGCAATCTCAGTTAGTTTGTAGATGACACCAAGCTGGGAGGGAGTGTTGATCTGCCTGAGGGGAGAAGGGCACTACAGAAGGACCTGGACAGACTGGATCAATGACCCAAGGTAAACTATAGGAGTTTCAATAGGGCTAAGTGTTGGGTCCTGCATTTTGGTCACAACAACCCCAGGCAACCCTACAGGCTTGGGGAGTAGTGGCTAAAAAGCTGCCTGATGGAAAGGGTCCTTGGTGTACTGATAGAGAGTTGGCTGAATATGAGCTGGCAGCGTGCACAGGTGGCCAAGAAGGCCAATGGCACCCTGGCTTGTGTCAGAAATGGTGTGGTTAGCAGGTCTAGGGAGGTAAACCTGTCCCTGTACTTGGCCCAGATGAAGCCTCACCTCAAGTACTTGTTCAGTTTTGGGCACCTCAATACAGAAAGGACAGTGAGGTGCTGGAGCAGGTCCAAAGAAGGGCAACAAGACTTGTGAAGTGCTTGAAGAATATGATCTATAAGGAGCAACTGAAGGAACTGGGGCTGTTGAGTCTGGGGAAGAGGAGGCTGAGGGGAGACCTTACTGCTCTTTTCAAATATTTGAAAGATGATTGCAGTGAGAGCAGGGTTGGTCCCTTGTCACCTGTGATAGGTGACAGGACGAGAAGAAATGGCCTGAAGTTGCGCCAGGGTAAGTTTAGATTGAATATCAGGAAACACTTCTTCACAGAAAATGTTGTTAAGCACTGGAATAGGCTCCCCACGGAGGTGGTTGAGTCACTATCCCTGGATGTGTTTGGATGTGGTGCTCAGGGACATGATTTAGCAGAGGGTTGTTACAGTTAGGGTAGTTTGGTTAGGTTGTGGTTGAACTTGATGATTTTTAAGGTCTTTTCCAACCTGAGTGATTCTATGATTCTATGATCCTTCTATGATTCTACCGTTCCCACACTGATTTCAGCTCTGTCCCTTCTTTCCACTTCTCTTAGGCTCCCTTGCTGCAGTGGGCCCCAATTTTATCCTATTTAGCAATAAGACAGTATTTCTTGGTGTTTGTAGATAAAAATCTAGTATGGCCATTTAAAAATACTTACGTCAGTACATGTAGAACTTAAACTGTTTTAAATGATTTGCGGTGACAAATGATTCACAATAACTGTGCTCCAAAATTATTCTTGAGTTCAAAGATGAATTCATTGTCTTTGCCTATAAGCAAACATGTACAAAAGTACAACATCATGTAACTTAAATTCTGTGTCTAGATATTTATAACAAATATCTACTGCAGAAAAAAAGAAGAAATATTCGAACTCAATTATCAGATTTTTTTCCACTCTGTGGTGTATTCCGACAGACTGTATGCTGCATTATGTCAAGAAAAAATCTTGACAACTTACTATTAGTTCATAACATTTCACTCCATTTCAGACTGAAGTCTTCATTTTAATAAAAAATAGGTTAATTTGAAATATGCTCTCCATGTGGCTTGCTTGTCTGTTTCTTTTTGCCATCTTTTTGCCTTTAGGATGGTTTGAAATTTGTCAGCCTCCAAGATCACGGACTCTCAAAAACAAAAGTATGTTGCAGTTACTTGTCTCTCCATGTACACACCATATTATTATAGTGTTATTCCTGTATGCAGGAGGAAATATCTATAACTCCATCAAACAAGTTGCCACTATCCCAAATAGAAATTGTGTCAGCATGTAAGGAGTTGAACAAAGGTAACTACTGAATAATCAAATCTCATTACTAGAAAGATAGATTTCTCCCAAAATTTCTCTCCAAAATTCTCCTTTTCTGACGATATCCAATACGACTTAAAAACATTTTAAATGATCTTTGCATAATTCTTCTTTATAATGCATTATTTTCCTATTGAAAGTACTGTGCTGCTAGCCAGTTTTTATTTACTGTATTTCTATTAAAAATGGAGCACATCAATATGTACTTTTCTTGACAGACTGGAACTGATTCTCACAAATAACAGGTAGGATCATTCTGGTGTCAGCTTTTCACAGTCAAAAGTCATATGCCTAGCACAAAATTTTGTTAACAATTATTATTTTATTCTGAGTTTCTAATGCACCATTATCAACAAAGTAAGCAAACCTGCATTCCACCTTTGCACAAGGAAGAAATAGTCTGCAATTCTATCAAGTAGGGAAAATTCAGTGTTAGTCAATATGTATAAACTTAACTGAAAATGATGGACCCTATTACATTTAGCAGTTGGACAGTCTGGTGAAAGCACAGTTCTGTGATTTTTATTAACTGGAAGATTTTCTCTTTATTTCAAAATTTATTTTGTGCTTTTTTCACATTGGGTACAAGATTTCTCTGAACACTGAAAAGAAAAACAAATATAAAAATACTCAAGAAGAGTACTTTCGAATGGGAGTATAGAAAATCTGCTCTTGTTCAGCAGTTTTTCAGTTGTTGGTGCTTAGCACAAAAAAAAAAAAAAAAAAAAAGCCATAAAAAAACAAAGACTCAGTACTACATATGCCCTATGTCAGCAAAACATAAAAACGGAAACCATAAGCACGATATACATAATATAACCTAAGAATTGCATACTGAATAATCCTTTTTTTGCCATATGGCATACTTGCAGTCACCAGTTGAAATCCTAGCTGATCACTCTGAATGCTTATTGCATAATAGAAACTGATTTGCTGATGAAAGCCAAAGAAAGATTAAATGGAGATTTCCAGGGTCAACCCATTTCTCATCCATTTCAATTTGTTGTAATTTCAAATGCTTTTTTTTTGCAGACCCACAGCAGATAGCTGTGGCCTAGCTTTAATTAGGCTAAGGGATTGGGCAACACAGTATGCTGTTGCTGTATTGAGGACTTCTCCTGAAATACTCTTGAACTTTCTCTGAAGTTGCACCATCAATAATTGATATTTTTGTATACTTATGCAAATACATGAATCTAATCAATTTGAAAAGGCAATTTTTTGTCAGCTAGAGCAAAAACATTTAACTTCCAAGTTAGCAATTTATATGAAATATGCTTTGCTCTGAGGATGATTATGACACCTTTATAGAAAATATTGCAATAGCATAAATACTAATGTTTTCCTGATTCTGGTACTAGCATATATAAAACAACAGTTGAGTACTTCAAAGGTAAAAAATATTGTATATACAAAGATGCCATGGATCTGCCACCACTGACATAATGTGTGTGCAAAGCTGGTACCTGTTCTTTTGTATAAAACTGGGCACAACTACCTCTTACTGAGGCAGTTCCATGCAGCCTGTAAGAAAATAATTATTTAAAAAAAGATTTTCAAAGCAGCTAAAAAACCTGCAGGTTTTGTTAAATAGTTTCATCTGTAAAAAATACACAAATGTGATACTGTGGAAGCTACCCATGGCAGCATTTTTGTTCTTGTGCAGTGATTCAATTGAAGAGGTCGTAGCACTGGTTGTAGGATAGCCTGAAAGATGTGATTTATATAAAATATATATAAAGTGGACAGATATGAATACAAATACACGTTTGTATACATAAATGTACACATAACAGATTTTCAAGGTTAGAATTCTGCCTGTATATGCATATGTGTGGATACATGCATTGGATATATGTACATAAGCATGAACCATCACCGTGTTGCTGAATAATATAAATGCTAGATACGTGTGTGTGTTCAAAACTCTAACTTTGCAAACTTGTCATTTAGTCCTTTAAAATCTGTTTATTGGCTTAATATCCCAATTCTCACAAGATGGTAGTAAGACATCTGTTTGACATTCTGCACTGGGAAAGCTTTCCGTTTTCTAGGAATTCCAACAGCCAACACACTCTTAAAAGCTTTCTTCCAAGTAGTAGGAAAAAAGCATTTATGCACCAAAATATTTATTGCAAATATAAAATATGAAGCTATTTTCCATGGGAATTTCAACTAAGTCTTCACTGTAATTTAACTAGAGCAGTTAGCGGGCACACATCGATAAGAACAGAAATGGGATTTACAACAGTGTAGTTGTTTATACTGACACTACCTGTAGAAACTTCACATATAGCCCATCACCTTCATATCATTTAAACAACAATTCTCATAAGGTTTGATTTTAACTCTAGCTACAATAGCAACTTGCAGCAAAACTAGGCAGTACTCATCCTTTCATATCATGTTCTGCAGGTAAATCACAAGACAGTGCTAATACTTTGGTACAAGATTTTCTGTACTCTACTCATCAGATCTTCCACAATATCACAAGAAAGGCTTTTTAATGTGGAAGTTTTATTTAGAAATAGTTAGTCGTTCTACTGTCATTTAAAAATTTAAGTTTTGGGCAGTAATGGTTGAAAAGTTGAAAATGTGAACTGAGTTTACTAACCAGAGGACAAATATTGAAATTAGAAATAACTAATAATTAAAACACATATAATCCTCCATGGCTTCTCTGTGCTTTGCTAACAAAGACTCTCACATTTTTCACTTAGCCACACATTCTTTCTCTGGATAGCAATTAAGATATGCCATTATTCACTGTCTTGTTCAGCTTACAGTTTTACTGAAAGTCATGTTCTTCAGGTCTGTAAATCATGGTTATATTGAAGTTGTTTTCACAGTCTCTTAGAAGTGTTACATATATTAATGGAATTGTTCCTCAGCTGGAACATAAAACGATTTTCCTTATTGCTCATAGTATCACCTATATGTATTTCTCACCAGGATTCAATAGAATGGTATATAAATTGTATCCATTTAAGCAATTAGCACTGCATTATATGATTTTTTTGTTTCCATTTCTTCTTCCTTTTTTCCTTCTCTGGGGAAAACCTCATCATAGTGGAGAAAGATTCTCATGGTACTTCCATATGATGAAAAACTTAGTTTTTCTTAAACTTAACTTATAGACTTAAACTGTTCTAAATGGAAGTCATTCTATTTTTCTCTTACTATCTTTCACTACATAGAGATGCCTAACTTTTCTGCCTGAGGGAAGTGAAACGTATTAATCATCTTACTGAAAATAATTTTATATTAATGTATTCATACTACATACGGTAGTAAAATAATGGGGAAAGCAAAAAGCCTATTTACTTTCTCAAAAAGAAGATGAGACACTATTTTTACTGCACTTCTATTAATCTGAAATTTCTCCAATCTGATATTTGAAAACATCTGTGTGATCTCGTAGGTCTACAACAGTCATAAATACTTTCAAGTTCTGTTCTATTTTATGTAAAAAGAACGCTTGTAATTTTTTTCTAAGAATGTAGTTTAAATAAATGAACAAATATGAAGGGTTTGTGTTGATTGCCTCTGCATATAGGTGGACTTCTATTTCACACAAAGTTGTTTAGAATTGATTTGTATCTATAAACCAAAGTGCAATCTTCAGTGTTGATTCTCTAAAGTTAATAGGAGCTTACAAAAGAGAACCATGAAATGAACATTAAGACCTCTGACTAACAGGGAGCATGTCACATTCTCAGTACTGCTCTCTAAAGAGATTTTAACTGAAATTTTTCCAACATCAAATTCCTTGTAACAGCCTTTTTAAAAGACTTTTGTCACTGCTCTGTATTACTACTGTTCAGCTGTCAGCTACATGAGACATGAGCATGAGCAATGAAATATGACCATGTTCTTGGAAGCCCTTCTACTTGCATTATTACTGTCATTACCATGAAATAACTTTCACAGATTTTCATCTTTGCATATAAAGTATAAAATAATGTTTAAGAGAAAACTGTGCTTTGAGGATACTGAAGATTTCACTCTGTTTTTCTTAATCCCACACATCCCTGCAAAGATAGGAATTTGAGGTGTAAATTTCTGGACATTACTGGCGCTTTGATATACCAGTGCATCCAGGAGCCTGTCTTTGGAAATTGTTATTTCTGGTGGAATAAGGCTTTTGTGGTTTTTGCTTGTTTGTTTGTTTGTTTTCCTTGGGAATTACCTAAAAATTTGAGGAAGAGACAGAGTACTTGCTGTTTCCAGAATTCATTAAAATCTGAATGCCTAATATTGCATGTATAATTTATCTGGTATTGCCTACTTTTTTCTTAATGATTTTGGAAGACTAATATCTACGCTTAAGTCGTGGTGTGTAATTTATAAAGAATGTAACATGATATTTTGGTTAATTTAAGGTATTTTGGCTTATACTTTCAGAGCAGCTTTAATACTGGAAAGAATAATATTAAAAACCTGTGTAGATGTCACAACACTTAGGAAAATAGGAAATGTCCTCCACATTAATAGTATATATGTAGGTTGCTCTGAAAGTAAGGCCTCCTGTTTATTTCCATACAAAATACAGAGGCTACAAAGAGCAGAATAACACTATTTTATAGAGCAAATTCTCAGCTACTGCTTTCCAACACTGCTTTTCAACATAATCACCACCATTAGTTACGCACTGTTATCAGCAGTGAACTGAACCCTGCATTGAACCCTGTATGCCATGCTCATAAAAATCTGTACAAGCAGAGGTGCCACGCTGTCACTGTCACCACTGCTGAAATACAATGCCCACCTCCTCATTGTGTCACATCCACCATTTGGTCTCCATAAACATTCATGAAGTGTCAGTGAATGTCAGTGGGTACCATTTTTTCCTCATGAAGGAATTCAGTGACACACCTTTGCTTCATACGTACTTCCATGTCAGACGACATTTTGTCAGATTGCCCCTCTGCTGCCATCTGTCATATAGCAACAAAACGTAACAGAATATTGGCGGGAATGTTCAACCTCTACTACCATACTACCAACATCTGCCTTTGATGCCATGGGCCAACATAATGAAAGAGGAGGTTTTACTTCTCATATCCCTCGTGTATTATATGGTATTGAAAAAGCGCTAAGTTTTCAACAAGCCAGTAGCTTGTGAAAATGCAATGCTTTTGTGGGAGCTCTTTATTTTCATGAAAGTAGTGACTGAATTGTATAGCACTGAGCTGATTCAGAAGGTCACTTGTTTTTAATTCTTTTAGCTTTAACTGCAGTATCTGTAAGTTACTCCTTTATTTTTTATTGTACAAGACAAAGGTTCTCAACTATAGTCAAAATGATGCTGATCTCATGTAGTATAACAATACAGGCTTACTTGCTTTTATTCTGTGAAAAAAATAGCGATGATCACCATAAAAGATACATTTTAGTGTGTTTGTGGTAATAAACTGTTGTTTAATGTGTAATTATATTCAGTTTTGCAACAAAGAAACATTGCACCCCTTATGTACACAGAAAAAAATACATCTGCTGATGGAGATTATGTCTGGTGCAAAATTGCATAGTTAAATGTTTCCCTGGGGGTCAGAAACAACCTAGCCCCTGGCTTGTGGTTATGCAAGCAGTGGACTCTTTGAATTATTTTGTTCATTTTTGGGGTAAGTGCAAACTCTTTCTGAGGTGTAGGGTATGACAGTTTTTCCATGCATTTGAATCGATAAAGAAAGTACTATTGTAATGACTAACTAGTAAAGTAACTTAATCAAGAGCTAAAAAAACCCAAGCCAAGCTTAAGGATAGTTTGTTTCTTACTCCTGAGGAAACATTGCTCAGGCCTGCAAGTTATGTCAGGTAGTAGAGGGAAAAGTTGGTACAACCAACTAGACAGTAATTTGAGTGGAACATCAACAATTTCATAAAGCAGTGATCTTTAAGCCTGCAAGCTTTAGCTCAGAATTGAGTTTTAGCTGGCTGAAACACACAGTGTATATGCAATGTCTGAAGTTCCTATTTCGCCTTAGGTGAGCGGTATACAGATTTGTGCATGATTTCCAAGTATCTGCCCTGTATATCATTGCCACTAGACAAAGGGAAAAAAAGCTGTGCTGTTCCTCTGGTTCAAATGAGTGAACAGTCTGATCCTGGGGTATCCGTCTGAGCTCGTTCTCTCTAGGGTCATAACGTCACTCTGCGAAAGACTGGAAGAAAATAAGAGCTTCTAACTACTGTATTCAGTGACTTCAGAAAGAGAATGCCATGCGTACAGTCCCAGTCGGTATGTCATTTATCCACACACAAACATAGTGAGCCCAAGATCACTATTTGTCTTTCTCTGATAATTACCAGCTGTATGGCTGAAGAAGCCAAAGCTGGGGGAACATGAAGTCCCAGCAGAAAAGGTTATACAACACAAGATTTTGTACAGTTACTGGACTTTTGACAGAATAGTCATGAAAGAAAGCCTGTGCGCAGCAGAAACCTAAACTACATCACTATTTAATAATTTTGTTAATGTATTCTTTCACCCAACTATTACTCTTCTTTCTCTTCATTTCTGCTCTCCTTGCATTTGATGATTTTATTATCACGAGTGTTACTGCAGTCTGTGGAACTATCCAAAGGCTCCTCTACCACTTCTGTAGGTGAAGCAGGAAAAAAAACTATTAACACAGAATCAAAGCTTTTTACTGATGCTGAAAACATTTTCATTGATCAATTTAATAACTCAACCGATTTCCACATGTCCCCAAATTTGTAATATTGTCAAATCAATTTAGAAAATGAAGACCAAAATATAAACCTCTTGAAATACCCATCCCTGTTTCATAATTTTTAGAAGTACATGAACGTAGAAGCTGAAAGATTATTTAACGTGTATTTCAGAATAAGGAAAGAAGTTTCTGAATCTCTTATCAGGAACAGTTAAAAAAAACAATATTTGAAGGCAAATGACATTATAATGAAGCTAAAACCAAATTCTGAAGAACTGGCAGTTGCAATCATTGTTTGAGTTGCAGTATCAGTAGAGCAGCCCATAATTTTCTGCTACGGGCTGCCCTCAAAAAAATGAAAGTAATCTTGGACATACTTGGAGATTTAAGATTTCTCCATAAGCTTTTCTAGTACCAGTCTAACCATTAGTAATTTTCTTTTGTTCTGAAATACTTTTCCTGAAGTATGACAAATAATTCCTTTCTCTTGATTCCAGAGGACTATACTAGCTGTAAAAAAACTAATAGGTAAAATATGCTATTTTGTAAGTAATAGTACAGGATAAAAACATGTCTACTTTGAGAAGAGGAGGTAAGAGGCAGTCTAATTGTTCTCTACAACGTCCTCAGTGGAAGTGTAGAGCAGGGTACCCATCTCTTCTCCTTGGGAACTGATGACAGACATGCAGCAGTGGCACAAAACTGTGCCAAGTGAGGTTCTGACTGGACATTTGTTAGAGAAAAATATACTGTGATGGTAGTCAGAGACTGGAAAAAGGCCCCTGAAAAGGCAGGTGATGATCCATGCATGTCAGTATGCAAGTAATACGCTTCAACTTTTGTTTATCCCTGAAGAGGTTAGGGACTTGGCCTAGATGGTTTTTGAAAATTTCTTCTAACCAAACTTTTCTATTCTATTCTAAAATAAAAATGAAATTAAATAAAATGAAATATAATAAACCCTATAATAAATGAAATATAAATAACCCTAGTACTTTGCCCTAGATACCAATTTTTAGAAAGATTTGAAAGTTTTATTCTAACTCCCAGTTTAAAGACCCAATTCACTTTCTCATTTCACCAATGAAGTCATTATTTAATTTTAGAAGCAAATTTCATAAAATATCCCAAGTTGGAAGGAACCCACAAGGTTTACTGAGTACAAACCTCAGCTCCACAAAGAACCCCCCAAACCCAAACCCTGAGTCTGAGAATGTCGTCCAAACACAATCTAAGCTCTGGCAGTTTAAGACTGTGCCCACTGCCCTGGGCAGCCTGCTCCATGTCTTCACCCTGTGGTGAAGAACCTTTTCCTAACACACCACTCACCCTTCTCTGACACAGCTCCATGCCATTTCCTTATGTTCTGCTGCTGCCATTAGAGAGCAGAGCTCAGCACTGTCGCTTCACTCCACGTGGAGCTGCAGGCTGCCATGAGGCCTCCCCTCAGACTGCCCTTGGGACTCCTGTGTACCTTCCCATTCTCCTCAGTATGGAACATCCTTGCCCTGAGGTGTGAAGCCTAGCCCAGACCTCATGTCAAGGAAGAGGCGCAGGGAACACAGCAGCACAGGGCAGGCAGCAGGCACTGCCTTTGCTCAGCACTGAGCACAGAAGGCCAAAAGGGATGGAAGGCAGCAGAGGTGCTCCCTCCTCTCTCTGCCACCAAGGGACAGGCAAGGCTTCAGCAGCCCCCACGACCCAGGGGTTGGCTCCTCACTATGTAAGGGCAGGGCAGTGTGGAAGGCAGACAGCAAAGTGCTGGCTAAAAGGACTCAGAAGAGTAGAGGAGAAAGTCATCAAGCCTAATTATTTGTTTTCATTGGAAACACCAGACTTCTGAAATAAGTGAGCCTCACTGCTTTTCTGCTTACATTGATTTTAATCTGTGTTGTGCTGATCTTTCAATTTTACTGTCACAGATCCATTTTCATTAGAATATTAAAAAAAAAAAAAAAGATTTCAAAGTCTAGAGAATAAAGAATTTCAACATTTAAAAAGCAGAGAACATTTTTAAATAACGAGCTCTAGCATAGCTGTACTTTTAGTTAACTGTCACTTCAGTTTGGTTATACTGAAAATATTTTCATATTCAGAACAAGAGAGGCTGAACAGCAAGCAAACAGCACAGGAAGCTTCAGAGAGGAACCTGATTGCAGGAGGGCAGAAAGAAAAGTAGGCAGAGTAGAAGGAAATTGGCCTGGTTTATTATATAGAGTTGAATGATTGGGTTAGATGAGGTGAAAACGTGGAGAGGAATTGCTTGGAAAAATGAAGCAATAGTAAAGCAAGAGCTACAAAATTTGCTTCACTAAGCTATGGCAGGAACAATGAGAAGATGGGTTGAGAGACAGTAGAAAGGAGAGCAGGGGAGAAAAAAAGCATAGCTGAGAAAATAAGGTCAGTTGTGAAGAGACCTCAAATGCAAAGACAAAAAGGAACTGGGGAGGAGCGAAGAGAAGACAATTTGTAATGCATGGCTGTCCCAGATGGACAACATTATGCATATTAAAGAGTTGTACCAAAAATGTTTTGGAATAAAAAAAAAAAAGAGAGTTCTGTAATTCCAGCTAGGTGAGACTACTGTAGGCAACTAATGGGACAAGCATGGGAAAGATGATAGCTATGCCTCTGTATTTATCTACAGTCAGCACGAGACTAACCAGAGCAACAACCTTGTCAGTCTGATGCTCCTTCATTTTCAGTTAATGGAGACAGTAGGATAGAGGCAGTTGCATTCTGATACAAATATGTGAAAACAGGACACTATGTTTAGCAATGACTGCAGAATGTATGCTTCCAGAGCGACTGTTTTTCACCTATATTTAAAACTTCTGTGGGAATTTATATAGCTTGGAAGCAGTTTTGGAAAATAATATCTACTGTATTCACAATGGGAGAATGTGTGGTTGTTTGTTTGTTTTTTTAAAACATGTTTCATCTTAGCTTTTATTTTTAACTAAAAGCAAAACAAAACTTTATATATCTATTTATGCTGTAAATGAACAAATTTGCAATAATAATATAGCAGATAATAAAATGTCACATCACTAAATCCCTTCGTATGGGAAATGAAATAGTTTAAACTCTGCTGAAAAAGATAAATGTTATGCATGTGAATCTGGTACTAAACTAGGAACTGCCTGTAAAATTAATACGAGTGTAAAGTTTCAGATCCCTTTTGTTTTCTATCTCCATTACCTCAACATTCAAGTGTATTTTTAATACTCTTTCAATAGATCCTCTTTTTAAAAAGTATGCTTTTAGACTCTGGTTTAAGCCACATATGAAGAAACACTTCTCCAGGCAGAGCCACAAAGTGCATAGAGCCCACAGTCTTGTTTGTGCTTCTGCAATAGTTTTCCTAAGCAAAATATTTGGACACAATCTTTTATGAGCTTGAAAATACTCACAAACAAGCCTTTCACAATTCACATCAGTTGGTAGGAAGCTTATTTTGATTCAGAATATTGTTCATATCACTCCTTCATTCATTCAAATTATTCATTCATTATAGCATTTAACATCAATCTGAATTTGTTTGTTGTTCTGTCCTAACTGGAGTCTGAAAGGCAAACTAGATGCACTGCACGTAGATAGCCTTTTCAGTCTCTTAGAAAGCAAAAATCACAGAAATTAATGCCTGAAATGAATGCTTCTATGAGTGCTTTAAGAAAGGGATAACAAAGGGATAACAAAACCTAGTGTGGAGCAGGGAATGCACAGAGTGGTCTCTGTGGTCTATAGATAGTTTTTCTCCTTTTTCCACTGAGTTGCAGCACAGCTAACACAGAATCAGACTTATCCTGAGTCACTTCTGTATATTTGATCTAGTGGAGTAGAGCGCTGAATTCAGAGCTAAAATTTTTCTTGTGATAACAACTTGCAGCTGTGAAAGTACAGCAATAAATTGAAGACCTAGAAGACAGATAAGCAGTTTGTCAGTAAATAACTAGATACATGTATTCCAGACAAAATCTGATCTATGCCACCATGACATGTTTCAGAAGATAAACTGACAGACTGAAAGGCTTGGTTGATTTTGCTGAAAAAGCGATTGTGTCATCTACAGGGGTTTACAAACACAATGGTAGCTAAAAAAATAGGGTTACAGTGAAAGTGAAATACATAAAGGCAAAGGTAAATGCACAGAATCATTGCCTCTTAAGTTAAAGGTCAGGTTATCATAAAACATGTTGAGTTAATGGTTAAATGGCTTGCTTGTGAAACCTGGTATTGGCATGGTGGAAACAAGTCAGAACCACAGGCTTGATAGGTGGCTGAAAGAAACTGGGTGTGGATTAGAATACTAACTTGCATGGTGCTTTTGTGGATTTTCATCATGAGACGGTAAAAGAGGAGGCAACAAATAATTGCACGATGTGGGTATTAATGCAGTATGGCATTCTAAGCATGTACTGCTCTTGAACATTTCTTGTCAATCACAAATGGAAATTTTAAGTGTATCTAACCTGGAAATCAGAATTTGTCTGAAAGCCCTGGAGCATAGCATCTGACAGACTGATTTCAGGCTGATGAATGTGGGGAAACTGCTAGATTGATGTAATTTCATCACATGTATTTTAAATATCAAAATATACTGCTGATATTTTAATAGTTCCTTTCTAAGCCAACTTTCCAAAAGCTGGATAAAAACAGGAATTCTTATCAAGGTACAATGAATCCCTGAGATTGACATATTCCTGTCCAAACTTGGAACTACTGATTCTGAAGATTAATCTGTGAAGATCAGATTCCTGGACTACATTTTTGAGTGTGCTCTATCTTGAACAACAGACCGCATTTATTGAACAAGTGCTGACTGGAATAAAATGTTGGAGAGGCAGGAATAATGCTGTCACGTGAAGGAGATCTTGAATTTTATACAGGCTTATAATGTCTACAATTAGTAAATAGACTTTTCTTGGTTTTTATGGGACCTGTGTACTCTCAGCTGTCTTTATCCGTAAGTGAAGTACTGTTCAAGAGGTACTGTGACAGCTGTGACATTCAGAAAAGACATGAAAGCAAATTATTCTGCCTAGTTATAAAGGTTGTATAGAATTACTCCTACATGTCTGTTAACGTAGAAATGGACATTTTTACTCTGACAGTGATGGACTCGTCTAAGTGCATGCAGAATGTGGCTCCCTTACAGTTAGTATTTTTCAACACTCTGACACTGGCAGCTGCCATTTAATAGCTTTCATTCATCTACGATGACGATCACAATGCTGCTGAGAGCTCATGATGGCACCTTTCCTCAGTCATAACAAATTAGAGGCTAACGCCTTTGACAAGGTTATCTCCATAGATGTTCAGCTCTCTTGTAAATAGAAGAGCTGTTGTTCATCTCTGTGGCAGAGAGAGCTGTGAGTAAGGAGTTGAAGAAAATCCTGAAGATAAGGGGAGCTACACCAGGCTCTTTTGAAAGCACATCAGAAGACAAATGTTACTAATGTGCTGTTTTATGAATATTCTAGCTTACTATCCTGAAGGCACTTTGAGATAACTAGATTTAACTTGTAGAACGGAATTTCAATTGGAAGAGACCTTTAAATATTATCTCTCATACAACCGCCTTAACACTCCTGTACTTATCAGAAGTTAAAATGTATTGATAAGGGCATTGCTCAAATGCTTCTGAAACACTGACAGGCATAGGGCATCAACCATCTCTCTAGGAAGACTCTCGCAGGGTTTGACAATCCTCGTGGCAAACAAATTTTTCCTCTCTTGAAATTGGAAGTATGGGAAGTATTCATAACTCAGCTGAAATAAGTTAAAAGTTTACATACAAGACAATTATTTTCACCATGGTTAGCTACACTGCCTGTTTAAAGTGATCTATGTATGTTTACCAGTGATCTATCTACTTAGTATTTAGTAGCCATTTAATTAATGAGGTAAAGTTTCCACATTACTGACTGAAGTGACTCAAATGATGTGTGAATGAAATGCCTTTATACTTTCTGATGCATCTCTCTTTTTTAAGCATAGGGTTATTTTTTTCATAGAATCATAGAATGACCTAGGCTGAAAAGGACCTCAAAGATCATCCAGTTTCAATCCCCCTGTGTGGGAAGGGTTGCCAGCCACTAGACCAGGCTGCCAAGAGCCACATCCAGTCTGGCCTTGAATGCCTCCAGGAATGAGGTATGCACAACCTCTTTGGGCAATTTTTTTCAGTGCATCACTACCTTCTGAGTGAAAAATTTCTTCCTAGTATTTAACCTAAACCTCTCCTGTCTCACTTTAAAACCATATCCCCTTGTCCTATTACTACCCTCATAAACATTTGTACCACCTTCCTTCAAGTACTGGAAAGACAAAAATGAGTTCTCTTTGGAGCCTTCTCTTTTCCAAGCTGAACAAGTCAATTTCCCTCAACCTTTCTTCGCAGAAAGGGTGCTCCAGCCCTCTGATCATCTTAGTGGTCCTCCTCTGGGCCTGTCCCAAGAGCTCTGCATCTTTCTTGTGCTAGGCACAATATTCCAGGTGGGGCCTCACAAGAGCTGAGTAGAAGGGGACAGACACCTCCCACTCACTGCTGGCCACCTCTTTCTTAATGCAGCCCAGAACACTGTTGGCTTTCTGGGCTGCAAGCGCATGCTGCTGGTTCATGTCCAGCTTCTCATCCACCAGGACCCTCAAGTCCCTCTGTGCAGGACTACTGTCAAGAAGATCTTTCCCCAGTTTGTATAAATACCTGGGATTGCCCCAGCCCAAGTGCAACACCTCACACTTGGCTTATTGAACCTCACTAGATTTTCACAGGCCCACTTCTCCAGCCTGCCCAGGCTGTAGTGTACTGTCTGCATGGTGTCATCTGCAAACTTGCTGAGGGTGCACTTGATGCCATCATCTATGTCACTGATGAAGATATTGAAGAACACTGGTCCCCAGACAGACCTCCTTTCATCACCACTAGTAAATAACTTATTAGCCTCCTCAACACCAGCTACAAACCAGTAGAAGTTTGTCCTGTTATAACTCAGTAAACAAAAAAAAGTACAGGACAGACCAGCAGGGGTGCCACCTGATCAGCGGCCCCCTGCCCAAACTCATTTGCATGTAACGGCCCAGCCATACAGGGCAACAGAATTGATGGATTTAGTACAGTGATTTTGGCAGAAGCCTAGAGAAAGTGTGCCAGCTTGGTTATTAAGACTGGGATTCTGAGGCAGAAAGTGTTTTGGTGAATGGCCCGGAAATAGCCAAGTTGGCCACCATGACGGTCCATCCTGCTCTCAGGCAAAGGTTATATGCGGGTATTCAATATCTTGATGAAAACAATTCTATAATGGAATGGTTAATGGCTGCCTGCCATATGGTATGGCCAAATAAATCTGATATACCTTCACATAAAGGGATGTATGTGGTCCTCCATGGAGGACCTTCAAAATTATATCTGTGAACTAGGCGTAAGGGAAGCAATTTATGAAGACACATTTGATGGCTCTGATATGGTCAAATTCTCAGCAGGGATGAGAGACTTAGCTCTACAGCAAGCTCCCTCTCATCTGTATGGCACTTTGGTCTCTATATTAAATACTCTGGTGGCCTCAGAAGCGGTAGTCCAGCAGGCTGCCCAGTTAGTGGCCGACCTGGTAGAAACAGAACGCCTGTGGACTAGGCGCAATATTCGGACATCAGAAGCCGAGGTCCTGCTGGTGACTAAAACCAAAATGCCAGTTACTCAAGCTACTCAATCGGGACCCGTAAGAGTCTCCCGAAAACAAATGTTTAATGATTTAATTCAGGCTGGGGTCCAATCTGCTAAGATTGACCACTAGCCCAACCATGTCCTTCTCCAGCTTTGGAGACAACTAAAGGACAACCAAAAAATTCAGAACTACCCTAAGAAACCAAGGGTAAGGTTTATAGAGAGAATTCCAACAACAACATGGAACCTAGAAGATTTCATTGTTCCTAATAGAAAAAAAGTCACCTCAGGTGTCTCGTGCCATGATGTCAGAGGCCCTACATAGAATTAATGATTTATTGGTCCTGAAAAAATATTCAGAGAGTTATGGAATTAGTGGACACTGGATCAGAAACATCAATTATCTATGGAGATCCGAACAAATTTGATGGAGACAGAGTGATGACTGGTGGTTCTGGGAGACAGACTATTCCAGTCACCCAAACATGGTTGAAACTGGGGGTTGGGTGTCTCCTACCCCAGGAGTACAAGCTGTCTACTGCCGCAGTCCAAGAATACATCCTGGGCATAGATATTCTATGGGGTCTGGCTCTCCAGACAACCATGGGAGAGTTCAGACTTTGACAGAGATGTATCACTATCTGGGTGGTGCAGGCAATATTAAGAGGCCATGCAAAACATGGGCCTATTTGCCTGCTGAAACTGCACTGGATTACTAATGTCAGACAGTATAGACTCCCGGGTGGGCAAGATGAAATATCGAGAACGGTGCAGGAATTAGAAGAAGTGAGCATTATAAGACCGGCACACAGCCCATATAATTTCCCCAAATGGCCAGTGCGAAAGTCGGATGGCACATGGAGAATGACAGTGAATTACAGAGAATTAAATAAGGTCATGTCGCTTGCTCATGAGGCCGTACTCAATACTGCCTCCCTAATGGGCACATTAAGTAGGGAGATAAAAACCTATCATTGCGTCCTAGATTTAGCAAATGCATTCTTCAGTATCCCAATTGCTGAGGAATCACAAGATCAGTTTGCATTTACTTGGGGAGGCAGGCAGTGGATCTTTCAGGTCCTGCCATAGAGGTATGCACATGGTGCATTCACCAACATATTGTCACAATCTAGTGGTGCGTGACCTGGCTGATTGGAAAAAAGCTGATGATGTTAACCTATATCATTATATTGATGATTTCCTGCTGACATCCGACTCACTGGAGGCAGTAGGACAGGCAGCAGATTCATTAACCACCTATTTACAACAGAGGGGACGTGTTATAAAAACCCAAAAGGTGCAAGGTCCAGGCCTGTCCGTAAAACTCCTGGGGGTGGTTTGGTCAGGAAAGACCAAAGTACTACCAGTGCTGTTATAGATAAGGTTCAGGCGTTCCCAGTCCCTACAACATCAAAGCAGCTGCAAGAGTTTCTAGGTATACTGGGTTACTGGCGTTCCTTTATACCTCACCTAGCGCATCTGCTAAGGCCACTATACAGACTCACAAAAAAGGGGCAGCTATGGGACTGGGAGAAAACGGAACAACAAGCAAAACTTGCAGTTAAACAAGCCCAGGCATTGGGTATATTTGATCCTACCCTCCCAGCCGAGTTGGATGTTCACATTACTCAAGATGGCTTTGGTTGAGGCTTGTGGCAACGCCAGAGTTCTGTTCGGACCCCCATTGGTTTCTGGTCTCAGGTTTGGCACGGAGCAGAAGAAAGATACAGCATGATTGAAAAACAGTTATTGGCTGCCTACTCTGCATTACAGGCAGTAGAGCCAATAATTCAAACAGCTGAAGTTATAGTCAAGACCACTCTTCAGGGATGGGTGAAAGATCTGACCCACTTCCTAAGACAGGGGTGGCCCAAGCACAAACAGTGGCACGATGGGTCGCCTACTTCAGCCAAAGGAGTAGTCTGTCTGCATCACTCTTGAAAGAAGAACTTCAGAAGATCCTAGGCCCAGTGATGTATCACAGTGATGCACCAAAAGAAACATCAGTCACTCCACCAGAAAAGAGACCCATTCAGGAGGGAAAATATCCTATTCTTGAAGACGCCTTCAGTTATAATGGTATTCTTAAGGCTGCCCTGAAGACAGACTCCCAGTCCCTGTAGGGGTAGACGAAAAGACTATGAAACCTTGTAGGACCTGAATGAAAGACCCCAAGATGGCAGACCCAGCGCCCTGAGAATGTTGCAGACAGTTTAAATACCATACAAAAATATTTTTAACATAGTAATCACCACATACACATTTGTGCTCCTTGTTTTTGTATCAGAATCTCTTGAGAAAAACCATTTTCAGTTTACCTTACAGGGAAAGTTACAATTAACTTCTGTGCATAATCAGGTTTAAATATGCATTATATTTTTTGGCACAAGAACATGTTAATATTAATGGGAACATTATGTCTCAAGTTTCGAATGGTACTTTTCTCCATCCCAGAAAATTTTAACTGTTTAACAAGAGGTTATTAGAAGAAGGGATTGGATGAGAAATAATTTTCTTATCCATGTTCTACCTATTTTCTTGTTGCAAATCAATACTGTAAGCCAAAATTTAGAACGCTTCATAAAATTCAGATAAGTGTGTATATAAACACTCCTGTTCCAGCTAAATTTATACTGTCTGTGGATAACGTTGGAGAATGGTGTAGGCTGACAGCAACCACTTTGCAATATTTGCAATTCAAAAAGTATTCATTGTTACAAAGTCAAGACCTGATGAGAAAAGATTTTTCTTCTTCTGTGGCCCAGTAAGCATTCCTGTTCAGAGATTTTAGAAAGGGAGTGTGCAATCCATCCCTGCTATTATGCCTGTCTCTGTTTTTAGTTGAGAGAGACGTGGCTGGAAATGCTGGGGCTGATATTGGATGAAGAGGGGAGGTTGTGATGTTCTGCTCACATTAAATTCACCAGCTACTGAGCACTGAGGTGGGGAGAGAAAAGTGGGGTAGTGCTAGTGAAAAGCCCTATTAAGTTTAAAGCTAGAAGAGATTAGTGGATTGTTGTTCTTGGTTTTTTTTTTTTATTATTATTTTTTTTTATTTATAAAAAGTCTTCCCACAGCCCCGTTGCTGCATGAGATTGCTTTCAAGGTTACCCTGAGGATACTTACTCTATTGAATCTGAACATGCAAACAGACATTCTGCCCAGACTTTGCAGAAGAAGTTATTTATTCACCCCTCAAGCTCTTGCGAACCTCTCTTTGTTCCGGTAATTATTGTTCCTCCAGTCCCTGATTGTTAAGAGATGTGAAGAAAAGCTCCCAGTGCCCAGCACAAACACAAGACTCATGATTTATTCTATCTCCAGGTAAAAACTTTTCTAGATATAACTAGAAAATATTCAACAGTAGTTGAAAATGCTCTGTTCAAATAGCCATATGCTCTACCCCTGAACTTTTAAGGAGAGATTTTTAAAGTTAACACCTTTCAATGTCTTAAGGAAGCATTTACCTCATTTCTCTCACTGCTCACTTACATAAGCTTTTCTAAGGATAGTAGAAAAGCTAAAACATAATTACTGTTACCACATATTGCAGATGAAATATCTGTGGGACAAACTTCAGCATAGAGTCATAGAATCCTCAGAGTTGGAAGGGACTGACCTTCTAGGTCAATCCCCTTGTATAATCAATGGATATTAAGATGCTACAATCACAAAATAAACAAGAGAGTTAGGCAAAGTAGATTATGATAACAAAAGAGAATAAATGGAAGGCTTACCCTCATGCTGGGCTCACCCACAAAACACCAGGAGAGATCTCCAGACAAGATCCTTCCCCACTGGTAGCCAGCTCTTAAATAGGTCTAGGAGGAGGTCTTCCAGCAGCACAGGTGAATTGCCTTCAGCTGTGCTCCTCTGGCTGACTCATTGCTTGCCTCAGGTGATCAATCAGAGGTTCAGGCCTTGACTCAGCAGTTCCCATACACCCCTACAATGAACAGGAACACCCAATGCTCCATCAAGTTGCTCAGAACCCAGTCCAGCCTGGCCTTGAATGTCCCCAAGGACAAAGCATCCACTCTCTGGGCAACCTGTTCCAGTGCCTCATCACCCTCACTGTGAAATACCTTTTCTTTACTAAATTTTCCCTCTTGAAGTTTGAATCAATTTCATTTTACTATATCACTATAGATCATGCTAAAGAATTTGTCCACTTCTTACTTGTAGCTCTCCATTAGATACTGAAAGGCCACTATCGGGTCACCTTGGAATCTTCTCTTCTCCAGTCTGAACAGCCCCAGCTCTTTCAGTCTGTCCTTGTAGGGAAGGATCCATCTTGGATGGATCATTTTTGTAGCTGTACTCTGGATGCACTCCAACAGGTCTGTCTCTCTCCTGTAGCACATCTGGATGCAGTACTCCAGGTGAGTTCTCACCAGCACAGAGTAGAGGGGCAGGATCAACTCCCTCTACCTGCCACACTTATTTTCACTTCCAATGTACAATTGGTTTTCTGAGCTGTGACAGCTCAGAAGAGAGCTCATTGCTGGCTCAACTCCTGAGTGCTGGCTGTAGCTTGCCATATAATGGACCGGAAATGAATAGATTCAGTCTACTTATAGCCTTTTTGAAAGATGTTGTGCACACATTAGCGTACCAGCAAATATGTATATGCACGTCCAAATGATCAGCCTCCCCAGTTGTTTGAATGCCACCAGACAGTTGGCCAAAACTTTAGAGACAATATAATAAAATGCTCAATTCCAAAGAATTTCACTTTAGGACAATTTAGGGATAATATGTGGAAATATGTTGGAAAATGTGAGGAAAAAAAACACAGTGCAGATGAATAAATTAGTTTGATTCATGGGTCACCATTTTCTTTCTTTGCATTTTGGAAATTTCTTCATATTCATCTGTAGTCATTCTATTTATTTAATATTTAGAGTAGAAAGACTGGAGACTGCAATAAAAATGAAGAAAAAAAAAAAAAAAAAAAAAAAAAGGAAGGTAAGAGGTGGCCCAGTCTGGAACAGATGTAATTTGTGGCCTCACTGGCAATATTCTGTCCTGTGCATCTGGTATCTGTCACTGTGGTTCCTCACTGATCTGAGAAAAAACCATTCTGCAACTTTCTGCTGCTGTGGTGACAAAGAAAATTCAATCTCAACTCATGCACATACCCAAAGGGAATTTCAAAGTCTCAACTCACTTAAAAAGGATTTTTAGCATGTGGCTTTGTCAGAATGCCATTTTTACATCCTGTTTCTTGGAACTTTTTAAATAAAGTATGTGAAATGAACTTTGGGGCCATTTCAAATGGAGACTTTTGCACTCCTCAAGATGACAGGTTAATGGCCTCAAATGATAGCTTTCGTGATATTTATGTCAGTGTCTTGTAGTAGTTAGGAGAAATTAGTTGGGTGAGAAACTAGATCAAAGGGTGCGAATAGATAAAGATCTAGTCAAAATCAGAAGTCTTCATTATATTTAATCTGTTATCCAATGACTTCTGCTTTCCAACATCTAGCTGGACCATAGTGGATTGACAACTGCTCATCCCCCAAGAAGTCTTTTCCTAAAACATGAAGAATGAGAGTTCAGTAATTAAACTGCAGATTAGAAATATGATCAAGTAATATTTTTTTTACATCTATTTTCTTCAATTAGTTGTTGCAAAAAGGAAAACAGAGCATTTTATGTTCCAGTTTATGTGAATCCAGGGTAATCTAACAAAATTTTTGTTTCTGGTATTAGACCCCTAATAACAACACAGTGCATTAAAATTCCTCTCTGTTCACAGAATCATAGAATCACAAGGCTGGACAGGACACACAAGATCATCTGCTCCATCCTCCCATTACCATTTCTACCACAAGCTACTAAACCACATTTAGTAGCACCTCATCCAGACACCTCTTGAACACTGCCAAGGATGGAGACTCCACCACCTCTCTGGGCGGGCCATGCCAGTGCCTGACCACTCACTGAGAGAAAAAGTTTTCCCTTATGTCTAATCTAAATCTCCTCTGATACAACTTGCAGCCATTTCCCGGGTCCTGTTTGTTGCCTGGGAGAAGAGGCCAAACCCCTCCTCATCACAGACTCCCTTCAGGAAGTTGTAGAGCGCAATGAGGTCTCCCCTGAGCCTCCTCTTCTCCAGACTGAACAAGCCCAGCTCCCTCAGCCGCTCCTCATAAGACTTGTGCTCCAGACCCCTCACCAGTTTCGTTGCCCTTCTCTGGACACGCTCCAGGGCCTCAATGTCTTTCCTGTAGTGAGGGGCCCAAAACTGAACACAGTACTCGAGGTGCAGCCTCACCAGTGCTGAGTACAAGGAGTTCTGAGTACTCCCTCCTCCTTTTGACCACACTGTTTCTAATGCAGGCCAGGATGCCGTTGACCCTCTTGGCCACCTGGGCACACTGTCAGTTCATGTTCAGCCGAGCATCAACCAACACCACCAGGTCCCTTACCTCTTTAGTCATCCAGCCACTCAGCTCCATGCTTATAGCAGTGCATAGGCTTGTTGTGGCCAAAATGCACGACCCTGCACTTGGCCTTGTTGAACCTCATCCCATTCACCTCAGCCCAGCAATCCAGCTTGTCTAGATCCCTCTGAAATGCCTCCCTACCCTCAGGCAGATCAATACCACCTCCCAACTTAGTGTCATCTGCAAACTTACTCAGTTTGTACACTCAATCCCCTCATCTAGGTCATCAGTAAAGATATTTAACAAGATGGGTCCCAGTACCGACCCCTAGGGGACAACACTTGTAACACATCGCCAGCTGGACTTCACTCCATTAACCACTACCCGTTGAGCATGACCCTCTAGCCTGTTCCTTACGCAAAGAAGGGTAACCTGTCCAGGCCATGGGCAGCCAGTTTCCCCAGGAGAATACTGTGAGAGACCATGTCAAAGGCTTTGCTGAAGTCTAGGTAGAATACATCTACAGTCTTTCCCTTGTCTACCAGTCTGGCCACCCAGTCATAGAAGGAGATGAGGTTGGTCAGGCACGATCTGCCTTCCATGAATCCGTGCTGACTGGGCCTGATCCCCTGGATGCCACACATGTGCCATGTGATCTCACCCAAGATATTTGCTCTATAGCTTTACTTGGTACCGAGGTCAGGCTGACAGGCGTTCAGTTCTCCGGATCCTCCTTGCTGCACTTCTTGTAGATGGGAGTCACACCAGCAAGCCTCCAATCTCCCTCTTGCTTTCTATAAAGACTCCTTGCTTCTTCTTTCCCATTTTTTCTATTGCCCTCCTTCCCTTCCCCATTATCCTAACTCATAATAATGTCGATCCTCCCCTTCCCCATCTCCCTAATGAAGATTTGTATTAAATTGGTTGGACCAACATTTGAACCGTTGTTTCTTAATCTCACATCAGGTATACAGATATTAAAAGAAACTCCTGTCCCTCCTATAAATCGGACTGTGACACCTCTCCTTGAACTAAAATGCCCTAAACTTGTGAAATCTCTTTTCATAGTTCATAGGTTTGTCTGAGCAACTTCATCACTGCCCAGCTGAACTGTGAGTAATGGAAAATAATCAGCGGACCCAACCAGCTTTGGGAGTTTTCTGGTTATGTCCCTGATCCAGGCCCCAGGAAGGCAGCACACTTCCCAACAGCTCGGGTCTGGTCTGCATTTGGGGCCCTCTGTTCCTCTGAGAAGGGAGTCGTCCACCATGACCACCCTTCTTTCTTTCCTAACAGAGGCAGTCTTAAGGCATGGGAGTGACTGTCTCGCCTTAGGCTGAATGGGCTGTGCTCACTCACTGAGCCTCCCTTTTCTCAGTGGGCAGCAACAATGGTTACTCACCTGGGCTGCTTTGTGCTTTCTAAATAGCTCCCTGAAGCTAGTCAAAGCTTATTATCAAGTGCGAACATTAAGGGCAACTAAAGTGATGGAAAGTTCAGAGGGTGTTTTAAACTGGGCTGCTAATGTGCCAGCTCCACCCCTGCCGACTCAGGAGTCCACCCACAAGCTGCCAGCTCCCCAGCATAAGCACATATTTATTTACTTAAAAAAAAGTGATCAAATGGGTGGCAACCCTACCCATGGCAGGGAGACTGGAACTAGATGATCTTTAAAGTCTCTTCCAACCCATGCCATTCTATGATTCCGTAATCCCCATTTCCCCTTAGTACTTGTTGAGTACGAAATCTGCAGTCTGAGGGCTATAATTATTCTTGCTGGGCTCTCAAGAGATCTCAAATTATTAAAAATCTTGTTCACAGATGCAGTAATATGGTTGTTCTCCTGTTCTTGTACTGACTTCTGGTGGTGAAGTTCCACAGGAAACAAGAATAAGAAACACTCAAGCAGAATCAGCACTATACAGTATTAACCGCTTGCTCTTCTCAGAAGAAATTTAGATGTGGTAAAAGAAGAATATACCTAGACTAGTGCCAAAGTCAGTTATGATTGGGCCAGTTGCCACAGTGGATGTTAAACAAGCAAACAAACAAAAGATTTCCCTCTCTCTCTCTCTCCTTTTCTCATGTTTCCTACAAATTAAGCCCACTTTTTTGTTTGTGTGCATAGCATATCCACACAATACTCCAGAGTATATACTGTGTATTCCAGAGTGCACCCTATACATGTGTTTCAGGGTGTGTTTGCATCCGGGAGACAGGATGTCTCAGGAGCAGAGGCAAGCAAACTATGAGGAGCACAGAGGATTATGGGTTTTATTCAACATACACACACACAGGCATCCATTTTGGATAATCCCTGTAAGTGGGACACAGAAATTCCCTAAGCCACTGAATTATTACTTACCGACCCCTGAGAGATGGCACACTGCCGAAAGGAGAGAAAAGGAACATGCTGGTGGTGGATTCAAGGTAGTTCCAGCAGGGCGTCCCCTGCTTCAAGGTACACTTTTCCTCTCTCTTCCTCAGCAGCCTCTCTCCTCCTTTTATTCTCTCCAAGGTCTGCGGGTTTTTTTTTCCACTTCCAGGCTGTTCCTGCGCGGCCAACATGATACAGAGCCCAAGTGGAACACCTGCTTGCTAACAAGTCTTTGCAAAAACAAGATAAACTGCCAAGGTCATCTCTCTCTTCAAGATATTTGTGGCTACAGCCACAACACAAATACTTTGATCCATCCCAGGATCATTCTTCAGGGGCCTTTGGGTTGCTGACACATGCACCCCCATGATCTTGGGTTGGAACACACTGGTCCCTTAAAACTGTTAGAATACTTTGTTCCATCCCAGTATCATTCTTCAGTCAGGGGCCTTTAGGTCCCAAACACATCAGTCAGTTTTGTTTTCCTCTTAGCTGTAATTCTTTGTTGTTTATGAATTGAAAGCTTGTTTAATAAATCAGTCCACTAGTACTTTAGACAAAGATTCCTAGAAACAAAAGTGAAATTTTCAAAGATTATTTTTAGACAGTTATATTTGATTGTAAATAATTCCGTGTCTGGAAGATGAATCCAAAAACTGCTAGAAACAAAAGGGAAAAATAACCTAGGAATAATATTTTTTTACGCTGTTATGTGTAGTCATGTATAATTCCATGTCTAGGTTATGAATGATCTCTAGAGGGTTGTTTGGAATAGACTGATTAAATATTTGAGCCTAAGGCTTTGATTTTGATTGCTTTAAAGAGAAAGTCTTATTTCTTAGGAGTTTGAGAAGTAGTTTGGAAATGGTGCAAAGGGCTTGTAAGTAACTTGAAAATAACTTGGCCTTCTTTCTCCTTTTTAACTGAAACAAATATAATATTTTTTGAAGCTCACACTGTGCTGATAAATACCACAGAAAAAGAAACACACGTAGCACATGTACAGGCAGATAAGAAGATGGGAATGTTTAACAAGTGATGTGAACACAACTGTACTAGTGGTACCATCAGGGCAGCAGTTACGTGTGCATGGGATCAGGCAGGGTCTATTCAGAGAGCACGGGAAGCAAAGGGCGTATTCTCTGCCTTCTTTAGCATGCTAGTATCCATATATTCTGTATGAAGCCTCAAAGTGAGAATCAAGTGAGTGAATTTCTCACTCATACGGTCAAAAAGAACAAAAGAGGACAGAAATTAGGCAAAACCAAGAGCTTCCATCCACCATACAGCTTGAACCAAGCACACGCTTATAATATCATGCCATGGATCAGTTCGTAGGCAAATGTTTGGAGTTCTTTTTTCTGCAGACTCATTTTGTCCATCTCATGTCTTTTCCAGTTGGTTCTATTTTCACATCCCCAACAAGAGAAATTGCAGTCTACTCATGTTTTTTTGTATACCAGTTAAGCATTTTTGCTGCTACACACAACATCAATTCTGCATTCAGTGTTCACCATGCAAGTGTGAAGGCTGTGAAATTGATAGAAGAATGCAGTGCTGCATTTAAGGTTTTTATCTTTTTTTTTTTTTCTTCAGAAAAGCAATTTTTATCATTTTAAAGAGACATTCCTTAGAACAGATATTTTTGCTTAATGGTAGCATGTGATGAGACTTTCCAATTGCAGTATTTACAAAGCTTTTCTTTGTAATCTTAATTACAAGTTGAGTGTGTTTTTAGTTCCTAAGGTGGGTAATGAATATAATGTAATCAGAGTGCTCTTTGCTGTGGTTGCTTGCCATTAATGAAAAAATGTTACCTTTCCATTAATTATGAATAGCAATAGTAACATGCAAGTCCAATAAAACATGTCATTTAGAAAAACCTTTCAGATAAGTGTAGAGCTGGTTTTTTGTTATTACTTTAATACAGACTGTCTCTAATATGGCAGTAAGAAAATAATCCACTTTTGTAAATCAAAATGTAACATTTGAGTGTGTCATACTGCTCGATGAAAGCAGTAGGTAATGATTCTTATGCTGATTAACACACATTGTGGTGCTGGTTATTTTCAGCTCTAAGGAGATACCCATAAGAACACAGGTATTTTAGCATAAATCAGAGAAAAATAATAATTTTGCTTTATGCTGAGAGCGAAATTAATCTCCTCACAGCACGTATGTTATGCTCAGTGATAACTCTAAGGTGCTCAGCCCTAATCCCACAGCCACTAACAGCAGTGCCTTTCGTTCCCTGGCTTGCACCAGTTCGCCCCTGTCTCATGCAGATACTTTAAAGAGAGCCTAATCCTTCATATCCATACAACATGACCAATTCATAGTCAGATATTAATGAAACACATAATTGAATAATGTATCTTGAAGGGAAAAAAAGGTAACAAATTTAGATGAAATTTATTGCTAAGCTAATTTTTCAGAAAGAAATAAAAACACAGTCTTGTCTTTGTGTGGTCTAACATGTGTACTAAAGCCTTTAAGCATAGTTATATTTCAAGCAGCTCCCTATTCTACTTAGCATTTTCTCCTCTAATGCTGTTTCCAATCAGGCAACACAAACTCCTTGGCAAAAAATTTTACAAAGGTGGGGTAGGCCATATCTACAAAGGTAGATAAGGCCATACTTCATCAGAGTAAGTCATTTCTTATTGATTTCATATCTTATAGACAGGATTTCAGTAATGTTGTTTACAGAAAACTGACTGTGAAGGCAGGTGGTAAAATCAAACAATAATTTTTAACTACACGAAAAATTATTACTATTTTGTTTTTCTGAAATCATTTCTTTGAAGTTGTTCTTCTCTATAATTTTCAGCATTGCTCTGCAGTCTCCATTTAATCAGCAAATAAGGGCAACAGGAAAATGGGCTTAGAGTTCATCCTGGAAAACATGAGAATAATTAAAAGATCTTTAGAAAATTAATGCTTTTCATTTTGACAACTCCAATTTTCAACTGTGCCTTCAGGGTGTTCTTTTTCCCCCTTATTTCTTTAGGATTTGAAAAAAAAAAAAAAAAAGAAATGCATGTAGGATGGATTAGTTTGGTTCCAAGCCAGTATGTGCCAGTAATTGCAGCACTGAGCAATTAACTTCTGCAGTTAAAAATTACAGTCAGATTTGAGGAGTAATAATTGACGTGAAAGATTTTCCAAAATTCCAGTGGTCTGAGCTCATCTTCCAGAATGCATCTGAATAAAAGCCTGAGAGTCGAGACAGGAGTAGCCAGAAAATTCTGTAAAATAGCCTTCCTAAAACATAGTGTTGAAAGGCTAGAACATGTGATCACATAGGAGATTTCATTCTTGATTTATGCTTGATATACTCATGTATAAAGATTTTATTCTTCCATACATAACTCACGAAGGATGTATTGTTCTGAGTGTGTGTCACCTGCTTTTTGCTCCTTCTTGATAAGCTGTGTTCCTGGATTTCTTTCTTTTCCTGTTTCCAGCAGGTGATGGTTCATCAACAGAATGAGAAGTAATACCTTCTGCAAGCAATAATGTCAAGCTATACGCAAGTTGCATGGGAGGACTCACAAGGAAGAAGAAGCTTTTCAGGCCCCTATATCAGCATCACAGTCAGCTTTGCTAATGTAGCTGACCCTTCATTATTCCATTGTGTTTGATTAAATGAACAGAAACTGTGTGTGCTGTGATGTCACTGCAAATATTTTATTCCTACTTTTCATTTACACTATCTGAATGTCTGCATGAGAAATAGAAGAATCAGGTTTTTGAATCAATGCTATGCCATATTAAAAACTTGATCTAAAAGGGTTTTCTAACCTAATACTTTAAAAATACTTTAAAAACCTAATACTTTAGAATACTTTAAAAACTTAGGTTTTTTTGTTTTGTACTTTGCTTGTTTGGTTTTTCTCTTGAAAGGGAGCAACAGCAATTAGGTGATAACTTCATTTACTTTTCAGTGTATTTTCTAATTCCATTGTGTTTATTCAAATAATGATTACTTCAGCCAGATTGGAAATCTTTGTCCTGGAAAGTACAGGAAAGAAAGTGTATTGCAGGTCATGAGAAGAGAGTATAAATGCAGGCAGGTCTGGAAACTATCCATTGCCTTTCCTTTCTTTTCCTTTCTTCCTTTTCCTTCCCTTCCTTTTCCTTCTCTCCTTCCCTTCCTTCCTTTCTTCCTTCCTGTTTGCCTTCTTTCCTTCCATCCCCTTCCTGCCTTCCTGCCTGCTTGCCTTTCTGACTTACTTCCTCCCTTCTTCTTATAATTCTAATTCACATCATCTCTACATCTTTAACTGTGAATATATATCTTCTTGTCAGTCAGCATGTTACCAGTTACTAGACAAAAAATGTTGATGTTGCAAAACTGTGAGCAGTAGAATAGCTGCTGTAGAACATGACATGCTTGAAGACAGGTTTTAAATTCTCACAGCTTACTGAGCTGTGAGAGATGTGGATTGCCTCCAGAATATTTATTTACATTGCTGCCTTGCTGCAAACTACACAAAACAAGTAAATTTGGGCCTCCCCTTCCTCATGCCTGCCAGGATACCAAAGGGTTTGCTGCAGATATTTTTGATGTATGGATAGCATTATCTCATACAAATGGCTATCTGGATTTTAGGCCATAATGCCTTCTGATAGAGGACTGCATGGATTCAGACGCTTAGGGTATGCATTTCTGTTTATTTTCCTTTGGTTCACTATCAGTATTCATCTACATTGATTATTTTTTTTTTTATCTTTTACAGTTTTCTCTATGAAATTCAACTCTTTCAGCTTTCAGCTATAGATAAGAGTGTTGTTCAACATGAGAATTTTTTGTAACATCCTGGATAAGATTCATCAAGTGCTCCCAGCAACAGTCAGTCAGGCTTCCTTCTCGGGAGACAGATCCATATCATCTTTGGATGTATTTCTCTAGAATTTTTTAATTGCAGAAACAGTGGGGAAATCAGTGGTAGAAGCATGTAGATGAGTGGCTCGCTTGGCTGTTGTGCAAGAAACTCTCTGAACATCAGCAATTGCCTTGTCCCTCTCCTCCTGAAGATTATTTAAGAGAATAAGAGTATCTGGACATCATCTAAAAACTTTCTATTTGTTGGACTTTTTTCCAATTATGAAACAGAAAAGATAATACTCATACCAGGCTTGAATTTTTACTAACAAAAAGGCAATCAGCCCTGAACATTGTGTTTCATTTTTGCTAGAACCTTATTAAAAAATGAAAATAACCCTAAGAGGTATATACAAGGCTGGCATCTGCATGCATTTTCTCAGGGGATATATAAGGAATGTTTGAAATTGTTGACGCAAAGCCTATTCCACTGCTATTATGTGAATTATAGTGGGCAATTACATTCTTGAAAGATTGCAGCCTTCAACATAAAATAAATGAAAAGTGCACCTGAGCTTCCATGGATATCTTGGCATTTTCTGTGCTGTATTTTGCTGGTTTATGACATTTTGCACAGAGTAGGCAGGTGCTCATCAGTAGATTAGCATTTTTTACTTGTTATTCATTCTTTAATTTTAGCATGTGATTTGCAACAAATCTAAGTTCTGAAATTTAGTTTGGATTTGCCCACCCTATCAATTTTTCTCTTCATCTCTGACTTAATCTCACAAGTCATTGTTGAAAAAAAATATTGCTCTAATGAGCTTCTTTACTCAGTATATCCAAGAGAGTACCTCTGAAAAGGTGAACTCATTTCATGGTGATAGTGATGTCATGTTATTTACTCTGTAGAATACAAGGGAGTTATCTCCAAACATCAAACATCCTCTAGCTGCAGCTAGAGGAAGGACTTGCACAACTTAAAAAAAATGTTTTTCTAACTTCTGTAAGGCCATAACAAAGGCTAAACAGTGGTTTCCAATAGCTGGATGCCCATAAAACAGTTTGGATTTCTGGATATTGACAGAATAGATGAAGGACTATTTATGTCCTGTAAGGTAGACTAAGAAAAGAAAGAACATCTCAGTACTAATTTTAATTTTCTAGCTATAGTTTTCTTCACTTGAGAGCAGGCTCCATGAAATTTAATATAATCATTATATTTATTTTAAGTGGAGACTGGCAAGGAAAGGAAAAACCAGAAAACCTAATTTTCCTAGTATCTTTTTTTTTTGACTAGTTGCCATTCTGTAGTGGACAGCATGTTCTGAATCGCATATTAGACTGAAAACACAGGATATCACTTGGAGGACTGAAAATCTAGAATTTGAAATCTGTAATACCGTACTCTAGAAGGTTTGTGGAAAGAGATACCCAGAGAAAGTACTGTCCTAGCTGCAGTGGGGATATGAGTGGGGATGAATAGAGCACCGGCCTCCAGCAGACCAGATATCTTCCTTCCCATGCACATCACAGGAATGCAGTATACCTGCAAAGCTCATTTGTTGCTACACTCATCTCCTGTTGTTTTTCTACAGATGTAAGGTTGGCCAAATACAACTTAATGAACCAATGAAACAAGCAGCTGCCGCCCATTACCTGTTGAACTATTTCTTAGAAAAAAAGTGTTTCTAGTTCTTTCTCATCTAGGAAGTGCTTCTGTTCCTTCATGTCTGTATGTTATCACTAGTTATATCCACTCATTCATTAAAACTCTTACCTCTTCATATAACTTTACATCACCCATGAACCAAATAACATGCCTAGAACTGTTGAGAGTTCTATGAAATTTTATCATAGAATTACTCAGGTTGAAAAAGACCCTTAAAATCATCAAGTCCAACTGCAACCTAACCATATTACCTTAACTCTAATAACCCACTGATAAGTCATGCCCCTAGCACCACATCCAAATGGATTTTAAACACATTCAGTCATGGTGACTCAACACTTCTGTAAGGAGCTTATTCCAGTTCTTAACAACCCTTTCTGTAAGGAAGTTTTTTCCTAATATTCAACCTAAATCTCCCCTGGTGCAATTGAGTCCATTTCCCCTTGTCGTGACACCTGTCACCAGTGAGAAGAGACCAGCCCCGCTCTCGCTGCAATCACCCTTCTGGTATTTGAAGAGAGCAGTAAGGTCTCCCCCCAGCCTCCTCTTCCCCAGACTAAACAGACCCAGTTCCTTCAGTTGCTCTCCTCATAGGTCATATTCTCCAAGCCCTTCACAAGCCTAGTTGCCCTTCTTTGAACCTGCCCCAGCAACCCAATATTCTTTCTGTATTGAGGTGCCCAAAACTGAACATACGCAAGGTGGGGCCTCACCAGTGCCACGTACAGGGACAGGTTTACCTCCCTAGACCTGCTAACCACACCATTTCTGATACAAGCCAGGATGCTGTGGGCCTTCTTGGCCACCTGGGTACACTGTTGGCTCATATTCAGCAGACTGCCCATCAGGTTCCACCAAGATCCCTTTCTGTCAGGCAGCTTTCCAGTCACTTCTCCCCTAGCCTGCAAGGTTGTCTGGGATTGCTGTGACTAAAATGCAGGATCTGACACTTGGCCCCATTGAAACTCATACACTTTGCCTTGGAAAATTGATCCAGTCTATCCAGGTCGGTCTATAGTTCCTTTCTACCGGTGGGCAGATCAACACTCCCTTCCAATTTAAAATATAATTCATAATAACAGATATTGAGTACTGTGTAGGATGTCACCCTAATTTTAGTTAAATTCTTATTGTTTTATCTTATGCTTTCAGAAGCAAAATAGAAAAGAAAAAAACTGGAAACACAGCAATTGCTCTGAACCTAAAATATTGTTCATATTTGTATCACATCCATCCTTTAAGAAGTACTGTCACTGTGGTAGACTTTTCAGATTTCCTCTAACTATTGTCTTTTATACAATGTTTCACGTATTACAGGTAAACAAAGTGTACTTCTAAATGTGGATATGAAGAGTACTTTTATGAAGCCCTTATTTCTCCTACCAGCAACTGAAGTCTAATGGATACCCTAGGACTTACTGAAACTCTAATCTAGTAGTTTAAACTACACAGACAGTCTTTTCACCTTCCACATCATTAACATTATGGCATACAATGAGTCCAGCCATTTGCTTAAAAAATCATTTGGGAGGAAAGATCTCTGAGTAGTTTCTGAAAAGCCTGCATTCTAAACATAATGCCTTATACTGTTGAACAGCTTCAGACTGTGTTTGCAACATATAGAAATCTTAATAAACGTGCATTTTAAATGAATTATAAAGCGATTTTAAAATCAATGTTAAACGTATGTCTGAGTTTTCTCATCCAGCCCTGAACATGTCCAAACCATTTGGTTTGAAAATGTACGTTCTCTATTCAGCTTCAGTAATTATTTTAGCAGTTGCAGCCTGCTATGTGGCCAGATTCAGCTTTCAAAATTAGGGCAATTGCTTGGGGCTATGAATCATCCCTGGGGATTTGTGTAAATCTGTCCAGCTGCTCTCATTTCACATGCGTGTTAGAGAGCAACTGCTAAGAAAAAGTTTCTTGCAGCAGTGTCTTGCTTACCTAATACATAAGGATGCAAAGAAAAAGTTTGCTAAAATGTGTGCAACTCCAGTACACCTGAACACTGTACTCCTAACATGCTACAGCAGCCTGCTCTCTCTTTTAGGTTTAAGCTTCTTATTGCTTTAAAACTCATCTAGCTTTCCATCATAAAACCAAACAAAACCAAACAACAAGAAAAAAAACCACACTAGCATCTGTTCTGTTTTGTTTTTCCAACTAATGAAATCTGAGCTTTACCTCAGATGGACACGAAAATACTTACTTTGTGACTCCAGAAATGATGTCATGTGGTAATATCTAGAAACAAAGGATAAATATTTAGTTAATATCCAGTGCAGCCCCCATTTACCATGTTAACATGGGGATGTAGGTTACCTAAGAATATCTCCCTGAAGTCAATGGTGTTCTGTCATAAGGAATTTGTAGTAGATGAAGTCTGCTACAACAGCTTTGCGTACATTCTCATTTCCCAATAGGCAACAGGATTAATAGGTACAATTGAGAGGAAACGAGTAGGTGTTTGCCTGGATGCACATCTGAAGTGTTGATTTTTGTTTTTGCACAAACAGGAAAATGGAACAAACATGATCATCAGAGTTGTACATCTGCAATATGAGGTGTCAGTACTGTCAGTACTCAGAGATAGTTCAGTATGCTGAGTGCACTCTTAGAGAAAAGGCACACACAACCCTCTTAGGCAGAGGCCCTCCAACACAAATCAGCAAGACTAACGGCATATCCACACAGTATTAGCAAGAAATTGGCAAAATTTCCTTGATGTCTTTACTTCTCATAGTTCTCCTCAAATGAAACAAATGTACGTGTGAACTCCTTGTGGACAGTATGAAAGCATGTGATCTGCTGGAGTGAACTCAGTCATTACATAGGATATCTTGTTTTTTATAAACCATACAGTGAAAGTGTAGGATGCAAACCAATCTTACACTGAGATAAGGATCCTAGACCAGATCTTCAGGGAAACATGCCTGCATTTGCCATTATCTCAGGTAATCACATACAACTGAAATAAAATGAGAAGGAAAAAAAAAACCAACAAAAAACACCACACTTGGGTGCAGGTTGGTGAAGGAAGAACAAAAAGAATATGGATGAGAAGACTTGAGAAATAGAGTATAAATATTTAACGTGTGAAATACAGAGGAAAGGTGTATTTGATTGGTATATCTCATACTGATCTTTCTGATCTTGGTGTTTGCAATTTTGAGAAGCAGTGGCCACTTTTCTTAGAAAGATGCCTTATTGCATGAATGACTGCATGAACTAGATTCTATTCTGTGAGAAACTACATTGCATATTTCAAATTGCACAGCCTTAAATGTTGTAAAGATGCTATACTTGATAACTGTAGTAAATGTACTTATCATGGTGAATGATAATGGCATCAACTGAAATAATCAAGTACATTCATGCTGAACAGTGTCCTGATTTTTATGTCAGTCGCTCATTCCTACATATTTAGTGAGGAGATAAGGAGGTACAGTAAAGTATATATGTCTGGAACACTTCCTGTTAGTATCAATTTTTATCATCTCTCATTTCTTTGCCTATATTACTATGTTTTCCAGTTGACCATTCCCCACACATTCTCAAAGTGTTAGGCAGTAGTCTTAATCTACCAGAGCTGATCACAAAGTTCTGAGTTAAGCTTTCCAGCTACCCAGCCCTTATTTTACTGTAGTTTCTTGTAGTAATGTATTCTGCACCTATGTCCAAATAATAGAATCATAGAAAAATTCAGGTATGAGAAGACCTTCAATATCATTAAGTCCAATCATTTGCCTACTATGAGTCTACTGCTAAACCATATCTGTAAGTTCCACATTCACACATCTTTTTAATACCTCCAGGGATGGAGGAAGCCTGGGCAGCCTGTTCTAATGTCTAAGCACCATTTGTGTGAATAATTTTTTCCTGATATCTCATTTAAACCTACCTTTGGAACTTGATCTTGGTGTCTCACGTGCTAGCACTTGTGAGCTGAGAAAAGAGACTGACATCCATCTCTCTACAACCTTCTTTTAGAAGTTACAGTGAGCAATGAGGTATCCCCTCAGCCTTCCTAGTACTAGTGGCCATGACGTTTATATTACAGACCAGGTTGCCATTGGCTTTCTTGGCCACTATAGCACACTGCTAGTTAATGTTCAGCCTGCGGTCAGCGGCACCTTCATGTCCTTTTTCTGCTGGGCATCTATCTAGCCACCCTTCTCCACACCACTTCTGCTGAACAGGGTTGTTATGACCCAAATGCAGCACCCAGTATTTAGCCTTCTTGAATGACTTGTGATTGGATCCAGCTCACTCAGATCCCTCTGCAGAGCCTTCTTAACCTCAGGCAGATCAGCACTCTCACACAACTTGGTGTCATCTGCAAACTCGTCGTGCACAATTCCCTCATCAAATCAGTGATAAAGATATTAAACAGAATTGATTTGAAGTACTGAGAATTGGAGAGCTTGTGACCAGCCAGCTATCAGATTTAACTCCGTCCACAATGAGCCTTTGGGCACAGCCATCCAGCCAATTGTTACCCAGTGAACAATACATCCATTCAAGCAGCCATTTTCCCCAGAAGAATGCTGTGACAGAGTATCAAATGATTTTCTGTAGTTCAGATAATCAACATGCACAGCCTTTCCCCTGTCTGCTAGGTGAGTCAGATTTTCATAGAGGATCAGGTTAGTGAGATAGGAATTGACATTCATGAAGCCATGCTGAGTTGGTTTCGTCATCTGGTTATCCTGTACATGCTATGTGATGACACTTAAGATGACTCCATGACTTTCCCTGGCACTGAGGTCAGACTGATAGGCTCCTTGTTCCCTGAACGCTCTTTTCTGCCTTTTAAGTAGGTAAGCATTTGCACATTCGCCAATCTCTAATCAACTGGGAACCCCCTAGTTAGATAGGACTACTGGTAAATTATTGAAAGTGACTTGGCAAGCACTTCCACTAGTTTCTTCAGCATGCTTGGTTGAATCCTGTCAAGCCCTATAGATCTGTGGGTGTTCAAATGATGTAGTAGATCTCTAGAGATTTCTATCATTTTAACCCTCCTGAGTTACCTTACCCTTTTTCCAAGGGTTATAAATTCTCCTTTTCTTCCTGGGTTCCCGGAGAATCTCTGTTCTTTCTCTCCACTGACTTGCCTGTTGGCACATAGCCTGTTCCTATGCCTCAAGATTTCATTCTTGAATACTGTCCAGCCATCCTGTGCTCCTTTGCCTTTTAGAACTGCCACCCAAGTGGCACTGTCAAGCATGTCTCTAAATATGAGAAAATCAGCCCTACAAAAATACTAAAAATGTCCATTCTTCTGATCATCCTACTTGCTTCCCCAGTGATTGAGAACTCTTATCTTCCTTGCAACCACTGCGTCTGAGATGGCCTCCAGCTACTGCACAGAATCACATACTCACAGAATGGCTTGCATTGGAAGGGACCAAGGAACATCAAGTTCCAAGCCCCCTGCCACAGGCAGGGCCACCAACCTCCAGAAATGCTACAAGACAGGTTGCCAGGGCTCCATCCAACCTTTTTTTTTTTCTTTTTTTCCAGTAGTGAAAATGAATAATTTAATGAGGCAAATTACCAAACAAGCATCAATTAAATTGCATTCTACAATACAAAAGAAAGTTCTCCCACGTTTTAAGTTTGCAGTCATACACGCACATGGCTGAGCTGTGGCCTTTTGGGGACTGTGCCTGAGGCGTGGAGCTGCCTGGGGTTCTCCAAGAAGTGCAGTCACAAGCATCCACTGCTCCATGTCCTAGCTCACAGCTCTGCTGGCACCAAGTGAGCAGAGGGTCACTGCTCCTCAACATGGCTGTCTTATCCTTTTCTCAACACAGGCAAAGAACCAGGTTGGATCCTGGTAGCAAGGTGAGTGCAAAGAGCAAGACAGGTGCTGCTCACCACTGCTCCCACCTCATCGTGAGGAAAATAAATAAATAAATAAATAGAGAGATAGAGAGATAGATAAAAGCATCAGCCAGAAGACCTTCTCTGTTAAAAACAACAGGTCAGCTGGGCCACCTTCCCTAATGAGTTTGCTTTCCACCTGCTTCAGGAAGTTATTCACACATTCTGTGAATCCACCAGTTTGTTTCTCTGATATATTGTGTTTCCAACAGGCCTTTCTTTCTGTCTGTCTTTTAGGTATTTGATGCAAATAGAATGGTATCTGACTACTTAGACATTTCTTTTTATACCAAAATTCTGGAACATAGTTAATAATACTGAATATGGGCCTTGATATTAATCTTACCATAATTCCCACTTGTGAAGGTGGATCTTTCTCGCACTTTTTTTTTTTTTCATACTTAACAAACCTCTCACACAGGTTTGTTTATTCAAACAGAATAAGCACGTTTCAGCAAGAAACAAGTCCAAATGCAATCAGCGAGTACAAGAAAGAAACTATTCTCATTGCTAGCATGAGTTTATTCATGCCTTCTTTTGAAATACATATTTTCTTTTCTCTGTGAGAGAGGTGGTAATGTCTGTATTTTATGTTCCAGGTATGAGTCATGCTTCATTATGAACATTATTATACCTTTTCATTACTTTGACTAGTTGGGTGCTAGTTTTTTTTCATCCCAATCATGCCAACCACCATGACTTTTTTACAGTTATCACTGTTCCTTAATGAATGGGAACTGTTGATTGCAGCCTGAACCTCTGCTTGATCACCTGGGGCAATGAGTCAGCCACAGGAATACAGGTGAAACCAATTCACCTGTGCTACCAGGAAGGGGTGGAGCCTGGCTGCACCTCTCCTAGACCCCATTTAAGGACTGACTGCCACTGAAGAAAGGTCTCTCTCTGGAGATTGCTTCTTGTGGAATTTACTGCAAGCCTGGACTATCAGTGAGAATTTTCATTTATTTTGATTATCTTTTCACTGTGATAATGTTACTAAGCCTAACCTCTGTTTACTTATTGACTGTACACTTAACAGCCTTATTTTGATATTTTATTTATGTCATACAAGTGTGCCTGGCAACTATACCACTCCTGTTCATGTTCTTTATCAAGGCCACGCACAGGTGTATGTGAGCAGAGATCCACTGATTACAGATTAATCTCCACAGGCTATATCTTTGGCAGTACTTTATTCAAACTTATTTTCCTAATTTGTATTTCAGCAATTATTTCTAAATGTAAAAATGATAACAGCAACAATAAAATTTGAATCAGAACAGTGCAGTAGCCTGAGGAACAGGTGGAAGGGGACTATTTTCTGTTAGAGTAAGCTTATGTCACCAGAGCTCCAATAGTATTTTATCACAAGTAAATTAAACTGTCCTGAGAAATTTCTGCACACCGACCATTGGCAGTGAACTTGTTTATTGTGATAAACTTTTGGACTGACAGTGACATACTGAAATTCTCCAAAATAACTGCTGAGTTCTGTTCAAGGGCTTCCACTGAGCAAGGACACAGTTTTGCATGGTGACATCCTGTTTGGGAGTGGAAGGCAGTTTCTATTATGAACCAGTTTTGCTTTAATACGAGTAATAGCTGATAGTTTAACATATGAAAATGTTGTATAATTGTGCTTAGATTTAATGCTTTGTTTTAGGAATACTTGAATCTAATTGTGAGTTTGGTGTCAGTGGTATTAGCTGGAAGCAAAACGGTGCTGGTGAAAAACAAATAGCAGTACAACATAGGCAGACTCTTGCAATTCTGGATGTATTTGGCAACCTTTGAGATACAGAATAAGTTGCAGTGGGAGACACTGAGTGTTAGAATGAACAGTGCTACAGACTTCACTCTGCTTTCATGATCATCATGTGAATGTAGCTGCAGGAATTCATGTAATTAAAAAATAAATTAATAAGTAAACCAAGAGCCTGAAATCACCATATCTGTACATGTTTAATGTTATACATCCATTCACCTAGAGCCACGTTATTTTTTTTAATGAAACAACTTATCAGTTTCTAGAAAACACAAAAGCCTTTTCAAATCAGCATGATTTAGTTAATTAGTCCTTCAGCACATCCAGCAGAGTAAATAAATTAACTAGCATTTAGCCACATTGAAACCTGCAATATGTCTGTGTTTCTTTGATCACTGAAATTACAGGAGGAGTTAATGATATTGGTGCTGCCATTTGACTGTTTTAAAACACCCATGTGCAGAGGCCAAGGTCATTACAGCTATTCACTAGATGCACAGATTTAACTAAACTCATTATGACTAGCTGGAGGAATACTGCCTTCTTGTTGGGTGCGGGGGACAAGTGAAGTGAGCAGTCACACAGGTGAACACGCTGCTTCTACGAACTGTTTTTGTTTGCTCTGTAGAGCAGATCCATATACAGCCTCGCACTTGGTCATATGTGAGTACACTCCTTTAATCTAGGCTTGGACAACATTTCTGTCCCAGAGCACCATAATAACCAGTGCACTCCTGCAGCAGAACAATGTCAAAAAGTCTCTGCTCTTCCACAGACTCAGGAGCAGCAGCCTGTAACATGTAAGTAGATGTGGTACTGTGACATGTTTTGTGAAGGTATTTATGCAGAGTCTTCTTTCAGAGGTTGAAGGCTGTTGAACTGTATTTATGTAGAAAATATAATCCCTTATCTATCTTTTTATTTTGTTCCTGGGTGAAGTTAACTGACTGTAATTTGAATTTTATCTTGTGTGTCTCTCTTTTCTTGAATTTTCTGTATCATTCATCTCAGGCTTCAGATATTACAGCACAGGTTTTTAACCCTCAGAAACACTGCAGATTGTCAGCATTGGTCCTGATTCAACGTGGAATAAATCTGAAAGGACCTTTTTATCAAGATTTCATTGGGAACAATGGCAGGCCTTTGGGAGACTAGTGCCCTCAAACTGGGAAGTGTTAGCCACCATAAGGCAGCTCAAAGAGCGTACAGATTGCGAAATGTGAAATCTCAGAATTTAGAACTTCGTAAAATTAAACAGTGTACGGGTTGTTACAGATTTTACATCTATTCATATGTTGTCAATGTGATTCTGGATATCTATATAGAAACTCAAAAATTAAAAGACTTGAGTCTACATAGGCTCAAGAAGTCTCCCAGTGCTGTCTTGATGTAGCTTTTCATCCTTAAATAAGTATGCTTAATAACAATAAATATTATTTAGAGAAGACTTATTTACGAAAACATTATGGATGTATACAGATAATTTTAAAACTAAGCCAATTATTTAAATTTGAAAAAGCATCATTGTGAGGCACTAGTTTAACTGGTCTTAAACTTTAAGTTACTAGATATCCTTATTAGCTTTGTATCTTGTACTGATCTGGCTCATGAACCTTAGCAGGAAACAATCATTGTAGCTTATATATAAAATTTCAATCTTCTTATTGAAATTAAAAATAAATGAAAGTTCTGGAGAGGCAAATATTTTCAGGATTTCTATTCTGCAACAGTCACAAAAGAAAATACAATTTGGTGTTTTTTTTCCCCTAATTGATTTTAAAATGACCTTACTTTAATTAGATAAATTTTTCAGTATGTGACTTCATTATAGTTAGAATATTTTATGGACAAATGATACTAGATACCCTTGACACAAAATCCTTGGTACTGATAAATTATTTTCACTTGACTGTCAAAGAAAGCCCAGTACATTGTTCACAACACTAAATTCTTCAGTTTTTTTGAGTTCAAACTGCTTCAATTTTTTCCTCAAGTAGTGTGGAATTAGTGTTGCAGTTATTTATGAAAATCTGCTCTATACTTCAGTTGTGAATTATTCTGGGAAAATTTGAAAGAGAAATAATTTAATTCTAATAGCCTGTAACAGCAAGCACCTGAGGCTAACCAGACTTAACAGGAGTTCAATGTTTTAGATCTGTTTGTAGCATCAGTTATATGTTAAGACTTATAATGGGAATGAAGTGCAATTATTTCTTTTTCCTCACTTCACAGTACTGGGGATCTTCCTGAAAAGGTCAAGCCAAGGTATATACAGCTGTGTAGGCAATTTATTTCAATTATAACTGGAGATTCCAAAGTTATTTAAAATTAAACAACTTATTCCCTAGTACTGCACACTTGAGGTTGTATATTCAGAATATCTTGCTCTAAGCTGATAACTTGAGTAACCTGAATCACTCTGTTGAGAAGTTGCTGAAAGTACAAGGAGCTTGAGATAACACAGTAAGAACTGAAAGACTGAAGACAATTCTCCATTCTTCATAGCACAAAAGTCACTAAGGAATATGGAATCCCACATAGTGCCTTTTTGGGCACAGTCAGAAAGAAGGCAGGAATTAAAACACATTCTTCTGTCACATCTCAAAGTGTTTGACACCGTCTCTCCTGACATGCTGGTCAACAAACTGAAGAAAAAGGGATATGATGGATGGACCACTCACTGGATAAGGAATTGGCTGGATGGTTGCACCTAGGGAGTTGCAGTCAATGGCTCAGTATCCAGGTGCAGACTGGTGACAAGTGGCATTCCTCAGGAACTGGTGTTGGGACTACTGTGTTATTTAACATCTTTGTAGGTGATGTGGACAGGTGATGTAGGGATTGAGTGCACTCTCAGTTGCACTGGAAGCTTGCAGACAGCACCAAGCTGAGTGTTGCAGTTCATGTCCTAGAGGGAAGAGGATGCTATCCAGAGGGACTTGGACAGGATTGAAAGGTGGACCTGAGCCAGCTTCAAGAACTTCAACAAGGCCAAGCGCAAGGTCCTGCATCTGGGCCAGGCCAATCTCAAGCAATGATAAAGGTTGGGTGGAGAATGGCTTGAGAGCAGCCCTGAGGAGAAGGATTTGAGACTGTCAATTGATGAAAGATTCCAGCATGAGCCAGCAATGTGCTCTTGCAGACCAGAAGGCCAACATTATCCTGGGTTGCATCAAGAGAAATGTGACCAGCAGGTTGAGGGAAGTGGTTCTGCCCCTCTGCTCTTCTGAGCCTCCACCTGGAGTGCTGTGTCCAGTTTTCTGGGGCCCCCAACACAAGCAGGACATGGAGTTGTTCGAGGAGGTCCAGAGGAGGGCTACAAAGATAATCAGATGGCTGGAACACCTCCTCTGAGAGGACAGGCTGGGAGTGCTGGGGCTCTTCAGCCTGGAGAAGAGAAGGCTCTAAGGAGACCTTATGGTGGCCTTCCAGTACCTGAAGAAGGCCCTCAGGAATGCTGGAGAGAGACTTTTTATAAGGGCATGTAGCACCAGGACAAGAGGAAATGACATTAAATTCAAAGAGAGTAGATTTATACTGGATATCGGGAAGAATAGGGTTTGGATGGTTCAGTGCAGAGCCAGGGGTTGGACTCAATGATCCTCATGGGTCCCTTCTAGTTCTATAATTCTACGTTTCTATGTTTTTGTGATTCTACATTTGCACAGTTCCACTAGTGTAATCTTTTTCAAGTATACTCATGGTACTGAATCTTTGTGTAATAGCTTGTTTTATCCATTTTCTAACAAAGCCTATTTAAAAAAAAAAAAACTTTAAAAAAAACAGTAAAAGTGGAGGTCAGTTGATGCAGTTTCAAAATACTGAATAGATATTGAAAGATGATCTTTCTGTTTGCAGTATACAAACACAATACATAAAAAATACTTCCATTTTTTTCATTCATAAGCATAGATTTTAGAATATTTAAAACTGTTTTTCTAGTAATGCAGTACATCTTTAATGGAAGAAGAAAAATAAAAGAAAAAAAGCCTTGACAAACAGGAATATGGGCTGATGAATGTAAGCTGGTTGTGGTAGATTTTCAAGCTTACTCTCACAGTTACCTTAGTGGAGTTTTTTCAGTGTCAGTCGTGGGTTTGACTCCATTTTTTGTTTCCTATGTAATACATTTTGGTTTATTGTATGAGTTTAGAGGTGGAAAGATTTTCTAGTCTGAGCATTAAGCTGAGGCTAAAAAGCTAAGACAAGTCCAATTTCTTGTTCTGAGTTTCAGAGTGATCTTGGACAAATTTCTACCCTCTTGCCCAAATACTAATGTCACAGCTATTAGAGTAAAGGAATATATGTGAAATAAGGAATGTGCTCCTAGCTCATTTATTATTCTTTAGAGATGCAGTGCCAATAGCAATTTTATTGAGCATTATGTACGTGCCAAAAAATGTGAAATCTCAGAATTTAGAACTTCATAAAATTAAACAAATTCTGCTTTTGAGTTGCATTTAGGTCAGCATGTATCTTATTTTTTTAATGAGTCTTTACATTTAACATTTAGCTTGGCATTATTTTCTACCACTAGTAATATCCTTGTTTATGTTTTACAAGAACATGACAAATATATCTACTTCCTCTCTTTAATTTAGTGACAAGTATCATGAATAATCTCTTGCAAAATCTGTTTTTTAAGGCTTACTCAAAGTAACTCAGCAGATGTAAACAGCTTAAATTGGAAAGGATTGACTTTAACATGCAACCTCACAAAACTGAGGTTGGTACTCTATCCAAAAATGTTGACTATTAGATGTTATGAGCAGTGAAAAAGGGACTTTCTCTCTTTCAAATGAAAGAGCAGGTCTTTTGCAAGGTAATGATTTTGTATTATAAAGAAGAGCTTACATTCCTGCCTACAGCCTCCTACCCTATAAAATTTTAATTACGTCCTTAGGAAAATGGACAAAAGTAGAAAAATATTCCTTACTGACTATATGCATCTTACTGACTGCGATCTGCAAATCGATTCAGTTTCAGTGTTAGAAATTTAAAATTTCTGTGTTAGAAATGAAAGGTGTCCTCGTCACTACTGGCTGAATCAAAACAGATGGGGGGGACCATGTTAGAAAGTCTGCTTTTCAGCTTATGCTGACAAAAGAGAAGTCTATTAAACATTGGTTTGGGAGATGCTGCTGTAAAGTTAAAGCTTACTCCAAATAACAGCTCTGTGGAGAGCAGCTTAATCCTAGATAGTACTTAACTGTTTAAGGTGTTACCAGCTCCATTTAAAAGATATGCCAAAACCATGCAAAGCAGAGGTATCTTTATCTATTTATTTATTTTAATATGGAGATGTTTTGTGAGGAATCTCTTGAGGTACTTCAGCATTTCCCTACTAGGCCTGGTCAAATTTTAGAATTCAGTAAGCTCAAAAAATGAAAATTAATACAGAGTAAAAGTTACCAAGATTTTTTTCCTCAGATCTCATATATGATTTATTTTTAATTTGATTTATTAGGAGTTAAGTTATCCAAAATTGTTAATTTTCTAATGTCTTTGTTCTAAGACTTTTTTAGAGATCTACATGTTGCTATGATGTGCTAATCTTTCAGGATTTCTTTTCTTTGCCATCCTTCCACTTCTTTTCTAAGATAACACAGTATCTCTAAGTCAATTTCATATTTTTGAACTTTTTTCCATTCGTAAACCTTGGTCCGTTGTCATTGTCCAAATGATTCCACTCCATCATTTAAATTATTACTATATATGTATATACATATATATACACATGTATATAATATATACAGATATGAGTCAAGATAAATTCAGTGACATTTCTTCAGGTAAAACTTGTGTGAAGAGGAACAGTCAGTCCTCTTTCTCGTGTTAAAGAGAAATGCTTGCTCTCTCTTACACATGAAATGGCCCACACTGTCTCTTCTGTGTTCCTAAAGCCCTCTGCATGATCAGACATTTATAAGTAAGTCTTACTAACCAGAGTGAGAAAAAGTTGAAAGTTAACGTAATTGATTTTCCAATAATGACTTTGTTGAACCATTGCTGTTATTTCAAAGCATTAATCCTGTCCAAACTGACAGCTGAGGTGTGGAACTATGTGACAGTTTTCTCTGCCTTTTTAGATTTTATGGTATTACCTTTATCCTATTTCTGTATGTTAGTGGTTTGAGGGAGCAGACCAGCACTTTTTAGCTCAGAAAGCCTAACAAACAGTGTCAACCCCCGAAAAAGGTCTTTATATTCTGTCAGAAGTGTACAGACTGTCACCCAATATAAAAGCCTGTGTAGTAGCCTCCATCCAGTGCTCTGCTTCCTATGCAAAAAAGGCGAAGGATTAGTAGGGAAAAGAAGACAAAAAAAAAAAGACTCTTCACATTTTGTATTTTATATGTTCCTTTGAAGAAGAACTAAATAAATGTTTCTTTGATCTTACCAACCCAGATGCCTTAATGAAACTATAAAGTGTAACTAGAAAAATGGATAATACCCTGGCAGACTTAAACTTGATTAATTTAGTGCAGTGAATACAGAGCTCATTTATTCACAGGCTGAGGATTTGCCTTGAAGATGTGTGGCATTTTCATGCATACCCTCATACTATTTATCTTTTGAAAATTAAATTATGTAATTAGCCCAACAGCCATATAGCAATGATATAAATTGGTGTTGTCTTTATGCAAAATAGCATTTTTAGTTGCTGAAGTTCCTCTCAACAAGTCATTTTTTCCTCTCTCTGGTTGACATTGTAACTCTCAATTCTATTCTATTCACCTCTATTCAATTTCTATTCACCTTCAGCTTTGGAAGCCATTTTTTCAATACGTAACTGGAAAGTGAACAGTAGGTGGGAATCCAGCATGCATGCTGCTTGTGCATCTAGGTGGGCACTCTCAGCAATGTTTTCCAGCATGTATTTTAGGGAGCATATTTTTAGAGGAAATCGACAAGGTGAGCAGTTGATACTGTCAGCAGTCCAGATGTTATTTCACCTCAGAAAGCAGTTCGGTAACTTGTGCAGACAGGAATTGGCTTAGTTGTCAGAAGGGCAGAAGGTTTTGGAGGAAAGAGGACTCATGAGATCTCTGAAGCACTGTTGTGACCAAATCTAAAAGACTGTTTGGTGTGACAAAGAAATTGTGACAGAAACTGAGATGCCAGCCTAGGAGCCACTTTAGATGAAGTTTCTGTAAGTAAGTAGGTAACTGTACATTCTAGGGAAAATCCAGAGTCTTATCTGTTGTGCAATTTTCACAGAATCATAGTCATAAAGGTTGGAAAAGATCACTCTTTTCCTAATATCCAAACTGAACCTCCATGGTGCAACTTAAGGCCATTATCCCTTGTTACTGCACTTGTCAGTGCTACCTGGAAGAAGAGACTGACCCTTCCTTGCCGCAACTTCCTTTCAGAGAGTTGTAGAGCTCAGGTCTTCCCTGAGCTTTCTCTTCTCCAGATGAAACAATCTCTGGTCCTGCAGCTGCTCATCATAAAGCTTGTGCTTCAGACCCCTCACCTGCTTTGTTGCCCTTCTCTGGGCACACTCCAGGAAAAAGTCTCAGTGTCACTCAGTGTCTTTCTTGTTGTGAGGGACCCAAAGCTGAGCATGCTACTCAAGCTGAGACCTGACCTGATCTGAGTACAGGGGAAAATCTCCTTGCTAGTCCTGCTGGCAACAGTATTTCAGATACAAGCCAGGATACCACTGGCCCTCTTGGGCAGACTGCTGCTTGTTTTCAACTATTGCTAACAAGCAATACTTTCAAATCCTTTTCCTGTGTGCAGGTTTCCATCCAGTCTGCCCCAAGGCTGTAGCATTTGTGTGTGGTTTTCACAAACCCCATGTAAAGTACAGGAACTGGCACTTGGTCTTGTTGAACTTCATCCCATTGGTCTCAGCCTAGCAATTAAACCTGTATACCTGTCCAGATCCCTCTGGAGGGCCATCCTATCCTCAAGCAGATTGACACTTCCTCCCTACTTGTGTTATCTGCAAACTTAGTGAGGGAGCTCTAAATCCCCTTGTCTAGATCACTAATAAAGATATTAAATGGAATAGACCTCAGTAACAACTCACCTGGAGAGCACTACTTGTGACCAGTAGCCAAGTGGAAGTGGATTTAATTCTATTCACCACCACTCTCTGGGTCAGACCCTTCAGCCAGCTCTTTACTCATCAGAGTGTACCTGTCCAAGCCAGTGTCCCCAGAAGAATGCTGTAGGAAACTATCAAGACAAACAATCCTTGATACCTTACTACAGTGTTCTGGAGGCCAAACTGAAGATAATATTTTAACTGTAATAAAACATATCCCATTGTGTGCTTGTGGATTGAGTCCAACAACCCAATGCCAGTTCACTGTTCATATATGCCCCCTTTCAACACTCATTATGGTTGTTAGAATGGAACTGACAGAGGTGCATTGTGGATTTTTTTTGTCAAAAAGGCTATTTTTTGCCTTCTTCCATGCTTCATTATGTCTTGCTGTGTGCACTGTGTGCTTTCGCCTTGATCCAGCCTCTCTACGCCAGTTGGGCTGGACATGCTGGCTCCTTGTGGTGCAACATAACTCTCTGGCCACATAGATATTTTTCATGAAGGCAGACCTGCTTATGTGAAAAGAATCCCTTTTCTAAACATTCAGGCAGACATAAGCTTATTCCTTTGGTAGAAGGAAGAGATCAAGATATTGAGGGACATAAAGTGTAGATAAAAGTGCAGTTTGTATTTCATGCCAATGCTTGGAAGTTTTTCCCCAGTGCTCATCTGAATAATTCAGAAGCATTTTATCAGTAAGCTAAGAAAAAAACCCTTTGGAGTACTCTGAAGTCTTTACTTCAGTTACCTATAAACAAAATATGTCAAGAAATACTCAGTGTAATGTGAACCACAACTTCTAAGAGATTTCCAACTAAGATAAATGTGATTAAGAAATATCCATGAGTCTTGATACATGCAGATGTTTTTTCAGAGCTTACTCTACATCGTCAAATAGATGGACTTGAAGAAAGCATGCTGAACTGTAGTAGTTTGTTATCAAAAGAAAATATGCTACAAGAGATCTTTTTTTGTGGTATTCCTTTTTCCTCTTCGAGGCAAAACAGCTTAACCCATCTACAAATGTAAATAGAATGACAATTCACTGACTGTTGTAAATTGTTTAAAGCTCATTTTCTTAGACACGAGGAAAATGAAGTAAAACATACTTCTCATATTACAACAGTATAACAATATGCTATATAAGCTGTATACAGCTATTGAGTGTATCCAGTAATTCATAAGTAAATATTGCTTTATTCCTAGTATTTCTTTTCTGTTTTAAGGTAGTTTTTTTATTAAATACATTGCTTCTGGCCACAAACATGTCTATTCTTTAAATGTTTTGTAACTAAATACAATTCAGAAATTCAGTTTTATATAAAAACTGTACTTGTCCTAATCATCTCTAGACCAGGCAAAATCCCTAACAGTATTCACTTAATCCTGCTCTAACCACATTTATGGTGTTTTCTTAGAGCCGAAAAGCATCAGTGCTATTTAAATTGAAATGAAAAAAGTTACTAGTACTCTTCTTCAAAGCTGCCGTTTCTGTGATGATGCTGTATGTCTGCATTCACTGTTTTTTCCAGAGGAAAAAAGAAATAATTAAGATTCATATAGTATTTCAAGATTGTAGCATTAAAGAAAAAAAAAGCGATCAAGGCTTCCAGTGAGATGGTCTACTTGCTTGTGAAACTCCTTAAAAACATACAAAAAGCTGAAGTTAATTAGGTTGGATGATTCGCTTTCATAGTTCTACTTTTGAATTTAGATCTGCTCAAGAGTTATTTATCTTTAATTAATTTTTCTTGCCTTTAGTTCTAAGTTGCAGTTTTTAATAGTTCATACATAGGAGAGTGTCCAGAATTGCCAGGTGTTCATATTTTACTCATGTTTGTAACATGTAGTTAGTTGTGATGGGTGATATTTGTAGGAATGAAATATTGTTTGTGTTAGATATCAAAGACAGGGGAATTGATCTGAAGAAGTAGAGCACAATGTATTTGTATTTTGTAACTTATCCTTAGAAATAGCTGATGTGAAAAAGTAGTGTCATGGTTTTACAGTTTTCTTACCAGTATTCCACATCATAACATCATGTAAAGTGTTGGGAATTAAATTGTTAGTACTCCAGTTCGGTGGACAGACAACTTTCTGGATACGTGGTTCTCAGAAGAGAAGAACTACATACACCGGACGACTTCACATTCAGAGAGGACGACAAGCCACGGGATGAAGTCACAGGACTTTCTCTCGCTCACTGCCTGGCAGCGTATAGGTGCTCCCCAGCTGTGTGCCTTCAGTTCAGTTTCAGATACTCTCATTTTATTTGATTTATTAGCCTCAATTTCAATTATACTATATTATATTGTGTTATCTTGCATTCTGATAACATATTCGGTAAAATTAAGTTTCCTCCTTAGACTTTGCCACTGTTCTGTTTTTGGGATGTGGATTTTCTGTTTTTGTGAACGTGGGAGACACTTGCAACATGAGTAGGTATACCCTCCAGAAAGAACACTGTGCTCTGCCTTTAATTTCAGCATTATACATCATCTTGAGAAACATGAAGCTTTCCTGCTTTCAGTCTTCTTTGTAGGAAATCTCTAAGAAACATTTTTATTAAATAATTGCTGTGCTGGAGAAAAACAAAAAAAAACACTCAAATGCCTCACCTAATTAAATGAAGGAGAAAAAATTGTATTTTTGCAAATAGAAACAATGACAGAACATTGAACCCAGTGTTCCTTTTTATATATTCTCAAAACACTTCTGAAATCTAGAAGTGACTCTTTCAGAAAATGAGGATCAGCAACCTACTTTTTGATAATGAATTGAAGCATTGGAATGACTAGAGACTAGCAGTGACTTCAGTAGACATACAGAATACAAGAAAATATTTCTGACAATTATTTATTCAAGCTAAGAATTAATAAAAATATTTATTTGGTTTATATTGAAGGACAAAGAGTTTATTAACTGATGATGTTGTAACAATATGGTTACAAGATCTCTCAGATGTTCTAGTCAAAGATAGCAGCTGCTTCACCACTTGTACTGCTTTAAACTTAATTCCCTTGATGTCAAGTATAAAGCAGAACTGCAGAAACGCAGAATAGCTACCACATAAAATATTTCTCAGCCTTAGTACCATTTAACAAGAACAGAACAGAACAGTACTTAGTAAAAGAAGGAAAGTCTTATGTTCAGTTTCACCAATTATTTCCCCTCCACCATAACAGAATGAGCTTTTGGTAAGTACAGCCTAGCGCATGAGAACAAGATGCTGTTTGTTCCAGATAAAAATGGAGCCCTCTGACAGATTTGCAATGCATGTGACATGAATGTGTCTTCATTCTTACAAAACCTTCAGACAAAAATATGCCTTGGAAAAGGAATGTAGATCATCAGCAAAAAAAAAGAAATCTGAAACTAAAATATTTCATATAAGAGAATACACAGTATTTGATTTTGCTAGGCTTACATGTATGTAGTTTAACTCTTGTTAGTAGAGTATATTTATCATTCTACTCAGAAATTTACTAAATATTTCTCACTTTACAGACTTGTTTCTTTCTATGGCAGCAAGATGTTCAGAGCTCCTAACAGAGTCAGCACAGTAAGAGCACTAAGTGGGATTTATTTCTTGATGAGAGCAGTGATGCTATACATAGGAGCAGAACTTTGTCGTCACAGAAGCTTAACTGGAGCTGGCTGCTTTTTCAGGAATTAAGTGGGTGTCTTCCTAATGACCCATTGTAGAATTACCTTAGTTCTACTCTCTTGTCAAAGGTAAAGGCTTTTTTTGTGCTCCCTGCCTCAGGAGCAGTGTCTCCAGTGGCATTTCAGATAAGTATTACAGAATGAGCAACCACAGGAGGAAAACAACAGGGCATTTTCTCGCTCACGTCAAAAAAAGAAAGCACTCAGCAGCTGAGGCTATGCAAATGTTGTGACACAACATATGATAAAGTGGTTCTTCTCTGCATTGCTGCTATTCACAAACTTTGTGGTCGTAAAACTTAAGTTCCTTTCAGTTCATTAAGTATATCTGGGTAAGAATACCTAGGCAATGTTTACAGTACAGTCAGAATAGTTCTTCTGTTTCTTGTCTCATATTTGCATAAATATCACTTCACGATAACAAGTCTGTGTCAGCTGCAAACTGATGTTCACATTACAATTGTAACTTAGAGTTTTTAATACAAAAAAAAAAAAAAAAGAAAAGAAAAAAGTATTACCAAGACAGGTAATAGCCCTGAGAACTTGCCTCTTTTATTTATTTCTTTATTTGAAGGTTCAGAATTGGATTCAAACATATAAGATTTTGGCTACACAAAATGTTTTCTTAGCTTGAAAATAGATCAGATGAAGGGTTGATTTGCATAACCAGTGGCCTGGTTTTTTTAATCCCTGCTTTGGATTTGACTAATAGAAGTAAATATATGATTCCCCTCTGCTTCTTCTTGATAAGCTTCTGTTAGTTCTAACATGTTGGTCAAAATCCAGTGGGAATTGATACCAAGCTCTTCATTTTCTTTTAACCTTCTTCTGAAGGTATTTCATTTCTATAAAAACAATACTTGTAAGAGCTAGAAAAATAACAAGGAAAGCTTCTTCTTAGAACCAATATTATGTCCTGTAATCAGCCTTGCCTTCAGCTATCATTATTTCTTTAGTTTACTTGAGATTGATAGTCCCACACTTCATTACAGAAACTGCTTTCCCTCACTGAATGGATCTCTCCCTCTGCATTTCACTGCATAATCTCATGAAAGAAATAAAGTTCCTAGTACTTCTTTGCTTATTGGCAGAGGACTTCAATAACAATTTGGGAGAAGATTGCTTTGTTGTATTTGTTTACATCTTCTCTCATTTTTCAGCCTGTTCTTTTATTGGTGGTACCACTTATCTGTGAAACTCACGTGCACATGCCAAAGCTTGTTACATGAATTTCATTATTTTTTTCTCTAACATTGCTGTCTAAATAAAATCAGTTTTGTCTTTCTGGACTCTAGTCTCCAATAAAAACTTTATTGGTAAAAGTACAGTACACTATGTTAGTGTGAATTTAGATACATTATTCCCAGAAATAATTTATTTAAAAGGAGCTTAATACTAAACCGAAATATTTAGATTCTGCTATTTACAAGAGAATATATTTTCATGAGCCCCAGGTTTTAACTTCTTTTCTGGAGTCTGTATTTTATAATTTTATTCTTAAAGTGCTTTTGAAAATAATATCTAACATTACATGCTCAAGTACCATAAAAGTATGTTGTCAGTACACACTGAGATGTTTACTTGATTAAAATCATAGGATTAGGAAAAGACTTGTTTCCTTTTTCATACTGTTGGTGGCCTAAATATGTTATATTTGGATACATCTGGTTTTGGATTTTATTACTGAATGACTTGAAGTGCCAGATCTTAAAGAATAATAGTAACTATTTCTGTTAGGTAGGAGCTTATCTGTTAGTAACAATAGAGTAATGAAAATTCTGGCTATTGCAATCAATCAGAGGATGATTGTGAATCAGTGGTTAAAAAAAAACCCTCTTGATCTATTATATGCAAATCATTGTTTTTCAGTAGATAAAAAGGAATTAAAACTGTTGACAGTGAGACTCTTTATGGTCTGATATGCTGTTCTGATAAATTGTATCTTAGAGAGACAAATTTAAAACGAAAGAATGACTGAATAGATTAGAAAGAAAAATAATATTTGGGTTAGAAATAGGGAGAAGATTTCAAACAGTCAGAACCCAGAGGTTCTAATAGTGCTTTATAGAAGATCTATTGGCCAGTTCTTAACTACTGCTGAAATATCTGCAACTCATGGTAAGGTTGGTTTGATTTAGATTGCTTGATGTTATCTCAGCATCAAACTCAAAGAGCCTCCTTGATACTCATCATTGTTTTTCTTTATGGGGCCCATGCTGTTCAGAAGAAAGCACTCACATTTGCAGTGCTGGAAGGGTGTATCTGATGGATGCGTGGCAAGGAATGTAAAGACTTTTGTACCAGATTGTGAGATGGCAAAATGCTGCAATAAATCACTTGCAAATCAGAAACTTCATATATAATACAATTCTGTTCCTTTGGAATACTGTTTTTAAGGATGGGCTATCCTACTGTTAGCTGAAATTTAAACTTCCATTTCTTCTAGTTATATAGGGAAAATAATGCTCTATTTAACAATGCTAGCCATTAACTCTGCAAAATACTCAAACCCAATTGTGAAATATGCCAACAGCAGTCTAATTGTACAGAATTGACCCCTGTAAACAATTTTGTAATTAAACTGGTGACAGTGATACTCCAGGTTTAAAGTCATAGAGCCTTAGAGTAAGACACTCTTTTCTAAGAAAATATTGTAGGATCATAGAGTGACTTGAGTTAGAAGGGACCTTACAGCCTACCCAGTTCCAACCCATCTGCCATGGGCAGGGTTGCCGCTCACCAGATCAGGCTGTCCAGGATCTTATTCTGGGCCAGAATCCTGATCTTGAATACTTCCAGGGATCGGACATGAACAGTACTCCAGATTAAGCCTCATAAGGGTGGAAAGAGAGGGACAATCCCCTCCCTCACCTTGCTGGCTGTGCCTTTTGTAATGCAGCCTAGGGCACTGTTTGCCTTCTATGCTGCAAGTGCCCAGTTGACAAGGTTATGGAAACAAGCATTATTACAAAAGAAAAAGGTGTGCGTTGAAATCTGATCTTAAAAAGAAATAAAGTATTTAAAAGGTCATATTCAGTCATCTGTTGACCGTTATATCCAGATTGTTTTCTGCTAGGCAGTTTTCTAACCCTCTTCCCCAGCCTGTAGCAATGCTAGGGATTGCTATGACCCAGCTGAAGAATCAGACACGTAGTTGAATGCCATGAGCTAAGTTGGCCTTTGCTCATAGATTCAGCTTATTAAGTTCTTGCTGTAGAGCCTTCCTAACTTCAAGCAGATCAGCTTTTCCACCTAACTTGGTGTCATCTGTCATTTCCACCTAACTTGGTGTCATCTGTCATTTCCACCTAACTTGGTGTCATTGGAACACACTGCACTTGATTCCCTCATCCAGATCATTGATAAATACATCAAAGAGAACTGGTCCCAATAGTGTGCTCTGGGAGACACAACTTGCAACCAGTTTCCAACTGGATTTAGTTCCATTCATGACAGTATTCCATCTTGGCTCAGTGACTGAATCTTCATTGCCGTGTTACTATATCCCTACAGAAGCCTTTAAGAGCATTGTTTTTCCTGGCTACTTGATGTACAAGGTATTGAGGCACTCTAAAAGCACACAGCCTAGTTGGCATGTGTGAACAAAATACTGAAGTTCCTGGATTTAAATTATGCTGCACAGATGCCTCTGATAAATATAGGCAAAGCAATGCATAGGAGTCAATATTTAGAAAGAACAAAGCTGGAAAGAGTCAGTCCAGGTTTACCAAGGGCAGGTTGTGCCTCACCAAGCTGATTGGTCTCTCCCTGATCAGTCAGTTGGCTCCACTAGTGGACGGAGAACAGCAGATCTTGTTTGTCTTGACTTTCACTGAGCTTTCAGAGTGGTCTCTCATAACATCCTTGTAGCCAAGTTGGGGACGTGTAGACTGGATCATCTAATCCAACACCCCTGCAATGAACAGGGGCATCAGGAGCTAGATCAGGTTGTTCAGAGCCTGGCTCATCCTCGTGGATAGGCCCCACCTCACATCAGCAGTCACTGAGGTCCCATTGACTGCCTGAGGTTAGCATCATTTTTTCCAGCCTCCTCTCCATATTACGGTAAAGGAATGGCCTCAGCACCCCGTGCAGTGACAGTGTGTCTATGGACACATTTGGTTCAGAGTTTCATGGGAAATTTCTTTGAACTAGATTAGTAGCACATGGGAACAGCAGCAATACTGTTCGCTGTAGGGTGATGTCTGAGAAGATCGGGATTTCCAGGAGAGGTTGGTCTGTTTCTGGGTGGTAGGACTCTACACTATGTTAGTACCATTCACCAGCAGAAAATACCAGTTTTTTCCAACTGCAAGAAATTCCATCAATGGTGGTCTTCACTTTCTTTCTTGTCACCAAAATGCAAACCTAGGGAACAGAGGTTGTGATGTAGCTGTTCAGGCACCAGGAATATGGAGAAAAGCTCCAGGAAAACTTCTGTCATTATAGTCCTCATTTTCTCCAAATGGAATCAAAAGTCTGTTTTTATTCGCTACAGATTAATTCTCAGATCCCTTTCCTAGATATTTAAAATTCTGACATACAGTATGAAAACAATGGACAGAAATATATGAAGAAGATTTAACAATACCACCACCAGCAAGCACAGCTATATAAAGCAGTAGTTTCAATCTGAAAAGGCCTTTATTTCAAAACACTTATTTTTAAAATTTATTATTGCTTTTATCTTAAGTTGGTAACTAGAACAAAGCTCATGGTCTCTCAGTGATTTGAATACTAGAATTCTACTGGCAATATTTATTACACACTTACAAATTCTGTGCCAAAATCCTTATCTACTTTATTCTATTTTTAAGTCTCTCTGTCATCAGTCAACAGGATCAACAAGCTGTACTTCACATACACTGAAAAATTTGTTATCTCAAAGCCATATAAAAGGAAAAATGAATCTGAAATATGCAAGAACTGATTTTTTTTAAGGTTTTCAAAATTGGCTTAAAAAATGGAGTTTTTCATCAGTATTAAACAAGTAGAAATGAGTTACTTGGGAATATAATAGAAGTCTAGCCAAAGTTGATCATTATGTGATTTTTCACCGTGGTGTTTACAAAGTTTTTGTAAAAGTAACCAAGGAGTAATGCAACAAATCACCCATTTCATGCATTAGAACTGGGTTTATTTGGCTGACCACAAAACAGTGGTAAAAGCAAAAACTGTAAAATTAGATTCTTCTAAACTTATCTGTCATAATAACTTTTTAACCTATTTATCAGCAATACTGTATACTAACAAAAAATTGTTCTCCTGTTTGTTTTTCTTTCCTTTCATTTCAGCTAAAACACTGCAGTCTGCAAACATCATAATCTGGGATTATACCTATGCTGGATTATCCAACAGGCAATCCAGTTATGGAAATTAATTTTTCTATCAGGTTCCTGTGTCCCATTTACACTGACACTGTTAAAGAAAGCATATAATTTGGTTAATGGCCTTGTGAGGATGGAAATTGAACTTGTTTTTTTAAACACAGCAAAGATTTTGTTTGGCCTCGGACATAGGAAACATGGATTTAAATTAAAGGAAAGATATTAGTAATAAATACATTCCACACAGATTTATCTCTTCTTCCTGACTGCAAGCATCATACTTTGCTGACCACGAATGTCAGATATTATTCCGCGAATTTCAGATATTATCAATTCTCTGCTTGATTTGATGGCATATAATTGAATAGGACATGAGTTGAAGTGGTAGTATTTTTCAAACAAATATTTATAAACGTATTTAGTCATTCGCTGGTAATCAGGTTCTTAGAAAATAACTAGATATAAAGCTTTCAAATAATGTGAATTCCTTAAGATTGGCTTCTAGGACAGCTACTCCTCAGATCAGGACGATAATGTCTTAGGGAAAACAGGGAAGTTTGTCCCAGTTAAGCATCTCATTAACTATTCTGTAGCAAAGGCATGTTTACTTCCCTGCCCTAGGTAAGGACTCACTGTCCTGGCAATTTCTACTGATATCCCTCAGCTCCGCACCTTTCTTTGGCTGAGTCCTTAAGACCACGATGTTCACCCATCACCTAACACTCCGAGCTCACCATTAAATATTTACCTAACTGCTACTCTGCACTTTGCAGAAATACCTCTAGGATTTCTAAGCAAATACAATTACCCCATCTATAATTCTCTCCTAAATAAATAGTGCAAAAAAAGTATTATAAGATACTTTTTTTCTTGCTGTTCTTTGTGGACTTTTTTTGATATTTTTTTTTTCCATTTTTTCCATTTTTGTGAAAGACTTCTGAGCATCTTGAGCATAGCCATTCTGGCAATACTACTGCGCTGTATCATAGCCAAAATATTAAACTCATAAAATTAGTCAGAATATTTACACCAAAGTTTTCAGTATTGTTGTTCTTTTTACTTAATGAGCATTAGAAAAATACCAATGGAAAAAATATTCATTTTTAAAATATGTTACAGGCATTTTATCCTAAACATTTTAAAACAACAACAACAACAATAAAAACGATGACCTTTTCTTGAAGTTATCTCTGGATAGATACTCTCTGCAGTTTGAATCATTTCTCTGCAGTTTGAATCATTTATCAGAAAATCTGAATTAAACAGTAGGTTTGATTTATTCTTGAAGGCAGTGTCTCAAGAATAAAATCAGGTTTTACCAAAACAGGAAGAAGTAACCCTTTTTTTTCCTCAGACACCCAAGTAGCGATAAGAAAAGAAAGAGTCTGAAATTTTAACAAAGATTCTACATATTCATTTTCCTGACCTTGAGTTCTGCAAATGTTTTCTGCTTTGGGGTTTACATATAAATTTGGAACATGATCTGACTGCCTATCCTTCAGATAAGCAGAAAACTACTGCAGTGTATATTAGAAAATGTCTGCAACACTTCCAAACAGAAATCTTCGTATTTAAATACAGAAATAAAATGAAACATAAATATTCTTCTGCCTCTCTCTGAGTGCCAATCATACCCAACATAATATGCAGGAAGTTACACATGTTCCATGTATTCCAAGGAAATGATGGAGGACTTTTCCTTTCTTCTGAAGTCTTACTGCCTTTAAATCTGTACATAGGCAATTATTGTTATAGGAGAAATACTACTTTTTAATGGTAAACTTCTAAAGATGCTAGGTAGTTGTATTTTACAGCTTACTAATTAAATAAGCCGTGGAAAATTAATTTTAACATGAATGGGTAATTAATTTTTTCATCCTAGCATCTATAGCTGTTTGTAAGACAAAAAAGAAAAAAAAATTGGTAGTAACATAAGTGGTTTTTAACTTTCAGCATTATATGCTATATTAAAGTAGACTCCAGCAACGTAGCATTCATCTGAAAGGATCATATTACATGTTACATATTACAGAAGACATGAACTGTGCTGAACCAACCCAAACACTGTTAAGATTTGCATTTCCCATGTTCACCAGGAATATTTATTTAAATGAAAGAGAAAGAAACTAAAGCAAATCCAGTCAGTGAAATAAAATATTTAATTTGCCAGAAAAGTTTAAAGAAAAAAAAATTGTATTAATGTCTTCAAATTCCATTGGGATTTTCCCTGTAAACGTACTTCCCCATCCTAGAATGTTTAAAGATGGCAATGAAGAAAATTTTAGAAAAAGATTGCTTTCAGAAAAATCTAAGCCACCAATGTGATAAACCTTTTTGATAGACAGTCAATCCTCTTGAATGACTATTTTTGGCATTTCCTCTGGGTTGGTTGTTTTTTTTTCCCCTGTGAATCTGTCATGATTAATCTTTCTCTGAGATTGCTTGCTATAGTAATCATGTTCCCCACATGACATTAAAGTAATGCATAGAGTACTAAGATTCTTACTCAACAATGCTGTCATTTTCTCTCACAGCAAATCTCCCCTCATTTCTCGTGACAAACACACTTGTCCTTCATAAAACTACCAAAGCTACGCTATCTTTTTACATATCTGGAAATACAAAAGAAAACAAATAAAATCATGAACCAATGAAAAGAAATATAAAAAATGCAATTAAACAAGGATCTCTTCACCTAGTCTGCTGTCACAAACTTTCTCGTGGGAATTTTTGTTCTACATCACAGTAACTATGTCCATTGTCTGGAAAAGTTCCTAATCATTCTGCTAAGATTTGAAATATATATCCTAGTATTTCAGCAGGTCAGGGAGGTGATCCTGCCCCTTAGCTCTGTTCTGGTGAGGCCTCACCTGGAGGATTGCATCCAGATGTAGAGTCCTCAGTCCTCAGAGAGACACGGACCTATTGGAGCATGTCCAAAGGAGGGCTACAGAAATTATCCAAGAGATGGAACACCTCTCCTATGAGGACAGGCTGAGAGAGCAAGGGTAGTTCAGCCTGGAGAAGGCTCCTGGGAGACCTCCTGGGAGAGCAGTTTTTCAGTGTCTAAAGGGGAACTGTAAGAAAGAGGACTGACTCTTTAGCAGGGTTTGCGGTGACTGGACAGGAGGAAATGGTTTTAAACTTAAAGAGGGGATATTTCAACAGGAAATAAGGAAATGTTTTTTAAGATAAGGGTGGTGAGGCACAGGAATAGGCAGCACAGAGATGTGGTGGAAGACCTATCCCTGGAGACATTCAAAGTCAGGATAGATGGAGAAGAAAGAAAAAATAAAAATAAATTATCTCAAAGTGATCATAAACAAAAACCAATGATGTTTAGAAATCTAAGTAGTGTAAATAAATCAAATATTATACATCAGCAATTCCTACAGGTTTGCAAGTACAATTTTTTCTCCATTTTTACAAGGAGTTAATTACATATTGATTTGGTCTTCAAGCATGTCTGACTCCACTACAGACAAAGCACTAAGCTATCACACCAGACTTGAGTTAAGATTGTTTACTGGTTTGTAATGACTAAGTTTTTGTGTGAGGTTTTGCCTTGTGTTAATGTGTGGGCATTAATGTGTGGGCACATGTCCTCAGCAGGACACTGAGTGCCACACAGCAGTTTGCTCACTCCACCCTCAGTGAGATGGGGGACAAAATATGAAAGAAATGTTCAAGAACTTGTGGTCTGAAATAAGAACACTTTAATAAGGCGTGAAAGAAAAAAAGAAAAAAAGAAAAAATAAAGAGCACAAAAAATGACAACCAAAAGAATAATCAAAGCAAGAGATATGCAGTGTAATTTTTTCCAGCGTTTCAACTGATGCACAGTCAGTCCCCTAACAGTGGCTACCCAGCCTGGCCAACTCGCCCTTTAGGCATCCATGTTGTACAGAATATTGCTTTGGCCAGTTTGGAACACTTGTCCTGGTTTTGTCCCCTCCTAGCTCCTTACGCACCCCATTGCTGGCAGAGAGGACACTCAAGAGCCTGAAATGTCTTTGCTTTAATGTAGATGCTACTCAGCAGCTGAAACATCAGCCGTTTTATTTGACCCTGGAGAATTGTGAAATGTAAGAATCGAGGGAGTAAAATCTGATGTGTTAAAAACAAAAAACAAAAAAACACCACAGATTTTCACTGCATGTTATGAACTTGAAAAGGATGATAGATTTTGAAAAAATGACAGCTATATTATTGGAGAATGTTAAAAGTAAATAGAGAAATGAACTTCTTATTTCATATATTCCCTAAGTCTCCTGCGTACTATAGAAGAAAAAATGCAAAAGATTTCCCAAAAGTCCACGACCGTACCTTACAGGTTTATGGAAGTGCGAGGTCCTGCATTCAATCTGTCCCAAACACAGATTCTGGTTGGGTGGAGAATGGCTTGAGAGCAGCCCTGAGAAGAAGGATTTGGGGGTGTCAGTTGATGAGAGACTCAACATGAGCTGACACTGTGCTTGCAGCCCAGAAGGCCAACTCTATCCTGTATTACATCAAGGGAAGCATGACCAGCAAGTTGAGGGAGGTGATTCTGCCCCTGCATTGAGACAGGACATGGAGCAGTTCCAGAGGAGAGCCATGAAGATTTCAGAGGGCTGGAGCACCTCCCCTATGAGGAGAGAGTGGGAGAGCTGGGGCTCTTCAGCCTGGAAAGGAGAAGGCTCCAAAGAGATCTTACAGCGACCTTCCAGTACCTGCAGGGGGTCTACAGGAAAGATGGGGAGGAACTTTTTATAAGGGCATATAATGATTGGACAAGGGGAAATGACTTTAATCTGGAAGAGGGCATATTTAGACTAGATATTAGGAGGAAATTCTTTACTGTGAGAATGGTAATACACTGGAACAGATTGCCCAGAGAGTTTGTGAATGCTACGTCCCTAAAGGGATTCAAGGCCAGGCCGGATGGGGCTTTGAGAAAGCTGGTCTGGTAGATGGTGTCCCTGTCTATATCAGGGGGGTTGGAACAAGATGATATAGGGTATTCCTTCCAACCCAAACCAATTCTACGATTTTGTGATTCTATGATTCTCCGCAACACTTCAGAATCTCCAAATCTGTAGTTTGCTAGAACATCAACTCCCAAATACATCATTCATGGAAAGAAACTGGAAAATATGGAAACAATTTCATTCTTAACTGAATTAGGAATGAGTTTGGCCTCTGGCTTTCAGAAAAAAGCGGAAGTTGCACATACATCAATGTATTTGAAAGTTAAAATACAAGCTCAAACTGTTCCTATTCAAGCTTCTGCTTTGTGTTCTAAAATACCATTCTACGAATTTCAAAATATAAAACATATCTGTGTGGGAAATGGATGACTCATACTGTCTCTACAAAATGACTTAATTTTCCTTGGAACTTCAAATTCTAATTGCCACTGAATGCACTTTAAAAATCTCTCACTGAAAACAGGCCTAATATGGAAATTTCTAATTTACAAGATTCAGTAGAATTGCATTACTTTCAAGTTTTAAGGAAACATAGACTGAAGACATCATAACAGTAAAGGCAATACAGTTACAACAACTATCTTGCATTTAAAAATGCATTATCTCATACGCTTGTATGGTGTAGAATAGTATGCTTTCTGGATTGCAGTGTAATACAGATTTTTGTAAATTAGTTTATATGAGAAGTTTAGAATAATACTGTGTAGCCTAAATGACCCAAAGTTTTTAATAAGTTAACTTCTAAATATGCAGATCTGTGGTTGAGGACATCTATGGAGGCCATGCAGAGAAGTTGAAGTATATTTTACTCAGGTCACATCTTTTTTGAACCTCCTCACAACACCTTGTTTACGCACAATATATAAATCCTCCCTATTCCACTTGGGTAACATATCATATATGCCTGTCCCAGGTGATGTGCTGGACTAGATTCGTCAGGGGAAGAAAGAGCAGGGCTCTGAACAATCTGATTTGATCAGGGTGTACAAGAAGTAAATATTTCACTTAAATAAATGTTTATTATTTACCTGTTATTTGTTGGCCAGGTGTGTTTTCACCTGGTAAATTATTTCTGTGTAAGGCCTTTGAACCTGCCCCTGCTGAGGTTCCTGTTAAATCACACTGCCTGTACATTATCTTAAAGACTAAATGCAGGCTTCAAGCTTGAGCACCTCTGATGTGACCTTCACAGCATAGGCAGTGCCTGCCAGGGCACAAGGAACCATGTGTGCTTCCTGTCTCTTCTGTCTACCCACAGCAGGGAATATTGCGTCTGCTGCCCATCTCAGGGCAGTGCTGACCCCAGGTCTGCTCCCATCTGTCTGAACCTTTCTTTGTTTCTGGCTCAAAGCTTGCTTTCTGAGGCATTTCTTGCTATAAGACTCTGACTTATCTAGGAGATGAGAGATGGGTGTGGCAGTTGGAATCACTATGTGGACAATTTTATATTTGAAAGCATTTCTTTGGAGCTGTTTGCCTTTGGAATCAAGTGCCCAGGACTGTTTACTGGTGGAAGATCTGGCCTGTGACCATGTACTCCAGCTTGCTATGGGAGATTGGGGAATTGATACCATTGTATGTTGCGAAGGCAAGATACAAGATGGAACCTCCATGCTTCCTCTTATCTGCTGGCAAAGCCTGGAAGATGGGAACAAAAGGAGTTCCTGCTAAGATCCAAAAGCCAGAAGCTGTCACTTCAAAAGGAGCTGACTCGACCACTTATAAATAAGTTTGTACTGCCATTAGAAAGGGGTCATCGCCATCATTCATCATCAACTGAACAACAGTGACCAACGACCCACTTTTCCTGAAGACCAGCGACTGAACTACAAACTATGCTGGACCCACGGTGGTGATTATCTCCGTCTTGCTTCCTACAGACACCCTTGCTTTTATTTTCTATCTTTTCTATCACTCGTCTTCCCTTCCCTATCTCCCTAAACAACTAGGATTTGTAATAAATGGGACAGGCTGACATTTGACCTGTTGTGTCTTAATCTTGCCATTGGTATGCATGTATTAAAAGAATCTCCTCTCACTCCTATAAATTGGAGTGAGGCACCACCCGCTCTCCCCTCCCTTCACACAATGCTGCACATGTAGCAGCAGCTGCTTCTAGAGGAGGGGAAAAAGCACTTGGATGTTACTGACAGTTGTCTTCTTGCTTTGCTTCTCCCCTCTGTAAACTATTTCCAGCACTCAGGAAGTGCTGTGGTGAATGCAGCTGTAGCGTGGTGAGTGCAGCCTCTCTGACTGCTCTTCCCAGGGAGAGGAGGGGCAGGGACAGAGTAGCCAGAGACACTACCGCTTCTTTTCCCTACTCTTTCAGCAATAAAATTCTGTGTTTTCATCCATCTGTCTTTAATGATATTTTTCAGCTCTGTGATCTGGGCATACTTTAAGTACTACTGCATAACTGTTTTCCACATGAAGATAGAGAGTTACTTTATCCCTCTGATCACTGGACTTGTTAAATTATTGCAAACTTTTTTAGTAATTAATCAAAGAAAATGATGATCTGTTCTACCGGAATGTCTTGTCAGTTTTTGTAAAGTGGCATTCAGCTTTGGCGATTAGAAAAGCAAAGACTGAAACAAACTCTGATTTGAGTTTGAAAAGAAACAGAGAGCCACTATGCCAAATATATCTTTGACAGCAAAAGAGGAAGGCAGAATTTCAGACTGTTTAATTTACTCAGAACAATTTTTTTGATTGTTGATATTGACTTCTGCTTACTCTGAATTTTGTATCCTAATAGATTTTCTTACAGGGATAACTATAATTATATGCATATAATTATATACATATTTCACTTTTTTCTTTCCTTCTTTATTTCATCATTTTCTTCCTACATTTTACCACTGAAAACACACTAATCCATTTTCCCTCCACACTCAACATCCACAGTCACACCACAGTCTGCCTGTAATCATGCCATTTTCTGCTTCTAAATGTGCTCTTCCAGAGCAGTAAATTTTATTCTCACTGTAAAAATAGGCTTTTCCAAGGCTTGTGGAAAGAAAGGACCTTACTGTAAGGTTATCATGACTACGAACTCATATAGAAGAACATCTGTCTCGTTTCATATAGCAGGAAAAGAGGACTGACAGAGGCCTTCTCTTCCTTGTTGTCCGCTTCTCAGCTGAGGTGACCATATAATCACTTTACAGCTTTCTGCAGATTTTTTTCATAGGCACCTGTGTGCATAACATGGAGAAGGGCTGTGTGCCCTTCTGAACATCCAACTAAAGTCATCTACCTGGACTTGTGCAAAGCATTTGACACTGTCCCTTGTGACTGCTGTCAACAGTTTACAGGCTGATTTGGCCCTATTCTGTCTAGTGGAGAGGAGGGATCCACAAATCCTCAAGTCTGGAAAGGGGAAAACAGGGGATAAAGGGTGGATAGATAAATGGACCCCAAAACAAAACAGCAGTGATGATCTGAGGAGAAACAAACTAATTTACTATATCAGATATCGGAATGCAAGATAATGCACTATAATACAATATAATACAATATAATTAGAATTGGAGCTAATAAATCAAATATAATGAGAGAAAGTGTCTGAAAACTGAAGGCCTTACACTAATGCTGAGATGATACGTGCAGTTGGGTTGAGCAGCAGGGAGGAGAGCCTAGTCTAGTGACCTTGTCAGGGGGTTCATCTCCTCTCTGAACACAGAGTGCTCTGGGGTATGCAGTTCTTCTCTTCTCGGACAGGCACCTGGAACTGGAGCATTAACTCTTTAACTCCCAGCGCACTACATGATGTTATGATGCGGAATATTGATAGCCAAAAATAGTAAAACCATGACATTTCACCCCTTGTTCCACATCACTGCATCATACTTAACATATACTAACAAAAAACAATAATTAATATGCATTTATCATACACACATAAATATATGTATACATGGAGTTACTGACTGCACTCCCCCAGCATCAAATCCCCTTGTGGTACACACTGAACATCCCACTTTTCTGCATCACCCACCAAGTGGATCCAGGTCCCTGAGCAAAAACAGGACCACAGAGAGGTCTGCCCTTTCCAGAAGCTGGAAGAACCCAATCCACTTTTCCCAACATGCTCTTTATGTGTACCACAGGGACCTTATCTCCCTCTGCAGTATGTAGGGATCTGGACTGGATAGGGCCATTTTGATAGACTGATCCTCTATTGTTGCCCAACCAGGTGGCTTCTTTCAAATGCTTCTCTCAGTGCTTAAATGTTCCTTCACCCATTGCTTTCAACATGCTTTTCAACAACCCATTCAATCTTACCAAAGGCTGGTGCATGATAGGGGACCAAGCTAATTGACAGCAGGAACTGAACAAAATAAGGATAGGAAAAATCACAGGCAGAGGCTCTTCTCAACATCACTGAGCAAAAGCAGGTATATATTAGAGTGACTAGCAGCTTGATACTCTCTCCATTTCTGCCTAAAAATGAATGAAAATGATTTTCTTCTTACAGAAAAAATATTTTTTATACCTCATCTGCTTTTTCTACTAAAATGAATACAGTGGCAGCTTATATGTGGCAGACACTCTCATCCACAGCTTTCATGGCATTGGGATAAAACAGCATTTGTAGGAACCATTTTGGATGATTTCTTAGTGTCTGAATGAGGCATAAGTACATCTGACCGAAAAACAAATGACCCTCTGTGGTTCAGTTCCATTATGACTTCATGGTAGATCCATTATGGCTTATTAAAAAAGAAGCACTTGAGCAAAGTAACCTACATGAAACCTTACATTATCCTGGTTTGTTTAAAGCCAAGTCTGCATCCTTCACAAGATGTATCCAGGTCCATGTTTTCAAAGATGTTTTATGTTCTGCACTTCCTCTGATTCCAACATAAGTTAAGTTGAACTTTACAGAATCACAAAATAGTACAGGTTGGAAGGGATCTTTAGAGATCATTGGGTCCAACACCCCCTGCTAAAAGCAGGTTCCCTACAGCAGCTCACATAGGTGGGCATCCAGATTGGTCTTGAATATCTCTGCAGGCTGAACAGTCCTAGATCTCTCAGTATTTCCTTGCAAAGGAGATACTCCAGGCTCCTAACTGTCACTCTGAATTAGACTCTTTCTAGGAGCTGATGAAGATGTGGAACAAGACATTATTTCCCCATGCTGTGTGTACTGGTATACAGGCACTTCCAGAAAGCAGAGGGTGAAGATATCCCTAGAGGGGTGAAAGATTTCCTGCAGGCATATCTTGAGGTTCTTGAGGCGGCTAGTCTTCTGGCTTTTGTCATTGGAGGCAGTTAAAGAACATTTGTTACTCTTATGGCTGTCCTAAATCCTTCTCCATTTGATTGCAATGGCATGAGTGTTGCCATCATGGACCCTGCCCCCTAAGTCCTTCAGTTTAAAGTGTGCCTCACTAGGTTAGCCAGCTTGTTGCCTCTTCTAAACAGGTGGAATCCACCGCACCCTACAGGATATTAATAGAAGATCCCACTATAGTAAAAATCAAAACTCTCAGAGTGGCACCAGCACTTTGGGTACCATTCTCTACATTAAATAAACATTTGAATTAATTAGAGAACATATATATGAGGTAGTGAGATGCCAGTGACCTACAGGGTTCATACGTACTCAAAACTTTGAATGTTAAAAGGAACAAATTGTAAACAATGAAAGAAAAAACTCAGAGGCAAGAAAACTGTGTAATTCTTGTAGTGCTGATGTGAACAAATTGATGGACAAATACCTATAAAGCAGTTACGTTGTGCAAATTCCTGCACTAACATAGAACAACCAGTGTAGCAGAGTATGCCATGTCAGTATCAGGGTATGCTCCGTGAATGATGATGTATATGACAAAAGAAAGGAATAGTAGAATTTTTTTGAAATTTACACTAAATCCTCAATATTTCAATGTTTAAAATGCTTACAAAAGCGCCTATGTATTCAAGTTTATTTGTTGATTCCTCTCTTTGCTGAGTATGAATTATGGTTACATACAAAAACTGTCAATTTCATTTATCCAATGAGCTGTAATCCTTGTTTGTTTTGTTTTGTTTTGTTTTGTTTTTTATGTGCCATAGTAGAAAATTTTGTGAAAACATCAGGCATTTGGTAGAAACGAAGCAGCAGAAGCACAAGCACTAAATCACTTTGAACTTATAGATGCTTTGTCTCACCATAATAAAGGAAATGTCAAATAAGACAATATTCTTCTACTCCTTAGGACTTTTTAGGACTCAGATTAGTATAGGTGCAGACGTTAGGACATTAGCTAACATGCCTGACTCTATTTTGTTTTAGGGTATTTTCTTTCCCATTTTTAGAAATAGTATGGTTAATACACTTAGGAAACAAACACAATACAGAAAAATGTTCCCAAACTACATTTTCATTTAAAACTTTATTTCTTATGTTTAGAACATTACTGGAAACAAAGAAGCTTGTAGGCACAAACAACTTAATATCCACAGTTTTTGAATAAAATATTTGCTAATGAAATCACAGTGACTCATTTTCATGAAAACTACATAATTTTATACGTTTTATATACATACAAAAGTCATGTGTTGTAAAGACTTATTTTGTCTAAACATCTGGGTGCTAAAATCCACTGCAGATCTTACATTTTAAATGTCATATCTCTTCTGTATGTTTTAAAATAGATTATTATATGAGTATCACATCCCCGAAGAAAACAAACTTCTAATAAAGCTGTGTATTTTTTTCATATTTTTTCCTGAATTAGAGAGAGAGAAAAAAAAAGATAAGTAATAACACAACAAATATATAATCTAGGAGTATAAACTAGAATAAAAATGCAAGGGTAAAAATAGGTCTATGTTCCATGAGCAATATTGCTTCTCTACTGGCCTTGGTTTGATACTTGTAAGTCTACAAAACAGTCCATGACCCATTATGTAACAGGAGAAGAATTAACTGGGAATTAGCAGAAATAGTCCTTAAATGTAATAATAACTGGCAACTACTTGGTATATTTCCTGGTTATACATACACTTTTTTCCTTCTATGAGGCACATTCAAAAAAAATGCCAAAATCCAAATTTCAGTATGCAATGTACTTACAGTCATAACATTTTGAGTCTAATTCAGATCTCCTGTATTCTACTTCTGCAAGGTTCTTCATCATGCAAATAGTTAAATACATACAGTTAAAGTAATAATTCTAAAAGGACTGTTTCTTTACATAGCCTTGTCTTCTTTCTGCTTCTGTAGTTACTCCATGCTGACCACTTAGGAGTGGACCAAGCACAGTGCCAGTAGGCACCAGTCTGTTAATGTCAGTGGGAGATCTCTGTAATGCTAATCCCTGTGTATCACTCACCACTCCCGAGTGTGGTCGTTCTTTTGACTTTCCAGTTCTGCTAGTGGATTCCAGTGCAGTGAAGATATGTAAATATCTGCTTACAAACAGAGTATATGTATAAACATGTAGAAAATATGTAGTAAAGGTAGTTTTGCATCCCTGATCTGAAATAGTGTTTGATTTACTGGCACACTAAGAAGAAGATACACTCAGCCATATAAGATATACCGAGCTTCTTTATATACTTTGGAAACTAAGAATCTGAAGAGGCAGTCTAAGCAAAGGCAGACAGCACTTGAGTGGGACTGGAGAGATCTGCTTTTCTTCCTGAGTCTGTCACTGCTGGGTAATTTATGAGCTCTTCTTCTCTTTGTGCCTCAGATTCACCACCTGCAAATTTAAGGTAATGATTCTGTCTTTTGTATAAAGTGCTTTGGAATTAATGGAGAATAAGCACTGCTTAAGAGGGAAATTTATTGCTAAGGAAGAGCCTTAGCCTTTTTTCTTTCTTCACTTTTCTAATGAAATAAACACAAAAACTGTCTTCTTTGAAATCAGTAGGAGGTTTACACTTGATAATAATGCTGCCAGAACCTTTTCTGAGTGAACAACAGAAATTCTGCTCCTTTAGAGACAGCATTAACAGCAATTCTTGCTCAAAGACATGTAACTATCACCCTACCTATGAAATGCCTACACTTTAGTAGATAGAAGATAAGCAGCAGCTTTGAGAGCAACAAGGTAGCAATTTTCAATGTAAATACTGTATTTGAATAGCTCTAAGACATTCATAATACAACAGCATGCGTATTAATAATACTAGTACTAGACTGCATTTTCCTATACTATGATTTTGACACAGAAGTTTCCTAAAAATATGTTTGGTTAGTTTGTTTATTTTAATATGTCAAAGCAGTTTGTAAAGTACAAATTGTCACTTGTACAGTTCTTGTGTGTCCTCTAAGAAATGTATGTGCTTCTTCTATATTTGATGTTATTTGCTATCAATAGGAAACAAACTTTAATCACTTCTATTTTTTTTTTTTTTTTTAAGAAAAAGCTTGAAGAGATATCCAGCAAAACTCATATTTTGGACATTTATCCCCTTTAAAATGTTTTAAAGTATCCCATGACAGAGTAGTTGAATGATTTTCTTTCCCCTTCCCTTCCCTTCCCTTCCCTTCCCCTCCCTTGCCAGACCGGGCCGCACCGCGACAGGGGGGGG
>NW_024884767.1:12256594-12396463 GCF_019232065.1 Centrocercus urophasianus
TCCTCTCCTCTCCTCTCCTCTCCTCTCCTCTCCTCTCCTCTCGTTTAAATGATGAATATAAAACCCCACTGACAATGTAAACACAATAAATCTAGCAATGTATGAATCCAAAACTATTCTATTTGGAATATAATAAAGGAAATAAGTTTTACTCAGCTAATCTGATAAACAGAGTAAAACCTTCCTGTTACTACACCCCACTCCAGCAGCAGCATGTGTTCAATAGTCCTCCAGTTCATTCACAAGTCATGGTGTCTGTTCACTTTCCGTCAGAACTGCTTGAAGTCAGCCTTTCCCACAAAGGCCTTTGTGGGCGACTCTCTATCCAGTCCTCCCTGAAGAAGTAATCTGTTGCCATATACACACTGTTTTTATATTTCCTGATGTTCCTCAACAGCAAGCATCTTCTCCTCTGAAATACCTTGGTGTCAAGGATTCCTGGATTGATGAGTACAGAGGAGATGAATCTCCACTTATGCTGCAGGGGCTGGCTTTTCATCATCTTTATTTCAAACACTGTATCATACAGGAAGGGCATCTCATGCTCGGGGAGGTAGAGAAAATCTCCACTTCTTTTAAGTGTGCTTCCTTTTGGTGAGAAATAGATTATTTGGCATATCTGAGATTATTACTTTATTCAAACTACTTAAGCAGTCAGAACTGAAAATTGCACAGAACAGTTTGTCCACATCACTCTTGAAGTGTATGATAACTTCATCCAGCATGCAGTTACATGCCCTAGCATAAGCATTTGCCTTTTTTTTTCTAGCATTATATAGTACTTTCCACTGTAGTTACATGAGAATATAAACATAATGATTTGATTTCTAAGCCTTCCACAATATGTTCCACGTGATTTTTCTTATCCTGAATTTTTCATTGGTATCTAGAGAGCATGATTCTTCCAATTGTTGACTGTTTTCATAGTAACAACAGTAACTCTTCTTTTTTTTTCAAATTCCAAGTATTTGTTTTAAAACAGATATCAATCAGTACGATCTGTTCTGGTTGTTCGCTGTGTATAGGCTTTACATGGGTAATATCAGAAAGGTGAGAATGCATGACAGACTCCTGTCAGGGCAATTTCACATGACTACACATTTGCCCTTCAGCTTCTCTTTCCTTTTCTGCTGCTTGCTTTTTTTACCATCAATTTGTAAACTCACAGTCCTGCGTTTCTCTAAGTTCAAAAGCTCTTGGAATAACTCCTTTACATTGTGGTTCAGCTTGGCAGAGGTCTCCATGAACGCACATTTCCACTTCTTGGCCATAGCTTCTCCTTCACTGCTTTCTACCTCTCTGTTTTGGTTCTCATCATTTTTGTTCCCCACCAGCATTATTGGAATGCTTTCTATATCACCTTTAATCTGACATATTTGTTCATAGATTGGTTTAAGTTCCTCCAAAGACTGTCGGCTGGTGATAGAGTATACCAAAATGAAAGCATGTCCTTTAGAAATAGAAAGACGTTGCATGGCTGGAAATTGATGGCTCCCTGTAGTGTCAGTTATCTGCAAAGTGCATATGCTTTTATCACAACTGATCACCTGCCGGTAGGTGTCTTCAATGGTGGGGATGTAGCTCTCTCTGAAAGTGCCTTTCACAAATCTCAACACCAAAGAACTTTTGCCAACTCCTCCAGCCCCAAACACAACAACCCTGTAATCATTGCTTTGCTCCGGCATGTTTCTCAGTGTGTCTGTTGTTCAGCTAGAGGGGAAAATCTAGGAAAGAAAATAGCAAAAAATAACGATATTAATGCAGCTAACTTCAGTAATTCGAATTTATATTTCCCAGTATGAGAAATAAACACGGTAGAAGTGATGTTATGCATGTTGCAGAGTTACAGTTTGACCTGGATAAGTAATAAACGAATATCTTCATCACTTATTTAAAATGAGCATTGTGATTTTAAGTTATATTCCTACTGGAATAACATTTCCAAAGCAAAAAGCTACATATGGGAACTGGTATTTCATCATGGCCATCCTGAACAAACTGAGCAGAAGTGAGACTGAACTCCTCCTTTTTATTCCAAAAAGTGTCTCAAATCATTGTTAAAACAGACTGCTAGATATGTGTATGACAGTCAGAGAATCACTGAATCATTAAGATTGGAAAAGACCACTAAGATCACCTAGTTCATCTATTAGACCATTACTCTGAACATGCCATCTCTTCAGCAGCTAGGGAATTAATTTCCATTGCCCCTAGACAACACAACTTCATGACTTGTAAAATGTATCTGCAGATTAGCTGGAGTACTGCATCCAGATCTGGGGCCCCAAATATGGGAAAGATGTGAAGCTGTTGGAGAGGGTCTGGAGGAGGGTCGCAAAGATGACAGAGGGCTAGAGCACCTCCCCTATGAAGACAGGCTGAGGGAGCTGAGCTTGTTCAGCCTGGAAAAAAAGAAGGCTGTGAGGAGACTTCATTGAAGCCTTCCAGTATTTAAAAGGGGATTATAAAAAGGAGGGGAATCAATTTTTTTCAAGGGTAGGCAGTGATAGGTCGAGGGGGAATGGTTTTAAGCTCGAGGAGGGATGTCAGGGTGAAGTTCTTTACAGAAAGTGTGGTGAGAGGCTGGAACAGCTGCTTACAGAGGTTGCAGATGCTCTGTTCCTGGAGATATATTCCAGACCAGGTTGGATGGGGCCACGGGCAACCTGGCCTAGTACCAGATCTGGTGGTTGGTGGCCCTGCCTGTGGCAGGGGGGTTGGAACTTGGTCATCCTTGGACTCCCTTCCAATCCAAGCCATTCCATGATTCTGTGATTCTGTTTCTTCGCCTTTCTGCCCATTGTATTTATGACTTGCCTCTTATGTTTGTATTTGAGGCATTAATAATATATTAATTCTCTATCACTCCAGAAGAGACAGAGAGACAGAGTTCTTTACATAATAAATACCTTCAAAAAGTTCTGAAAATGAACTGACTTGTATACTTCCCTCTACAGTAAAATTAGGTTAGAATATCTGGCAAGAATACAGACAGAACATTAGAATCCAACAGGGAACCCACCTACAGGAAGGGTCGTAAGGAGCATCCAGTGAACTACAGACCTTTCAGCCTCTGTATCAGGGAAAGTCATGATTCAGATTGTCTTGAGTACAATCACATGGCATGTGGAGGACACCTAGGTATCAGGCACAGCCACCATGTGTTCATTAGAGAGGTCTTGATTAACTAACGTCGTCTGCTTCAATTATCAGGGGATCCTGCTGTGGATGAGGGAAAAACTCTTGACATAGTCTACCTAGACTTCAGCAAAGCCTTTGACACTGTCCCAAAGTATTCTCTTGAGGAAGCTGGCAGCTTAAGTCCTGGGCAGGTACTTTGCTGTGCAAAAAACCAGCTGGAGGGCTGGGCCCAGAAAGTGATGGTGAATGGAGTTAAATTCACCTGGCGGCCACTCATGAGTTGTGTTCCCTAGGAGTTGGCACTGAGGCCTGTCCTGTTCAATGTCTTTATTGATGGTCTGGGTGAGGCTATTGTATGCTCCCTCTGTAAGTTTGTAGATGGCACCAAGCTGCAGGGAAATGCCAGTCTGCCTGAGAGTAGGAAGGCCCTTTAGAGGGATCTGGACTGGCTGCATTGTGGGGCTGAGATCAGGGAGATGAAGTTGAAAAGGATCAAGTTCTGGGTCCTGCACTCTGATTACAAAAACCCCAAGCAGCACTACAAGCGTGGGGCAGATTGGCTGGAAACCTGTGTGCAGGAAAACAATTTGGGGTATTAGTTGTCAATCAGTTGAGCATGAGTAGCAGTGTGCCAGATGGCATCCTAGATTGTATCAGAAACAGTCGGCAGCAGGAGGAGCAGGGAGGTTATCGTCCTTCCGTACTCAGCACTAATGAGGCCACACCTTGAGTACTGTGTTGAGTTTCAGTCCTCTCAGTCTTCTGAGTTTCCTCTCAAGAAAGACACAGGTTATGGTGTGTGTCCAGAGAAGGGTGACGAAGCTGGTGAGAGGTCTGGAACACAAGTCTTACGAGGAGCAGCTGAGGGAGCCAGGATTGTTGTTTGGAGGAGACTGAAGAGAGACCTTAAAGCTGTCTATAACTATCTGAAAGGAGATTGTGGTGAGGTGGAAGCTGAACTCTTCTCCCAGGTATCTATCAACTGAATGAGAGGGATGTGCTACGGGATTTTTAGGTTAGGTATTAAGAAAAAAACTGTCTTAGAAAGAGCAGTCAAGTATTGTAACAGGCTGCCCAGAGAGCTGATGGAGTTATCATCCCAGGAGGCATTCAAGAAACATGTAGATTTAGTGCTTAGTGGGTGTAGTGGTAATGGATTGATGGTTGGACTTTTAGAGATCTTTTCCAACCTCAGTGGTTTGATGACTCTATGATCATATAAGCCATTGCTGCTGGTAAAATTCTTCTCCTTTCATAATTGAAAGCAGTTAAGAAAAAGATACTCATTACAGATCTGTCACAGTTTTGGTTTTGTTGCAGCGTTTTCACCATGTTGCATTGTTAGAATTCCATCCAAAGACACATTGCAAATTTCTTTGAAACTTTTTGGCTAGATGTTTTAGAGCAGTGCTCATTTCTATAAAAAATCTTATCTAACTTGTTATCCAGAGCCAGAAACTTTGATCCAGTTCTTGAGCTCTTATGACATTCTACTGAGATATCAGTTTGATATACAGTACAGCATTTGTCTGATGCTCTGTGTTTATTTCCTGAAAGCTCTTCTTCCTCAGGCAAAATCATCTCATGTCAGTCAGATTTATTTATTTATTTATTCATTCATTAAGCCTAGGGAAACATTCCTGTATTCTCATGGTTATTATGAAAATCCAATGAAATTTCAGCAGTGCATTTGGTTCAAAACGTTACCTGAATGTAAAACAACAGTCCGTAAGGCTATCTAGTGATGATACCATTTTGCAGTGATACATGATGGAAGGTGGACCCAGCCTCAGTAGAAAATGCTGTTAGAAATACGGTGGCTTAGAGCATAGTTTATGGAGACAACAAGGGTGAAAAAGATAAGCGGGATGAATGAGGAGAGAAGAAGGCCTCTGAAAGGATTTTTTACATATCTATAGAAAAATATTTCTGTGGGAGTATTATCACAATGTTTGCCAATGAATATAGACTTACAGAATGGGGATTTTATGCTAATGGTATTTCCGTCTTTTAATGCAATGCAATATATAATTTGATTCTTTTCTGTTCTTGCTTAGACTTTCTTATCAATGAAAATCTTGGCATATTTGAAAGCTGAACAGCTTCAAAAGGCATTTAAAACAGCTTTTCATTGCAACATGAGGTTGTAGTGCATTTGGAAAGCACTTTTTTATTCCCACGCTGAACAAAGTGTTCTTTGAAAGCATGCTTCCTGATAATCAGCCAGTATAAATTGTGATTTCTTCACTGCAGGAATGTTGTAATGCTTGATTTACGTCAGTTCTGGTTTTTAGGCACACATTGTTCTTGCTATCTTTGTAAGCAGATATGAATATTTTAGTACTGTCAAAGTATTTGTTGAAATGAACGTTAAAAAAATAGATTAAATAAAATTATATTAAGTAAGACACTATTTACTCATAACTGTTACAACTTTTTAAATACCTTCCTAAGACAAAATTATAGGGAAACATTTTAGACCATAGCAAAATAAAGTCTTGAAATGCAAAGAAATCAGTTACATAACTTCAAAATAACAATATGCTGCATTTTGTTCAATGTATTTACACAGTGCCAGATTTCTTTGGGGCTTCCTCACTTGCATAAACAGAAATGATACCAAATGAAAATTTTACCAAGGGTGCACTGATGTTCTACTGGGTGTCACTTTCCGGTTTGTGGATTGGGTAATCTTAAAATTAAAAAAAAAAAAAAAAAAAGAATATCTACACTCAAGGTCTGTTTGAATTCATCTCTACTTTTGGCATGTTAGATACTTCACTTAATTGGAACTACTTTCAGATTTATTTATCTATTGGAGTATTTGGTAAAGCAGTATATTAATATTTTAAGTGCTTAGAAACAAATGTCACTGAGCAACCTTAGAGATACTGCATGTATGTAGATAGGTATTTGTTAATTCAACACAGAAATAAAAATGTTGAGAAAACAGCACGGTATTAAATCTCTATGGAACCCATACACTTTTATTTGATTTTTCTCCCCATCGTAACAACTGGTTTTGTTCAGTTTACCATGAATTTAATTCATCCTACTAAAGAAAAAATTACAATTTTATATATTAACTTTTCACCCCTTAATGCCATTGGATAGAGCTGTAGAACTTCTCACTGAAATGTTTCACTCATATGAACATTTGACTAAGTCTCATCTCTCAGACTGTTTTTTAAGAGCAGATGCTCTTTATGGGTATGACGTATGACTATACACGCTGTGGTGAACTTCTCTAGATGCCCACTACCCCTCAAAAAGAAACTTATTTTTTTCTGTATCTAACAGAAAGATGTGTGGGCTAAAAGATTTCCTTAATGAAGAAAAAGTTAGAAAAATACAGGAAAAAAAAAAATCAAAACCACAATTTCTCAAGTAAACGTTTGGCTCTAAACGCTTTGGGCGCTAATCCCATATATTATGAGATTCATGATAAAAACATAAGCATATAAAAGTACAAATTGACTCATAACAATGTGCATGTTCTTGGATGACTGTTTCTGTTCAGCAGAAAAAACTGTACAAAGATCAATGGCCCTTTTGCCTTTCCTCCTTAGCCCTCAATTCCCTCATATAAACTTGAGACTATTTAAACAACACTTCTGTAGAAACAGCATTATCAGAGATAAAGGGTTGATGACTTGTTAGGGAGTATATAGCTCCTACTGTTGCCTTTTCTTGCCACACATGTAGTGACTGCTGTCTTGACTACTGAGATAGTTCTGATGCTCTTATACAGACTACGTCATTCCCCATTCAAAACAATGTGGATTAGTTCTAATCAAGGATATCAGTGTCTGCTTTTCAGTCCATGCCTTGCATAGCGTGCTGTCCAAAAACACTATCAGTCAATGAAATACATTTTGCAACTGCTAGGCAAGAACTTGTGAATAGATTAATACAGTGGGTTTCAGGACCTGAAAGGATATCTGACAAATGGTTATTTAGTGCAGTTCTGTTGACAGTAAGGTTTCAAGTGCTAGGAAGAAGCCTGAGCTTTCACCAGGAATTGTCCACAGATCAAGCAGTTTGGAAAGCAGGAAGTAAAGTATAAATGTGGGATGTGACAAAAGAATGAAGATTTCTTATAGTAGTTTCAACATTTTCGCAATAATGTATTTGCTGTCTATGATGTGCCATTTGCTCTGTATTAGGAAATATTTATATATATTACATGTATATATACTGTAATGTGCATTTTCTTTAACAATTACTTTGCAAATCTGCACCTCAAAATGTTTACGAAACTGAATACTTTCGTCACTGAAACGTGTTACTTTTAAACAGGAAAGCAATTTCATTTTCGTATTAATCATTTTCCCAGGTTTCTGTACTTTCTATTCTGAAGTAAAAAATGTACCTAGAGAATATTATACGAGTAGCTTACTTTCAAAAGTCTATGTTTTAAGAATAAAAAATACTTTCTCAGTAACACACATCTGCATTCTAATGTTTGAGCACATAAAGAAAACTGCAATGCTTTTTCTTTGTAGGAATGTATTAGCAATTTGTGCTAGCCAGAATTTGATTACACATAATACCTTTTTAAGAACAAACAAAAGTTGTCAGTCTATATTTTCAGAAAAGAATTTAAAAATCAATAAAAGACAGTAATTTTCTTTTTCCTAACTTCACATTCATTTCAAGGTAGAACTACTGAACTTTTATTAAACGGGAAACATCAGTTAGCCAGGAACGTATTTGCACTTTTCACATGACTGGTTGCCTACACACAGATTTTAAACAGTGATGTTAAAACTCTGTGAGGATTTCATTGACACCTATCCTGAATCACCTTAAACCAATTCCATTGCTTGAAGTCATGATGAGGGAGATTGTATTTCACTGACACAACCTACTGCAGCTCTGCATCGTCAGAGGAATCAGAGGCTTATTCTGATCTCATAAACGTAAGTCTAACATTCAACTCGAATTTACTCAAGAGGAAGTGCTTCTAACTTCAGTGTGAGTGGAAGCGTATGTTTGTCACACACTGATACCCATTTTTTGACATTTTTGCATTCTTTTTATACTCATATCAGGAATGAAATGCTAATCAGTATTGTTGCTTGTGATGAAAGAAAATGTACACTCTTTCAATTTATACATACAGTGGAATTGTCACATGACCTTTTATCACTGCCTTTGCAACAATAAGATAAATTGTATGTTTTTTATTTTACTGCAACACGACAAGTGAAGTATTTGCTGACAAAACCTTTGTTTGAGTAGAAACTAAAAAATAACTTCCTGAATAAATTTTCCTTTTTTTTTTTTTTTTTAATGTTTCCTATAAGAAAAACTGTTCATTTGAAAAGGAGAGTAATATAAATGGCCTCATGCTCACATGCCATATGGAAGCTGATTAGTTAGTTATTACAGAATAATTATTGAGATTTACTGCAGCTTGAGAGCAATTCAATGTAATACCATCCTTTCGATAAAAAACAATACAGAGAAAAAAGTATTTGATTAAAAAGAAAATAAAGTAGAAGAAAAGGGAATATAGAGTTGAACGTGATCATTCTTTCCTGTAAGAGAATCTTTGAGCAAAAATAGTTTTTAATGTGATTTTTTAAAGCTAAGCCTGGGGGAACAGAGTACACTCTGTCACAATGAAAAGGTGTGTCTTTGATTTTTATATGTGATGATGGGATTTTTACAGGGGCAGATGTATTGGTGAGCATAAAAGTGAAGTTTTCAGTTGAAACTCAAATGAAACTAGGACCATCATTAATAGCAATTTCAGAATCGGCAGTGACAGAATAAATCTTATCCACCTTGGGAGGCTTGTGGGTTTTTTTGATACCGCAGACTGCAGCGCTGGTATAATAATCCACTTGGACAGGAGGAACTTTCTCTCCGAACTCCAGTCTTCCATAGAGACCTTTTCTGCATTATACGAAGGGGATATCATTTAGTCTGATAAGTATCAGGGCTTATGTATCTGCTCTAGTGCTAGAGTGGTTCAAACAGAAGTACAGCAAAACCTAGAAGAAAAATGTGCTTGCATTTGGTTTTGTTGTGGGACATGCAGTAACTGTGCCTCCCAGGTGTCTGACCAATTTGCAAAGAGATTTTTCAGTGTAAGCAACTTCCCGTGAATTGCAAGAATGGTATTTGCATTGAAAGAGACCTTCTAGGATATCAAATCCAATTCATTGCTGTTGCAGGCAACAATTTCATAATCTCTTCCATCAAGTTCCATCTGAAAAACATGCAGAACCTCTTTGTAACTTCAACAAAAAACAATTTCAGTAGGCTAGTGGTCTAATGGTTTGAAACCATCCATCCTGAGTGTACTCACACCGCATTTATACCCATTTGTTCTTTGCCCTTCACAGGGATGAAGACTGCTGTATATTGAAGCAGTCATTTTCCCAGACTTTCAGTTCCATGGGACCACTGATTTGCTGTTACATATTTGATGTACATATTTCATGTTTGGCTAGCTCTTCACACAAAACCATACAAATGCATTGTGCAATGTAAGAGGTATCATGAAACCTAAAGCTATTTCATAGTCCCTGAACAACGGCACAGATTCCGTTCCACGAGAACTAGGCTCTAAGGCGTTTTGTAAGCACAGCTGGGTCCCCCTGCAGGGAGCTCCTGAAACTGGAGTGAAGTCAGAAAAGGGGGAAAAACAACAGCCAAAATAATCATCTGGTCCAGAATTAACCATTTTAGAATGAAAACATTCCAGATACAATAAAGTATAAACCCTAGCAAAAGTAAAACAGCAATCACTTGTAACAGCTTCATTTATATGAAAAGGCATGTGAGTGCACACATCACATATGTGCAAGTATGTGCATTCATGTATGTGCATACATCTATGTGTATGATCAATCACACATAAAAACAAGAGATTTGGAACCTTTTTTTAAAATGAAACTTCAAATCTTATTGCTCAGCCTGAGCTCACCCAGCTGTGGCTGAGGGTTGCAGCATACAGAACACCCCACATTTTACAGGGGAGACACCATAAGGGGAAGTACTGTCATCTCTGAATTCATGTCACTTACTTGAGAATAGCCCTTTATGATTTATTTTCATTCATTCAGCTCAGAACCGCACAACCTACAGAGCAAACAAAATATTTTTCATCTGGAAGACGAATGGTGAAAAGTTGTGTTTGTTCCAAAGAAATCCACAACATTTTTGTGTTCTTTCCTCACATAAGGAAAAATGTAGCATTAACATAAAAATATTTTTAACAGAAAATAAAAATAAAATAAAAAAAACCCTCTCTTTACACCATTGTAGTGGCAGTGTATAAGTAGGGCAAAATTCAGTACATTCAGTTTTAACGAAAGGCAGTTCAAAAAAAATAGAAAGTGATTAAGCTATGACCAGCATCCCAATAAACAGAAAAGCAGTGCTGTTAAACTGGCCAGAATGCATGTTACAGGTTTCTGGCTTCCATATCAGCCCCAGCTTGTAATGTGCCATATTCTCTATCTGTGGTAATGACTCGGATCAGATTTTGCAGTTCTAACTCAAGCAAAACTCTGCTGAAATTTTTCCTGAGTGAGAGCTGTGGATTTTGGTCTGACAAGGTAAAAGAACCTCTACTCTCCTTGCAAAGCTATGTTAATGGATAAGGCAACGAAGACAAAAAACAGAAAGAAAATTACCTGTGAAGGAACAGAAGGCTGCAAAATTTCCTCAGTTTCTGCCTGTCATCACACCAGCTGCTGACCCTTTCTGCTGTGGGTTTTTCTCTACTAGGAAAGGGAACGCGTCTCAGTCGCAGGGCTGTCGCTCTATTCTCTCCTCCTCTGCCTTGAGTCCTGTGATGCCCGTTGCCTGCTGTCTGTCCCAGGCTCAGCTCTGCACTCTCCCCTGGGGCCAGGTGGGTGCTGCTGTTGGCTGGGCTGCAGCTTCACTCCTGCTTTCTGCTGTTACAGATGCAATAGTTTCATCCTCTGCTGGTGCTGCTGCTTAAATGGCGACTGCACAGCTCATCCAGGCTTTTAACTGCCACCTACTGAGTAACTGTGGAATATGTGTATGGATGCATATGTTACATTGGCTGCAAATTTCTGGCACTCTCCCCAGATGCAGTGCATTTTTACAACTAAACTTCAAACCTTTGAAATATTTAGTAGTTAAAACTGTAGTTTACTTTAATTTTACACTTTTTTTTTTTTTTCAAGACCATTCCTTTAACTTCAAAAAGCTTATAAAGCCTTTGGTCAAGCTAATCCTCAGTGGGCCTAAATCACATAGCTCCATCCAGATAAGTGGAGCTCTGCTGATTTATATTAGCTGGGAAATTTGTATTTTAGGTCCAATTTTTTTTTGCAAAAATACAGTAGAAATGAAGTGCTAAAAGCATGCCCTAAAAGCAGATGCTATACAACAGAACCCTTCTACATTTCAGACACTGGAAGCAGAGGAGATAAATTTTCTGTGTGTTTTCCTGAGAGCAGAGTAAAATCATTTTCTTGGGTTTTACAGTCAAATGAAAAGTGAGTAAGCACATTGATTTTTCCAACTTGAAATGCAATTTTTTAATGAAAAATCCGGAGACAAGTTCTAATACCTCCTTTAGCTGTTGATATCCAAATCACCTCCTAGCAATGCCCAGAACAACTTTCTATCTCCAGAGTGGAAGCAGGCTCTACACAACGTCTGCAAATTCCCTCACATGGATCACAGGCTATTCTGTGTGACCAAGGGGTGATGGCACCTCATAGCCTTGTGGCATCACAGTTTCTCTCAGCCTGCGCATACAGCTGAGCCAAGCTGCTAGCCTGGTGGGGAAAAGAAGCTGCCCTACAGCGATAGGTGGCATCCAGCACCAGGTATGGCAGTAAGGAGAGTATATGATTTTTTATTTGCTTGCTGTTACTGTGGAGGGAACCAAAGGTTGAGCAGTGAGCTCATAACAGCTGGTAGCATTTGTTAAATGCCACTCTTGGTAAAGGGAGGCTTTGTTTTGCTTGTTTTCATGAAACATTCATACATCATGATAATTGTTTTGTTTGACGCAGAAATGAAAAGGTTTTTCCTTTACATGTGCCTTTTGCAGATGTCTGAGTATTAGGTTGCTGGATGACCTGTCCTTCTAGCCCTGGGGAGTGATTTGTACTGGGTGCAGGTCTGGTATAGGCCACCCTTGACCTTTGTTCTGCAGGCCACCAGACGGCAGGCATGGGCCCAGCCATACCCCAACAGCCATAAGCCTACTGAAGCAGCCTTCCAGCACAGCCCTACCTGAACAATAATCTAACCCTGTGCGCTCTGAGGACTGGCTAATACTGAAAGCAAAAAGTGGAGGTATTATAAGACTGCAGTTACCGCAACAAAGCAAGGCTTAATCTACAGACTCTGTAATATTAGACAACAGTTTGGCTTTTTCCTGGTACTGCCCATGGCAGCATGCATGTAGGATCTCGCTCTGCTTATTCCAGAGTCTACAGTATGCTTCTGAACTATAAAAAATACATCTTCTCAGTGATTTGCAGGTAGAGGATCTCAGACCTCAGCAAGTATACCCTTACTACCAGTGCATTTTTTAACTTGCCTGAAAAGTGTGAGAAGCATCTGATGAGCACTAGAGTCATAATTTGCAACAACTTTCACTCATTTGATTTACACCACTAGTCAGGGAAATTCTAATTCTTGAATTGTATCCCAAAAAGACAGATGTTCAAACCTTCAAGACTATGTCTTTTAAAATCCTGATCCTTTCTGAAATACAATTTACGTCAATTGCAACTATCAGCATAGACTGCTGTCATTCTACTAACATGTCCAAAATAAAGAATTCTCTCATTGGCAGACACATCTCTGCTGGTATATACATGCTCCTGTTAAGCAGCTTTCAGTCAGGCTCTCCTCCCACTGCAATCATGGTGAGATTTTTCTGAGCACAAGTGCAGTGCTAAGCTTGCACTGTAAAGCCCTGCAAGGGATATAGGCTACTGCAAAAGTAATGCTTCCTATTTATTTCTATGGAAATTACAAAAGATATGCAGAACACGTTAATGCTGTTTGATAGAGCACATTCTTGCTACAAAACACTACTTTTCAGCATAGTCACCAGCATTTGCTACACATTCTTGCCTGTGACCAACAAGAGTCTGCAAACTGCACTTCCGAAAATGTGTACCACTGGAGGTGACCCACTGCTGCTGCCACAGCAGTGTCCAATGCTAAGACCTTACTCTAGACTGCAGGGGAACCACTGCAGCAAACTGAGAGAGTCAGTGAGAGGGAGAGTAGCTGGTGTTCTGCCAGGAGCTCCAATGAAGTCCTCCGGGAATGCTGTTCCTCCCCTTCCCTCCAAGAGCCTGAAATGCCAAAAAAAGGCAGTCCACGGAACCAGAACATTAACTCTTTAACTCCCACTCCCACCAACAACAAAAATCACAAAACCACAACGTTCCACCCCTTATTCCACATCACTGCATCATGCTTAACATATATCTATACACAAACAAACAGTAATTAACATGCATTACATACACACATATCTGTATACATGGAGTTACTGATTGCACTCCCCCAACATCGAATCTCCTTGTGGTACACATTGAACATCCCACTTTTCTGCATCACCCACCAAGTGGACCCAGGTCCCTGAGCAAAAACAGGACCACAGAGAGGTCTGCCCTTTCCAGAAGCTGGAAGAACCCAATCCACTTTTCCCAACATGCTTTTTACATGTACCACAGGGACCTTATCTCCCTCTGCAGTATGTAGGGATCTGGATTGGATAGGGCCGTTTTGATTGACTGATCCTCTATTGTTGCCCAACATGGTTGTTTCTTTCAAATGCTTCTCCCAGTGCTTAAATGTTCCTCCACCCATTGCTTTCAACATGGTTTTTAACAACCCACATTAACGCTACAAATTGTTCGATCTTACCAGAAGCTGGTGCATGATAAGGGATGTTATAAATCCACTCAATGCCATGTCCTTTGGCCCAAATATTTACAAGTGAATCTTTGAAATGGGTTCCATTATTTGACTCAGTTATTCCTGGAGTGCCATGTAGCCACAGGACTTGTTTCTCCAAACCTAATATGGTGCTTCGGGTGGTAGCATGGGGTACTGCATATGTTTCAAGCCACCCAGTGGGTGCCTCCACGATGGTAAGCACATGATGCTTACCACTGTGAGTTTGTGGCAAGGCGATACAATCAACCTGCCACGCCTCCCCATATTTGTACTTTTGCCATTGCCCTTCTCCCCAGAGAGGTTTCATCCTCTTGACTTGTTTAATTGCAGCACACTTGTTACAGTCATTAATACTTTGCAATAGTGTCCATAGTTAAGTCTACCTCTAGGCTTCTAGACCACTTATATATCCCATCTCTTCCATGATGGCCCAAGGTCTCATGGGCCCACCAAGCTAAAATAACTCCCTTGTTCTGCCACCACAAGTCTATTTGAGCCACCTCAATTCTGGCAGCTTGGTCTACTTGATGGTTATTTTGCTGTTCTTCAGTAGCCTGACTGTTGGGCACATGAGCATCTACATGGCACACCTTTAAACCATATTCTTTGGGCAGCAATGTTTTTTCACAGTTCCGGAGCACAAATAGTTTTACCTCCTCTTTGCCAATTGCTTTGTTCCCATTGCTGTAACCACCCCTATAAGGCATTTGCCACCATCCACAAGGCAGTATAAAGATAAAGCATTGGCCACCTCTGGTTTGATGCTTCTTCTCCTTCAGTGGCCTCTGCAACTTGTCGTGTGGGGCTCCACACTGCAGTTTTCCATCTGCAATGCTTCCCTACAATACAACACGATGCATCTGTGAACAGGGCATATTTCTTTTCATTTTCTTATAGTTCACTGTATGGTGAGGCCTCTTTAGCATGCAATACTTCTTCTCCTGGTGATGTTCCAAACTTTTTGCTTTCAGGCAAGTCCATAATCACCTTTAAGACTCCTGAACAGCTGAGGTTTCCCATCTGTGCTCATTGTGTAACCAGCACAATCCACTTACTCCAAGTGGCATCAGTAGCGTGATGGGTGGAGGGAACGTTTACTTTAAACATCCAGTTTAGCACTGGTAGTCGAGGTGCCAGAAGGAGCTGCATTTCAGTACCGACTACTTCAGAAACAGCCCGAACCCATTCATATGTGGTTAAGATCTCCTTTTCAGTTGGAATGTAACAGTCTTCCAACCCTCTGTACACTTGTCTCCAGAATCCCAGGGGTTGGTCTTTCCTGAGGCTCTTTGTCACAAACTCCAAGTGGGAACTTTCTCCCCAGCAACAGTGTTCTTTACATCTTTTCTCATCCATGCTGGCAACAGGGCCACAGCATGGGCTATCTCCTGTTTAATTTGGTCAAAAGCCTGCTGTTGCTTATGGCCCCATGAAAAATTATTCTTCTTCCACATCACCTGATACAGGGGGCTTACAACGAGGCTATAGTTTGGAATGTGCATTCTCCAAAAGCCTAGTACACCCAGAAAAGATTGTGTCTCTTCCTCGCTCGTGGGTGGAGACATAGCAGTGATTTCGTCAATCACTGTGATGTAATGATGCCCATCTTGCCGTTTTACTCCTAGGAACTGATTTTCTTGAACAGGTCCTTTCACTTTGTTTCGCTTAATAGCAAAACCAGTACGCAGAAGAATTTGGATTATTTGCTCTTCTTTCTTAAAAACTTTCTCTGCTGTATCTCTCCATACAACAATGTCATCGATGTACTGTAGGTGCTCAGGAGCACCACCCTGTTCTAGCATGGCTTGGATCAACCCATGGCAAATGGTCAGGCTATGTTTTCACCTGTGAGGCAAACAGTTCCAGGTGCACTGGACTTTTACCCTCCACTGAACTGTGGCCTGCATTCTGTGGCCAAAGGAATGGAAAAGAAGGCATTAGCAATGTCAATGGTGGCATACCATTTGGCTGCTTTTGACTCCAGTTCATACTGGAGTTCTAACATATCTGGCACAGCAGCACTCAGTGGGGGTGTGACTTCATTCAGGCCACGATAGTCTGTCAGCCTCCATTTTGCACTGGCTTTACACACTGGCCATATGGAGCAGTTAAAAAGTGAGTCAGTTTTGCTGATCTCTCCCTGACTCTCTAGCTGATGAATCAGCTTATGAATGGGAAGCAAGCAATCCCTGTTTGTGTGGTACTGCCATCTGTGCACCGTTTTTGTGGCAATTGGTACCTGCTGCTCTTCTACCTGTAGTAACCCCACAACAGACAGATCTTCTGACAGGCCAGGAAAAACGGACAGCTGCTTAACGTTGTGTGTATCTACAGCAGCAATTCCAAAAGCCCATCAATATCCCTTGGAATCCTTGAAATGCCCCCCTCTGAGATACAGAGTACCTCGAGATACTCTCTATACCGAGTATGCACAGTGCCTCTGGCCAGTCACTATAGGATGCTTCTGCCAGTCTTTACCAGTGAGGCTTATTTCTGCCTCCAATACAGGCAATTCCTGACAGCCCCCAGTTACTCCAGAAACATAAATCAATCTTGTCCCTTTATAACCCAAGGGCATCAGAGTGCACTGGGCACCAGTGTTCACCAGTGCCTTACATTTCTGTAGGTCTGATGTGCCAGGCCATAGAATCCATACAGTTCAATACACTCTACTATCCCTCCCTTCCCCCGCCCCCAACTGAGAGCAGAGCCCCCTCTATTGGTTACCTACAATAATGGGATCAATTTCAGTGGTGGTTGATCTGTTTTGTAACTCTCTCACCCATGCTAGTAGTGCAGGAGTGAGTTTGTTATGCTACTTCTTCATGTCCTCTCCATGCTCTTGTAAGCAGCTCCACAGGGCGGCATGTGACATAGATTTACTGCTGTCATTTGCTCAAGTGGAGAGGTGTTTGCCTTTAATAGCTGAGACATTAATCAGTTCAATCATCTCTTCCAGCAGTCACTTTTGATGATCCTGGTCTTTATCATGTGTTTCCGATACCACCACGGGTTCATCACAATTAATCAATAGGGACGATTCCTCCAGCATGCCATCTTGTTTCTTCTCCATTTTATCTATCATCTTAGCTACTTATCTAGTCTTTCTCTTACTTGGGAGACGGCTGAAATAAAAGCATGGCAGGGTGGTAGTTTTTGTTCAGTGAAGTGTAATATTCAGTTCAAAAACTGGTGGTCTTGTTTTGGTCCTTGTACCTATCAAACATTACTACTAGTGTATTGGCGTACCTTTCCGATGCTGTTCTTGTGAGCTTCAGCCATATACCAGGTGTATTTCTCACTCTCTCAGGATCGTGGTTCTGGCGTGGATTGTTAGGAACAAACATGGGATCATACAACATTTTCACCATAGCTGTTTTTACCAAATATTGAATGCCTTTCTCAGCACTATTCCATTTTCTCATCCCAGTCTCCAGATTGTCTTTCAAGGGATATCTTTCCTTCAACGGCTGCTAACACTCATTCTCAGAGGATGGTGGCTCTGTTTTCCAGACATCTACTAATCCCTTTGTCAATAGCTGAGTCTCGGGCAATGCCTCCTAGTTGGTGAGCTTCGTTACCATGTAGAGACACACTACTGGCCTGCTGTCCCTACAGTGAAGCAACCAGGTGACAATAGTTTCATTCGGGTGCGTGTAAACTCCTGTCTTGAGTCTTGGATTTCAGTCATCTTCAGAGGTCACGAATAGTGATAACAGTGACTCCCTCCTCCTACTCTCTTCTCTGCGTCTCTTAGTTTTCTCAGTTGCCTTTCTCAGTGATGGTGGTTTTGGGGAGGAACCCCTTGCCTGGATCTTCCTCTACTTCCTCTGCTTCTTCTTACCATTCTAGACATGAGGACACCCGTTTCCATTTTTGCCCCTTCAGGGGAAACTGACATTGATACTGGTGCTTCTTGTGATCAATTGAGTTTGACTTGGAGACTTTCTTCTTTGTTTGGATCTCAGTTTGGAAACTCTTTCTCTCCAGAATAGTATTACATAGAGCTTGGTAATCACAAGCCATGCCCCACATAAGCCATTCCTCCTCAGATCTTCCTAAGCCGCACCATCCCTTGCTCAAATTCTTGCATAATTTCTTGGGATCCCACAGGTGTTCAAGAGAGAAACTCCATGACACTGGCGATCCCAACACTTCTAATCTCTTTCCTAAACCTCTCCACATTCCCTAACACTCCACATTCTCTGGTTTTGGGAAAAACTTCCTCCACATAATGCAAATTACCATTGCAGAGAATACATTCAGAGACTGATAACACAGTCCCTGAGGTTCTAGCCATTTTGAGGCTCAGCCAGCCCTGGCTCATGACTAATAAGGCAAGGCACCTGCGGGCTGTGCGCTCCAGGAGGGTGAGAGAAGGGGAAGGGAGATAGGGAGGTAGATGGGTCTAAAAAAAACTGAACAAGAAAAACAACAGGAACAATCTGAGGTGGAACAGTAATTTACTAACAATTTTTTACAACAAAATCAAACGAGATGAGAGACAAAAAGTGTCCAATTCTAAGATCTTACTCTAGACTGCAGGGGAACCTTGTGCTTTCTCTGCAGCAAACCAAGAGAGTCAGTGAGAGGGAGAGTGACTGGTGTCCTGCCAAGAGCTCTGCATTTCTTCCTCTGCAAGCAAAGTCCTCTGGGAATGCTGCGCCTCTCCTCCCCTCCAAGAACCCAAAATGCCCCAAAGAAGCAGTCCATGGAACCAGAACATTAACTCTTTAACTCCCACTGTTTTACATGATGTTATGATGTAGAATAGCAACAACAAAAATCACAAAACCAAAACACCACTGCTGAAATGTACCACCCACTGCCTCACTGTGCTCACATCCACTGGTTGGCCTCCATAAACATTCAGATGAATGGCAATGGGTGCTATTTTTTTCTTCACAAAGGAATTCAGTGACACACCTTTGCTTTATGTGCACTTCCACTTCAAATGCCATTTTGTCAGACTGCCCCTGTCCTGCCATCTGTCACAACACAACAAAATGTAACAGAATATTGGTGGAAAGTTTTAGTCTCTACTTCTGTACCACCATCCACCTCTGACACTGTGGGCCAATATGATAAAATAGAAGACATTACTTTCGGAACAACCCATGTATTTTGGTGTGAGATTTCCCTTCCTACCTATGCTGAAAATGAGCATGGTAACTTTTGCCCTCAGCTATGGCTTTGTGATCTTTGTAAGCACTGGCAGTGTTCAAGAGGTGACTGGATGAGGTGCTGCAAGATATGGTTTAGTAGCTTGTGGTAGCAATGGTAATGAGAAGACAGTTGGACTAGATTATCTTAAAGGTCGTTTCCAACCTTGTGATTCTATGATTCTGTGAAGTACAGCACAATCCCAGCAAATTCCAAAGGCCTAACCTAGGCCAGAAACAGCAAGATACGAAATTCCCCACCCCAGGCTGTGGGAAGCACATTCCATTTCGCTGGGTGCCAGCTCTGGGCAGAGGGGATGCAGCCTCACACAGGCAGCCATGCAGCCGTGTTTGCACCTCAGTGCCTCTTACAGGTTTGTGGTTTGCGGAACTACAGGGATCACAGAAACAACATTGTGTCCTTCAACCTGACATGCAGTCAGTCTTGTTTCATTAGTGCATTATACCCCTCACAGTGCTGTTCACACTGAAGAAATGCCCTTCCTCAAGGACCTCTGTGGTAAAGTCCCAAAATACATTGTGCTCCATGCACTGCTCAAAGCAAGGGAAAGTGGAGAGGGCAAGAGTACAAAGCCCTTTGAGACTATTTCCATAAAACCAACATTGTCGACAAAAGCCTCATGCATGCTACATGATTTTTGTGGTTCTGTACTGCATATAAAAAAGAAACTTCCTTAGTTAGCAAAACATGACCTGTCTAAAGATTGAATGCACATCTATCATGAAACTACACACGCACTGAAAAGTATTTCATTACATTTCTAAATTATTAAGAATTCTCTGAAGCAAAATATAGCATTTCTATTTCCATAACATCATAGAATCATAGAATTACTCAGGTTTGGAAAAGATCTTCAAGATCATCAAGTCCAACCACAATCTAACCATACTAAACTAACTCTAACAACCCTCGACTAAATCATGTCCCTGAGCATCACATCCAGGTGGTTTCTAAACTCATCCAGGGATGGTGACTCAAACACCTCTGTGGGGAGCCTATTCCAGTGCTTAACAACCCTTTCTGTAAGGAAGTTTTTTCCTGATATTCAACCTAAAACTCCCCTGGCTCAACTTGAGGCCATTTCCCCTCATCCTGTCACCTATCACCAGTGAAAAGAGACCAGCCCCACTCTCACTGCAATCATCTTTCAGATATTTGAAGAGAGCAATAAGGTCTCCCTTCAGCCTCCTCTTCCCCAGACTTAACAGCCACCGTTCCTTCAGTCTCTCCTCGTAGGGCATATTCTCTGTGACCTTCACAAGCCTTATTGCCCTTCTTCGGACCTGCTCCAGCACTTCACTGTCCTTTTCGTATTGAGGTGCCCAAAACTGAATATACTTAAGGTGGGGCCTCATCAGTGCCAAGTACAGGGGCAGGATTATTTCCTAGTCCTGCTCACCACACCACTCCTGATACAAGCCAGGATGCTGTGGGCCTTCTTGGTCACCTGGGCACGCTCCTGGCTCACATTAAGCCAATTTTCTATCAGTACACCAAGGTCCTTTTTTGTCAGGCAGCTTTCCAGCCACTCCTCCCATGGCCTTTAGGGTTGTCTGGGGTTGTTGTAACAAAATGCAGGATCCAATACTTGGCCCTACTGAAACTCATACAGTTAAGCCCATCGATCCACTTTATCCAGGTCCCTCTATAGTGCCTTTCTACCCTCCAGCAGATCAACACTCCAACTTGGTGTTGTCTGCAAACTTGTTGAGGGTGCATTAAATTCCCTCGTCAAGATCATTGATAAAGATGCTAAATAGGAGTGGTCCCAGTACCAAGCCCTGGACGATACCACTCACGACTGTTCGCCAACTGGATTTAACTCCATTGACCGCAACTCTTTGGGCCCAGCCATCCAGCTAGTTTTTCACCCAGCAGAGTGTATGCCCATCCAAACCATGGGCTACCAGGTCCTCCACGAGGATTTTTTTGGGGACAGTGTCAAAGACGTCACTTAAGTCCAGGCAGACCACTAAGTCACCTTGTCACAGAATGAAATCAGGTTTGTTAAATAGGTTCTACCATTCATGAACCCATGCTGACTGGGTCTGATCCCCTGGTTGACCTCTAATTGAGTCACGACGGCTCTCAAGATTACCAATTCCAGACTGACGGATCTGTAGCTACCAGGATCATCTCTCTGGCCATTTCTGAAGATGTGAATCACATCTTCAAACTTGTATGAGCATCCATCACACAATATATTGGATATCGGTACCTATAGCAGTCTTCTCTCTCGCTGAATAATATTCACCATAAACCCTGCACGTTTATACCAATTATAACAGAATATGCGTGCACAGCCATCATATCACGTTTTCACTTGCAATGCTTCGTAAGATCCCTACTTGCCATATGCTTGTTTGTTAATAGAGAGCAGTCTGAATCTTGCTATTGCTTTCTTCATCTGAAGCTGATTGGTTGATGTATCAGCTGTAAGTATTCTCTATTAATTATCTGAAGTGCAGAAGACAGAAGGTCTTGGCATTTTAAGTACAGACAACATAATACACCCTTTGCAAAATACATTAATTGTATGTGTTCAAGGTCAGAGTTCCCAATTTTGTCTTCAGTACTTATTGTTGCCTATTTTAAACTGGAACTTTCATCATAGGTTGTCTTGACATCGCTGATCTAGTTGGTACCCAGATCCCTCAATTACAACAACTGGATGTGAACAGTGAGAGATGAAGAGCCTTCTATCATTTTCCACATTGCTGCTCCCAATTGCTTTTGGATTTGTATCCATGTGTGTTGGGGACCTACAGGCCACTGACTGAAGAATTATCCTGGGATGGAACAAAGTATTCTGACAGTTTTAAGAGAAGTGTTTTGCTTTGTTTTATTTCGTTTTGTTTTGTAGAGAGAGCTGACCTTGCTGGTTTGTCTTGTTTTTGCAAGAACTTGTTTTGCAAGCAGCTATACCACTTGGGCTCTGTGTCACGCACTGGCCACACAGGTACAGTGTGCAAATGGAAAAAAACATGTAGACCCTGGGGAGAATAAAGCTTGAGAGAGGCTTTGGTGGGAGAGAAAGAAGTGCACTTTGAATCAGGGGATTTCCTGCTCTACCTGCTGAATCCACTGATGGCATGTTCCTCCTCTCTCCTTTTCAGCGTTTCACCATCTCTCAAGGGTCAGTAAGTAATAGTGCACTTGCTTAGAGAGTTTCTGCTTGCCACTTACTGGGATTATCTAAAATGGATGCCTGTGTGTGTGTATGTATTGAATAAAACTTGTAACCCTCTGTGATGCTCTAAGTGTGTAGTTTGCTTCCCTCTTGTCCTGAGACACCCTGTCTCTCAGATCGAAATGTACCCTGAAACACCATGCAAAGAGTAGAATCAGAGTACCAAAGCAGGAAGCAACAGGGAATTGCTAATTAGGCCTGAACATCACTAATGTGATACTCTTCTACTATTAAAAGTATAATTTCTCATCTTTTTTGCAGAAATGTCCAGGAACAAGAATGACATTTGTCTGGAAGTCCTATAGTATGCACAAAATTTGCACATCGTAAGCAATTCTCTGATTTTTGCAGTATATCTGGAGTATCAGCATGACTTTTCATCTTCTCAATTCTTGTCTAATATAAACTCTCACTTCTGCTAACTAGATTAGAAGCAGTTGTATTTTGATGTTATCATTGTATCCAGAGATTTTCACTGTTGGTATTCATCTCTTTTCTTGAGGATGTACAAAGTATAACAGAACCACATAGATGCCAATGATATCATTTTAGTTGGGTCTTATGGTTTTCAAGTACTACCTACTGGTTTTCTCTCCTATCCACCATTAAATGTTAAATACTACAGCACTATTTGGCCCAGTGTATAAACCTATTAGTACCAGTATTAGTGAGAATTTATTTCCTGAATACGTGCTGTGAAGCAAGGTTAAGTGCATAATAGAAATGCAAAAGCCAGTTTATAATACGTCTGGTAGATTCCTCTGTGTCACTGCCTAATATTATGCCATATTTTAATTGAGTTTCCATGAAAATGACAGGAATGTTTCTATCTCTGCCTTATGTTATGGTGATACTTTGGTTTCCTTTATGGTTCTTGCTTCATATTTGTCTATTAAATTTCTTAATATTTTAAGACTTTTTGCAGGGTCAATCCACCTATCCATATCTGTAGATAACGCTTTGGCACTAGTGACACCTGATGATTTTCACCACTTGCTGCATTTTAATATCATCACTATGGACTCACTTGCAGAAGCCAGCAAGTCAAATACATTAGTTGTTTTTACAAGGACAGCCTCTCTTCCCAATGGTTCCTCATATCCTTCAAAGTAAATGATCTTGAGAGAAACTTTTAGCCACATAAAAATGTGGAATTGGCACAACTGAAAAGAAGAACATGATATGCATAACTTCTTTCTCCTGAATTATCATATTCAACAGCTTAATTGGAAAACAACAACATCAACAAAACCACCACACATCTTTTATTCTTTATTTGCTATTAAGGACCTTAAGGAGTGCAAAGTGCAGGTTTTTCACTGGAGATGATGAACTTCAAAGCCACTTCACAGTGTTAGCCAAAGTATGAGGAATAATCTTCTAAGGGATAGCGTGGTGTAAGCAAAATGTCTTGTTTAATATGTAAGAATTTATCATTCTTATATATTCATTTGGAGGAAGTACCCTTCTGAATAATATTTCAACAAAGATATTCTATTGATATTTACATTTTTCTCAAATATCTATCAGCTCATAATCCAAACACAGATCTCTGTCCTCATACAAGCAAAGCTGAAGCCCAGAGAGGTGAACTTTTTTGCACAAGGTCATCTAGTTCCACAGTGACTCTTGAATAAGGTAGACCCTGCTGAGTCTTAGCAGAGCTTTCTGCACACTAGCACCTCCTGTTAGTTATTTAGGTTTATTATGATACTGAAGCTGTGGCCTTAAGGACCAAGATATTTCAGAATACTTCTATCATTCACAAGCATGTTTCAGTCATTTTCACTGGATTTTGATGATACATCTTCACTGCTGGTCAAGGGAGTAGAAGCAGTCTTACTGTGGTTCCATGGATGAGAGTAAACTTGCTTGTGTGGAGGGTCTCTATGACAAGAGTGCTTCTATATTTGGAATTGAGTCATTAGTAGCTCTTTTTTGGATATCTGTGTATTTCACATGACAATGGTAAAGACACAGCCTGAGTCTGTGACATAGAAAGATTAACAAAAATCATAGGATCATAGAATCACCAAGATCAGAAAAGACTTCCAAGATCATCCAGTCCAACTGTCCACAGACCATCAATATTTCCCCACCAAACCGTGTCCCCACCAAGCCAATTTACATATTGCTTGAACACTTCCAGGGATGCTAACTCAACCACCTCCCCAGAGAGCCCATTTCAGCACCTGACCACTCTTTCAAAGAAAAAAAATTTCCTAATATCCAACCTAAATGTTTACGTCCCTGTTTCAATGCCTAGTCACCTACAATCTTTTAAGCTCCACAGCATTCATTAAACAATATGCATTTTTAGGAACCCCTAGACATGTTTCTTTTCCTTTCAAAGTGATTGAAAGTTTGCATAATCATCATTTGGTCACTGAAGAAATCCCAATTTTTTAGCTTATTAATTTAGGTGATTGTGAGGAATGTCCAGTATTCTACTGCTGGGAAAGCATGACTAATGAAGTACCGTTTCCAAAGCCTTAGATTTCAGAGAGGCAGTGAGGATGAGAAAGGAGAAAACTAATGAGTTCAGAAAACAGACATACAATAACATGTAAGGTACAGCTACCCTTAGTTATTGTCCTTTAAAATTCCAGGAAAAATTGTCAGATTCATTTCAAAACAGGATGAAAACAGTCAAGGCTGCATCAAGGTCCAATGCTTGATAAAAGGTCAAATGCAAACAGAAAATACAGCGCTGCTGCCTCCCTTCACTGCTGTGATAACACTTTTGGGAAGCCCTGGTACATAAATCCCTGCTTACTGGGCTGGATAATGTCATTAGTAGCTGTCTGCTCTGAATAGAACTGTGGATTACTGAGAATATGATGAGGCTTCCCACATGCAGTTCATGCGACTGTTCCTGAGTGCAAAATACAATTTTTCCTCTGTACAAAATATATCACTAACAGAAAGGCGAGGTACCTGTATTCATAAATTGTTCATGGGCATCTCAGAAATGGCCATTTATCACAGCTGGTTGCATGTTGGTCCGAGATGAAGATATTAGAAAAAAAAAAAAAAAAAAAAAAGTGTGCATCCTGTAGGATGTCACAGATGTGACTATAATAAAAACGTTCCCTGCTTGAAATATAATAGCCCTTTCAGTGTAATTTGAATGCCTGCTGTTCATTTAAATTACCTACTGCGTGGGCTGTGTGCCACTATACTGTACAAACATAAAAGAAAAATATATTATTTGCTTTTTCTAAGAAGAAATAGGGAATACTAATGTAGCACATTTTCATAAAAGTATAATCATGTTCATTTAAGTTCTTCAGAAAGAAGAAAAAAAAAAAGAAATTGTATCACTTTTGCAAGGTACTTACACACTTTGCCACTGTTACTGAAACATAAGCTTTTAATAATCAAGAATGTGGCTTTGTTCAGAGAGCTTTACAGGCCTCCCAGTACCTGGTCTACCACCTGCTAGATGAATGCATCAGTCCTCCAAACATTTCTCTTGAATAAAGATGGTAGATTTGGATGCAAGAAAGTGTTACTGCTTCAGTTCATTAACTCTGGGTCTTTTGGAGTATGGCTAAAGAACACAATGTAGTCTGCGTAGAGATACTTAAATCTGCGCCAAATAAGCTAGCTCCAAAATTAAAAACAGCAAACTCATCTCAACTCAGCAGTTTTCTCAAAGTAATTGACTCTACTGAAAATTGCAGTAAGATGCCTTCAGAGACATGCTTGTACTTCTGGACCTCTGCTAGAATCTTGAACCACAGCTACATGGAGGTATGCTGCATTTAGAAATGTCCAAAAAGCCCACTGGCCACACAATTTTAAACAGCTTTATTCCTGTACAGCAATGCAAACCTCTACACATACGTCGACTAACATTACTGCATACTGACTAAGTCACAATTAGCTGGATATAAATGGTATTTCTTAGAACAGAATTTGCCCTGAAGAGCCCACCTACCTATACAGATAGTTATGATTCGGTCATAGCAGTAGCACTCATTAATCAGAGTCTTTGTTTTTATACTGGAGCTTTGTGGACTTCCACTGAAGACAAAACTGGCTGGTAATTTTCATTATTTTTTTCCTAATAATAAACTGAATTTTTATACAGGAAATAATACATTGGACATGGAAACTTTTGTGCTCATCAGAGCTCTCTTGCTAATTTTGTAAAATATCTCTGGGCTGTCTCAAAGAAGCATGCTGTTTCTGTTGCCCTTTCTAGGGGAGATATGATTAAGCAATGTTAAGCCAAATCATCAGTGGATGAAAGCTCACCTTCATTGTAATTAGACTACAAGATATGCAAGAGCTAAGAACTGGGACCTAGCTGTTCTGTTCTGTAGCTGTTGCTGTCCTGGAACAAGAATGAATGCACATACATTCTGCCAAAATCAATTCCACAGGCAGAGACAGAGGGAATACACTTGCATTAACCACTACCACTTGATCCTTCTCTGAGTAAAATGATCTCACCAAGCCTAGCGAATGTTCTTTCCCTGCTAAATTTGCCAGTGTTTCACAGGTAAACCCAGTCATTTTAATTCACTGCTCTGTGGTTTTTGAATGTTTCATTTATAAAAAAATCTTGACATAATTTCAAGGGAAACTATGTCAGTGCACAAAATCTGGAAATAGGCCATACATTTATTAAAGCAAATTTTAGGCAGGAACATAGTATCTAGAAAAGATTTGCTTAGAGATGACTGCTAATCTGTCCTAATTAATCACAAAGGCTTCTCCTCAGAAATGGGAGCTGTTACAGAAAACAAGAGGGAGAGGAGTATTTTGAAAATTTTCACTGAAGTCTTTCACCTATCTCCAAGCAACAGAAAACAACAGAAGCTGTGCAGTTCTTTCAATTTGCCTTTCATTGTAAGAGGCATCTTTGTTCAGATTTGTATGCTTCTTTAAAAATATACTGGTTTCAGTGAACTTTACAAGGATTACCAGTAAATGTGACGACCATGACATTTTCACTAGGAAGAGAATGGTGCTTCCCAACACCACATGAAGCTGCAAAATCCAGTTCAAGGCTGCAGCTTCATTTGTGAAAACGGCACTTAAAGTAAGTCTTTACTTCAGTTAACTCAACATTTTAGATTTACATGTCTGCATGGTTTGTATAGCTTGTCTAAATGCAGTGTCCCTATTTCTCTCTATTTTTGGAGGGGCTTGTTTTCCATGTGCTATTATTTGCAAAATATCAGCATGTCCTGCTAATCTTCACAAATTTTAAAATATATGAAAATACAAGAGTTGAGCTTTTCACTAAATTTGTATTGACAAAAGATTATCTTGATAGTCACAGAATCACAGTATTACAAGGGTGGGAAGGGACCTCTGGAAAGCATCCAATCCAACCTCCTGCTAAAGCAGTTTCCTACAGCAAGTTGCACAGAAGAGCATTCAGGTGGGTTCTGGATATCTCCAGAGGAGACCCCACAACTTCTCTGGGCAGCCTGTTCCATTGCTCTGTCACCTGACAAGTAAAAAGGTTTTTCCTCATGTTTATAGGGAATTTCCTATGTTCCAATCTGTACCCATTGCTCCTTGTTCTGTTGCTGGGCACCATCAAAAAGAGCTTGGCCCCACCTTCTTGTCTCCTACCCATTAGGTGCTTATAACTTTCTTCTTCTTCTTCTTTTCTTTTTGTTTTGTTTTGTTTGTTTGTTTGTTTTTTTTTTAACAAAGATTAGCCCAGTGTTCAGTGTCAAACAATAACTGTAGCAGCAGACCTGAAGACTCTGTCACACTGTTTGCAGCCTGCAGGCTCAGGTATTGCTCTTCTTCCATGTAGCAAGATATGAAACTTATTTCTGGAGTGAATGACTGGATTTCTCATTAGCTAGGCATGGGACTGCCATTCCCACTCCACTGAAGCAGAAACTTTAAAAAAGCATAATCCCCTCTTTGGTCAGAACAACAAAAAATATTTTTAATCATGCTTTTTCATAGGGTGAACAAAATAACAGGCTGCATTGTTCAAACAGAATTTAGACTGATCAAAGAAACTTGTGAATTGCACTCTGGTCTTTAACCAGCTATTGTCTTTCAAAAGATAATCTGCACGTCCAGACTGTGGCCTCACATTATTGACAGTTGCTTTCCTGCACTCAGTACCCTGATCTTCATTGCTCACTTTTGAGTAGGACTGTATGCACTAGTGATTAGCACTCATAGATATGGAGAAGACATGCATGTTTGAAATACAGTTCCTAAATCCTGTATCAATCAGCACTTCATTGAATTCTCTTTATGACCTAATGCACTGGTGAAGTCTGTAGTAAACCCTGTTCTATCAGAAAGCAAATAAGCTTGAAACACAAAAGTCCATTACTTCCAGGATAGCTGCCTATGACCTTGTGGTCTGAGGTGCCTCATTTTGCACACTATTGGAATCCTTAGAATAAGTTTAATTGAACATTATGGTTCAACACAAGCTATATTAACTCTTTTTAAAAATCTGTTCCTTAGGCACTACTTATTAAGTAATTTTCAGAAATACCACATGCAGGCATTTATGTCAGAATTAGAAAGCAGGAGTTTGTCAATGAGATTCCCAATGTCTTTTTTTAAAGTTCATAAGTCTGTCTGGAAATTCAGAACAGAAGGCTATTCTGAGACAGGATTCAGTCACCAAAATACATTCCCCACTCATCAGGCACCAAAAAAAACCTTAAAAGAATGGTTCATATTGTACATGAGATTACATCTTTTTTTGAAGTTAAAAAAATCAGACTTGGCTATCTGTTGCATTTTCTGAAGATCTACAGTGCCTGAATAGCCAATGATAGCAACTTACTCTATCCTCCAGCATTGCAGTTTTTAAAATAAGTCTATTTCAGTATACCTCACCCTGAAAAAAAGTAATTCTAAGGGAGTACAACTTAAAATATTGAAAGAAATATTTCAAAAATATTTAAAATTGCTAACTTTTATGTGGGAGGATGTTTGCTTCAGTTCTAATTCTCTGAGAAAGGATTAAAAGGACAAAATACATAGCAGGTTTAAGTTTTAACTGTGGCTCTCTTGAAACCAGTAGTATTAAAATTGTTGACTCTGGCAAGAAACATATTTTATGAGATATGTTACGTAAATAGATCTTTAGAGATCTATTAAGACAAAGAATTCATCATTATTCAAAAGACATAGAATCAGGCAGGAAAATTCTGGTCATTTTACAATCTTTTTATCACAATTCCTATATCCGTAAGACTAACTTTAGCCTCTGGTGGTTTGGATTTTTTTTGCCTAACAATTTGTATCCTCTCCCACAAAATGGTTACTTTCAGCTAATTCTGTACTCATTTGGTGTCTCCTTTCACCTTTTTTCCCTAATGTCAGAATCCTGGCCTTGCAGGCCAGGACAAAGCAATTCCAAGCAAATAAATTAGCCCTGTTATTTCTTAGATCACTATTTTCAGTACAAGGATCTTTCAACTGCCTTTTCACAGAAGAACATCTGCGAAAGAGAGTGGAGCAAGTCATAACTGCAACCATTTCATTTTCAGCCCTTTACATTGACAGAATATTTCAAAGAAGTTTTCAGCATTACTATTATTAGTATTGGTAGCTAGATCTTAATCACAATACACAAACAAAAAGTATTATGTTTATAGTCCTTCGAAGGACAAAGAGAACCAGAATAAAAGTTAAATAATGTGTTTAACATATACCATGGCATTCTGTCTCTAATGGGCAGTGCAAAAAGTGAAGAAAATCAGATGACCACAGTTTTAATGGATGACGTAGAAAAGCCACAAAGCAAAGTATTAGAACTACTCTATTTGATTATTCCGCAGTGACTAATGAAGGTTAAATGTGTGGGCATCTGTATTTCTACAGAGAGAGTTTCTTCTGAAATTCTCTGAATTACGAAGTTTGAAATGACTTGTAGTGTGCCACCAACCAGGATCGTGCTGGATGTTCCACCAATTTCCATGTTTTTCAGAACAGACTTACTTCAGAACAGACTTCCTGTACTCTAAGATAGGTCAAATCCAGCAACATAATTTCCATATCCTCATTCAATTTCATTGGTTTATCTGGACTGTATTTTAATATAATGTTGCTCTTGTTCTCTGTGCATTCATGTCTGTATTTATGAACAAACAAAGAAACAAGTAAACATACTTGTAGTCTGTAAAATGAGACATTCCATTTAGGTAACAGAGCCTGTAACAAACAAATGTGTCTGTCAGAAAGCTATCTCTATAGTATGCTGTCACAGTATATTCAGACTCATACAAGAAAAAAAAAAACAACAAAATCCTAAAATGAAACAAGGCAAAACAAACAAACAAAACAAAACAAAAAAGCCCTTTCTCTTCACAGCTACCTAGTTCTCTACCTCTGTGTCAAAATGTCAAAATGCAAGGAAAACTGAGACATTTAAATCAAAAGATTTTGCCAAAATTCCCAATGCCTTGCTTATTCATTAAATACATGCTGCTTTTTTGAGACTTTCAGCTACAGTGACCTCTGAATCTGTGCTGACTACTGGCCACACAGCAGTGCTTGCTGTTATTTGTGTAGTGTGTGTTTATGTATTCAATTTCCTCAGGTCAACCTATAAAAAAATCCAACAGTTTGAAAGAGAGCTTCATGCAACTTCTAAAATGTATCCAGAAAATATAACTAACAATAAGGATCTTGCATTTTGTTCATCCTGTGAGAAAATTGTGACAAAGTGAAAAAAAAGAAAAAATAAGAACAAAGAAATAAATGTTTGTCTTTTTCTGTTTCAAGCAGTGAAAAACAATTGACATAACTGAATTTGAAACTAGTGAAATACTGCCAATCATATACTTCTGTTCACTAGTGAACAATTTCAGGAATTGAAAAACACATAAACTAACATTTACTGAAGGTTTGAAAATTTGAAGGTGTTTATGGTACAACAGAAAGCAAACATTTGTATGTAAGAAACTGAGAAGCAAAAGGGTTAATGTCCCAGCAGACAACTGAAAAGGAGGTTTCACACTTACAGATAAGGGCCTTGTGAAGGCAAGACCAAGCTTTTCCGGACCACTTCTCTTCTTCGGTGATAATACACAGACCTGTTGAATTACAGTAGGCAAACTAAGTGGGGGAGGGAGTGTTCTGTCAAACTAGCCTGTGCAACAAAGAAGGTGAGCTAACAGTCATTTGGGTGGGACAGAGTGCCTCCTGGCCCCTGAAGCCCCTCTGTTCCACTGACCCACTTCCAGAATTTCTCTGGATCTTAAACTGCGCTTGCACAGAGTTAGGGCCATTCTTCAGTCCCAACGTTAGAGGAGACCTAACCACCACCTGAGAGCCTGGACTCATTTACAACTAATGACTGAACTCCTCCTTGCAGGGAAAGTGTAAATGCATAAATGCAAAGGACTGCCATGTTGGATGCCTGCCCACCACTAGAGGACCAACCATGAATACCAAGACATCGCTAGATTGAAGGGTGGTGACTCCCATTTTTTTATCTTTACCTCTCTCCCTCTCTCTTTTCCATTTACATTAGAATGTAACACAAGGCATATTATCATTGCAAAGGAGCTTGATGTTTATGTCCACATCACATCTAGTTACAGCACTGAATTAATAAAACCCAGTGGCTACTGCTGTTAGCTACTACAGATAAGTGAATCACATAAGCACTTAGGTTGGCATACCTATATTATGATTTTTCAACCATCTCTTCGCAGAATCTGTCTCTTGCTCTCTTGAATTTCCACTGTTTGTTTGTTATTGTCCCTTCTCTCTCAACTGGAAGGACAGAGAAGTAGCAACTACTGTAGTGAATAAAAGGCTAATCTGTTATATTGTTAAAATTGTAAGAGTAGTTTGTGTAAGAGCACGAACAATGGAAACGATATGGGGTCACTAGGTAGGGGTGGAGTTTGGGGCATAGAATAGGTGTGGAATATTGTAATGAATTTCTAGAATTAATTGTAATAACCACTCCTTGTGCCATGAATACTCATGTATTCCCTCTATAAATAGAGATGTTTACCTGCCTTCAGTGTGCAGGCTAGGATGGAGTTATCCCCCTGCACCCGATCTGCCAAATAAAACATACCTGCTCTTCAACTATTTTGTGGTTATAGAGTTTGTTCCACAAGTCAGTTTTGGCAAGCCAGCCAGGAGACTCTTTCACAGAATCACAGAATTGTAGAGGTTGGAAGGGACCTCTAGAGATCATCGAGTCCAACCCCCTGCCAAAGCAGGTTTCCTACAGCAGGTCGCACAGGTCGGCATCCAGGCAGGTCTTGAACATCTCCAGAGAAGGAGACTCCACCACCTCCCTGGGCAGCCTGTTCCAGTGCTCCATCACCTCATTGTAAAGAAGTTCTTGTGCACATTTGTGTGGAACTTCCTGTGCTGCAGCTTATGTCGGTTTCCCCTTGTCCTGTCTCCACGTACCACTGAAAAGAGACTGGCCTCACCACTATGGCCCCCACACCTCAGATATTTATAAACCTGGATCAGGTCCCCTCTCAGTCATCTTTTCTCAAGGCTGAACAGACCCAGTTCACTCAGCCTTTCCTCACAGGGGAGATCCTCCAGGCCCTTCACCAATTTTGTGGCCCTCCGCTGGACTCTTTCCAAGAGATCCCTGTCTTTTTTGTACTGGGGAGCCCAGAACTGGATGCAGTACTCCAGGTGAGGCCTTACCAGGGCAGAGTATAGGGGGAGGATCACCTCCCTCGACCTGCTGGACACGCTCTTTTTAATGCACCCCAGAATGCCATTGGTCTTTCTGGCCACGAGGGCACACTGCTCGCTCATGGCCAACAGCCAGCTCTTTGCTGGACTGCAGGGCTGGTTGGACCAAAGGACACTTCTGGCATGTCCCGAAAACAATTTTTTCAGAGAAGACTCCCCAGGCCAACTCATCCACTACAGGGCAGGGAAAGAGCTCTGGTGTGGACCGGGTATACTGCAGGCACAGGGGACCCATAAGTTGTAAGGAGATGTCTGCAGGGTTGAAGGAGCGAGGGTGCTCCCCCTGAGGATGAATCCACAGATAACAGTTGGGTGATCGAGATTGGTGTGTGAGTACAGCTCTTGGAAGGGGGGTCCCACCATCTCAACAATCCCAAGAACCCTACAGGTATAGCACATGAGGTATCCCAAGAGAGAGGCCGTAATTCCCATGCTCGGGAATGTAAGCTTTGTAATACTTCGGAAAGATCATAGCTACAAAAGTGTGTCGGATCCATAGTGTGAATGTGGTGCAAGTGAGACGTAGCTAAGCTACTGGTTGAGTGAGGAGTTCTGATCCGTTGTTTTGTTCTCCTGTGAGGAAGACAGCTGGAGACTGTCACTGAAGTATTTAAAGTGGCTGGTCAAATGGGGAGAAGGGGGAGCAAATGCCCGAACTGGTTTTCTTTCTTTTCATGATAGGAAGTGTGTTTGTCATTGTTGCTTATCTTTGTAATTGTTAAGTGCTTTTGTTATAAAAATAATGCTTGTGGAATTCCATTTATAATATAAATGCTATTGTTGCTGGGGGACATTGGTTACAGCTCTCGTCCAGGGAATTCAGTGTTCCCGTGCTCTAGGGAAGTAAGCAGACTCAGTAATAAGTAAGTAAGAACTCAGCAATGGAGACTTTATAAGTGGCTGCTATATAACGTGAATGTTAAATGTTGGATCGAAAGTGTGAGTGGTGTTAATGTGAGATTTGAAAGTAATTGGATGCTTGTTACACCCTGAAAATAATTGCAACCCTGTATTTGTCGTTAGATGCTTAAACTGTAATATGGACCAGGAATTACAGTGGAACATAGGAGACTGGCATTTCTGTTGGGTTGTGAGTTGGGGTTTAAAGAGAACACATATCAGGTCTAACTGGTACGCTTGCTATAAGGTGTGGACTTTGGAGAACAATAAAGAATTAAAAAGATTTAGTATGGAGGGAGCACAAGGAAAGGAAGTTCCTAGGTGAACCCCACTTAAATGCATCGTGACTGGTGACATACTGCTGGGGAGCCTGGGGGCACCCTGAGCAAGAAAACTGTAATTAAATACTGTAATCAGTGGTGGTTGTTATATAAGTTGAAAGGCGGTGAAAAATTGCCTGTAAGTGGCACTTTTAGGTGAAAACTGTCCTGTAAATTGCACTCTGAATTACAATACCCTTTTACAGTTAATGTTTTTGCAGAGGGAGGGCAAAGGGGAGGAAGCTGCATATGCTGATAACGTTCTCCATCCTCCATAATCACCCTGAATGGCAGCCGGATTGTGGTATGGGGCCGCCCCAGGACCTGATGGTTGTAGTACTAGAAAAGGAGAAAAGCGGTGGGAGAAATAGGAACTTGAAACGCTGCTGTTCATCAGGGCAGTGTTGCACCAGACCAAACAGAGTCAGGGACTCTACGGAGTTACCGGAACATTTTCAGGCTCCAGGAGCTCCATGGAAGCAAAATAGCAGGAAAGAAAGAGCAGGAAAGAAATTCCGCTGCTGCTACCTACACCCCCACGTAGTCTATAGCATCGAAGACTAGGAAACTGCAGGGAATTATACAGGCACCTCTACGAGAAGCCATAGGGCCAGATGGAGAGCCAGTTCTTATTAAGGTGCCCTTTTCCTCATCTGATTTAGAGGCGTGGAGAGGGGTGCTAAGGATTATCGGAGTGACCCCACAGGAGTAACCAGGCATTTTCAGTTTTTGGCATTGCCCCGACTTGAGTGATATTCAGGTTTTGCTAGAGCAATTAACAAAACAGAAAAGCAGTTCATGCTAAAAGCAGTACTGGATTTGGCAACAGATGCAGTAACCGCTAAGGGTGAAGATGTAAAGGATTATTTTTCCCCTGCACATTGGGATCCAAGCCACACTGCAGACTGGAAGTCTCTGGAAAGATATAGAGAGTGGGTAGTGAAGGGAATGGAAAGAGTTGTTTCCCAAACCATTAACTGGTCAGTCTTGTATACCGTAAGACCAAGGGAACCAAGGGAAACCCCACTGAGTTTCTCGGTAAGTTATGGGACACTATGAGGAGGCATACACCCTTAGACCCAGGATCAGAAACAGGCATTCAGCAGTTCATTTCACTCTTTATAGAGTAATCAGCAGGCGATATCAGACGAAAGCTTCAGAAGTAAATTTACCAGAGAGCAGAAATTTGGAAAGTTTGCTGGATGAGGCATGGAGAATATATAGCAATCAAGGAGGATAGGAGAATGGATATGAAAGTGTTGATGGAAGCTCTTCAAAGAACTAGGGAAATGAGGTTTGAGAGGCCCCAGAGTCCCCCTAGAGATGTGCGTTATGTAGAAGGAAGGGACACTGGAAGAATGAATACCCCTTTAGGGGTTGGGAAGGGAAGGGAGCTTGGAATAAAATCCAGGCCCCAGTAGAAAGGAGTTGACCGGGACCTGGAGAATCTATCCTAGCAGATCCACTGGTTAAAATTAAGCTAGGGAAAGAACTGCGACATAGTGTGGGATTTTTAGTGGACACTGGAGCAACTTATTCAGTGTTAAATACTTGTCTACCTCCAGTAAGTGATGAATTTGTAACTGTAGGGGGAGCCACTAGGCAAACTGAAAAGGCTTATTCTCTTCACCTTAGAGTTGCCAGACACAACAAAGCCCATCTAGTTGTCTTCGCACAAGAAGCAGGGAATAGATTTGGGAGTTCTAGCCCAAAGCCTGGGGACCTATCAAAGGGCTGTAGCATATTTCTCCAAACAGCTGGATAAAGTAAACCGAGGGTGGCCTAGCTGCTTAAGAACAGTGGCTGCAGTTGTGCTGAATATTCAAGAAGAATGTAAATTCACACTGGGCCAAAGAATTACAGTATTAAGTAAAAGGAGGGTATTGGCTCTCACCACAGAGGTTCCCCAAGTATCAGGCAATCCTGGTGGAGGAGGATGATGTAGAAATTGTGGTGACTAATGCTGTCAATCCAGTATCTTTCCACAGCAGAATCTCAGGAAAACTGATGTCGTGTGACTGCCTGGAGACTATTGAGGCAGTGTTTTCCAGACAACCAGACTTGAAGGAGGAATTGCTGGAGGATGCTGAAGACTCCTGGTACACTGATGGTAGTAACTTTGTGTGCAAAGCTGGTTACACCATGATGACTGCTAGCAAGGTAATAGAGTCAAAAGCTCTTTCTCCAAACACATCTGTGCGAAACGCAGAAATTATAGAATTAGAATTGGCAAAAGGAAAAAGTATTAACATATGGAGTGATTCAAAATATGCTTTCAGTGTTGTACATGCCCATGGAGCAATATGGAAAGAGAGAGGACTTTTACCAACTCAAGGAAAAGGTATCAAACATGCCAAGGAGAGTCTTAGGCTCTTGGAAGCACAACTACCAGAGAAGGTGGCCATCATGCATTACAAGGCGCACCAAAGGGGAGAATCACCAAATGAGGTGGGTAATGCCTTGGCAGACCAGGAAGCAAAGAGGGCAGCAAAGGAGGATCCACTGGAAGTGCATCCTCTGATTCTAGATGGTAACATTCAAATTAATGGTGAGCCAAATTATTTCAGGGAGGATCAAAAACTAACTGAAGATTTAGAAGGGCAAATAGGAGAAGAAAGATGTGCAATTACTCCTGAGGGTAAAATAATAGTTCCCTCAGCCCCAGTTGTAGTCTGTGGTGATGGCTGAACGCAGGAAAACACACTGGGGAGTAGAAGCCCTGTATAAATATTTAAACCAAAGGATCACAGCTTGTAATTTATATACCACTGTCACACAGGTAATTCAAAGTTGTGCAATTCATCTGCAAACAATCCAAGAGTAGGTTCTAAAGTGCCTATGGGACAGATAGGAAAAGGAAATCATCCCGGGCAACAATGGCAAATTGATTTCTTGCAACTACGAAGAAAAGGGTGATATATGTCTGTATTAAAAGACACCTTTTCAGGTTGGCCAGAGGCTTTCTCTTGTAGGACCAGCGAAGCATGGGAAGTAACTAAAGTATTGTTACAGGAGATAATTCCAAGATTTGGGGCTCCAGCAACTATTTTCTCTGATCAAGGGCCTCACTTTGCAGCTAAGGTAGTAGCACAAGTAAGCCAACTATTAGGGATTAATGGCATTTACATACTCCCTATCAGCCACAGTCAAGTGGTCAAGTAGAGAAAATGAATCATCTGATCAAATTGCAAATTGTTAAATTAGGGCAGGAGGCCGGGGCGACTTGGCCCTAAGAATTACCATTGGTTTTACCAAGAATAAGAACTAAACCTCGAGTGAAGGAAGGACTAAGCCCATTCAAAATATTGTATGGTAGGCCATATATGATTCAAATCAAGTAGGTGAAGAGACCTTGGCAACATATATAATAGGCCTGCAACGGCAGTTAAAAGAAATAGGAAAATCGTTTTTGGGTATAAGGACAAGAGGATTGGATGGACCTATTCATAATGTTAAACCTGGAGATTATATTATATGTCAAATCCCTCTCAGATTCACTGCTCTTCCCAAGTGGGAAGATTGTTTTTGGTGATATTAACATCATACACCGCAGTCAAGGTGAAATTCAAGTGTCATGGATTCATCATCCTCAAGTCAAGAAGATGACAAAACCACTAGGACTGTCGAAGAGAAGGAACCTCTTAAGCTTAAACTTAAGAAGGCAACATGTATATACTAATTTTTGTAAGTAGTGTTTGTATAGGACTTGCTTCAGCCTGGTGGGATAGTTTTCTTATACAAGTGACAGAAAATCTCACTCAGGCCCTGAATATTTCCAATTGTTGGGTATGCACAGCCTTGCCAAGAAATGGATGGATGCAATTCCCTCCATAAGGGATTCCATGTACAATTGGACAATATGGGGCAGGGCAGGAGGTAGATAATACCTCTTTTGGCTATACAGAGCTATGGGAAAATTAACCAGTTGGTTGCCAAATTTTGCCTGGGTGAAGCAACTCTTTGTAGTATTTATTAGTTTAGTTTTCCTTAGGATATTTGTATGCTGCATGCTATGCTGTTTTATGTGGATATGTAAACAAACAGGTGATGGCTATAAGACATGGAAAAAGCATAAACTGAGACAGAAAATGGAGAATGGAGCATAATTCTGAAAATCATTAGATAATAACAGAATAATTTGGCATAAGAATTTGCTAGGACATAGAAAAAGAGGGAATTGAATAAAAAGCTAATCTGTTATATTGTTAAAATTGTAAGAGTAGTTTGTGTAAGGGCACGAACAATGGAAACGATATGGGGTCACTAGGTAGGGGTGGAGTTTGGGGCATAGAATAGGTGTGGAATATTGTAATGAATTTCTAGAATTAATTGTAATAACCACTCCTTGTGCCATGAATACGCATGTATTCCCTCTATAAATAGAGATGTTTACCTGCCTTCAGTGTGCAGGCTAGGATGGAGTTATCCCCCTGCACCCGATCTGCCAAATAAAACATACCTGCTCTTCAACTATTTTGTGGTTATAGAGTTTGTTCCACAAGTCAGCAGATGAAATAAAAATTTCTTTATAAATTCAGACTGAACTCACTGAAGCATTCTGTTATCAGAGAGGGAAACTGTCAATGTTAGACTTTTTTTTTTTTTTTCCCAGAGGCTTCTGCTGTTGTGCATCATAGAAGTCAAATAAATTGATACTAATGGAGAATTTGGCTTCTTCTGATATTTTATTATTGACAGCTCCTAGCAGCAGATTTGGACTTTGACTGCTCTTTCTGACAGACTCTTGCATCCAGAAATTTTCCAGCCTCCCTATTAATAACACTGATACTCAATATGGGCTATTTTCTACATACAGCTCTCCCTGGAAATGTAGACTGTACTGTAAGGGAGATGAAATGGCCAGCTGCTCTGCATTAGCAGGGACACATGAAAATGAGAGAGGCTGGGAGGCACAAGCAAGTCATCTCCCAGGTCTGTCTTACACCACTCTTTCCCAGGAACATGATCTACAGTAATATCAGTGCTGGCTTTGAGGACATGCAGCCAGAGCCCTGAGTGGGTGGAGAGTTGGCAAAAGTCACTGCCTGCACTCAGTTTCTATTTCTCCTTAGCACTTAGTTCCTCCTTTCTCCCAGGAAAACAGAGACATTTCTAAGTTGTTTCATATCATATTCCTGCCCTGAGTCTCCAGTCAGAAGAGAGACGATAGGCAATTAGCCATAAGATGTAAATTTCTACACAGCTACCTACAAGCACTCCATAAGTGTAAAGAATTACCAGTGTTAAATTAGCTTTTTACTGGATAATTACTTCCTCTAATTACAAGAGGAGTTCCACTGGCAATAAGCATCAGTGAGGTACTATGTCTTCGGTAGTGATCAGGCTACTCTCTGGTTCTCAAATAATCATGCAGCTAAATGAGACTGGATTTCTTTCTTTTGGAAATTACATAATGCTTGGCATGGCTATCTTTCATGTCCACTTAGATCCATAGTGATGAGATCAGTATGCAGTAAGTCTCGAGCTGACAGTTTGATGATGTCTCTAAATTACTATGAGTGATAAACACTAATAATTAGTCTATTATTTCATAATGCAAAAATTTGAAAAATTTCCCTTATTCATTCTTCTTGAACTATCTTCAAGTCCATCATGTCCACGTTTCTCATCAAATCAATAAAAATCTGTCATGGTTTTATGGCTCTTGTTATCAGTATTCCACATCATAACATTATGTAAAGCACGGGGAATTGAAGTTAATACTCCAGCTCTGTGGACTGACCGCTTTCTGGATACCTGGTTCTCAGAACAGAAGAACTACATATCCCAGGGGACTTCACATTCAGAGAGGAAGATAGGTCACAGGAGGAAGTCACGGCACTTGCTTGCTTGCTCGCTGCCTGGCAGTGTGTGGGTGTGCTCTCCAGCCGTGCATCTTCAGTTCAAAGTAAGGTTTTCAGTTTTGGACACTCTCTCTCTAATATTAATTGGAATTAAGGCTTATAAATCAAATAAAATAAGAGGACAGTTGATTCGAACTGGGCAAAGGGATGTCCCATAGCACTGATATCTCCTAATATCAGGTATATCTCCTATATCTCCCTACAGGTAGCTGTCCAGGGGGATGCTCTTACTCAGAGACTGTCTGGGCATCAGTCAGAGGATAGCGAACATATATAACATGGATCATTTGTTTCATATCTCTTATCATTCAGTCCTGCAGAGAAGGACTTGAGGGTTCTGGTGGACAAAAAGCTGGACATGAGCCAGCAATATACTCTTGCCAACAGTATCCTGGGCTACATCAAGAGAGGGATGGCCAGTAGAAAAAGGGAGGTGACTGTTCCCCTCTGCTCTGCCTTCATGAGGTCCCATCTGGAGCACTGCATCCAAGCCTGGGGACCTCAATACAAGAAAGAGACAGAACGGTTGAAGTGGATCAAGAAGGACACAAGGATGATCAAAGGGCTGCAGCACCTTTCCTATGAAAAAATTTTGAGACACCTGGACTTGCTTAGCCTGGAGAAGACTTTGAGGGAACCTCATTGCAGCTTTCCAGCACTTGAAGGGAGCTTATTAAGCAGGAAGGGAAGCAACTTTTTATACAGTCCAATAGTGATAGGACAAGGATGAACGGCTTTAAAGTAAAAAAGGGGAAATACAGGTGTGGGGAAGAAATTTTTCACCCAGAGGGTGATAAGGCACTGGAACAGGCTGCCCAGGTATGCTGTGGATGCCCTATCTCTGGAGATGTTCAAGGCCAGGTTGGATAGGACCACTGGCAAACTGGTCTAGGAGGAGGCAGCTCTTCCCATGGTTGGAACTGGCTGGGCTTTAAGGTCCCTTCTAATCCAAGCCATTCTATGATTCTGTGATTCTGTGATTATCATCAATATTATTTTCCCCTCCTTCTCAGTACTATGAAATTGGCTTTATCTCAACCCATGAGTTTTACCTTTTTCTGATTCCTTCTCCAATCTCACAACACGGTATGAGCAAACAGCTGTGCAGTTTGTTCACTGTACAACTGTGCAGCTGCCTTCCAGGTTAAACCACAGCATTAACAGACACCGCAAAACATGCCTAATGCACACAGAGGAGATTAATTAATTTACGGAGTACATGCAACAGTGGGCTAAAATAAGCTCTAGGAGAAAACATCTGTCATATCTGTGAGAGCTACCTTCTGGGTGCCAGATAGTGCATTAAAAGTAGAGCTTTCCAAACTGTAGTGACCAAAGCAGCATTTGTAGCACATAGCTGTGGAGGAATAAATCAAATGAAGATAAACTTCCAAAACTGAGAATCATTAAAGAAGTCATAAATCAGGAGGTGAAACTGGAAGGTCATTTTTGCGAACATAGAATTTAGGTGAAATTGACTTTTTACTTAGTTCTCCTTTATAGGCACTATATGCAATTATTTACTAAGAACTCACTGAAATCATACAGGAACACAACAGAATGTTGCTTTAGAGCAACCACTTATCACTTGCGTACCACTTACCTGGCACCTTGCTGGTTATTTTATAAAGCTATAGCTATCATGACATGTACAGTGATACTCTGAACAGGAGTCTTTCTCTGTACATGAGAAACACTGATAAACACACAAGTCATCTCTGCAGAGATATTTTGACTAAAGCTTGTTCTAAATCTGTTCCATTTGCTTGCCACAGACAGCCCTCTCCATTCACTTCATCCATTTTCCTAGCTTTCACAGTTAGTAAAAGTTCATTTATTTATGTTTAACAGCAGCTGTTTTTACTCATTATGACTTATTCTAAACAACAGTATTCTTGTTCTAAGTAACAGAGAACTAGCATGCAGATATCTTTCTTTTCAAATATTTTGGAAGATACTATTCTTAACTGATCTTCCTATTCATGTTAAAAAGTAAAGAAATAAAAGAAGACAGAAGCTAGCTGTTCTTTACTAACAAAACAAAGCTATATTATGTGCTTGTTTTCACAACTGTACTAAGAGAAGTAGCTAGTACAAAATTTAATATATATGCTTACTTTACAGCTAAATTGACTGTGTGATATCCCGTAATGTTGGCTCAATTTTAAATTGTCCAGAGACATTTATATGAATGTGTGTAATCAGCGGAACATACAAAGTTACATAATTAATGGAAAATGTTTCCACAGTTCAATGAAAGTAATTATAGCACCTGCGTTATTGAATTACGTAAATTAGAGTTCTCTCATCTTAGTCACTGTCCTTCCCTAACAACAAGTACGCAAAAATGTCTTTGTTATTTGAAAAATCATTTTTGAATTGTCAGGAACTTCATATTCAGAGCATGCATTTATTAGCAGTGTTTTATTTTTAGTGCAAGAAAATATTATCTTTTGTTCCTTTATTTCAAACTCTTTCCTTGAACATTTATATATAGAAATCTAACCGAGGAGATTATTTTGGAAATCTATATGAAACTGTAACCTATATGTCAAAATGTGTATCCAACTGTATTAAACATTATGACCGTGGATGTCAGTTCCTAACCCTAGCTAACATAGCTCAGCCTCAGGCTCATCAGTCAGGCTTGTATTCATCCAACTGCAATGAAACAGATATCACAGCTCTGAGCTGGCATCCCATTTAAATAAGTTCAGCTATACAGAAGCTAGACATCTAGCCTAAATTGCCTCCATAGTCTACAGAGAGAAAGAGAGAGAGAAAACCAAAAGAAGAGATACAGAATTACAAAATCACAAAATTCTAGTGGCTGGAAGTGACCTCTAGAGATCGCCAAGTCCAACCCCCTGCTAAAGCAGGGTCCCTACAGATTACACAGGGAAGAAGCATCCAGGTGAGTGATGATCTCCAGAGAAGGAGACTCCACAGCATCTCTGGACAGCTTGTTCCAGTGCTCTGTCACTGGACCACTCTTAAAGACTTTTCTTGTGTTTGTATGAAACATCCTGTGTTTTAGTTTCCTTCTTGCTACTTTGCTATAAAATTAATATTCTTTCAGCAAAGAGTATTACTTTGTCCTTTACTTTGTCCTTTTTTGGAGTCTGGTTATCCAAGGAGTACTAAATACACATACTATTCCAGATTATGAAATATATGTGAAATTAGACCTTTGTTTGAATTGTGGATTAACATGTATGCAGGGTGTGAACTGTACAATGTAAATTTGCATCCTAACACATCAAACTAGTCTTCTTGAGTAAGCTGCTTCCAAGCTCGACACACTCAATCAGACAGCTAGACTGAATCTGCCCTTCACATGGTCACGGTACACCATTTCAATTCAAAACACTAAGAAATACATTATACGAATTTTTACACTTTGCATTCAATGGAATTCACACTTGTACATAACAGGGACTAAATATGTGAGGAAAATGAACGTTTCATGAATTCATACCAAATGTGTCACCAGACTATTGTTTTGTAATCTTCAACTATGTTCAGCATCTCCTAATGACTTACCCATGGCTTTTGTGAAATGAGGGGGTGTTTTCAGTATGAGTGTCAACTAGCAGGTGTCTACCACATATTACTTTTTGTCATGTTAAGTATCACCAGTGCCCCAAGAACGTCCAAGAAGTTAACATCATTTGGATATAGAGTAAACTATCTATTTCATTCCAAAGCAAACTGGTTCTTATATTCTCTTTTCAAAATGTTATTGAAAATGTGTGGTACTCATACCTGAATCAAAATTGGTCAAACAAACCATGCATAAACTGCTGTATTTGGACAACTAAACTGAGCTACTGAGAAGGAACCAATGCAAAACATGTCAGTGTTGCCACAGTGCTGAGGGAGTCTAAACACCAAAATGTGAGAGCAGCCAGCAAAGGTTGTGCTAGCTTGCTGAAGAAAGCAAACTCACAGGAGACCATCTGAGCCAAAGAGTCTCACAGTGTAAGATTACCCTTGAAATCTTTTGCAATACTTGCACATTCTCCCAGAATTCCTTGAAACTGGTTAGCCAAACTCTTCAGCTCCCTTTTTTTCTATACAGATTTAAAAAGATCCTAGCACGGAAACTTTTTATGAAAATCACCAGTAAATATGAATTTAAACTTCAAATTCGTGTTTGTTAGGCAAAATGAAAGCACTAAATGATATTGTGAATAATGTTAGGCAAAAGCTTAACTGTTGAGAATTTGCATAGATTTCAAAATTACATTCTTTAAAAAAATGATATTAAGGACACCAGAATAAATACTGTATGATGATAATGGAAGAAAACCACAAATTGCGTAATGCTACCAGTGCAGTGTGGCTGAGATCTTTTCAAGTTACTTTCCCGGGCAACGGCCTGACAGACTAAGACCACAGGATTGGGAATGACTAATCCCATAGGCAAGAAAGTCTCACAAAACATTTTTTCTACAGAAACAAATAAAGCCAGAAAACAGTACAGATTTGAAGAGTCTTTGCAGTGAAATAAAGCCACTGAGCTCTGGAAATCAGATTCTGCTGAGAATTTGCTCTAGAAAACTGAAAGATGCACTATACTAAAGACAATCTCAATGTCTTTCAAGCATGCATCACATCTGTGATGAGATCCTTGAAAAGTAGCATTATGCCCTTGGGATGAATCTATACTAGTATGTTTGAGCAACTGATATCAGCTTCTAATATCTAACTTTGGTTTTCTTAGTCTGCCTAGAGTCTCCATAACACTTGCAAACTAAGGTTTTCACAAGTTAAATGAAGGTATGCATGTGGCCTTAATACACTTCATTTTGTTTACACTTTACAGTACATGCCCACTAACTGTACAAACACAAACTAATTTTTCCACAAGAGCCCTGCTTCCACCAGCTTCTAAGAAAGTTGGCAATTACTTACTGAGTAGCTTGTCAGTATTGCATTTTCTTTCAGTGCTCTCCAACAAAGTGTGCTGCACAGTAAGCCAGAGTTGAAGCTGAGCACTGCATTCTCTGAAGGCTCTCAACCGCTTCCAGTACATGAAGGAGAAAAGGAGGAAAGAAAAAGGGCTTTCAGTGGAACCCACCTGAATCACTGCCAGAGCAAGCATGTCCCTCTCATGCCATGTGCCAGGGATCCTAGATGGGCCATACAATGTCAAGAAATATGCAGTCAAGTAGGATGAGTAAAGGCTGTTGATGTGGTCTACCTAGACTTCAGCAAAGCCTTTGACACTGTCTCCCACAGCATTCTCCTGCAGAAGCTGGCAGCCAGAGGCTTGGATGGATACACTCTTGGCTGGGTAAGGAGCTGGTTGGAGGGCCGGGCACAGAGAGTGGTGGTAAATGGAGTCAAATCCAGCTGGCGACCGGTTGTGAGTGGTGTTCCCCAGGGGTCGGTGCTGGGGCCTGTCCTCTTCAATATCTTTATTGATGACCTCGATGAGGGCATCGAGTGCACCCTCAGTAAGTTTGCAGATGACACCAAATTGGCTGGAAGTGTGGATCTGCCTAGGGGTAGCGAGGCCCTACAGAGGGATCTGGACAGGCTGGAGAGCTGGGCTGAAGCCAATGGGATGAGTTTCAACAAGGCCAAATGCCGGGTCCTGCACTTCGGCCACAACAACCCCAGGCGACGCTACAGGCTTGGGGCGGTGTGGCTGGAGGACTGCGTAGAGGAAATGGACCTGGGGGTATTGATTGATGCTCGGCTGAATATGAGCCGACAGTGTGCCCAGGTGGCCAAGAAGGCCAATGGCATCCTGGCTTGCATCAGAAACAGTGTTGCAAGCAGGAGCAGAGAGGTGATTGTTCCCCTATACTCAGCACTAGTGAGGCTGCACCTCGAGTACTGTGTCCAGTTTTGGGCCCCTCACTGCAAGAAAGATATTGAGGCCCTGGAACGTGTTCAAAGGAGGGCAACAAAGCTGGTGAGGGGTCTGGAACACAGGCCATATGAGGAGAGGCTGAAGGAGCTGGGAATGTTCAGCCTGGAGAAGAGGAGGCTCAGGGGAGACCTCATTGCTCTCTATAGCTTCCTGAAGGGAGGTTGTAGTGAGCTGGGGGTCGGCCTCTTCTCTCGTGTCATTAGTGATAGGACCAGGGGGAATGGCTTCAAGCTACGGCAGGGGAGATTCAGGCTGGACATGAGGAAGTATTACTTTTCAGAAAGGGTGGTCAGGCACTGGAATGGACTGCCCAGGGAGGTGGTGGAATCACCGAGCCTGGGGGTGTTCAAGGAAAGACTGGATGTTGTGTTGAGGGACATGGTTTAGTAGGAGCTATTGGGAATAGGTGAACGGTTGGACTGGGTGATCTTTTAGGTCTTTTCCAACCTTGGTGATTCTATGATTCTATGATTCTAAACTTCATACTTTATACATGATGTAAATTCTATCATTTCTTGTCACGTTTTGTTTCACAGTCACAAGACTGAGGATACGCTTTATAAACCCCAGGTGTCATACACCCCTATGGTGCTATATAAACAATAATAAGCAGAAAAAAAATGTCAAACTTATTTTGTCGGCTCATGTTACCATCTTTTGAAGGACTTCTGAATGAAATGCTACAGCATTTAGCACACTGAAGACAGAATTGATGTTCTCTCATAGCTTTTTTACGTACTTCATTGTATTCAATACAAAATAAATTATTTGTTGTAGGTGGTTTTAATGCAGCACATGGTGTTACAAAGGATATAAAATTTCAAAAGTAATCACATGACATGTATTAATGCAATACAGTCATTTTAAAAAACATACTATCCTTTCACTGACAATCCCTTTACTAAAAAAATAAAATAAAGTCCATTGCTGTGTCTTAAAAGACTTACAGATATGACACACTAAGTATCTATTACTGGTGTCTGGAGAGAACAGAAACAAGCAGATGATGCTGGGAAGTCCAAACGTCTACATGTGTGTGGATTTAAGAAAGTACATCAGCTATTCCTACAGACATGACTAGTTAGCCTATCACTTCCTCATATTAATATAGATACACACACATGAATATAGAATCATAAGATAATAAGATCACCAAGGTTGGAAAAGATTATCCAGTTCAATCATTCCCTATCACCAATATCTTCCACTGAACCATGTCCCTCAGTACAATACCAAAAAGTTTCTTGAACACCTCCAGGGGCATTGACTCCAGTACAACCCTAGGCAGTCTGCTCCAGCACCTGGCCACTCTCGAGAAGTATTTCCTTACTCCAATTTGAATATCCCCTGGGGCAACCGGAGGCCATAAATATGTGCAAACAAGTGCACATCACAGATTTCAAACTATATACTCAGTTCATATGAATGAACTGAGTTGATGGAAAGTCAAAAAAAGATATTTTAGAACCATATCATAAAATGGGGCACTTAACAGCTTTAAAAATTATTATTAAGAATTATTATTAACACAGGATAATCCTCAAAGTTGACTGAAATTTGTCACTATTAAAAAATAAAAGATGAAAAATAAAAAATAAAAAATGATTACTTCATGCCATAATAATCAAGCAAAAATCTGATGTTTCTCCCACCAATTTTCATGAGGAAGCCTGCACATATTTTAGGGATCTCCTGAATCCCGATCCTCTTCATCTATCATAATCTGTTTATGAATCTTTCTTGTCTGACTGGTGAGGTTGATAGAAAGAGTAACCATGAAGCTACGTTTAATTTCTTTGAAAAATTACAAGGTTTAAAAATAATTGAATATAATCTAGGGATTAAGTCATTTAGAAATCAGATACAGATTTTGCTTTGGCAGCCTGGGCTCTGTATTGCTTTAAAACATGCAATATTTGATCCAGAGTAATGAGCCACTTCAGATGCTGAACATGCTGAACATCAGCCCAGCTTTCACGCTGATCCAGAGTGACTCCATAATGCAGATATGAGTGTTATTTATTATGTATCTAGAGACATCAGTGGACTTCTGAATTCATCTACCTTCAGACTATTTCTGTCTCCAGTCTGAAAGTCTGTTCCCACCCCTTTATAATGTTAAGATAATAAATATAGCATATAAACATGTTCTTTCATGATCTGAGTTTGAAAAATGTGAAATACAGAGAAGTTCATATGGTCAACACAATCCGAATATAAAGTTTATATGGTCACAATCAAAAATACCCCACCTGATTAAATGGAAGAGGCAAAAAAACCCTGGCTCCCTAAGTTCAAATAAGGCAAAATTTCAAACTGTTTGATTTTAATTTTTATGTGTAATGCATTACATTTTTACAAAAGAAAAAAAAAATTAGCCAAAACTACAACAACAAAACAGAAAAAAACTTCCAACAGCTATTTTATAGTAGTATTCTATTCTTTACTGCTCACATGCTGGTAGAAGTGCCACAGTCACGACACATCAGAAGGGATATTACTCATGAATGATTAAGGTTGCTGGACATAAATAAGTGCTTATCATTCCTCCAAGGTGTACTGTTTGCAGTACAGTGCCTGAATATAAGTGTTCTAGTCTTCAGTTACTACTTTCGCTTTTTATCTCAAACACCATGTTTACATTAACAAAATAGACAGATATTCCTGTCGTATGAAACTCATTCATTCAGCTTCACAGTGAAGCTTCCTATGATTCACTATGATCATTAGTAGACACAACATACATTACAGGCATTAAAGTTAATTCTGACACCATTAACCAAGAGGTCTAGTAGACTTAAAGAAGTCGAATAAAATCAATGTAAATAAATTGAATATGGAACTAACTTGTTTCCTGTTATCTGCTTCCTATGAAATCCCCAGCAGTTTCAGTTCTCAAAAAGTTAAAAATATTTTTACATTCACATTTGCATCGATTTTGATAGGAATTCATGCAGGAAAATTCCTCCCATATCCACATTCTGAAGGAAAAACAGAGAAGACAGCCCCTACTTAGCTGGCCCATACCATATTTCATTATACATTTAAAAAAAATTTTTTGCTGGAGCTCTGAAGGCTTTCCAGGAACACGTAGCTCTTTCCCTTCTTGCACAGACCAGCTGGACCAACCTGGGAGCATTAGAGAGAAAAAGCCTATTATGATGCTGATGTAATTATTTTTTATGCCTTTGCATTTTTCAAAAGGTGTGTGTCTTGTTTGAGTTGATACTGATTTAGTTCCAATATACACTACTGAAGACTGTTTTAAAAGCTTTTTCAAAGTGCACTCGTACATATATAAACGTAGAGAAAAATATATATAAACATAGAGAAAAAAATTTATAAACATAGAGAAAAACAAGACCCTACCAGTTTGGTTTTTTTTGTTGTTGTTGTTGTTTTTGTGCATGTGTGTGTGTCTTTCCTACATCGTGCATCAAATAAAGTGCAGAAAAGCAACCTAAAACTTCAGGAGTAGATACCTCTGATTATATTATGACATCACTGTGCTTTTTGGCACAGCACCCGACAGACATTTTTAAAGCTGTTGGAAAGGCAGCTTATTTTTGTTAAAATTCTACTGTATATCCAAAATCAGGAAACAAGTATTCATATAAATGGCATATTCATACAAACAACCACAGCCACAATCCCCCTGCAGACTGGAAGGCACATTAAGACTTCTGCAACTGATTAAGGGAGAAATTCCCAAACCAATTCTACCAGTGGTGTCCAAAGCATTCTGAACAATCTTCTTTTTTTTTCTTTTTTTCCTCTTTAATCTTCAGTGTAGTTTTAAGTACTTCTCACGGAGAACTTCAGAGATAGCCTATGGAAAAGCAGAGTCAGTGCCAAATCAGGCCTCAGAAATGGAATGGAAAATGGAGAAGTGTTATTTGTGTACCTTTTAAGATACTACAGCTTCTCAGGAGTATTGCTTCAGTCTGCAGGCCCCAGCTACTCAGCAGTAGGAAACAAACCAAAGTTAAACTATTTATGAGGACTCTTGATACTAAGGAAGTATTTGTTCTTACTGTAAAAAAAAAAGGAAAGTAGGTTATGAGAGCAGATGGACAATATTTTGCATTTTAAAAACGGCTGCCAAATTCAAAACAGTGAATCCTGAGTCAGGAGCCCATGTAGGCTGGTTGGAAAAATATAGGGATGCTTGGATGCAGTATCAGCTCAGATCTGACAGGACTTGTTAGTTTAGTTACAGCGATGTGGGAATACAGTCATATAATTTCCAGTGCTAGCTGTAATCCAAGAAATAGCACATCTGCTTTCTGTGCCTCAGTCAGAATCTCTGACAATTACAAACCTGCTTCATCAAATGACAGGTGAGGAATTACCACACTCTGCTTCTTACGAAAAGGAGTACTTGCTGTTGCAAATGCCATTTATGCTTACTCAGAAAGTAGTGTGGGTCCAACTCATTAGTTTTAAGCAATATGGATGGCTGCCAAATCTTCTTCTAAGTAAGTGAAATGAAGCACACAAAAGCAAACTGTGCCAGCACCTGTATCTAAGCAAAGAAGCGGTTCTAAACCACAGTACAAAGATATGAACTGGCTCTTAAGTAAGCAGTTTATATCTGTTGCAGCCAGAATGAAACTGCAGCTTCCATACTGACTTACAGGATCCATACTAACTGTTGCAGTCTCTCTCTCAGCTACTCCCCGATCCTGAGATAGGGGATGGGGTCATCAACAAAGATATGGCATGAGACACTCAACTAACAAAAATATTTCTGGAGCATGAGCATTTCTGTGAGAAATACGTAGAAAAGCCCCATAAGTTTGTCTAGCACTGATTTACCTTCATAATACCTGCAAAAGTACCACCTCTTATTTAATTATGTTGACAGTGTCAGAGGCAGACAGTGGTGGTACAGCAGCAGAAGTTGAATCTTTCCACCAGTATTCTGTTATATTTTGTTGCCATGTAGCAGATGGCATCCAAAGGGCAGTCTGACAATGACATCTGATATGGATTTATTTATGAAGCAAAGGTGTTGAATTGTTCATTGAATTCCTCCATGTGGAAAAAAACTGTACCCTCTGACATCAAAAACAGAAGTTGACTTTCATGGGGCACTAGTAGGCTTACATTAGAAACTCTTCTTTCACTCTCCATGTCTATTTACTCTTACTGAATATGGTATTTGGAGTCACAGAAACAGGGCTGACACAAGCCTATATCTTAACTTTAACACAACTTAATTTGTAAGGTTACGTAAGTTTCTTAGCCAACCTACGATCATAGCCTGTACTACTCCATCTGAACTAAAAAAAGGAAGGTCTCATCTTTTCTCATATCATAATCTTTCACAATGAATACATCCTAAGATTACTCTTCATGACAAAAAAAGCAAAATTTTCATTAGTTTTATAAAAGACTACATGATGAGCGTACTCCATTTTTTGTTCTAACATAAAAGGATATGGGAAAAGAGATGTGGCTCTTAAAAGCATTATCATGTTCATTGTTTTTTTAAAACCATCATAGCTGCAAACACAAAATAATGCCAGATATCATTATATCTAATGTTACCTGAAAAAGAAAATATCTTGATGGTCCTGAATTTTCACGTTATTATTCTTAAATTCATATAGCAAACATTATTGCTACTGGCATTGTCCAGTTAAAACAGCAAATTAGCGAAATATTATAAGTGATGGATTTGCACAATGAGCAATAGATTGGATCCTGAAGTATGGAAATGATGGAAATGCTGAGTACAATGACCAGTTGAGCCTCAAAACTGGTACATGGTAGAACTGTTACACAGTACATTAAAAAAATAACCTTATTCTGGACTCCAGAGACTGTGAACAGCAGAAGAGGGGAACAGCATGCTGGAGGTGATGCATTTTGACTTGGAGAATGAGCAGTTATCCGAAGATGTCGATAGCATCTGGTGCATGCAACCTATGTGGCAGAATTCTGTAAGGAGTTCTTTCCGAATGTGATACAGAAAATTTGTTTTTATGCCACAATTTTGCTTTCAGGCAACCCATTTTTAATTTTTTACACTATGTTAACTACTATTGTGCTAAAACTGAATTACTGTTTTCTTCAAAATTAAAATGAAATAGGCAATAACTAACTCCCAAATAGCACGCTCTTTTTTTTTTTTTTTTTTTTCTTTTTTTCCAAATCATGACAGAACTGTCATCCCCAAATCCTTCTTCTCAGGGCTGCTCACAAGCCATTCTCCACTCAGTCTGTATCTGTGCTTGGGATTGCCTGGACCCAAGTACAGGACGTTGCACTGTGCCCTGTTAAACTTCATGAGGTTGGCAGCCCACCCCTCAAGCCTTTCCAGGTCCCTCTGGATAGCATCCTCTTCCCTCTAAGGTGTCAACTGCACCATTCAGCTTGGTGTCATCTGTGAACTTGCTAAGGGTGCACTTGATCTCACTGTGCCTTAGTAGGGTCTTCAGGAAGATCTGCTCCATGATCCTGCCAGGCACAGAGGTGAGACTGACTGGCTTGTGGCTTCTCGCATCTTTTTTTCCCTTCTTGAAGATAGGGGTTATGTTTCCCCTTTTTCTCATCACTGAGAACTTCACCAGATTGCCATGACCTTTCAAATATGATGGACAGCAGCTAGGCAACTTCATTTGCCAGTGGCAGGTTGCTGTTTCCTCCTGAATTATGAGGGAGTTTATACTGCCCCTCATCCCTATCTTCCAGCTCAAGGGACTGAGTATGCTGAGGATGACTATTTGACAGCTAAACACAAAATGAAGAGTGCATTAATCACTTCTGTCTTTTTGATGGGTAAGGAAACATTTCCCACCGCATTCAATAAAGGTTAATGACTCCTCTTGACCTTTGCCTTGCTGTTAATATATGTGTAAAAAAAACAGTTTTTGTTACCTTAGACAATGTTAACCAGATTAATTTATAGCTCAATTTTCTAATTTTCTCTTTGCATGTCCTAGCAACATCCTCGTACTTGTTCCCAAGCTGCACGTCCCTCTTCCAAAGGCAGTGAACTACCTTTTTTTCCCCCCTCTCAGTGAAAGTTACCTGTTCTGCCACTTTGGTTCTCTTTCCCCTCAGTTCATCTTATAGCACACAGGGATGGTTTGTTCCTGTGCCTTTCAGGTTTCATTCCTGAAATTCCCAGCCCAGCTGTCTGGACCCCTTTACGACCATATCCCAATAGACTCTCTGAACCAGTATCCTAAACAGTTCAAAGTATACCTCCAGAAGTCCAAGTTTTGCTCACCTGCTCCCATATTTCACCAAGAATTGAGAACTCAATCATTCTGTGGTCATTGTTTTTACTGCAAATGTCAGGCAAGCTGAAGTCCCCCAAAACAAGCTCTAGCAATGGCATGACTTTCTGCCAGCTGCTCACGGAATGCTTCATCTGTCTCTTAATCCTTGTTAAGTGGTCTGTAACAGACTTCCAACAGCATATCAGCTTTGTTTCACCAGAGTTATGGCATTTCAGCCAAGATCCTCTCCTACTCACACTCACTTATATGTAAATAGTTGTGTTGCTGTAAAGCCCCCACCACACTACACGTATCCCGGTCTTAGGGAAAACTGCATTATCTTCTGAAAACAGATGTCTTTCAAATCATGTTTGTAATAAGGTAAGCATTTGAAGCATCACTCACATGCTTACAAAAACTATGAAGGATTACAAATAAACTACTGGAGTTATACGGAACAGCTAGTGGGAGCCTATGGACAAACTATTGGTTTCTACTGTAGGAATTCACACTGGGGAAGAGATTCCACAAATCTGCTGCATATTTAGAGAACATAATCTGCCTGATTTTGCCAGACATTAATTCCCTCCAATACATTAATTAGAGGAATTAATTTATTAGTTACAGGTCTCCTACAGAGCCACACATTACCGAAAAGGTTCATAACATAAAATAATATCTTACAATGTTGTGAGCCTCCTACCAAAAAAAAAAGGTAACAATTATTTCACACAGCATTACAAAATATTTTCTTCCCTAACTCTTGTTTTGCATTAATCCTGACCAGCAGACAAGCACCCACACAGTCACTTGCTAAATTTCCCCTGCACAGCAGATGGTGGAAAAAACTGGAAGGGGCAAAGCAAGAAAACGTGCATTGAGATAGGAACAAGTAAAGGAAGGGCGAAGATCCCATCGATGCAGTCACTCACCTCCTCCATGAGGTGAGTGATGCTCAGCTGGTCTGTGAGCAGGAAGATAACAGTAGCTCCTGCCCTTTTCCATTTATCCCCACTTATCTGGCTGTGGTATAACCCTCCCTCTGCTGGAGCTGGTCTCATCACCGCCCCCTTCCATCTTGCCCATTGCTTGTTAACTTGGTGAGGACGGGGGCAGAGTGCAAAACACAGGAAGCCTCACCACTGAGCAGCAGTGCCCAGCAGCAAAGAAAATGTGTTACTTATACTTTACTACTCAAAATCCCAGATAGGCACCACATCAGCTGCTGCAGAAAGTTAACTCCACCCTTACCAGGTCAAGTACTCTTGCTCATGTATAATTTAAAGTCATTTTTTCATCAATTTATGATTAAGCTTCTGCTTGAAATCTTGCTCATAGCACAGTAATGACTTTCCAAAAGCCATTTCCCATAGATTGTGCTCTACTTTGGATGGTTTTAGGAAAACAGCTGCACCACCAAAAGACATTCAAGGTTTTTTAATTCTTTGCCTTGTTCTAACACAAAGACAATGCCAATTCAGAAAAGTATCTGCACTGTAGCAATCAAACCGAAAGAAGGGACCCCCTTAAGCGGTATGAAACATGAGGCTTTTGCCCTTTGGCAGCTCTGTTTAACATAATGGATCAGAAGGAGAGCCAGTACTTCCTCGCAGCACCTCTTTCTTACAATAAGTGGGCCCAACACTGCAGCAATCATTAACTACAACGAAGCAGGAAACAGAACTTGCCTCCCGCCAGCGCTGCCCATCACGGGACACAGCACCGTCACGCAGTGACCATGGCCGAAGGAGAAGGTGTGGCTGCGGGTGCCTGTGTTACCGCTCGGTGTCAGGGAGCAGCGCGTCCTGGAGAAAGCTGTTGCCGCCTGTTGCTGTGCAGACATCTGCGGCGGGAGCTGACTCCCGGCTACGTGGAGCCTTGGAGTGGGGCTTTTTTTCAGCTCTCTGCATAGAGCCCGTGTAGTCTCTTCCGCACCAGCAGCTGCCGCAAAGCTAGTAAATACTGTATTTATGACCGAAATATATTTTTGATTGAAATACAGCACGAAGACCCGATACAGTTTCAAATACGAACCGTTTTTCTCCTCCAAAAGCAATTTTCTCACCAAAACACAAAAGCACCGAAATAGATTGAATTTCGATGCTGACAATCAGTGGGTCTATTCCTTTTCTCCCAAGAGACGACCACACTTGCCGCCCTTTGCTTTCCCACTCGCGCTGCTGAGCAGCCCCACGTTCACATCACGCCACGGGACGCAGCGACCCGCACTTCGGGGCGCCGCCGGTCCCACACCGCGCACCCTCTTCGACGGACGGTCTGGCGGGCCGAGGGCCGGAATTGCCCCGAGGGAGGGGGCAGAGAGCCGACAGTTCGTTGAGGAAGTGGCCGCGGCTGCGAGAGAAAACGAGGAAGCGGCGGCTCCCGCAACGCCTCGCTGGGGTACAGCTCCACTCTTGGCGGAGCCGCGCGGCCCCGCTTGCTCCGGAGAGCGGCAGGAGCCGCCGGTGGGCGGCAGTAGGCAGTGAGCGGAGGAGCCTTGGCAGTGGTGAGTGGGGGCCACGCCGGGCGGGGGCCGCACTTGCTAGAAGCGAGCAGGGTGGGCCGGGGTCTGGCAGCCGCCTCCGGCAACGAGAGCGGGGCGCAGGGAGCAGCAAAGCGGCGGGGCTCGTCCCGGGAAAGGAGTGGCTGGCTGTACGCGGAGAGCGGCGAGCAAATGCACCAATCTGAAAGCAAGCTGGAACGTTCCGTCCTTCTGTAATAATATAATTAGCCCGGCATTTGAGGAACTAGAATATGGAACTTAAATACAGAAAATATATAGATTTACTTATGTTTTGATGTGTTGTGGTAGTATTTTTTAACAGAGCAAAATTTACGCCAAAGTAAGCGATTATCTGGCTTCCGAATGGTGCATAATACATCAAAGATTTGACACCTGGGAAAGTGTCTTTAAAAAAGGGCTTATTTCTTATCAAACTTCTGATTTTGTTTTTGACAAGACAACGATAGAGAACTGATAGAAGTGTTGAAAGTCAGTACTAAGGATGTGATGGCTGACTTACTGCTGATCATTTCAGTGTTGGCCAGTGTTTTCTTTTTTAGCTCTGTACTACATGCGCTTTGTGCTAGGGTTCATCAGGTTCGGGTGTAAAGTGATACTGCTCTGGGCAGAGCTGAACACTGACCCCACCGGAGGTGGTAGAGTCACTGGTTGGTCAGATCACATGAAGTATTGCAGAGTAATTCCATTCTAAAACAAAATTATTCCTTCTAAGGGAATGAACTGCTTGTAACTTTTGTGATGTTCTTTTCTGTTGGGCTTCTTTCATGCTCTTTTTGTCCAAGCAGATTTAGATTTCTTGATTCTTTGGTCTGAATCTGCAACTTAATCTGCAGGCACAGCTATCTGGCATGAGTGAATATCAGAGCCTCTAAAACTGTGCACTGTTACATGCTTGGACGCCATAAGCTGAAGCAGAATACGTTGAGGCAGCCTAGTTAGAGGAACTGTGACTTTTTTTCATCCCTCTTTTGAACATTCAGTGATAGAGACAAATAAGGAAGTTTGAATGTTGTATATTTCTGACAGTTTTCCTGTGGGGGAGAAATGTAATAGTTTGGTAAAGACCTTGAACTAAAAGGTTTGGAATCACTGAACATGCCCAAAAATGTGAGTAATTGCTTCAGATTTCAAATGTACGTGAAATCATTGCAAAACCCCATAAAAAATACTGTTGAAGTGTTCTAGGTTTGCTGCCTTTGCAAAGTATTGAGTTCATAAAATCAGTGGCGAATGGTGATACTCTTCCATTTTCATGTTACGAACCTGAAAGAAGAGCAGAATTAGATCGGAAGTTGCAGCTAGACAAAATCAGAAATTTGATTTTAGAAGGAGCCAGCAGGTTATGTTGAAAAGTGAACTGCATTTTAGAACATGGATGGTACAATTAAAAGCTGGATTTAAGCACCCTTGAAGATAGTAATAACAAAAAATATAACATAGACATGTTACTGTAGACTTCCGTCTTTTTTTTCATGATGACAGAGACATGAGCAGAAGTCACTACTGAAGTGTACATTGTGTACACAGTTCATGCGATTGCAATCATAGTTTTTTTTAATAATAAATGTTTATTCTTTTTTCATGCTTTTTCATTATGCAATATTTATCAAAAGAACAGTAAATCGTCTGGCATTCCTAGTTAGAATATTGTGACTGTCAGCAGTTGTATTTGTGTCTGCATCCATGGAAGAAAGATCCTAGATCTTGTTGTCCATTTTTTTTAGCTTTACAGACTCTTGGATCAGTGGTTCAGTGTCTATTTTGTGCACAGCAGTTGCATGTTTAGCTCCAGGATAAAATGGCTGAAAAGGGGAACATGTATGGTTTTATATCGTAATCACAAGGAATGCAGTGCATATCTCTGCATTGAGTGAGTAACAATTACAGAAAGATCCTTCCAGTGAGCTAATTAAAATTGTTTCTTTTGTACTTCAAGATGTGTACTTGTGTGAGCTTCCTCATTGGGGTGAATGTACTTGTGCCATTCAGCCTGTGCACGTCTTCAGTCTGAGCACAGTGGTTCTCCTTAAAAGCTCAAGATAGTCTTGTGAACATGAGAAATGCATGAGAGTGAAAAATTCTCACATTGCAAGCATTTGCAGGATCATCTTATTTTCTAATTTGGGGAAAATACCGTATTACAGGGAAACACCTTTGTTTTGCTTACATTTGACAAAATAAGAATCTTGGAGGTGGAGGTGATGGTAGCTTGTTTTCTAACATTTTAGTTGTCATTTCTGGGGATGTTTTAATAGGGAAATGTTCCTAATATTTGAAACAAAAGAGTGGAATACTAGGAAAGGATAATTGGTACTTATTAACATTTGATATCTGCCTTAGAGAAGTAAAATAAAAGTATGTACCTTTATCTATACATTCCAAAGCCAAGATTAGTTCAGAATTTCCTGTCTCTGTATGTACAGTGACGAAGTGACTACTTCTTTAAATGAGTTTGTTGAAAGGAAAGAAAGGAGAGAATATTTTAAGACCAGTTGGGTCTCTATCTTGTAAGAACTCCTTCGTATCTGCCCTCTCTCTGTACCATGTAACAGAACAACTTCAAATTTAATAAGACTAAGAACTTAAACAGCCAGTATGCAGAAATTTAGAAGAGTATTTCCTTATGTGGTTTCTCTGCTTGTTTGTAACTTGCTGATGATGGAATGTGTTGTTAATTTGAACAGTGAGGACTACCCTGCCTTTCCTCCTGCTTTGCCCTGATTTGCTCTGGGACAATGTTCTTCAGAAAAAGGATGGAATGCTAGGTGTATTGAATGAGTAACTCCTAATATGTGCAACAGCTTCCCTACCTTCCAAAATGCAAAGAGATGATACAAGGAATCTTTCAGAGTAGATTCTCAGTAGAGGTAAACCCATAAGTGCTAAAAGCTTTTGTAAAGAAAGTAGGACTGAAGTACTGTATATAAATTCAGCCTTGTAAATCCATGGAGTAAATCCTAGGCTGAAGACAGAGCTGCAGTTGTAAGAATCACAGCTGTGCTTGGAGATGCAGAGAATATGTGCAAAGAAAATGGGTGTAAAATTATCTAAATATCTTTTACGTTGTAAATTAAATAAAAACAGAGCTTGTCTATTTATTAAATAAATACTTTAAAATTATTGTGTTAAGCAACAGATTCATTAAAATGAGTGAAAGATCCAGAGCTCGTCACTGAATATATCAGCCACATTTGCGCTACACCCACCCTCCTAGATAGTCTTTTTCTTATTTCTTTCCCTTTCTTTGGACAAGATAATGAACTAGTGGGAAAATAAAAATATATACATGTTTTTTTTAAGCCCACAGCCTGTAGAACACAGAAAAGCCAGTGCATTTTCTTTTAGTTAAAGCTGGGTTATCTGAATGCAAAATTAAGACTGTGAGATGCTGGAGGTAGAGTGATAAAATGGGTGCTGCTGCTGACCACTGAGTGTGAGGTACTGCTTTTAAAAATAGTAGTTCAGATTTCAGAATTGGCTCTACAAATTTCAGAGGAGTTAACCTTAGCTTAAAATAGTGTCTTTTTTTTTTTTTTTAGAAACTTTTTCTTGATGTTTGGTAGGGCTGAATGAAAAGTTAGTTTCCTTATTTGGGGCTGGAAATTCGCTGTAAAAGACTTCTTTTCAAGCTCTTCAAAAAATCTGGTACAGGAAAATACTAACTGAAAAACACTTTCTGATATTTTGTTTGGAAAGAACTTAGAAAAGCAACATATTAAGTGTTTGAAACGTGTTCATGGGTAAGTTCCATCTCCAGGAAACAGCCCAAATTTGGTAAATTGAATCAAGACAACCAGTTAACTCTGTGTAAAAGCAAAAACGGCTTTTGCAAGGTGAAGGTCTCCAATATCTGAAACATTAAGAATATGAGTAAATAAAGCAACATTAGTGCAACCAATCTCAGACACAGAGTGTTAGAGTTTACATCTGCTTTTCAAACAATACATATGATTTTCATGATATTTTGTTCAGAAGTTGGTAAGGCCAAGTATATGTTTAAATAAGGATTATATATGGAAATTGGATTTCAATTCCCTTTTATCCAATTAATTCCCTTTTGAATTGGGAAATCATTGTGCAAGCTTCTGAGTATTATGTTTTATTTAAACCAATGCACATAAAGAGGAAGAACACTGTTGTGACCAATTCTTGTCGTGTGCACATCAGGACAGCCCCAGAACCAAAGCGAACAGCGAGGCAGGTGACAGTGGGTGAATATTTTGTCTTCAGGTTTCGCAAAGAAACCACCTGCTGCTTCGAGTTAGCTGAACTGTCTCCATCCAGTGAGCATAACAAAGGTTGAGCTGGTGCAACAGGGTCTCCTGTGCACAGAAGAAGGGGAAGAGTGCGCTCAAATCCACTGAAGCCTTCCTTCTGCAAAGGATGCAGTGTTTTGGTAGCCTGTTGTAGTAAACACCACTCTGAACTGGTTGGCAGTGTAACCATTGACAGTGCACATCACGAGTGAAGAAGCCTGACTACAAATGTGTTAATTTTCCCAGCTTGGGAAAACGAGGGAATTACTGCAGGTTGGCCCAAGTGCATTTTCTCTGCTGAGAGCGATGAACATGTCTTGAAGAGTATTTCACTAGTTCAGGTGCTGCATACCATGTCTCAAACTTCATTGTGAGAAGCAAGGTGGCAGTTCTTTCAAGTGATTGTTCACTAACTAAAAGGGATTCTTGCCCCTTAGGAGTCTGGATTTCTTGTTCACCTACATGATAATTGGTAGCAGGTGCAATTTTCTACATAGTTTCTCTTTCTAGCCTCAGTGCTGGTGGCTATTTTTGGAAAGCCTTTCCTTTGATCTAGGTCCAATTTAGAAAATTATTTTGTTTAAGAAACCAATCTTTAATGTTAATAGTCAAGCTGTGTAAGTTAGTAGCAGATCATCCCTCCTTCTCCCCCTCAAAAAGAGAGAGGAAGAAGAAAGAGAGGATAAAGGAGGGGAGGAGAGAGGAGACATTTCTTTTGTTCTGTCTTCTTTTTAATAATGACTTCCTTCTGGAAATGATGTTTTTCTTCAGAGGGATATCTTGTTTATCAGTTGCTGCTAAAAAAAATACCAAGAAATCTAAACTAAGTCAGGGATTATGCAGATAAAACACGCTGAAAACCTCATCTTTCTGGAAGAAACCAATCTTGTTTTGTTACATTGGTAAAACAAATCCACAATATCAACAGCTCTGTGACCAGGACTGCAATTCTTTTTTTTTTTTTTTTCTTTTTCTTTTTTTCAACCTTCTTGTTTTGTTTAAATACTGTTATTGATAAAATGTTCTGGTAGATCTGCTTCTTTTGGTGAGTTTATGAAAAACAACCGATAGTAGCAGATCTTGAAAAAAGATCTTGGAGTCATTTTTAGAGAAAGTTTAGTGACATCTTGACATGTCTTGGTTTTACTTTGCTTTCTTTTTCATAACTGTTCTGCTGTAGCAGTCTCTCTCTGTAGCAGTCTTCCATAAAAATACTGTATTCCATCTGGAAATTTGCTATGCTGACATCCTTAATGTCACTAAGATTGAACCTGAAAACAGTCAGGCCATTGGTCCTGCATTCCAGTTATTTTTACAGTTCTTGCAAGTAGACTGGTATTTTTGTTTTATGTGTTCTCACTGACTTTCTAAGTTCATTTTAAAGCCCTATCTAGAAGCAGTAGTAGCTGCCACAGTATATAAAAAGGTTTTACGTTTTGCTTTTCTGCAGATGCTTTAAATGAGGATCTTCATGTATTAAAGTTAACTCAGCTTGGTTTATCCTGAAGTATTCAGAAATAGCTTTTGGCTCCCCAGACAGGCTTTTTTTAACTGCATTCCTGCCCAGGCTTTTCTTGTCAGCACTAGGAAGGGAAAGGTCCCCCTGTACCCCATTGTGTAGGGCCCGCAGCACCTGGGCAGCCAGACATCAGGGACAGGAGCAGTGGAAGTGGTTGCTTCTGCTCAGCACCCAGAAATGCTGCACTCCACAGAGCACAAGCCCATGGGCCTGCTTAAACCTGCACAACTTGTGTGTATGGCCATAGAAGCCCTGGACAAAATGCCTGGGACAGCACCTGTGACTGCAGACAAGCTCTGAGGTCATGGGCATCATATTCAATTTCTTGTGAAATCTCAGTGGTCTCAGGGCCAGCTGATAGACATTGCCCAGCCAGGAAGGCAAGCACTCAAAAAGTGGAAAGCTCGCCTCTTCGGACACTGTTATCTTCTCTGCAACCATGTCATCTTCAGGCCTGAGTGCTCTGCACTGGGAACCTCCTCAGCCCCTGGAGGGCCCAGGTTCACCCCCTGCAAGGGCTGCCAGGGTAGGAGGACTCACTCCCGGGAAAGTCAGAGGGAGATCGCTTGAGATGACAGAGTGGAATAAATTGAGTAGCAAAGCATTAGCATTATTGTATGCATTTTGATACACTGGGTAACCACAGTCCTGTGGACAGCAAAAAATATGCAGCTCTGCTTTGTATTTTGATAAAGGAATTTGAGAACAGGTTTTGCCAAAATAATCATCAATTTTATTTTTTTTTTCATTTGCAGCTCCATTTCCAGACAGCATCATATTTCAGTCATACATTATCTACACATTTTCAAACGGAATGTGTAGAGTTGCAATCAGACATTCAGCTCAAAAATCTGATTGTGTCTCTCTATGAGATCTTAATAAGCCATGTTACCTGAAGGAAATATCCCTTGCTTCACAGTCGCTCAGTCACGTCACTGCTTCCGGGTGGTATATACGTATGTGAACAGCTGTTTTCAAGGGTGAAGTGCAGGGAGGGTAAAATTTCTTTACAGGTCTCTGACACACACCTCAAGAGCTCACAAAGAATGGCAGCCACTGCCATCAAACCAGGCTGATGCATTAGTTTCACAAAAATGAGGTCAAACTAGCTTTATGGTTCTGTTGCTCTCTTTTTTTCATTAAAAAAAATACGTAAGGAGTAAGTTCTGTTGCTTATATTCATTAGCATACAAGAGTTGTTCCAAAAGTAATGCCTTCTATTTTATTGTGTTGTTAAGCACATTAATGAAGACACTTTCAAAACTGCATACTGACATGTATGGGGCATTAACCTCCTCCATTCCCATGCAACGTATGGCAGGAAAGGTGATGTCGGAGTAAATGGTATTGACACTCAAGTGTGCATCAGGGATAATTGTGCTGCTGAATTCCTCCATGTAGAAATAATAGCACTCCTTTACATCCATTGATGCTTGCTGAATGTTTATAGAAACCAAACAGTGAATGTGAGTGTAGTGATGTGGTGGGTGGTTCGTTTCAACAGTGGCGGCAGTGACACTGGTTCACCTCCTCTGGTGCATATTTTTGCAATCACCGCATGTAGGCTTTTGTTCACTGCTGCTGAAAATGTTTTGCTAATGGTGGTGACTGGTTGGGAAAACAGTGTTTTTAGCTGAGAATTCGCTCTATCAAATAGTGTTATTGTGCTCTTTGTACATGTCGTTTCCATGGAAATACATAGGGGATGCTACTTTTGGAGTGCCCAAGACAGTACTTCTTTATTCATCTCAGGCAAGCCGATCTGCTGGGCACCCATTTTCTAGAGGAAGAGCTGCCATGCACAAGGCCTGCCTCAGCAATCTGTTTCAGTTCCTAGCCATTCTTACAGCATGGATGTTTCCTAATGGTAGGAAGAAACATTCTGTGTTTTTGCCTCATCTCAGTGGATAGAAGAAGTAGCTTAGCTCCATTGTCTTTACATTCTCTCTTCAGATATCTTTACACCTTGATGAGATCTGCCCTAAGCCTTCTCTCAGCTGAACAACCCAAGCTCTCTCTGCATCCTACCTATGGGAAGATGCTCCATCCTTTTCCTCATTTTAGAGGTATTCCAATGGACTTTTGACATTATGTCCATTGCTACCTTCTACTGAGGAGCCCAGAACTTAGCACAGTACTTCAGCAGGGTGCTTCACAGTGCTGAGAAGAGAAAACAGCTCCCTCCTCAATTGGCTGGTGGTATTTTTCTTCAGGAGTTCTAGAGTCACTTTGCTGGGTCATGCTTATTTTGTTGTCCACCCCAAGTTTAAGGTTATTTTCTTCTGCTTTCCAGGCTGACAGTTCTCAGTGTATATTTGTGTTTGGCACTATTCCTCCCCAGGTGCAAGTCCTTGAATTTTTCCCTGTTCAGATAAGTCAAATTCCTTTCAGCTGTTCAGATAAACCAAAGTCCTCTCAGCTCAGCTCTCCACCCTTTTCAGTGTCACCGCAAATGGCATCCTCTGTTTTATCTGCTACAGCTTGTGGTTTAGTATTATGTGTGAACTTGCAGCCTCATTGTCCCTCTCATTAATGCAGATGTTGGATAGTACTGGCTCCTGTATGGGTCCTGGAGATAGCAGTAAGAACATCCAACTGGGACACGTGTCAGTGATTACAAACCTCTGGCCCTGCAATGAGTTACTGAAATAATGCATTTAATTGAATGGGAGTCCTCTTAATCTTCTGTTGGTGCAAATGTAATTGCTGCTTTAGATGGTATTTCTTGTAGAATGGCTGTTTGTGGTGACTTACTGTGGTGACTACTGTCCTCTTCCATCTCTTACCTTACAGGTTTCTTTTGCAATAAATAAACAAAGAGATGTATTGATAGATAATTTTGACTAAGAAAATGACTGCCTAAAATGTAGAGATTTAAAAGGCAAAGCACAGGGAAATTTTATCAACAAAAATGCTGAAAATGTTAAATTGAATGTAGAAAGTGATCTTAAGTTAGTAATTTTTGGATGCAAACCACAAGAGTTAATAAATAAGCTGTATACAAATCTGTTTTGTAGGATTGTAGTAGTCCTGTAGCTGGTATGTCTCCCTTCTTCAGGAAGGAGAGAAAATCAGAAGATCTGCAAAACATATGGCTCAGTCTTGATTGCACTGTCTATACTTCTCTGCATTGTTTTCTATACTGTGGGATTCTTGTTCAGTTGACTTGTGTGCTCCCCTCACTGCAATTATCTTGTGTACTCAGAGTAGTAAAGGTATTTCTCACCTGTGTCTTGCCCCATGTGCAAGAAATTCTAGATTGGCCACAGTTTGCCAATGATCCATCTATGAACTGAGCAGGCCACAGCCATGCTTGCAGCAAGGCTGCCAGGGAAGATGGCAGCCTGAAGCATCCTGTGACAAAGGGTTCTTTTTTAGGATGCCAACTCCTCAGTTGCAGTGTTGCACCAGGGACCCTCCCTTCTTACAAGGTTTTCCATAAAGTTCTCTCCCCCGCTTTCACATGACTTGGTTGTGCACTTCAGCCAGATGCAAGCTGAGTGATCTTGATGTATACTTGCATTTTTTTTAATGCTGATTCCATGGACTTCTGCTTCGTTTCCCTAAAATCCTGCCATTTATTTTAATTGTGAAGGGTGTACTGCTTCTGCAGCTAGATCCTGCACAGCGACTGAAACAGCAGCTGAGCTTCTCATTCTTTTGTCAGCCTTTATTCAGCCCTTATTCAAAATACTGAAGATGGAAAGACAGAGTAACAGTAATATGAATAAAACTGATATCTATTTTCTACATGAATGCTCTCAGTTGTTGTACTTTGTATACACACATTTTTATTAGTGTACATACACTGGAAAAAGAATATTAGATATTCAGTGATCTTGTAAAGACAGAGAAATTGTAGTCTTTTTCTATAGGACAGTACCCCCTAGCTGTCCAGGCAGTGTTAATGTGTCTTAGGTGTTAATGTGTCTTTAATAAAAATAAGTTTCCCTGATGACAGAGTCAAATATTGAGGTAACTCAAGGGAACACAGGAGACAAGAACAGTACTCCTGTAGGTAGAGATCTGTAGAGACACTGTGCATGTTTTTCAGAATTACATAATTGTAAGGGATTTCTTTAACTGTTAAATTAAGAATAAAAGAATTTAAGCTATCGTCTTCACTACTCTTCAGAGATACTGAACTTCATTCTTTTCTGTATTTTCATTGTCAGTGTTCCTTTGTATTATTACAATATAAGCAATTAGAAATGAAAGCTGTTCAAGGTGACACTATCACATTAATTATTTTTAGTGATACTCATGTTTCCTTTTTTCTTTTCAGGCATTAAACATTAACTGACTACTTGGAAAGAAAAAAAATAATCATGGCTTCCAACATGGCTAGCCCTGCTAACCATCTGCCATACTTCTTTGGCAATATTACACGTGAGGAAGCTGAGGAGTATCTGATGCAAGGAGGAATGAGTGATGGACTATACCTGCTTCGCCAAAGCCGGAATTACCTAGGGGGCTTTGCCTTATCCTTGGCCTATGGAAGGAAGGTTCATCATTACACAATTGAGAGGGAGTTGAGTGGGACATATGCTATTGCAGGAGGCAAATCACATGCAAGTCCTGCTGAACTCATTAACTATCATTCAGAGGAAGCAGATGGCCTTATCTGTCTACTGAGAAGATCTTTCAATCGACCACCAGGCGTTGAGCCCAAAACAGGGCCTTTTGAAGATTTAAAAGAGAACCTCATCAGAGAGTATGTCAAACAAACATGGAATCTGCAGGTAAATCCAGGTGAATTTGCCATAAAGTGGACTTCAGGGCAACCTAAAGCTTCCTCACTAAGGGAGTATAGGGGCAAGCGCTAATCTCTGCTCTCTGATAACAGCAGCAGGACCCACCAAGGGAGCTGCATCAGGGGAGGGTCTGATTGGGTACTGAAAAAAGGCTCTTCACCAGAGGTGATAGGGCACTGGAGCAGGCCCCTGAGAACAGAGGTCATGGCACCAAGCTGCCAAATCTTGAGCAGTGTTTGGACAACACTCTCAGAGATACAGTTCAACATCTCAGGGTCGTTAAATATGTCTAGCTATGTCGGACTATCTTTTCAGTTGAGATACTGGTGTATTAAGTTACTCATTTCTTTCTCAGAATAAAGAAAAAATCTTTTAATGTCGATATAGCAACTACTATTTTTCATCACATAAAACAAATATGTGCATGTTTTAGGTGTCCCAAAAGCAATACAATAAAGAGGTTTTATCTGTATATTTTCTACTGCAGAAGACAGTTAGAATATCTCATTATTTTATCACTCCAGGGTCATGCTCTTGAACAAGCTATCATTAGCCAAAAACCTCAGCTGGAGAAACTGATTGCCACTACAGCCCATGAGAAGATGCCTTGGTTCCATGGGAGGATCACTCGGGAGGAGTCAGAGCAGCGTATCCTCGTTGGATCAAGAAACAATGGAAAATTTTTGTGAGTGTTTTCCTGCATTGCTGCTGTTTGCCACTAGTGTCATTGCATAGTTCACTTGAATGAGAATATCAAGTGAGAATATGCCCAAAGAGGTGGCTTAGTCGCAGTGAGAGCACCTAGTCCATCATGATAGATACTATATGATGTAACTATTCCTACATTAAGCAAATGTCTCCAAAATTGGGCTTTCACTTATCTAAAGATGGGAAATGATAATAGGGAGTGTTCATTTGTTTGCAGGTGGATCTGAATTGGCTAGATCAGTGGGTCAATTATCTGATTATTATGGCATTCAACAAGGCTACGTGCTGAGTGCTTTATTTACATCATGATAACCCAATGCAGCATTATAGGAAGAATGGCTGACAAGTTTCCTGGCAGAAAAGGTCCTTGGGGTTCTGGTCAACAATTGGCTGTACATGAGCTAGCAGTGCGCCTGTATGTCCAAGGGCACTGGTATCCTGGCTTGTATCAGAAGCAGGAATTGACCAGGGAATGGATTTTCCCTCTGTCTCCCTCAGCACTGGTGAGACTTTACCTTGAATACAGTGCCCAGTTTTTACAAGCTGCACCAATAGAGGTTTAGATTGCATATCAGAAAGAATTCTTCATGAAAAGGGTGATTAGGCATTGGAACAGGCTGCACAGGGAGCTGATGGCTTTGCCAACCCTGGAGAAATTTAAGAGATGTGAGAATGTGGCATGTAGAAGCGTGAGTTAGCAATGGACTTTTAAGTGGATAGTTGGTATTGATGACCTTTAAGGTCTTATCCAACCAAAGTGATTCTGTGATTATAATATATGATTCCATATATATATATATATACATGATTATTGTTATTTCTGTCTTCCTTTTCAGTCTTATTTACTATTAGTAAATAGTTTCTATCTCAAGCTGCAATTTCTACCTCTATTTTTTTTTTCCAATTCTCTTTATCCCATAAGAGGAGGGGCATGAGCAAAAAGCTTTGTTTGATGTTAAGCTGCCTGTCAAGTTAAGCCACGAGTACGAAGTGGCTGTGGTGAGTTAACTTTAGCCTACTAAGTTACTCTCACAATCTGCCATGTCAGCTGGATGGGGAGTCAGAAAACAGGAATGAAAAGCTTGTTGGTCAACATGAGAGAGAACTGGGAAATTGTTTACCAGTTCTTGAGAAAACTGATTTATTACCAATTAAAATTTTGATACTGAATTACAAAGGCAAAAACATGTACCATTGTCAGAACACACCCCTCCCATTTTCACAAGCTCGTCTTCACTGCTTCGTGCCCAACTCCTCTCCCCATCAGACAGCACAAGGTGTAAGAGTCTGAATTTACAGTCAGTTCCGTAATAGTTTCCTTCTGATGCTCCTTCTCAAACTTCCTGTTGCAGTGCAGGCTCTTGGCAGACTGCAGTTCCTTCTTGATCTTCTCCTCTTAGAGGGCTACACTCTGTGTGCACAGCTGAGGGGCTGAGCAGCACTGTAGGGGTGTCTCACATTGCTGGCTGTAATGAGCCTTGACTTGCTTAGGGCAGATCTGACCTCCTCCCACTGTGCTCCTCAACCAAAGCCTTGCCACCAACAGCCAACACAGTGATTTACAGATGACATAAAAATACCGATAGACAGCCTATGTTAACCAGTTCTGGTGCCCATAGCTGTCAGTGTTCCACTGGTAGTGACTGTTTTGTGTCTGTCACTTTCTTTGTTAATGCAGACCCTTTACTGGAGTTGGTGACTTGTTGTAATCTTGTCAGGATCAAAGCCAGTCAAAATTTTCCAGCTAAACAGTCCTTCAGGAAATCCTCATTTCAGAAGTTCTGATGTTTTCACTATGACATCTTTTGCCATCCTCCCTTCTTTTCCCTGACCAACTCCCCAGCCTCCAAGAAAGAAAAAGGGAAATTGGAGCTCAGAGGCCATGTCTGAGGAAGAACCACTTGGTGCACGTTTCATCACCTACCCCTGTAATCTTCTTCAGTATTCATTTAGGTTTGACTTTTCTATGGCTTGTCCAAGGTAAAACCTCAGAAGTGAGTATGGGGTGGATGTGCTTCTTCAGTATCAACTGTTTTCGCATTACTGATTTGCCATTATTTTGCCAAGCTCATTGGCAAATTATGGAGATGGAGCCTTCATATTTTTTTATATGGGTGATTTAAATTTTAAGTCCTGCAAATTTTCCTTTCAGTGTGAGTTAATTCCTGTCGTGTGCTACCTACTAATACTTCGAGTGTATTGACATCTGATTTCTTGAAATATCTCCCATCTTAATCTCTGAGTTTTTTGTACTTCATGATTACTTTCACCCAAGTTTTAGTGCACCTTCATATTTTCGCTTTCTGTCCTGTTTCTTAGGATGATGCCCTAAAAGTCACCTACTCAGCTGTTTTCTCTACACATGATAAGAAAAAAATTGTTAAAAGTTTGTGCAGCCAAAATTTCCTGTTGTCATAGATTCACCTCCTCTGAACACTTCTTTCAGTAGCGCTGAAAAGACTGATGAAAGTAGTCAGCACATAGTACATTACCACCAGCACAGCAATGTCATTCCTTCTTTTCATTCCCTTGTTATTTTTCTCATCTCTGTTACTATTTTCTGTCTATAGATGCAAAATCTTAGCAAATTATTATTGCATCCTTTCAATCATGGTAATGATCATATATTAAAACTTGCATCTTTTCCAGTTTACCTCAGGACATATTGTTTTATGTGGTCAGAGTGCTTCTCTTTGGATGAATAAAGGAAACTAGGTTTCTTTAAAAAAAAAAATAATAAAAAATAAAAAATTCCTTAGCTAACATTTCTAAAGAGCAGGTATGTGGTTTGGAATTATGGCATTTTTGTTTAGCAGATCTGACATTTTCAGTCTCCATTGTAGACCTGGTGTCTATTTTTATTATTATTTTTTTTTTATCTTAAGTATTCCTTCAGCTTCAGCTCTAAATAGAAATTACTTTCCAGCACTTTCCTCCTTCCCTTAGAGACATCCTGGGAGGCATTTCTAATGCTGTTTACAATGAGCTGTGGCAGGCATGGTCACATCTTCCTTGGGACTGATTATGTCAATGGGTATGTGACTTAGGTATCTCTGTTGCAACTCAGAAGGCTTCTTTCATGTTGGGGAGACTACTTCCTCAGTGAAAATTTCAGCTTTCAAGTTCTTTTTAGACCATGAGAAACATCTCTAGAACTTATGTTCAGCTTAGGTCCTTCTTAGTACAGCAGTATTATACTTCTGTATAGTACAGCAGTCTATACTTTTGCATCTGCAGGACAAATGCTATTAGCAAGAACATTACAAGAACATTAATTGTTCTTGTATGAGTTGCCTATGTGGCAGGTGTAGAGCTCAGTAACCATTTAGCTGCGGTTGACTCCTATGCTTCTAGGGAAAAATCAAGGTGACATCATTCACTACTTCATAATTCAGCAAGAGAAGTAGGCTGTTGGTTATTTGTACTAGAAATCTGTTTTCCATTCTTCTAGCTCTGAGATCAGATCAGAAGACTAGAGACTGATAGGAAATAAAAAAGGAACTGTCTAATTCAGAGACATTTTCTGCAGTTTTGCCTAACATGGGCTTGCTAAGAAAAGGAAATAAACCACTAGTTTGTAAGCTAACTGAACCAGGAGGTGCAAAATTATAGTGAATGCTAGAGAGGCGCATTGTTTTAGATTTCAGGCACAACAATCATAATTTTTCCTTACCAATAACAGTGCATGTTGGAATCTTCTTTACATCTGTGGACTGAACACTGAGAATTTTTCTTGTGAATGTAGCTGCTCGAGGACTTCTTTTTCACACTGATTGAGACACTCAAGCCTAATAGGTGACTGAAGGGTAAAATTTAGAAATATTTACTATCTGAACAGTCACTTGTTAAGCGAGGAACTGGAGGGCAGACACAGAGAATAAATGGAAACCAGATTTTGAAAAGTTGTGGAATTGATCAAGGCCACAGGTAGGCCTGAAATAATGCTGGCATATTACAAATATTAACTTCTTTATTTTGGAAAAGACAGTAAGTTTTAGGAGGCTGTAATACTTCTGTATTTTCTTTTTCAAAGCCTTTTAAAAAGTAATCACATCAGAAATCTCCTGTCTTTTTGTTGCAGCAAAAGCCATTGCAGGGGTCTCCATGAGACCACATCTAATCCTTAGACTCCTAGCAGTTTCTTGCATCACTACAAGATTATTAAATCCAGATGTTTATACACAATAATTATGGAAATACTTGAAAAGATTTCTAATTGCCTTTCAAAATGCCCTAAATAGCATCATAAATCTATAACTGCCACTCATTCAAGTTGCTGGAAGAGTTCTGAGCTATCTGTGAATATATTGCTAAAGAATTTTCAGAGGTCTTTTTAAAGTTTTTGTCACACCTATTCACAGGAATAAGTGCTTCTTTGAGTGCTATAGAGTTTGTTTTCAAATCCAAATACAGAAATCATGACATGACATAAAATTGGAAGATGTGCCCAATTTTTCCAAAAGGAATACTTATGAAAAAGATTGCCATTCCAGCTGCAGAATTTCGAAGAATGGAAAGAAAATATAATGTCCCTTAAATGAGCTGAATAGCAACTCAAAACAGAGGATTTAAATTAAGTTTCAAACCTCTGTTGGCTTCATAGCATTACTTTTCATGCTGTAGAGGACTCCAGCTCTTATCAGAATTTTGATAAGCGTTAGTTTTTCACTCGACCTTATCTGGTAGAAAGTATAATTACAGAATATGGTGATCAGCATTGTCTGGATGATCACAGATAATATTACTGGTTTTAGTGCTATTATTAATAATGTTAGTATTATCAATGTGAGTGCATATGTACATGAACTATTAGAAAAATGAACTATTAGAAAAAAAACTATTAGAAAAATTTGGCTAGTAAGTACAGACTAACAGTATAAGAAATAGTAGCTTTCCCTGCAATTACAACTATTCAGAAATATTCAGAAATACTGTTAAACATGAAAGCTCATCCTTAAGGAAAATGTGGCTAAGACATTACAGAATTAGCAGATTACCCTCTATAAACCTTTTATATCAGTCCACAGCCATATGTAATTCATATAATATATGAAAAGTTTAACATTATTTTAGTGTCATAGAACCATCTTTAATATGTATTTAAACATTCTAAAGCATACAGGACTGGTGTAGATCATGTAAGTGGATCACAGCACTACTCAGAATGGCACCTCATGACCTCTAGGGACCAAGCTGCCTCTAACAAGTCAGAACAGTCAGCACTGTTACCAGCGATTTGAAGTTCTGAAGTGCAGTTATCTGTAAGCCATCACTTCTCTTTTTTCTGAGCAAAAGACTTGCTCAGACTTTGCAACACTTTGCAACATTTTGCAAGTGTTAGTGATACCTGTAGCTTTTTGTATTTGTATTACTCTTAATATCTTCCTCTGGGCATTTGCCACTAAGGGGTGAAAGGAGCAAGGTGGGCCACTTACCTGATCTTGTAAAGCATTTTTTAAGTGCATCTGCCCTTACTGTGTTTGTATCCATAGTTAGAACTGGGCATGGTTACATAAGATAAAATGTGAGCAAAATAGACAGTGATGATACGGTCCTGCTTGCCAAATTGTTCCATCATTTTGCAGAAAATCTCAATACTCTTACAAGGAAATAAAATTTTGCGTTCCATTTTCAATAACAACAGCTTGTGGCTTGAATTTTGAAGTATGCTGACATCAGAAGGCTGCATGTTGTCCCTGCCTATAGCAGGGGGTTTGGAACTAGATGATCCTAGACTAGATCCTTCCAATCCAAACCATTCCATGATTCTATGATTTCTGAAGTGGTTTTTAATATGTTCTTAGAGAGGGGAGGAAATGTGATTTAATAGAAGACTGCAGTCAGTCCATTTTCACCTTTGTGTGATGCTCTTACAGATTACATATTGTCCTCAGATTTGCAGTGTGTTCAGTGTGGTGCAGATTTTTGAAGTGAAAATGAAGAACAGTGATGTGAATAACATTACAAGAAAGATGATCATAAGGACAGGCAAGCAGGGAATGGCTGTGTCTGCATGTTTAGTGGAGAATGTCAGTATCTTTGGCATCAGGGAAGCTGTTATTGCTGAGAAGACGAAACAGTACCAAGAAGAAACTTGCTTATGCCCTTGGATGTATCAGTGACATTAATTTCATACCATTCCTAAAGCAAGCATTTAGCTAATTGCTTTCCCTTATTATTCTCTTCTAGAATGCTGTCTTTTTTTTTCTATATGGTCAGTGAGACATGTTCAATAGTATTTTTTAATTTTCTTTTTACCCTCAGAGATTCTTTCATTCATAAAGAAAGATCATTTGGCTTTTCATGTGAAAGCAAAAAAAATTGAGGCAAAAATTGTTGTGGTTGTTTCCCAAGGAAGACATAGACTCCACCAAAAGAAAGGATGTATAGCTATTTACAGAACTTAGAATGATATTCTAAATAGTAATTGCTGTTTGGATTGCAGACATAAAAGCATAAGAAATACCCAAGCATTGATCTCAGGAAAATTAAAATCAAAGTTATTTTGCATTGCATTGTGTAGCAATTTGAGTTTCTCCATTACTTCTAAAATTCCTGTTTTGAATATGCATCAAAGCAAGTATCAAATGCTTTAATGCTTCTCTTTATTATATCTGTGAATTTGGATTTCCACACATTGAAGTTGTTATGTTTTCAGGCTTATGTCAGTGTGTGAAAGGGCTGTGTTGTTTATTCCCTTTATGTTATTTCTTTACTCTCTTTATGTTTTTATTCAGATTTATAATTAGCTATGATGGCATGAAGGGCAAGAATGCTTGATATTTCACTGCTGGCTTCTTTCTTTGTAAAAATACTTTAAAAAAATGATCTTTTTTTAAAGAAGATTTTTTTATTTCATTTTGTATTCAAGAGTGAAAAATATCATGCTTAACTTCAGCGCACATCAAAACACATAGTACGGTTTTAATTTTTGGATTTTTTTTCTGAATGTACTTGAACTCTGTGCTCACTTTATATAGAACCAAATTTGCATTTGAGAGAGCCCCCAAAACTGATGTGATGACTGTGAGTAGCTCAGTCAGCATCAAGATAATGTGGAAATACTGATTTTCATTTGAATAGGTTTCAGACTTTCATCTTGAGCAGCTATTTTATTTGATTCAGTTTTTTATGATAAATGTAATATTCTGGATTCTCTAAATTGAGCTTCAGTCCTAGATGGCTAGCCTAACCTATGCAGCTGTTATCACAGTCTACAAGACCGTGATAAAACTGTGAAATCTGTCCTGTGATAATAAACCGAGGAAGAAAAGTTTTCAGTTTGAACTGTAATGATAAGTTCTGTGGGAGCACTTTTTGAATAACTAAGTGATGTGATTGCCAAATTCAGACTTGGGAAGTATTTTGTAGTTTAAATCTGTTTTGTTCTTCAGACGTGTTTTGAAAGGTATAAGTGTCTTCTTTGCTAGGAGCAGCTCAAAAGAAGACAAAGCAAAAGTCATTCTTCATTTTAGCAGAACCTGTTGTTCTCCACTGGTCAGTAAGCACAGGAAATCAGCATGCTGAGAAAACACCTGCATATCATGAAAAACCACAATGTGTTTCAAGTTGCTTTGGAAACAGCATGCAAGTTACTTTGGTTTCAGAAAAAAAGAATCTCTACTTCCCTCTACCATTAGCTGGTGTCTTGTTCACATCTTCAGCAACAGAAATCACTCTTCATGAAAAATATTTGCATTGGGAGTAAAACAGAGTTTTAGCTCAGAGTTGAGAGACTGAGGAACAGAATTTAATGCTTGCTTTTTCTGGATAATAACCGCTGATGTATATAGTGACAAATAAAGTCAGTTTCAGCATAAAATCTGAGATAGATGTAATTGACTTCAGTGGTCTTTCCTCTTGCAAAAAACAGGATTTTGTAAATACTCTTCTCAATTCTGTCTGAGCAGCACTTTGAAAATCTTGAGCGCCATTCAAATCTGGGCTCCATTGATACGGGAAATTACTGAGCTGCTCCAGTGTCCCACACTGCTTTAGCAAATCAAGTGGTCAAGTAGGCCACTCCATACCTTGTCAGAGCTGATCAGTATAGAATCACAGAATGCCATAAGTTGGGGGAGACCTTAAAGATCGATTATTTTCAAGCCCCCTGCTGTGGGCATCAGTGGGGAGCATGAAGAGGAAAGGAGGCAAACTCAATGGAGAGAGAGAGCACCTTTCTGTGCACACTGAAAATGGGAATGTAGGTGTTGCTGAATCAGGGCTTTTCATAGGAGAAAAAAAATATTCCAGAAAAGCTTCAGCTAACTCTCCTGCTGTCTCAGTACTGTTGTCAGCAGCAACTGACCGCATGCAGTTTAAAGTAAAAGCTGCTGTCTGAACTAAAATAATGCTAGGCCAACTGTGGTGGAGCTAGTAGCAAATTCTTTCTTACTCTAGATGCAGTCACAAGAAGGCATCTTGTTTCAGTGTGAACTAGCCCTGAGTATACAATTGTTCAGCACAGTAAAGACATCTCAGATCTTCTGAAAGCAGGATATCATCCTGGATACCTATGAATTTTAGGGAATTATTTTGTATTATATGCAGTTATTTCTCCCTAGTGGAATTTAGACATGATCTGTAAAAAAATACTGTGTGAACTTTCACATGAATTCTTTGTGAAATCAGAAACAAAGCGTTATTGTCTTTCTGGAAATTATAATTAATGATTACAGAAATGTACAGTTTTTTTCAGTTACAGAAGCTTATTACAGAAAAAAAAAATTCCCATTGTATATATTCCTCATTACCTTCTTCTAGTATTTTGCTTTCTACCCTTGCAGCCATCTGTTAATTTCGAAAGAGAATCTTATTTTAATAAATACACGTATCTATTGTTTTTAGTATTTTTTTGGGATGGGATTGAAGTATAGCTTCTTACACAAAATGGATTTCCATGGGCTTTGTAGGTCTGAATGCAAGAGCTTTTTAAGTGCTTCCTAGCTCAGAGAGCACAGTGTACACTGCACAGTGTTCTGTAGCTGCCTAGCACAGAGCTCCACATCATGGATTTTCTGTTGACTTTTAAGAGAAAAAAGAGAAGCATTACAGAAGTCTATCTGAAAACAAATGACACTAAGAAATAAATGAATGGTTTAACAAAATGTCTTCTGAAATTGCTGTGCAGGCTTTGCTGTTTTATAATTCAAAAGCTTAAAGGAAAAGGTGAATTTGAAAAGCATCTTCAACTCAACTCCTCATTGATAGTAAAGAGTAACCCTAAAATTCTCTCTTAATCCTACAGAATTCGAGAAAGGGACAGCAATGGTTCCTATGCCCTGTGTCTGCTGAATGATGGAAAAGTACTGCATTATCGTATTGACAGAGATAAGACAGGAAAGCTCTCCATACCAGATGGAAAAAGATTTGACACCCTCTGGCAGGTCTGTTAAATTTGAATCACTTGAGTGTCTGTCATCACGTTGCAGTTTTACCCAGTTAGGCAGTCTCATTTACTTTGCTGTGCTTCAACTGTCTTTAGCTAAACAGCAGCATGTTAAAGCAGTTTATTTGTACTCCTTACAACTTTTGTGGTTTTCCTACACAAATAAAATGTTCATTAGTGGAGAAAGCTAAGTAAATGTAAAGATTTCAATCATTTTTAAATGGTGATGCGGCAGCTTCACTGAGTTTTAAACTGCTGTAATCATTATTCAGTTAACTGGACATTCTCTAGAACAGAAGACTAATTTCATTTGTAAGAGACATACTGTATACAATAACAGTTATGCCAGGTACAGTGTTTTGCTTATGTCCTTTGTAATAATGTAAGCAGAATTTTAAGAAACACGTGGGATGATTTGGCATGCTGTATACATAATGCACTATTAAACTTTGAAATTCCCTACTTTTTAGACTGAACAAACGTAGTTTATAATCATTACCACAACAAGTTGTCTGAATTCTATTAAAAATAAAACAGTTGAGAACTGGATAGTTAACTATGCCATAGTTGATAATAAAACTGGAGAAATAATTGGATAGGTTGAAGAAGCTAAAGGAAGCCTTGAAGAGTTCTATATCCTTTCTTAAAACTTTAGTTAAAAAAACGTGAGTCATAAATTTAAAAAACAAGTTTTTACCTGTGCGTATTAACTTCTAGCATTTCTTGTAAATATCCTGCATATCTGTTGAGTTATTGGAAATTTTAAGCAGCTTGCCTAATGTTCAAGTTTTTTGAACATCTCCATTTTTTTCATGTGCAGACCCCCTCCTTCCTACCCAAATGCACTAGTGCCAAAATAGGAGTCATGTTCCTGTGATGTAATGATGAAAAGCATGGATAGAATAATACAGGAACACAAAAATCCACAGCTACTGGGGCTATATATATGTGTTAACTGTTTACATACCATTATAAGCCTAAGGCCAAAGAGAGCATCTTTCAAACAAAAAATCTACAAAAAAAACCCACCACCACAAAAAAAAAAAAAAAAAAAAAAAAAAAAAAAAAAAAGATGAAACTCAGGTGTTTAAAAATAAATTATTTATTTGGAGCTTAGAAATTGATGTTAATATAGCCAGGTGGAGAATATAGCATCTCACAAATCCAGTTCTTGGATTGGGTTCCAGATTCAGCCACAAAATCCCTTCAGAAATACACCTGTCTGCTAGAGAAAAGTAAAGATGGTCTAAAGATACCCATAGAAAGGTTCTGGATGTGAAGATGATAAAGGGCCTGGAGCACCTCTGTTGTGAGGAAAGGCTGAGTGACGTTGATCTGTTCAGGCTTGAGGAAAAAAAGACTGAAAGGGGACCTGATCAATGTCTGTAAATATCTAAGGTGCAGGAGGCAAAGAGATGAGACTCTTTTCAGCGAAGTGTGGAGATAGGACAAGGGGAAATGGCCACAACTGAAGCATAGGACATTCAGCACAAAAAAAAAAAGAACTTCACAGTGAGGGTGATGGAGCACTGGAACAGACTGCCCAGGGGGGTTGTGGAGCTTGGAGATGTTCAAGACCCACCTGGATGCCTACCTGTGCAACCTGCTGTAGGGAGCCTGCTTTGGCAGGGGTGTTGGATCTCAAGGTCCCTTCCAGCTCCTACAATTCTGTGATTCTGTGATCATTTGGTGTAACAAATATGGATTATTGCACATAAGCACATGATTAGGAGACAGTCAATTACACCTCTCTTACTTTTTGGTATCTCCCTCTTTCTTCTTTTTCTCTTATTTTTTTTTTTTTTCTCTCATTCTGGTAGTTAGTTGAGCATTATTCATACAAACCGGACGGATTATTAAGGGTTCTGTCCATTCCCTGTCCACGACATGGCTCAGAAAGTGGTAAGTTGTTTCTATTGCTTTGTAAAGCAAAAATAGATTATTAAAAATGGGTGCATTTTTTGCATTTGCAAACTGAGTGGGTGTTGATTGTCATAGATGTAATTTAAATTTAGATTTAAAAAAAATGAAATACTAAATTTTCAAGTGAGTTGAAATCCACCAGATCATGCAGTCTGAAAGCAGATCCTGTAATTTATGGGAGGATATGGCAGCCAGATGGTCTAAAAGTAACATCAGATCAAAAATGCACTTTACTACTTCAAGTGGCACTCTGTTTTGCTTTGTCTATCTGTGCTACCAAGTTGCTCGTCCTGACACTCCTCCAACACACTTTACGCCAGGGAGATGTCAGCGTGCCAGCACTGCTGGTTAAGGCATTTGGATAGGGTGCAGTGAGACAAAGGTTTCACTGCACCTAATACTGAAGAAGAGAATCTTTAAAATGCCACCCATTTACAGTGCCTAGACGCACTTATGTCTAGGGGGATGTCTAGAGGAATCCTGAGGTCCCATGCAGTCTTGGACCTGTTTCTTCTTTAATGTCATGCGCTGTGTATGTTTACACAAATGAGATCGCATTAACTTCCTTTTTGCTGCCTTTGTGGAAGGAAGGGATGCCATCCAGAGGGACCTCAACAGGCTTGAAAGGTGGGCACGGGTGAACTAGATGAAGTTCAACATAGCAAAGTGCAAGGTTTTGCACTTGGGAAAGAGGAATCCCCATGCAGACTGGAAGGATCAGTCCTTGAAAGCAGCCCTGTGGAGAAGGACCTGGGGGTCTTGATAGACAAAAAATCTTAACATGAGCCAGCAGTGTGCTCTTGCAGCCCGAAAAGCAAATGGTATCCTGGGCTCCATCAGAAGAGGGGTCACCAGCAGGGACAGGGGTGATTGTCTATTCTGTTCTTCTGAGGGCCCATCTGGAGTACCTGTGTCCAGGTCTGGAGCCTCCAGTACAAGAAAGACAGAGAGCTGTTGGAGAGCCACAGGAGAGCCACGAAGATGATCAGGGGACTGGTGCACTTCCCCTACAAAGACAGGCTGAGGGAGCTGGGCTTGTTCAGTCTGGAGAGAAGAAGGCTGTGGGGTAACCTCATTGCAGCCTTTCAGTACCTAAAGGGAGCCTACAAAGAGGAGGGGAATCAACTCTTTGAAATGGTTGATAATTGCAAGATGAGGGGAAATGGTTTTAAGTTGAGGGAGGGAAGATTTGAGTTGGATGTCAGGGGGAAGTTCTTTGCAGAGAGAGTGGTGAGGTGCTGGAACAGCTGCCCAGAGAGGTTGTGGATGCCCCGTCCCTGGAGGTGTTCATGGCCAGATTGGATGGGGCCCTGGCAGCCTGGTTTGTTAAATGTGGAGGTTGGTGGCCCTGTGTGTGGCAGGGAGGTTGGAGCTTTATGATCCTTGAGGTCCCTTCCAACCTGGGCCATTCTGTGATTCTGATTCTGATCCTTGTCTGACTCTTCTATTTCAGAAGCAGTGCTCTCTCTATAAGAGCTGCCTTCTATTTTTCTAACTGAAAGCTAGAGCTGTGCTGGACATACTTGCTCTTACTTTTTACACTCCTTTGAGTCATTATTAAGGCAGTGCATGTACTTATGTCTTTGTGGCAGTAAGTACCATAGTGTGAGTGATGCATATTAAAGCCAGAATCTAAGAAGATGAGCTAAGAGAAATGCTGCAGTATGATTTGAAAGTAAAAAGTTGGTCTTTCATGTAAATTATTACTTTGGTACATTTCTTATCTTTTTCAGTATCTTTCACATTTGATTCTTTTATAGATAACTCTTCTTTTGACACTCGTCCTCTTCCTGGAACCCCTTCTAAGGTAGGTGGTGATGGAGCAATAAATTTAACAAGCTTATTGTCACATAATCATCTGGGAATCCTAATGTTTATACTATTAGAGTGAACTTATTTTTCTAGGGATTGTTTTATAATTAGTAGATAGAAAATAAGCCTAAAATATTTTATTATGCCTATTGCTTTCATAAAATTTTTGTACTTAGCTATTAAGCATTTAATTTTGTGAATCTGTTTTATATACACAGTGTATGTGGAAATCAGTATATTTCATGTGTAAAATAAACATTAAGGGTCAAGTACTTTAGTGACGGTATCAACACTGGGAGGACAGATACTAATGCTATTTAAAACACGTTTCAAGATATTGGCAGCTGAAGCAAAAATGAAGATTCACTTTACTGAGTAAAGCCAGATATTTCCTTACTTTGTAGTTAACATCCAGTTCTGCATGATGGTTTGATTCCTTGTGAAGTGAAATTAAAGCGAGTTTTTTCATTAACATTTTCATGAGTGAGCATGCCCATTTGTGATTATAATTCTCTGCACTCTTAGACTCCTTTGATTACAAGAGCCATCGGAGGAGTGATATGTCACGCCTTCTCATTGAGCTGTAGTTAATCTAATCTGAAGTAGGGAGTTCAGCTTAGTTGTTTCACCACTCCCTGGAGGGCCTAATCATCTGGCTTTTCATAGAATCATAGGATTGCTTAGGTTGGAAATGAGCCTCAACATCATCGAGTCAACTTAAGAATTTGCCTGCCTATCCACACCACATAGTTTACACATCGGGTCTCACCTAATGGTTGGGGACTGAGTGCGCTAGTACCTGGTCCAGAATTATATTTTGACACCAGTTTGAATGACTGGACATGAAGCAGAGACTTGAAAAGGAGATTTGAGAGCACATTAATTGCTGTCTTTGCACAACACTGAAGATTCATGAAAAGGCAGCTGTCTTTTCCAGACTGAACCCCCCGAGTTGTTACATATTATCCCTACATATCTGAGGCTGCTCCTGAGGAGGGCAAAGGCATTTTTAAACTCAAATCTAGGAGGGAAAAATAGGAGAACAACACAGGAGGCGGAGATACTGCTGTCTTGACAGTGTAGGGCTTAGTTACTTCAAGGTGGCCTCTAGCTTCATGCCTGTGCCATATGCAGAATCCAGCTACCATATTGCCCTCAATTACACTGCTGTTTTATTCTCTTTTTTCAACATTCCAGTCTGTGGGGGTGAGAGCTGAGCATAAAATCACTGTGCCTGCTTCTCTTATGGCGCCCAGCTTGTGTATGTAGAGTTGTCTACTCTAAAATCTCCTCCATAGCCACTTATCCTCTTGTCACAACAAAAATGATTGTTTCAGGTCTTCTCAGATAGGGAAATGGCTTTAAATGCCATGTAGTGTGATGTCTGGTTTTGAGAATGCATCTGAGCATGAAGCGTTTTACGCAGTTCCCCTTCCCTGGCATTTCTGACTCAGCAATCTGAAGAGCCAGTCTGTCCTCACAGCAGCAGAACCCGCACCTGTAAGCTACTAATTCACAAACACTTTACAATGCAAACAAACAATTTCAGATGAAAGTATCAATAGAAGGATATGAAAAGAAGGTCACAAAAAGAATATTACAGATTGACTGAACAGATGCAATTGGACAAACTGAGTTCCAAATACCAAATAAGAAGCTGTAAAATCTAGTGCCTGTATAAAGGCCCTCAGGACTTGACATTATGCCAGAATTTTACTGGAGACAGACACTTCATAAAATAGATCCAGTTTTTGAGTTTCTAGATGGATTTCTGCAGTTGATGTAGTCCCACATTACAAGAAAATAAAACTTCATTCAAATAAGCCAATTTAATTTATTTCACTGTTGAGTCCCCATGGACCCATCAGCAATCATATTCATATCTGTTTCTGAAAGTCAGGCACCCATTTAAAGTAATGGAATTATACAGTCAAAGTAGGTACTGTTTTTCAAATGTCCCAACGTTTGGACTTGCATCATTTATGAGTATGAATGGGATGTTTAAGCACACCAGACAGGCCACATGCATATAATCTAGCATACACACAGTTACAGTGGCAGAGCAAGCACATTCAGTTCAGGAATACTACAAAAGAAAGTAAATGGGCCAAATTCTTCCATTTTTCATCAGTGTATTACAGTAATGATGACTCTTGTGCTTTACAGGTAAAAGACTTGCTAATAAGTTATGATTATTCTTGCCTAACATAAATCAACTCAAAAGAGCAGCCAGTCTTAACAAATCCTGAAGGCTTGTTTTTTGAGGATTTTTTTGAGGAAAAGAGAGAACCTGCCTAGCAGTCACTTGAGCATAAAATCCATTACTGTGTATTCGTAAGTGCCTACTTCTTTCCACTCAGAAGGGGCCCTGGTGGTTTGTCAAGACTACATGCCTTGCTTATAAGTAGTCACAGTTGTATGAGATCACTTCCAACCCTGAATGTGTATTTCTCTGGCAAATGGTTGACATAAAGGAGCTTGATCACACCTGCATATTTTCAGAATTGAGCAGTAGTCATTATACTTAAGGTTTGCCATGATAGAAGAAAAAAAACACAACGGATAAGAGAAATAAATGTATAAAGTCAAAAAATCAAATTAATATTATTATTTAGGGAGTTCAAAGACTTCAGTTAATATTGCCAGGTTGTCATACATGAACAAATTTGTGCAAAAATTGCAACTCAACTTATGAGCACTTGCGTAGATATTTGTATATGCAGAACCTGAAATATAATGAATTCAGATTGTAAAAACAGAAATGTATCCTGAAAAGAACACAGAAAAATTACAAACCCTTATGCACAAAATCTGTATCTTCTTTTTACTTAGGTTACTTCCATTAAGTTTAAATTAAGTTGTTTTGTTAAAAAAGGAAAAGAAAAAAAAAAGAAAGAAAAAAAGAACAGAATGGAGTTTATTAAGAAGAAGTGCAAGATCCTATGTTTTAATAGTCATCTGCAGAATACAGCATGGGAGCAGCAATTTTTCAGAAGATGTGGTAGCTGTAAGAGATCAGACAGGAACAGACAATGCACCAGCAAAGTGGTAGATGAAAGTGAAACATCACAGGTGTTTCCAGTTTGCTCACTTCAGCTAAGGTCTCAGTGCTTTCTCTCATAAGGCATATGCACAGATTCAAGATGGTTAAGAATATTACAGTTTAAATCAATTTTATTGCTAAGATTTCACATACTACGTTTGTTTGATATTTCATACGTGCACTTACCAGACACGTATGAGAAAAATGTTGGGAGTGTTTTTTTCTTGTATACTACATGCGTTTTGTAATATACCTTTAGTAATTTTTCTGGCACATTTACTGTTCCTCTTTGACATTGTGGTTTCTAGAGTTGGGCAAGAGGTGGAATTATCTCAAGAATCAAATCGTACACCTTTCCAAAGGCTGGCAGCAAAAAGGTGCTTTATACAGTCTTTTTAGGTTATCAACTGAGTTAAAAGGACTTACACTTGGCTAATTTCACTCTTCTTTTTTTTTTTTTTTGCTTGCTATTACTAAATGTGTGTCTTGACTACTAACAAACAGATTGTGCAGGTTTTGTAAGCTGCCTTCTTTACAAATCATCTGCACAATTCCAGCCTTAATTCTATAGAACTAAACAATTTCTAAAGACGTTTTGAAAATTGGGCTATTTTGAAGCAATTTTTCACATCCCAAAATGTAGAATTAGTACTGTTCTCAACATGTCTGCAAAAAATCCATGAGGGATAAAATAAATTTCACAGAGTAGTCACTTAAAAAAAAAAAAAAAAAGAAAGTGACATTTCTAATGGAAAATATAATTCCTAGAAAATTGGCTTGTTCACTAAACTTTGACAGAAGACATTCAGGGACACAGTTTGTTAATAACAAACACAAAATATATTCCTACAGAACTTGTGCACAAATCTTGTTATGCATTGAAGTTAATTACATTTAAACAAGTGTAAGGTGTTGCAAGACCAAGGAGAATGGGAAAGGCAATGTGAGGGAGTCGAAGGAAAAAGTCTGGTGCTAGTAAAAATGTTCTGTGGACAGAAAATCATGCTTTTTAATAGTTGGTACACTTGTGAAGCATGCTATCCCTGGAGGCATTCAGGGCCAGCCTGGATGTGGCTCTGGGCAGCCTGGTCTGGCGGGTGGCGACCCTGCACATAGCAGGGGGTTTAAACAGGCTTTTTTTTATGCTAAGAATAACTTTTATGCCCCTTTTCTACCTAGAAGTAGTTCTGTGAGTCTCTTATTTTGCTGCTTACTTGTTTGTTTATTCAATGCTATTTGCTCTGTAACAAAAATGATCAACACAAAAAGCCCTAGAGATGCTTTTCAGAATGAGAATTTTTTTTACTTATACTGTATTTGATAATCCTGATTAAAATATATTAAAATATATGTCTCTGGCAGGGAGAGGAAGGTGATTGTCCCCTTATACTCAGCTCTGGTGAGACCCCATCTGGAGTACTGCATCCAGGCCTGGAGCCTCCAGTACAAGAAGGACATGGAGCTCTTGGAGAGGGTCCAGAAGAGGCCACTAAGATGATCAGAGGGCTCTATCTGATGAGGAAAGGTTGAGGGAACTGGGATTGTTTAGCTTGCAGAAAAGAAGGCGCTGGGGAGACTTCATTGTGGCCTGCCAGTACTTGAAGGGAGCTTATAAACAGGAGGGGGAACAGCTGTTGATGAGGGTGGATAGTGATAGGACAAGGGGGAATGGTTTAAAACTGAGACAGGGGAGGTTTAGGTTGGATCTTCGGAGGAAGTTTTTCACACAGGGGGTGGTGACACACTGGAACAGGTTGCCCAAGGAGGCTGTGGATGCCCCATCCCTGGAGACATTCAAGGCCAGGCTGGATGTGGCTGTGGGCAGCCTGGTCTGCTGGTTGGCGACCCTGGCACCAACCCAGGCAGGAGGGGTTGAAATTAGATGATCATTGTGGTCCTTTTCAACCCACGTCATTCTATGGTTCTATGATATATTAGATAAGAGAGTTGTGATTTGGCTTTGTTCAGAAAAATGGACAAACACGAAGCTGACTTTAAATCATTACGCCTGGTTACTTAGGTTGCTTTTCTTGCATCAAAACCTTTCAGACAGTAAAATGTAAAATTTACAATGTTATATTTTTCTCAGACTTGAAAAATATGCTGGTTCTGTGTGACTTTTTATACAATATGTATTTTTTTCACAGACTGGCTATTTAGGTGTATTTTTAGCACTCTGAACATTTTTTTTTTCCAGCTTCTTTGCTCATAAAACTGTCTTTTCTGATGAAAGTATAAGTGACCTTGTGCCACCTAGTGGCTACTGTTAAGTTTTATCCAAAGTTCATTGAGGACTTTGCTACTAAGGCCTTTGTTCTGCATTTTGCTACACAGTTTGGTTTGGCAAAATAAAATTATTTTTGTGGTTTTGCATATACGTTTGGGTTATTGCAAATCAGAATTATGAACGTGAAAAGAAATAACACTTACTGTACAGATTAATTTCATAAATACAATCTCTACCATGAAATAACAATATTTGCTGTAAAAATGAGATCTAGAGTAATTTGTGCCATTTCATTCATATTTTAAAACAAACAATAAGTAGATCTCATTCAACAAGATGCTGTCATAGTTCCTGAGGGGTTATCCTACTGTGGCCTTATCCTTAAATAGAAAGTGATGTTCCTTCTACTACAAAAGAACCTGCATTTGAGTGCAAACTCTGCCTCTTCTGCTTTCCTCTTATTGTGGATATTGCTGTGTTAGCACAGGACTGCTACATCTGTATGGCCAGTCCTTATTTAAGGAAAGAGTGGCAAGAGTGTGCATCTGAGAATTTTAACCAATTAAAATTAAACACTAGCTGAAAAACGCATTCATGGGATATAGAGGTCTAGTATGAAGACATAAAATGACAATAAAATCATAGAGTCATAGAATCTTTAAGGTTGGAAAGTACCTGTAAGAAGATCATGTATTCCAGCCATCAAACCATCCTCACCATGTCCACTAACCACATCCCTCAGTGCCACATCCACATGTTTTTGAGCACCTCCAGGGACAGCGTCTCCACCACCTCCCCGAGCAGCCTATTCCAGAGTTTCACCACTCCTTCTGAGAAGAAATTATTTCTAATATCCAATCTGAAGCTCTCCTAGCACAACTTAAGGCCATTACCTCTGATCCTAAATGACACCTGGCTTCACAGTTTACCAGTGTGCACGCCATAAGATGTTACATAACCTGTGCCATTTTTAAGGGATTTCTCTGGCAGACACTTTCCTCTTTGTGTTTTAACTGTAAAAGCAAATCCATAGGTGTTTCACTCATTCTCTATTCTGGTAAGAATGTCCCCTAGTCTATAATTTGGTTGTACTAAGGCAAAGCTCCTTTTCTCAGAAAGACCTGCACAATTAAACTTGCTGCTGTTAAAGCATAGGGCAGAAGGGACTCTAAATTGAAATAACGGTTCAAAATAAGGCAGGGGTTTTTGTACTCTTACTCAGACCACTGTACATACAAAGATAAGTACCTCGTTCCTCCATTTATAGACTGCTACTCTTGACTGCAAGAGAGAAATTCTGGCCTTTCTGCTTGAACAACTTGTTCAAAGGACTGAAGGGTGCTATGTGCCTTGGATACATAATTGGCAGGACTAAGGTTGAGAATGCTATTTGAGGTTTTCTGAGTGCTAACCAATATTCCTGTATTACTACTAGGAGCTATGAAAAGATACATTTGAAACATAAAATTACAGTTCAAACCAAAATATTAATGAAAAAGCCTTTGTTAAGCCGTTTAATTATGCTGCAAAACAGGGAATATCATTCCACAATTATGTAACTGTTAGTTAACTTAACTACCTCTAATGATATATAAGATATTATCACTTATTTCAAAGAGTAGAAGCCTTCTGAGACAAAATTCCTTCAAAAGTTTGTTAGATTTAACGTCAGTGGGCTATCTCCAGTTCATACCTGCAGTTTTATTTATAAGCATGGGAATTAATGCACTCATTTTTTAGTGCAGTTCCTGGATGTGATCATCAAATTATTTCAGATTCATTTGTTTTGCTCTTGAATTACAAAGAAGAGGAAATGTCTCTACACTTCCCATTTAAGGAGTCAACACCTTTTAATGAGAATATTTTTACCAGCTGTTCTGCACAGGTGATTTTCTACTTGTGAGACAAATGTGGTGTACATCAGTGTTGTTTGGCCAGTGAAAAATATGTCAGTTCATACACTGAGCCTGAAACCAGGGACATCTAACTACTTCTCTGGTCCTTAGGTAGTCCTAATCACATATATGGAAAATAAGGAACAGGTGATTGGTGGTAACCAGCTTGGCTTGATCAAGGGCAAGTCATGTCTGACAAACTTGGTGGTCTTTTACAATGGAGATAATTTATCAGTGGATAGAGGAAGAGCAAAACGTCATCATCTATCTAGACTTGTGAAAAACGTTTGACACAGTCCTGCATGACATCATCCTCTCCAAATTGGAAAAAAATGAATTTGGTGGGTGGACCTCTTGCTAGGCAAGGAATTGGCTGGATGGTCGCACTCAGTGTGTTGCAGTTAAAAGCTCAGTGTCCAAACAGAGATGGGTGGTGAATGGTGTTCTTCAGTGTTATTTAATGTTTTTGTAAGGGTTATAGACAGTGGGATTGAGTGCACTCTCAGCAAGTTTGCAGAAGACACCAGGCTGAGTGCTGCAGTTGACACCCTAAAAGGAAGAGGATGCTATCCAGAGGGACCTGGACAGGCTTGATAGGTGGGCTGGTGCTAACCTCAAGAAGTTGGCCACAAAGATGATGAGAAGGGTACAGCACTTCTCCTATGAGGACAGGCTGGTAGAGCTGGGACTCTTCAGTTAGGAGACGAGAAGGTTCCAAGAAGACCTTATAGTAGCCTTCCAGTACTCAAAGGGGGTCTGCAGGAAAGCTGGGGAGGGACTTTTTGTAAGGGCAGGTACTGACAGGATGAGGGGAAATGGTTTTAAACTTGAAGAGGGTATATTTAGTCTGGATATAAGAAGGAAATTCTTTACGGTGAGGGTGGTGAGATGCTGGAACAGGTGGCCCAGTGGGGTTATGAATTTATCCGTCCCTGGAAGTATTCAAGGCCAGGCTGGATGGGGCTTTGAGCAATCTGGTTTAGAGGGAGTTGTCCCTGCTTATGGCAGGGGTTGGAACTTGGTGATCTTAAATCTCCCTTCCAAGCTAAACCATTCTAGTATTCTATGAGAGCATATGCCCTCTGTGTTTTTTAAGCTTGAGGGATTGCCCAGTGCCTTTTGAACTTCTGAAAGAGTTTCTGCCTTGCTGTTCTGCAATATTTAGATATATTTATCTAATTTAAGTGATTTTTTTTTTCATTTTTTTTCTTTTTCTTTTGAACAAAGCATGTGACCTGTGCTTCAAATAGAGTTATATTGAGCCTTGGAAGTGCAGATTTTAAATTGCAGATTTGGCAAGGTTTTGCTACACTAGAAAAACAGGAGTAGGAGAAAGAATGAATCTTGTTTCTTAGCATTCTTCTCCTTGTTCTTGAAGTTGGCTAATCAGTTTTATCCCTGACCTATGTCAGAATTGTATCACTACTCTGCTGGCCTCCCGGACAGTAAATTGCCTTTTCAACACTGTTCCACAGGACTGAATAAGGCCAGTCAGAAATTTTACCATCTCTGATGCCACCACCACACCCATCCCAACAAATCAGAATCTTGCGGAGTTTGTCTCCTTCTTCTGGTTTGCTGTAAATTCCAAGTAGCAAAACCTCTTCTGCTTCATCCACTTGAGCAGATCATGTTTTATGATTTAATTTTCTCTACCTCCTGGATCAAAAAGCTTCTTCCAATTGATAAAATGACAATAATTAACTCCTAGACATTTCCCAAGCTCTGTTTCTCATTACTTGAAAACCACAACTACTTCAGGAAGGAATTGATGCCACAGAAAGCTTCAGTTATTAAAGATAAATAAATAAACATTTGGATATTTGAAAAATAGCCCTATCCAGGTTTTTGCAAGTACAATATATTTTTATTTCTTATGAGAACTGAGCAACTCTTATTGGTGTCTGAACCTGTGTTTTTGATGCCCTCCTTTGGGGAGCATGAAATCATTCATCACTAAAGTTTTTACATTGTGAAAGGAACTGAAGTACTGAACTGAAAAAGTAATTTCTGTAATTTTCTATTCTTAGAACTGCTCTCTTCCAGTTCACAATAAAATAGAGCAAATAAATTTCACTCTTCTGTACTTTATTGTGTAAGAGTCATCCTTCCGGCCAGCGACTCCAGAATGAGCAGACTTCTGCTACAGTCATCTATGTGCTTCATAGTGAATCAGTTGTTCAAATATACTAGCGATCGGGTCATTTTCTGCTTCCTCAGACTAGAAAGACAAACAGACTACTCTATGATATTCAGTTATTCAAACTTAGTAAATTTTCTTTTACCCTCTTTTCTTTCAATTGGATTTTCTTTGTAACATCCATGAGATAAACAGGGTTTTTGGGATTTTTTTTTCATTCATTCTGGCAGTTCCTCTGTGGCCCAGATATGGTGAGAGATAGCTTGGAGATAACTTGGAGGGAGGAGAAAGACAAAAGGGAAAAGAGAAATTAGATTTATAATGTTACATGGCGGATTTATAACTGCATATAAATTTAACATCTGCAGGATAAGATTTGTGCATGACCTATTCCAGTTACTTCTCGCAGATTTACTGTTTTGAAATATTTCCTGTAACTTCTTGAGATGCAGCAATGTGTGTGTTATTTGGCCTGCATGTTTACTCAAGCAATAACCTCAATAATTTAATAAGCTTTTTTTTTTTTTTTTTTTTTTTTAACCTCTGTCTTACTCTTTGATTCTCACCTGTGTTTCTCTTGCAATCATGCCATAATTTTCTGGGAAAAAAAAAAAAAAAAAAGAAAAAGTTTTTAACTTACTATATTTTGCTCAGTTTAAAAATTCTATTTGTGTGCTACAGCTCCAGGCACCTATTGGTCCCCCATCTGATGACCAAACACCTTTTAATCCTTATGTACTGCAAAGGGCAAGAGGTCTAATAGAAGCAGAGAAAGGTAGGCAAAAGTTTATTACGCAAATACCACCTTTTTTCTTTATACAAGAGCTCTTACCACAACCCATATTTCTTCTTTACTTGTATTTTATGCCATATTGTTTATTGGCATATCGCTGTCACAGCTCAAGCCCGATGTCAGTGTCTATAATAAAAGTGATTTAACAGGAATCCCTTTTTCCATGTAGAAGTTGGAGGTTTATTACCTCCTTGACTCTAAAAGCTGCATCCTTGCCCTTCATAAAGAGAACTGTGCCTCACTGAATTCACACTGCCAGTCTGATGCCTAGGCTTTAAGAAAGCTGCAAATACTGCAATTGGAGTGAAGAACTGTTTGAGAACTGAAGTGAACTGTTTGAATGCTGAAGTGCTAAGGAGAAGAGCATGTCTTTAACCTTCCTTCTGTGAAGGAACATCCTTGTTTCACATTAAGCAATTGCTCAGAAGTGAGAACATGTCACCATATAAAAATCACTCTTTTTGAGAATGTTCTAAAGTGTGTGTAGTTGGACTGTATGAGGTTTTTTTATAATGCTTTCTTAAGACAAATACAAAGATGCAGCAGTTAACACTGAGCATGGGTATGTTGAATATAGCACCTGTGCAAGCAGCATAGTCTCACATAATCTCTTATTTGTTTATTCCTTGAACTGCAGGTGATCAGAGAGAGGCCTTACCCATGGACACTGAGGTTTATGAAAGTCCGTATGCTGACCCAGATGAAATTAAACCAAAAAATGTCACTCTTGATAGGAAATTGTTAACCCTAGAGGAAGGAGAACTTGGCTCTGGCAACTTTGGCACTGTAAAGAAAGGGTTCTATAAGATGAAAAAGTAAGTGTTTCCTTCTATTTCCAGGAAATGCGGCATAGTCACTGCCCAGCTGTTATTTTTGTCTTCAAAGTGGGGAAGTGCCTCCTATCATTCTATGACTCTGCTATCAGTTACAGTAGAGTAAGAAGCTCTGTGCCTTTCTCCAGAAATTGTGTGGGCATTCATGTGACTGGTCTGCACAGTCTCTCTGTGTGAGATAGTGTAGAGAGCCATGTACAGCTTGCCTGTAGCGAATGGATTCTCACCTAAAATAGTATGATGAATACCTGTTTCATGAAGCTGTAACGTTGATTTTCAAACAGACAGAAGATGTTGTGGCCTTTCTTATCATGGAGTTACAGTAGGAACATACCCTGTTTATACTGGCAGAAGTCAAGTCACCTGACTATTCATGCATCTTCATAATAAACTGTTACCAGTATGTTGCTTAAATGGAAGCTTATGTATATGCTTTCACAGATTAAAGCTGGAGGCAGTTCTTTAACCCAGATTTTCAGAATCAAGGAGGAATTTTCATTCTCCGGTATTTTCTGAGGGAATTTGAAGGGCTGTAGTTTTGTTTATCAGTAGTTGTTCACATTTAAGCTCTGTCATCTCATCGGTGCTGTAGGTTGCAGGAGGAGACTTAGTTTCTCAGCAGGTGGGAGCACTTGCCTTGGGGCTTTGCAAGTGCTGCATTGTCTGAGGTCCAAAACACATCAGTGCTGAGAAAGCCCTTATAATTTTTCCTCTGAGGGCTCTCAACATAACAGATACCTTTTTGGAAATCTTTCCACTTTCATTAGTTAAGACTAATTAGAATGGGAAGGATAATTTTGTTCAGTGCCTTTGTTTTCAGACTTGTTTAGACTTTTTAACGATTACTTCTAGTTTTCGTTCTCTCCATTTTATTTCTTTTGCTTCTGATCATTTGGTAGAGAGTTATTCCCATTGCAGTCAGATTGCTTCCTGTCCAAGTATTCAGTTCTATCTTTTATCACTGTTTGAACTATGTGTGCAGAAACATAACTTGGAGATTGTATAAATTTACATGCAGATTTTTCAGCAACTAATCCCAGGGGATTCTCTTTTGCAGGGGGGCCAAGCCAGTGGCTGTAAAAATTCTTAAGAACGAGAGTAATGATCCAGCCATAAAGGATGAGTTACTGAGAGAAGCAAATGTAATGCAGCAACTGGACAACCCCTATATAGTCCGAATGATAGGTATATGTGAAGCAGAGGCCTGGATGTTAGTAATGGAAATGGCTGAACTTGGGCCACTGAACAAGTTTTTGCAAAAAAATAGGTGTGTAAGCTTTGATTCCATTTCATAGTATTTATCCAAAGGGGTAGAAAAAAACAAGAGGAAGGTCTTTTTATCTTATGTAATAATTAGCTATTATAGATAATCTTCACTGGGACATAATTATATTGAAAATGTCTCCTAAATGTCAAATATTTTTGTAAGATAGTGCATTTTGAATAAAAGAATTTTTGGATGTTCTTTATGGATACGATCACAGTTTATTGATATGATCAAGACATTCTTATGTTGCCTGTTCTAATTAAATCTTTGTTAACGTAAATGGATCTTGTTACTAATATATTTTATATATGTATGTAATGTGTGCAAACAAGTTTGTGTTTGAACTCCTTGAAAAATAATGAAAATGAACTACAGACCTCTTAAAGACTCAATTATGATTTTCAGGCACATCACAGAAAAGAATATAACAGAACTTGTACATCAGGTTTCCATGGGGATGAAATATCTGGAGGAGAATAACTTTGTACATAGGGATCTGGCTGCAAGGAATGTACTATTAGTCACCCAGCATTATGCCAAAATCAGTGACTTTGGACTATCTAAGGCTCTTAGTGCTGATGAAAATTATTACAAGGTAAGATTTGCACAAGTTGTCAAAGCTGTTTACTAATATAGCCTAAGATTTTTTTTTATTTAAGAGCCGTTGTGTTTAAAAGTTGAAAGGAAGAAATACACTAAATATTTTATAGTCTGCTAGTAGTAATCATGAATTTTCAAAGTGTGTGATCAAAGTTAAGAGATGAATAGGGAGGGAAAAGCTAGTCCCTTATTTAGTTATTTCTTTGGTAAATTTACCATTAGAAGATTGAAATTTACTGTGGAAATGAGATATTTCCTTCCATAGAAGTTGAAACTATCTTTGTTGCAAATACTAATTTTACACTTGGTTTGCATCATGTCAAAGGAAAATACAGGTTGGCAATCTGTCTAACTAAATAACAGAATGAGATTTGGGGAGTTTGTCGAAGGGGTACAGGTGGGAAATAATCATTTGACGTAGGTAAATTTTGTTCAGCTTTATTTTAAATTACCACAATCTTTGTGCAGCAAAAGATACTAAAATAAGTGCCACATTTAGTGAGGTAAATGGGAGCTAAAGCCTTGATAGTGTATGCATCTCCTTTTCCTATATATTGCTCTTGCAGTTAAAATTATTCTATCCTACTGCCTTTTCTTTCATCAGTTGTTTAAAACCAGTAAGCCAGACCATGAAATATTGCAGAGGAGGAGCAAGCACATACTTCCCTCTGATGACCTTCCTATGGGAACAGTAACTGCTGCCAGAAAAGGCAGCAGCATCTTAAATCACCTCCAGCTTGCCTAGATTGTCAGGGGGTTGAGATCTGGTGTCAAAGGCTCATTCCGTTCACAACTGCAAAAAATGCTGCAGGGTTATCTCAACAGATATAGCACTGTGCCAATATGGTCTGATGTTTGCACTCTTGTAGCACGTTTAGCATGATGTCATCAAATTGCAGTTTGTCACAAAGCAGTTACTGTGCTCTGAAATAAAGCACTGACGTAATCTGAAATAAAAGCTCAAGATTCCTCCTGGCTAAGTTGGTATCTCTTTTGTAAGAGTTGAAAAATCTTTATTTGACAGAGCTTAACAAACACATCGCTAGGTCCTTTAACTAAGCTTTGCTTTACCACAGCATTAATTCCAATGCTTTATTTGAGTTTGGGAGATTAGGAACAATTTTGTAATGGTATTGAAGAAGCTGCTGCCAATTTCTCTAAGGCAGACTATATCAGAAATGCTAGTATGAACACATGAAAATCCAAGTAAAATTGGCTTCTGTGAATATGAGCGTTGTTTACCACTTGCTACTGTCTCAAGTCTGCTTCTCTTATTTTCTGTTATTCCGTATTTTAGGCACAAAGTCACGGAAAATGGCCAGTCAAGTGGTATGCTCCAGAATGCATGAATTTCTACAAGTTTTCTAGCAAAAGTGATGTGTGGAGCTTTGGAGTTTTAATGTGGGAAGCATTCTCTTATGGGCAAAAGCCCTATAAAGTGAGTAATTCTTTCTGTCAGTTCTTTTAATATAAAAATGTAGAGCAAATTCAAACCATCACCTATTTTTCCCTGCGTGGAAGGGTTGCTACAGGTCAAATAAGGCTTTAGAACCCATCTGTTCTAACAGACAAGTCAAAGGACAGCCCCCAGTTCAACTCCAAACTTCTCTTTGTTTTATACTATACTAACATGTACTGTAAATCATATGCAACTCAGAAGACTGCTCTGATCATCCTATTCCAGGGAATGAAAGGCGGCGAAGTTGCACAGATGATTGAAAGAGGAGAACGAATGGAACGTCCTGAAGCCTGTCCAGTGGAAGTCTATGACTTAATGAAATTATGTTGGACGTACAAGTGAGTGTGATCTCTTTCTTTTAATAGTGGTATATTTTAATCTACATGGTTGGTAGCTAGAAAGCATGAAATAAGAATATTTCAAAGCATATTGTATCAACTAGATTTCAGCTTACAAGCAATCTGAAAAGGTAGGAGTCAGTTGTGCTTTCAAAAGAGAACAATGTGAAGTAATGAGTATAGTACAGGAACCTGATTCTGCACAGATGATCTATTTTTTGCTTGAGCAAAAATATACAAAAAAATTGTGTATCATCGAAAACAATTTATTCCATTAAAAACAATTTACTCCACCAAAAAGTCAGTCTGACGTATTTAGAAAAGTAAGTTTGAAATTAAGGAAACATTTTTCTTTCATTTCATTTTGATTTCCAGGACAGAAGTTTCAAAGTTCTGTTGTCAACTTATTCATTCTATGTCTCAATTTTTCTTTTTTCTTTCAGTTTTTTTCTTTCCAGTTTTTCAGTTTTTCTTTTGATTTTCTCCCTGAGTCTCAACAGTAGTTCCCAGCTTATCCACACCAGTCGTCTTCCCCCACGGCTCGCCTTATGGCACTCAGGGACAGCCTGTTCTTGTGCCTTTACGATTTCCATCTTGAGGAGCATCCAGGCTTCCTGGGCCCCTTTACCCTGGAGAAGCAACTCCCAAGAGACCCGCGCTACAAGCGCCTTCTTGGAAGTTCAAGAAAGTAGTTTTGCTGGTCACTCTTTTGACATCCCCAAGAATGGAGAATTCTACAATTCCATGGTCGCTCTGCCCAAGACAGTCCCCAACCTTCACTTCTCCCACCAGTCCTTCTCTGTTAGCGAAGACCAGGTCTAGTAGAGCACCACCCCTGGCAGGCTCTCCTGCCAATTGCATAAGGAAGCTATCTTCCACACAATCTAGAAACCTCCTGGACTGCTTCCTCTGTGCTGTGTTATATTTCCAACATATATCAGGGAAGTTGAAGTCTCCCATGAGAATAAGTGCTGGTGACCGTGTGACTTCCACGAGCTGCTCATAGAATGCTTTGTGCAATTCTTCATCCTGATTAGGCGGTCTGTAACAGACCCCCACCAAGATATCACCCCTACAGCCATCCCCCTGATGACACTCAACTATATCATTCTCAACCCCAAGCTCTTCAACCTCAAAACAGTGTTTAATATAAAGGGCCACACCACCACCCTTCTTTCCTCATCTATCCCTTCTGAAGAGCTTGTAGCCACCTATCACAGCACTCCAGTCATGTGAGTGGTCCCACCATGTTTCAGTAATAGCAACAAGGTCATAATTAGCCTGACTCACATTGCATCCAGTTCTTCCTGCTTGTTGCTCACGTTGCGTGCATTGGTGTGGGTGCACTTCACCCCCAGCTCAAGCATCGTTCCCCTAGGCTCATCTCTGGTGAGGCCTGTTTTGTCCCCTTCCCCCTTTGTAGCTAATTTAAAGCTCTTTCAATAAGCCCCGCTAGCTCCTGTGCTAGTATTTATTGCCCCCTTTGAGATTGGTGGGTTCCACAGACAGACAGGCAGGGGCTGAGTAAACTGCCCCATGATCAAAGAACCCAAAGTTCCTGGCTTGACACCAGCCTCCGACCCAATTATTCATTGCTCGTGCTTTCCAGTCCTGCTCAGTGTCCCTTATTGGCCCTGAAGGTGTAGAGCAGAAGATCACTTGAGCTCCAGATCCTTGAACTAAACGCCTTAAACTCCTCAAATCTTTTTTCATCATGCGTAGGCTTGTCTGAGCAATTTCATCTCTGCCCACCTGAACTACAAGTAATGGAAAATAATCAGATGACCTAACCAGCTGAGGGAGTTTCCTGGTTATGTCCCTGACCTGAGCCCCAGGAAGGCAGCACGCTTCCTGATGGCCCTGACAGGTCAGGTCTGCATATGGGGCCCTCTATTCCTCTGAGAAGGGAGTCACACACCACGACCACCCTTCTTTCTTTACTGTCAGAGGCAGTCTCAAGGCGTGGGGGTGACCACCTCGCCCTAGGCTCTCTCCTAGGCAGATCCTCCATCCCTCTTCATTCACCTTCCCTTCAACTTCCAGCAACTGGAACCTGTTGTTTAAAGGGAGCTGGGGAAGTGGGCTAGGCAGGCGGGTGTCTCCTGTGACACCGAGCTGGGACTCTCTTCCAACCTTCCTCATCAGCCAGGTCTGTCCAATTGTGACAGGACCATCACCTTTCTGGAAGTATTTTCCCAGAATCCTTCCCTCTGGTAAGCCAGCATTAAGTCCACCAGTCAATCTCCCGCTCACACTCCCTGATGGCCCTAAGTCTTTGCACCTCATCTTTAAGTTCCACCACTAGGCTAAGTAGTCCACCTGCTCACACCTCACTCAGGTGGAGTCCCTGCCATTCTCCCTGGGCAGAAGTAGACTCAGGCACTCCCTGCAGCAAGAGACCTGAACAGTGACATTTCTCACCAAGCTCTCTGTCTGGGTCACCATGGTCTTCTTAGAATAAGTCCGCTGTCTGATGGAGACCATGTTTCAGCCTGTGGTCTCAGAGACTGACAAGGAAAGCCAGTCTCTTGAGCAAGGAGGGACCAAAGCTTACAGTTCTCACCACTAGACCCACCTCCCACATGCACAAATGTAGCACCCTATGGGACGTGTGTGCTATGCTCACTTACTGAACCTTCCCTTTCTCAGTGAGCAGAAACAATGGTTATTCACCTGGTGTGTTCAGTAGGTGGAAACAAGCTCCCCAAAGCTATTTAAAGCTTATTATCAGGCATGAAGGTTGAGGGCGGGAGTTTAAACTAATGCCGCTAATGTGCCAGCTCCACCCCAGTGACTCTGGAGCCTGCCCACAAGTTGCCAGCTCCCAGAACAAGTGCAGTGTTGATGCTAGCCTCAAAAATGCATTTAAAAAGCCTTAAAAAGAGCTTTTTGGTTGGACTTTTTACTCCACATCCCTTGCCAGTACAGACTTACCTGCTCAGAAGCTAGTCTCTGCAGCAAATGTCTTTATCAGTGACTTAGATTGTGAGATTGAGTGTACTCTCAGCAACTTTGCAGTTGACACCAAGCTGAGTAGTGTGGTTGTTGCAGTGGAAGGGAGGGATACCATCCAGAGGGACCTGGACAGGGACCTGGCTTGAAAAGAGAGCACATGTGAACCTAATGAGGATCAACAAGCCAAATGCAGGGTGCTGCATCTAGGTCAGGAGAAATCCCGAACTGAAGTAAAGACTGGGAGTAGAACTCCTTTGTTGAAGTTGTTTTTAGCTGTAGAAAGGTTTCCATAAAGCAAAGAAAGTCCACTGTAATGTAGCTTACTCTTCCAATTCACTATCAGATTTCGGAATCTGATATTCACTATCACAATTCAGAATGTGTGAATAATATGTTCACTAAAGATATTTAGGTTCCATTTCAAGAGTTATGTTATTTCCTTTCTAGAAAACTTGCTTTTTTCTTAATTTTATTACATCTAGTATTCTAGAAAGAACATGGAACCATTAAATTTATGCCCTTTTTCTGTACTACAGTAAAGTAGTAGCAGTTGCAGAGTGAAACAGAATCACTTTCATTAAGTTTAGTAAAGGTACTATAAAAGGTATTGCTTTTTATTTGTACTCGAATATCCCAAATATTTGAAAGGAAAAAAAAAACCTAAAAAAAAAAAAAAAGTTCAGTTTACGCAGTGCAGCCATCTCAATATGTAACACATTATTGTCAGAACTTCTTGTCAGCTCAGTCTTATTCTTCCAAATCAAAAGAGGTGAGATATAGAGGAAATCAAGACAGTACAGCTATGTAGTGTTTATAGAGGCTATTCTTAATGGCACAAAGCTTATCTGTATGATTGTAGAACTCATTATAAAGAAGCTAATGCATTATAAGTATTCTTTTCTCTAGATTGTTACTGAAGTAAATGAAGTAGCAAATTAATTGAGGCTGATTTACCATTTCCTATAATACCTTCCACAATCACAAAATAACTTTGATGACAATAAATCTACTGACTGAATGCTATGCAGTAATATTAACCTCCTGGTATTCATTTTGTAGCAGTGTTTTGGTAGCCCTTAAGTACTGTAATAGCCTCTAGGAGTTGTCACTGCTGTGAAGTGCCTGCTATTGCACTGCCCACATAACCTCTTCAGCTTTCTCAGTCCTTTGTGGTGATACTTTGTCATGTTTCCACAGTGTTGATGACCGACCAGGATTCGTTTCCGTGGAGTTGCGATTAAGGAACTACTATTACGACATTGCCCATTAGCCATGTGAGCAGCAGCTTGCCTTTCTTCAGCAAAGAGAAGCAGTTCAGATTCTGAAACTAAGTGACCTATTTTTGTACTGTCACCCTCGCCATATACAGTTGAGAGCTGAGCTCTGTTTGTGAGGTTGCTTTTTTTTTTTTTTTTTGGCTTTTTTGCAGAATGTCAAGCTCCAAAGTAGAGCAGCACAACCTAAGTGCAGATGCATAGACTTTGCATAGACTTCCATTGCGTTCCATTTTATTTACAGCTTTATTGTCTTTACATTCTTCTGCCAAGTAAAACCTATTTAAAGTCTTTCAACCCTCTTCCTCTTACATATTTGAGTGCAGATGGGGATTTAATTTTTTGTTGTTGATATTCTTAGCTCTCAAATTGTGTTGTTCCAGCCTTCTCCCTATTTGAGAAAGAATAGCATAAACATTTTTCACTGTAAAAAAAATTTACTGTGATAGTGTCAGTTACTTTGACATTGTGTTTGATTCTATCCCCACTACTTTGTAACCAAATTGTATTCTCCTTGTTAGTAACATTTGCAGTCAGGAGCTGGGAGATGTGAATTTCTAAAATGTAGAAAAATAGAAGGAATCATCAACTCCATTAGGTGTTACCATCTCCTCTTTTGTGGAATCCCCAAATGGGAATTACTTTATTAATGGTAAAACCAGGGAATTCAATGGCTTGGTCTCACCTTGGGACAAAAGACCAAAGCAATTAGTCTTCTAACCTGAAGTCTATCACTGCAGTTCCTGAAAAGACAATTATGCTTTGAAAATTGAAGGAGCAGCAACTTTCCTTCATGTTGTTTCAGCCTTCTCTAGATACATCTTTTACACTGTCTTTGGATACACCAAAGCTTCTTGTGTTGTATTTTAAGCAGAACCATATCTTTTTCCAAACCTTTCTTCAAAAGCGTATGTGGTTATTCACCACAGCTTATAACTTCTGAAGCTCAATTTCACTCCCAGCTCAAGTATTTTGAAATAGGCTCATGGATATTCACTTTACTTTTGTCCTCTCCTAAATTCTAGCATTATTAATCATTGTGAACATCTCAGAAAAAGGTGTTTTGTCTTACCATAGGTTTTGTGATGCTCCAAGCAGAGTTTCCAATACTGTGTAGGTATAGCAGTGATAATATAAATTATGTAATCAACTTCTGTCCCCAATTTTTACTTGTATGTATTTTTGTTCAATCTCATTTTAAATATTCTAGAAATCAAAATTTCTTCTCTGTGTTCCCCACAAGCAGCCATTTGACAGGCATTTGTGTATATTTCAGGAGTCTACTAGATACAGGGATTTTAAAGAAATATGAAAAGATTTAGAGTTAGATATACCTATTGCATACAGATGTTTGGAACATATGTTTTCAATTGTTATGTGAACAGGACATTCTTAGCAATGCAATGATATTTTTGGGCAGTTACACTGAGAAGTGAAATAATATGAATAAAATACAGCTATAAAAATGTTGGATTTACTGTGAAGCAATGTATTTCTTGATACTAATTTTATGGTTTATTTTAAAATAAAAGCTAAGTGATTTTGGTAGTTTAACATTTGGGAATCCAGTGCAAGATACTTCAGAAAGTACATTCTACTGAAAGATACTGAGTGTAAAGGTCATGTTTTAAATGTTATTCAAACATGACTTACTTTGATGATGGTTTCATTTTTTGATTTATTTTTAACAAACATTTTTCTACAAGAACTGCTCGTGTAGCTGTTGCTTGTGATTATATATAGCTATTTTTTTAGCATTATCTCTGTTGCAGAGAAACTGTCAAGCTCTACATGTGCAATTGGAACATTCATGGGGATAACAGTTGCAAAACAGTTGCAGAAATCAAAACCAGTTGTACAGTGACTGACAGCACTATTTCCTTGCAATATATATGTGTGTTTAAGTTCTACCACATTCAAGAAAGCTAAAGAAAACTGGAGAAATAGTTCTTCCTTTTTATTTGCAGCAAATGTCTCTTTCTAGGGTTACTTAATTGTTCTTAGCTTCACTATTCTGTAATTACATTAAGAATATGAAATATTGTGAAATAACTTTTAAAACTGAGATTAAATGCCTTGTTTTAGAAAATACATTGTTTTAACAAGAATGATTCAAATTTCTGAATTTGCTGCTGATGTGCAAAGCTTGTATACTTGCTGAATTGCTGTGATTGTTGTGCAACACTGAAGACTTCCTTATTGGCACAGGGTGGTACCTGGCAGAACAGATAAACCAACTAATTCCCCAAAATCTTTAAAAATATGCATTGTTATTTTTGCACCTAACCCTTTCCAAAACACTGCTTTTCAGTGATGTTGTGCTGGATCTGGGAAATTAGAGGTGTTGAGAGTCAGTGCACTACATCAGCTATCCAGGGATTTCTGCACCATGTCAGGTATCAGCTATGCAGGATTTAATGGTGCATTACACACACACACATGAAGACTCTCTTAGAAGTGGAGGCATCTGTTTTGGAGTTCTGAAATATATATTGGCTCAAAAAAGTGAGCTTCTGAGAAGGGCGTCTGCACAGGCAGCTGTACATGGCCCTGCCAGGAGATGGCAATACATGAATGCTTTTAGGCTGATGCATTTGCATGACTATTGCTGGCAGTCCATCCTGTCCTGGTTCTTGCTGTGTCAGTGCAGCACAGAATCAAAGAATCATAGAATCACAAGGTTGGAAATGACCTATAAGATCATCTAGTTAAACTGTCTCTTCATCACCATTGCCACCACAAGCACTAAACCACATCACGCAGCACGTCATCCAGATGCCTCTTGAACACTGCCAGGACAGCGACTCCACCACCTCTCTGGGCAGCCATTCCAGTGTCTGACCACTCTCTGAGAGAAATAGTTCTTCCTCATGTCTAATCTAAACCTCCTCTGATACAACTTGCAGCCATTACCCCGTGTCCTGCTCGTTGCCTGGGAGAAGAGGCCAAATCCCTCTTCACCACAACCTCCCTTCAGGAAGTTGTAGAGTGCAATGAGGTCTCCCCTGAGCCTGTATATTGATTATACAACCATGGAAGGAGAGGTAGCCCTGAACTTATTACAGTGCTTTTTTCAGAAGCGAGGGGTGGATACAAGTACTGTTAAGCAAGTGCTGGGATTACTAGCCTTTGGTGAGGCAGAGGACTTGTTCGTATATTGAGGGACATTCTTTGAGGAAGAAGAGTAGAGCAAGTTTGGTGATAAGAAGCGTAAATTAGAACAGCAGGTAGCTGTTTCATCTGAAGATGCTGGTTGGCTCAAGCTGGGGGGGTTGATTATGTCCACATACCTTCCTTACAAGTGCAGATGGCTATTACTTAAGACAGAATGGCTGCTAAGGCTTTGTCTGTATGGCACCAAATAATGGAAGGACTTAAAGGAATTTGACAAAGAAGAATTTCTTCGGATTATTTCCCCCTCGCCAGAAGAGAGATCGCAATCCCCTCCCCCCCCCCCCCCCCCCCCCCCCCCCCCCCCCGCTGTCGCTGCTGCCCTCGGTTCCACCCCAGCCGCTCATCCCGTCGCTGCTGCCTTCTGCTCCGCTCCTGCTGCTCATCCCGCTCCCGCCTTAGGCTCCGCCTATGACGCTCACCGCACTCGCTCTCCGCTCCACCACCGACGTTCGCCGCTCTGCCCCTGCCCTCCGCCCTGTCCATGTCACCTGCTGTTGTGTCTCTGCAGACTGCAGATAGCGTGTCACTTGGTGGAAAACAATAACGGACCTGCATATACTTCCAAGGCTACACTAACTTTCTTCCAAGGATGGGGGAGATGGGACATGGGTGTGAAGACTTTGATGGAATGTGTTGTATTTTAACCTTTCAGATACAGTGGTTAAAGCAACACACTCAGTCAATTCTTGTGAATGAGAACCCATTTGATAAGTAGCTGAGTTCATTGTTTGGTGGCATTTCACCCTGGTTATTAGCACTAACTAAGGAAGGTTTACACTGGTTAGCAATAATTCTGTTGATACTTACTATACTTTGCATTGCCTATGGTTGCAGTGGGGTGGAACAGCTTACCTGCAGTGTCTTGCTCATACAAAAAGAAAAAGGGGGAATTATTGACAGCAATGATTAAAAAAAAAAAAAAAAAAAAAAAAAAGAAGAAGAAGAACCACATGATTCCTGACAACCACAGTGAAGAAAAATAGAAAAACAGCACAAGAGGCTAAACAGTCCCAGGCTTGGAGAGAAAAGAGCCACCTCGTACACACTGTGATCCATATCCCAGCTCTGTGCCAATGCTGCACAGCATGGTGCAGCTCAAAGCTATGGCATGACATGTTTGGTCCTGGCCATCCCTGCAGGTGGGCCTAGCGGTGCTGGGGAGTAGCCAGGCTCTCCAGCAAGTCCTTCTTGTCATTGGGGGTGCACAGCCTGCCTTGATACCCCAAAGTCTGTAGCCAGCCTTGGAGCTGGAAAAGGAGGGGAGGAATGTGGGTGGGGCATGCAGCAAGGATCAGAAAGGCAGAGTGTGTCGGGAAATAATTTGTTGGATAATAGTAGAAGAAGAGGCAGGCCTTTGGCATGCATACCTTCCTTCAGGCTTGCAGTTCACCATGAATTCCAATGAAACAAAAGTCAAAGCAACACACTGATAACCTGAAAGCAGCATCAATTACCTGGAGCTCTCTGGAGCCAGACTAACATTATGTATTAATATCCAATTTTATTTTTTTTTCCTTTTTCTGTTGCATATATGTCAGTTGAGGCAAACGCTCACTGACTTTCTCAGACTATCATTAATTCTGCATCAAGCCTAACCACTGTTTCCTGAGGCAGGAGATGTGCTCAATCAGAGAAGCAGGGAAAATGAGGGCAAGCACTATACACTGTTGTTCATTAATATTCATGACTTTGATTTTAAATATCTCTTTGATGACCAGCCTAGAGTAAAGGTACACAGACCATTAACTCCCTGTGTCTGTCTACCACTGTAGATGTAGATGAGCTGTTAGGGCAAGAGCTGGTTGCGCCCAGATGCCTTCTGTAGCTGAATGAATGCCTGTTGTGGGCATGTCCCATTGCCACAGCTTGAGCTGCCTGCCTGGCATGCCGTGTGCCACCTTGTGTCAGACCCAGTTGTTGCGTTCCCCAGTTCAGCTGTTGCAAAGGTGTAACAGTACCACAGCAAATAGTGTGAGCCAGCAGCCCAAGCTGCAGTGCAAGCATCACTCTGCAGGAATGCTCATTGCATCCTGCAATCATCCTGCAGCATTGCCAAAAAAAGAAGTTTGAAGACTTTTGTTTTTTAAAACCATTACACGCACATGCATCTGTACGTTCTTATCTTTTTCTCCTACCTGTTAAGATGACTGCCTGTGCTACTGCCTCCCTTTGCTTTACAGTCATAAAGCTGTAGATCTTGTTCTGATTTGTGTGCAGATTTTGTCAGCCCCATGATTTCTATCTGACTGGCACATCGGGCAACATCCTCCAATATCCTGAAGCAATGACCAGCTAGCAAAGAATTACTGAGCTTGTTTGTGAGTCATATTTCTAGAAGACATCAAGAAAACTGCATAGGAGAGGCTGGGAGCCAGGGACAGGAGGGATGTGAAGAGCTACACCACAGTTACCAGCTCACGTTTTCCAAGGAGTGGGATTCAGGAGTATTTTATCCTGATTGCATTAACATGGTTGTAAATTGACAGCGTGTCTAATTCCAATGTTTTTTTCCCCAACAGATACATACTTTGAAACCAATGCTTCTCTGCTTTTCCATGAGAGATATTAGCCATAGCTCAGTATAAACTCCTAGAAAAGTACCGTTCTATTTCAGTAAGGTTTCCATTGTTCCTACGAGATTCCCCAAATTCAGCAATTTGTATCAGTGCAGCTCTTCTAGCAGCAGAGGACTACAGCAGCCATCCTTGCTTCCACAAAGATCAGGGGGCAGGTAGCACCAGGAGAAGACACACAGTGCAATCCTGCCTATGCCAGAGGATGACTCCTACCCTTCCTGTTTTGCTAGGCAATGTGGTGTCTTTAAAGGAAATAAAAAATGGTAGAGAAATTTGGTACCAGATGGCAGTGGTGTGACAGGAGCCTCCTGCCCTACTTTGCAGTGGGGTATCTTCTATATTTCTGCATGTTCCAAAGGAACAATTTTATTTTATTTTTTTCTCTCGCAGATGTTTTACTGATGCTGTCATTGATTTGTACTTTTTTTTAAATCTTCCCCAGAATCATGTAGCAATATAGGCAATAGGTACTATTTTTAAACTCCTTAGCCAACATGACTTCCTTTCCATCTGTCTGCTCCGTAGCTACTGGAAGGAGCAAGCATGGCATTCCGCATCTTTCTGTGGTTTCTGCTCATAAGGAGTAGGCAGGACAAGCGAGGGATTCTTGCTGGAGCTGAAGAGCTGCGTAAGTTAGATTACAGGATGAAATACAGATTGAATCATGTCTCAGAAATTCACTTTCCAGTGTCACGCTGTAGCCAGATAATGCAAACCAGAACTCACAGAACTCTGAGTACACAGGCATTAGTACAAAGCTCTCAGCTTGTTCCCTATGTTCACACAGCTTTTTTTTTTTTTTATGCCAGCTATATTAAAACAAAAAAACAAACCCTAAAAAACAACAACTAAAAAAGCTAGTATTCCAACACATTCCTGTATGCATTGGCCTACTTTATGTAGGCTATTTCTTGTATGATTTAATTACAAGGGAACTGAGGCCTTAACAAAGAAATATAATGAAGGTTTGCTTGGGTTTTGAGGACAAGCTTTGTCATCCTCTGCAAAATATGAATGTCCTAAGCTGTTTGAAAGTGCAGCAAGGAGGAATGGAGGCACCCACCACCACACAAAGCCTGGAAACTGATATATCTGTGAGACTGCTGCTGCCTGCATCTACTGCCCAAGTGCTGACCTGTCTGGGTGTTAGCAACCTGCAGAGCCAGTGGATCCAGTGTGGCTTTCTGCTTGATGGCAGGTGTTTGCTGCCCATCATTTGTTAAGCCTTTGTAAAGGGTGGGGATGGGGCTGTAAAAGTACTGAAGAACCTGGAACCCATGTTTTGTATTGCACTATAAAACACACTAGCTGTGCTCCCCAAAAACCAGGAAGGTATCCATCCTGGAAAGAGCAAGAGACTGCAGGAAAAGGCACTTGACAAGCTGTGTCCAGGCAAAAGGCACTGTCAGGCAGTCCTGCAGATTCAGCCATGTTTTCACCAGTGCAGCTGAAGGTCAGTGAGATGAATAGAGTCACACCAGGCACCAATAACAGTGTGTCAGGAACAATAATCATAGCTCTGAAGTATTGAATATTGTTAACTTACCTGCTGACTGCATTAAAATAAGGAATGCTATGCCACTGGAGGCAGAGCAGGGTGAGAATGTCCTGCCTTTGTTTCATCAGCTGTATTAGCTTTTCTTTTGTGGACAATGCCCTGCTACCAGTTAATTTACATGTACTTTGCTTAGACTTTTGTAGAGGACATGATGTACTAAGCCAACATATCTGAGGGCAGAAATTTATGTATTTTATCGGAATTATAAAAAGTAAGAGGAAGAGTTGGCATAAGGCCTTAATTTTTTCCTTGTATTTCAGTGCTCTTCTATCCATTTTACTGCATGCACTTCCACTATTGCCACATAGGAAAGAAAAAAAAAAAAAAAAAAAGCAGTCTTGAATCTGAGTTTCACAGAATTTATTGCCTGTTTAAAGTTTCAGTGATCAGTTCTTGTTCTGCGAGAAAAAAAAAGTTACTTATAAACATTTAGGGAAAACACCTTGGCTTTCCATTGGATGCCACTTCTACCCTCTTCCTGGTCTCCCATCCCCTAGTACCTTGAGAAGAGCATGAGCACAGAGCAGGAGATGACAGTCATAAGTCTTTATTCACTTTCCTGTTGATACAGACCCTTTCCAGCTGCCAGCAGCTTGAAGTAGGGGAAATAGCAATGAATGACCATGCCAAGTGCAGTGAATGGGTGAGGAGGTTTAACCCCAGGGAAGAGGAGTGGCAAAAGGTAATGACTAGCGTTACTGGGACTCCTACCCTCCCCAGGGGATGGCCTATATCACATCCTATGCACTGTAAGAGTGCTTTTAAGGCTGTGGTCAGGCACTGCTGGTCATGCTGTATGCACCCCAGCCATTCCCATCCTATCATATTGCAGATTGGCAGTACACACAGGAGGTCAGTTTCATGAGATTTTATTTGCCTCTTCTGCCATGTATTCCTAGAGGAAGATGATCTTTGCTTCCCAAAGTAGCTTCAGTCCTAGTGTGTCTTATCATAAGTGCCAGCTCCCTTGTAGGCACCAACATAGCCACTGTTGTCTGTCAAGTCTTCACGGCCAGCAAGTCCTTTCCCCTTGCCACTCTCATCAAAGCGCTCTTTGTGACTGCCAGTGTATTTGCTAGTGTCCGTCAGCCTCTCGACCCCAGCTACTTTTGCGACTTTCTGCATGAAAGGAGACCAGAATTAGGAACAAGCTCAGACAGGCTCGTCAGTGTTAGCAAGTATAACCCTTGGGATGCAGGGGCCCATGGCAACTCCAGGTGGACAGTGGACAAAGACTTCTACTCACGGTGGTGCCCACGCTGCTTGGCTCCTTCCCCTCAATGAGGCCATGCACAGCTTGCAGGGCTTCCTCTGGTGATTTGCCCTTGAAACGTTTAACACAGATCTCCTTCATGGCCTGCTGGAACTCATCAAAATTGATGGTGCGGGCACCCTTGGTCCTGTGGCCAGAAAAAAGAAGACAAAGGTTACTAAAAGGAAAGTTACCGGGAGGAAAGCTGTGTGGCAGTAGGAAGGAAAGAATCCATGGGTGCCCCTTGAGTGAGTGCCTGCCTGCTCCTTTGCCTACAGCATCTCACTGCCTCACTTACTTGACTTTGTTGAATACAATGTCAATGTCAGTGCTGGTCACAGCTTTTCCATCCATCACCCCACACTCTTTGCACATCTTGGAGAAGTTTTTCCCTGTCATGCTGTTGCTGCTAGCAGCTCTGTCACCATATATTGCAAATTTACGGAAAGATTCTTCTAGCCCAGACATCTTGCTACTGTGGAGAGAACAAGTTGGCAGGGAAGGAGCTGCTAGACTGACCTGCAGCTGGACTCCTTCAGAACAAGTGAAGTCACCAATGGGCATTGTCCATTGGTTGCCACAGTGCTGCCAAGGCAACCAACTAGGCGCCAACACAAAACAGGTAGGATCCAGGTGGGAGAGGGCTTGGCCTGGAACCCAAGTGCCTTGTCAGGGATTCGAACCCAGGCTTCCCGTGTGGCAGGCGAGAACTCTACCACTGAACCACCGATGTACCAAAATCTGTCATGCAGTTGACTAGATCAATCTATGTCCGTGAGAGAGGCAACAGGCCTCTGCCCTCCCCCCCACCCCAGTCCCACAAAAAATGGGAAGGAAGGAAGGGAGGAAAAGAACAGCAGTAGCAATTTATGGAGGAAAACTTATTTTACTATAATATCGGAATACAAGATAACACAATGTATACAACTTAATTGAAATTGAGATTAATAAATCAGACAAGATGAGAGAGAGAGAGAGTTCCCGGGACCGATTCAAACCTGAAAAGCTTGTAACGGCCAGGAAAGCACCTCCAGCACCCACTGCAAGGCAGCAAGAGAGCCCCCCCCACCCGGAAGGGCCAGATCCCGTGACTACTGTAATGTACAGGGATAGGTACCTGGGACTGGGGCAGTGACACTTTAATGCCCCGTACACTACATGATGTTTTGATGTGGAATACTGAAACCCAAAAACAAAAAAACAGAACCATGACACCAAGGGGTGCAAAAGGGGGGTGAAAGTAAGGCTTTGGGCCGTGATGGTCTTCTTGCTCTCAATGCCCGAGACTTGTGAGTCATTTTGATCTCCGTCAATGGGACTTCACCTTCACTAAATCAGATGCGCTCCAGCACACACTGGCTGGATATTCCAGCCAGATTACAACTCATTTCCCATCCTACAGACTCCTGTAAACCCTGCATTCATTCCCTCAGATCCCCACTTCTAAGTTAGCACCTACCCCCCTGCCTTCAGCCTTAACAGTTTTTACAGACGGCTCAGGTTGCACGGGCTGTGCAGTATCGGTATGGCAGGGGGAGAATGGGCGCTGGGAGGAGGATGTTTTCATTACAGAGGGATCAGCTCAGATTGTTGAGTTAACCACGGTCATGAGGGTTTTTGAACGTTTTTTGTAACCCATTAATATTGTTACTGACTCTGCTTATGTTGCAGGTGTAGTGATGCATATAGAAGGGGCTTACCTGAAGGAAGTCTCTAACCCTTGCTTGTTCGCACTATTACTGCGTTTACAAGAAGCAATTGTCAAACATATACACCTTTATTTCATTCAGCACGTCCGATCCCAGTCTTCATGTTGGTTGGTGCTCGGCCGAACATGAGCCAACAGTGTGCCCAGGTGGCCAAGAGGGCCAACAGCATCCTGGCCTGCATTAGAAATAGCGTGACCAGCAGGAACAGGGAGTACTCAGTATTCCTTCTACTCAGCTCTGGTGAGGCTGCACCTCGAGTACTGTGTTCAGTTTTGGGCCCCTCACTACAGGAAAGACATTGAGGCCCTGGAGCAGGTCCAGAGAAGGGCAACGAAACTGGTGAGGGGTCTGGAGCACAAACCTTATGAGGAGAGGCTGAGGGAGCTGGGCTTGTTCAGTCTGGAGAAGAGGAGGCTCAGGGGAGACCTCATTGCACTCTACAACTTCCTGAAGGGAGGTTGTGGTGAAGAAGGATTTGGCCTCTTCTCCCAGGCAACAAACAGGACCTGAGGAAATGACCATAAGCTGTGTGAGGGGAGATCTTGATTAGACGTAAGGAAAAGCTTTTTCTCTCAGAGAGTGGCCAGGCACTGGAATGGCCTGCCAAGGGACATGGTAAAGTCGCTGTCCCTGGCAGTGTTCAGCAGGTGCTACAAGATATGGTTAGTAATGGTGATAGGAGGATAGTTGATGATCTTGTATGTCCGTTCCAACCTTGTGATTCTATGATTCTTTGATACTATGAAATTCTAATTACCAAATGAGACATTCTAAATCTGTCAAAACGAGCTGCTTGTATTACATCTAGACCCTGAAAACCTCAAAAGATGGAAGATGAAGGTAAATCAGAATTCGCATACAGAGATGTACCCATTCTACAAGCCCTCTGTGCATGATTTGAGATCATGTGTTTCTGCAGTAAAATTGTCTCTTTCCTAATCGCTGAATGGATGAAGAACAAAGTTTTCCTTAAAACAAGAGTCCGCTGTGAAAGTGTAATGCATAGTTCAAGTTTGAAAGGCAATGATTTTAGCTGTCTTGCTGAACAAATACAACGTCTGATGCAGATGTGTGGAGAAAAAGAAAGAACAGAGGAATGTGTCGATGCCTAGGCTTGAAAGAGAAGTTATACAGAACAGTCAAAAGAACAAGAACTCTGCACTGAAAAAAACCGAAACCACTTTTCAGAAATTAAATAGAACTGAAGAGACCAAACTTGCTGCTTTCTGTGTATAAATAGTTTATGGGGTTTCTTTTCAGTATCTTCTTTTGTGCATTTTACTAATTTGTCAGGCATATACACAGACAACAAGAAAACCTCTTTTGGATACATAAATAAAACTTTTGTTCAAGGCAGTAAAATAGAACAAGTTCAATAAACACTAACTGTAGTTTTATAAATACTCTTGTACTGAGAATTTTCAGCCTGGGTAAATCCCATGCAGTCTCTCTTTCTAATCTCTCTAAGCGGAAAACCTGTGTCATTTTGTAGTGAAGTGACTTCGCCTATTTGCCTCAATCTATCTCATGTGAGCCAGAGGGCCTGGTTCTTTACTTGAGAGCTAACATCAAAAACTCTTTTTCTCCATTCTTCTAGGGCCTCTGGTGATCTGAAGACATAGTTTTCTTGATTTCCAGGCCTATAAAAGTCTATCATATTTTTTTCCAATTCTCATCTCTTCCACTTTTGCTTCACAGTGCTGCTCCTAGAAAATGGAAAAACCTACTGTGATCAGTGATTCTTCTAAAACAAGCAAACTTCTAACGTACCACAAGACATTGTTTTAGGCTTACAGAAATTGAGAAGCAGGAGAGAGGGAACACTCATTTTCTAGATTTACAGCTAGTAAAATGACTAATATTTAACTTTAAGAAATAGTGGTATTTTCCAGACCGCTTAGGAAAAGCTGAGAGTCTACAGTTCTCAAGCAGTGCAAGTCAATGGAGGCAGACGCCTGAGGCAGCATGTATGACTGCAGTACATTTGAACTTTCCAAGGGAGGGAAATCCACTGACTGCAAAGCAAGCATCACTGGCCTTGTCAGAAGCAGCAATCCAGGGCACAGAGAGATGCTGCCATCATTCCACTGATGCCAATACCCAGTTTTTGCTTCTTTGAATGTGTTGCCTTGCAGTTTCACAGCTCACTTTGGCAGTACTTGATCCATAAAACCAGAAAGAAAGACAAGGGAGCAGAATCAGTTTTCAGTTAAGTCTGAAATTCACAGAATAAAAGGAAAAGCCTTTTCTGGCTAAGAACATTCTGCTTTCAGAAGCAGCAGTCTTGCATGATTTCACTGCTTGAGCCATATGGTATCATTCTGAGCAATTGAGATGATCTGTGGCATGATTATTACCCTGGGAAAAAAGAAAAAAAAGTATGCAGTGGTTAACAGCTGTTACTGGCTGAATATTCTGCAGATGTGCCATCCTGCTCCCATCCAGGTTGAGAGGGCCACAGTGTGTTTGGCAGTTTTGGAAAGGCCAGCAGCAGCTTCCACTCTGGGATTTTGCTCTCCCACATTTTGATGCACAGTCCCCGCTTCCTTTTTGCTTCTTTTCATGTACCAGACTTTCAGCAGGTATAAATCAATCTCCCCTGACACTTGTCAGTCACCACCAGCTGAGGGTTTGGCTATAGGTGCTTATTTTCCTGAAGGCATAGAAACTGTCCCAGGAACCTTGAGCTGTGCTCTTTCCCTGATCCCTCCTGGCAACAGACGTAGGTACAAGGATCCAGCTTAGAAAATACGAAACCACTGTTAAAGGCCTAACTTCAGAATGGAGGACAGAACTCTCCAGCACCTTCCCTTTCTCACACTGTCTCCTTGAAAGGATGATGCCTGCTGGACATGAGCCACAGCCCTGCTGGTTGTTTCCACCAGGCCAGTGAAGTGAAAAAGGCCCATAGCTGTAAGGCCAGGTTCAATGCATGGCATTTTATGCAACTATTTTTCTGGTGGGATCAAATGGCCTGGTATCTGGGATATCTGCTGGAAGCAAGATACTTTGTGGGAGCCTACACAGCTCAGCTGGTGGCTGAAGCCACAACCTGGAACTGCTTCTCAGGACAGAAAAAAAAAAAAAAAATTCAGCTTGCTTCACATAGATATCAACCATACCCTCAGTAACCGTGTTAGGTGCATCTTGAGTAAAAATTAAGAACTGGCACCATACCCCCATGTGCCTCTCTGCTTCCCCAAATCCTATTTTTGAATGTAAAGTCAGAGAAAACTCATGGTCCTGGCAGGATCTTGTCCCTTGCAGTTCTGGTGCCAAGTCTCCCTAGTGTTTGTGCTAGCAGAAAAATACACTATCTTGCACACATGTTGACACTCAGTCTCTGTGAGTGCAGCTGCTCAACTGCCAACTTCAAGCCCTTGTTCCTTACTGATGCCAAGATATAAACATAAACCTTCTTGGCCCCAAGGTCTCCTTTTGTTCCGTTTTAACCCTGATGTTCTTTCCTGTAGATAATTCTTAGGGTCAATTTTGTGATACAAAATCCAGCATATAGAGCCATCTGTTGCCTTTGTCCCATGTGCCCACACTGTTAGACTAGTACCTGTTAGCATCAAGGTGCTCCAGGCACAACCAGGGGGCTGTAAGTTAGTAGAAGGTGTTTTAGACAGAGCCCCTCTACCTGTGCAGAGTGAAAAACACTCTCTCTAATTGCCCTTCTGCTTGCAGCAAAAGTAGTTGTCATTTGTGCCTGCAGTATGATTTTTTACATTCAGAAGTAATGCTGTTTGAGACTGTATGAAGGTAGCACAGAGTCAATATTTTTCTACCCTCCTGAGGACTTCTTGCTGTATCTATGGCAAATATTCTGAACAAAATCAGGGGATTTACCTGTGTCATAGTGCTGGCAGCACCCAGTCCTGGCCTGGATTGTTGCTTATTCAAGGGCATAGTTCTATGTATGCATGACCATAGACATAAAAAAGATAATAACCCTCAAGTTTTACTCTGAAGGACCTGTAAAATTCTTCAGGAAAAGACATTTTAAAGTCTCTGTATACAACAATGATTTTGGAGAATGAACCTTACCTTTTTCAACATGACAGGGGACCTCAGTAATCCTTTCAGCATTAAGATTCAGCAGAATCTTCACATAAGCTATGGGGTTGAGCGAAATGGATGTTTACATATCGTAAATAAAAGTGCTCTTCCATCTTCTCCTTTGTTTATCTGCAGAGAGAGGATTGGCATAGTCTGCAAATTAGCCATATACTTAGCAATGGAGAAGACTACCCAAAGAACCCTTTGATTAATACACTCTCTGTGATCCAGCCACATACTTAGTGGCTCAGTAAACGGCTACGAAGAAGACTCTCTGAGAGGTGTCTGAGGACCTTCACCCCAAGTGTACCACATCATTCTTTGGTGGGACAGTGGCCTGGGATGAGTTTGTTCTTTGCCAAAATCCAATCCTAAATTGCATTCTTTCTCCAATCTACATTTTACTGGAGTGTGGTTTAACAAAGTCATGTGCTATTTCAGATATTTAACAACCAAAATCAGTCAGAAATAGACAGAAAAATCAAAACCATCTTGCTACACTCAACAACAACGTACAAGTTCTTCATAAGAAGTTCTTCCCAGTCAAGAAAACGGGAGAGCGCAGGCAGAAATTGTGAAGAACTATAAATCACAGGGAAGGGGGATGGGAAGAAGTCTGAAAGAGACTTCAAGAGGCCAGCTGTTTTTCTACTTAGGGCAAAATCACTATCTATGTCATTTCCTACAAATGTTTTTTCTGGTCTTAGGCAAGATAAGACAAACGTCATACAGTAGTAATGAAGACCCCAAAGCCTCATCATGCAATCTGTCCCTGCACTACACTGTTTTTAATGCCTTGTGTGAATTTTCTTCCTATACTTCGAAAAAGTATACAATAAAGTGAGTAGGATTCACATTAGAGAAATTTTGTAGAAGGCTGCAGTGAGGTCTCCCCAGCCTTCCCACCTGGGAAGGGAGGGGAGGGGGGGTTTGGAAACTTGATGATCACTGTGGTCCTTTTCAACCCAGGCCATTCTATGATTCTATGAACAAGATCACAAGCACTTGCTAATAAGGCAGCCAGAACAGGCAGATTTTTAGAAACTGAAGAAAAACTAACTATGCTCTAATATTAGACTAATTAAGCATAGAAAAGGAGTGTATTAAAGATGGCACTTCCGTAATTTAAGAGGGACAGTTATTACGAGTAAATACCAGGTGACATAAACTAAGTTTTGCTATACGAATGGGTATGCTAGCATTGTAGTCAGAATTTTTTTAAAGTTAAATATTTATTTTATAAATAATAATAATAATAATAATAGTAATATCTATAAGAAGGTTAGGTTTTTGTCATTTATTGATGTTCTACTCTTAAGATTTAAACTATGACAGCAGGTAAGCCTGCAAGCTGATACCATTATAGGAGAAAAAAAAATGTCATACCCAAAAATAAACTGCTTACAAATGAAAATCAGTCAGGTAAGCTGTTTGAAGTCTTTTCTTAAAAGATAAATAACCTTTTCTTCAGATACATGCAAGGAGAGAGCAGACAGAAATATTCATGTTGGCAAGGCAATAATGAGCAGAATTTCAGCATCTGTGGATTCTTCTGAGAAAGGGCATGGAGAAACCCCAAGCAGAGAGTGCATGCACAAACAAACCTGTAAATTTCACATCTTGTAGATCCAAATTCTGTCTGTCACAAACATTTAGGCTGAGGTTGCAAGGCAGCTTGACACTCTGTTTGCCAAAGCCTTGTAGGAGAAATCATCTCACACCACCTAACTCCACTAACAGAGGGAAAGCTTGATGCAATGCGCCATAAAGATCTTATCTGTAGAAACACAGAAGCACATGTATAAATTTACATTCATGATCAGAACATTTATAGTACAAGATCTGTTCTCTTGTGCAATCCTCCTAGTGTTTTGCAAGAACTGACGTTTCATCTTTTGATATAATAAATGTAATATTTTTTTATCGTTTGCACAGCATAAGTTTTTTCCTGGGCTGAAGGGAGAAAAAAACAGATATCTAGGCCATTTTTCAGAAGACTATGTTCCTTTGTTCACCTTCTCCATGACATGCTATTACTTTCCCCCAAAACAGAGTGAACATCCAGCACCCCACAGTCCTGAGAGACTTTCCTGAGCAGTGTGCTCCACTTTATTGTTCTTCAGCCTCTCTGTATAGCTGAAGTAGAGTGTAACTTCAGGTTTATTACTCATCTCCTATATCTGTGTGATACAGGCACTCCTAGCCAGTGTTGACAGGTACTGCCAGCTTAGAAATGATTTCTTTCTCATTCCCTGCATAATATGTTTGTGATGGCAAAAACTCTACATATAGGTTCCATCTGGCAAAAGTTTGTAACTGCCAACATAGCTAAAAGGAATTACTTTATAAATGCAAAAATAAAAATAAAAATCCAATGTTATATTAATACTGGTCCTCTGAAAAAGTGTACTAACACGTCCTCTCCAACATGGGCAAGATCTTATCTTCATTTTCCCTTTCTGGCCCCTATTTGTTCAATTGAGGCATCCAAGTTCACATATGACCTGAGAGGAGCATGAAGAGTCTCAGACCTTCCACTCACTACTCCACTATATGCCTCAGAGACTGGGGTAGCATGTACCCAAAAAGTTCTGTTCCTCAGCACTGTGCCATCTGAATCCATACTAGACTTGGTAGGTCAGCAGAGCAATATTCCGAATCCGCAGTGGGACCTCCCAGCATTTACAAATCCTTGGAGACCTCTGCCAGCCTCTCAGATGCTCTTAGCAGGAGGCCGATGTATCTATCGTGGCAATTTGCAAGGTTTAAACCTTGCAAATAAATAAGGAAGAAGCTACAATGTAAAACCCACGTATCTAGTTCAGGAGGGCTTCCGTGCTACATTTAGCCAGTCCTTCCTATTTCAGCCTGATCTCTGGGACAAATATCATAGCACCGAGCTCTAACAAACACAAAATCTTTCTTTACATTGCTCTTTTCATTGATAGTTTTGCATGTCTGTGCATGTGTGCTCAAGGATTATCTGCAACCCCCAGATCCAACAACTGATTCAACCAGGACATCAGCTTAGATCTGTCTGTCTGCCTTACTAATTCAATCCCATCTATCGTCAGCTCAGCACCTGGGTGGAAAGATTGTTTTTTAGGTACCAGACCTTCCCTGAAGTACCAGCTACACATTCCACCTCCCTTTGGGCTTATGTCCATGCAGCAACCTTATCCAACCCTCTGACATACTCTTGCTCCACTGCTCTCCTGCTCCCTTTCCTCAGAATAGCTGCTGAGAGACCCTGGGCATGGGTAATCCTTTGGGGTTCAGCAAAGTGCTGGTGCTGAGCATGGACCATACCTCCACAGCTGGAGCAACCACATTTGCTCCACTGTGTATCATCTGATAATTCAGGGAACTAAGACAGAGAAATATGAATAAATAAATACATAAATGAAGATACCAATATCTCTATGCCATTGCTATCTCTTTCTCTATCTCCTTTTGTTTTTCTCACTCTCTTTTCATGTATATGTATTCCAAAAGTGACATAAGGAGGAACCTGGCTAGAGAGGCAGGATGGGAACAGTCAGGGAAAAACAGAAGAAGAGAGGAGGGAATTTTTTATCCTAAGTATTTTTCTGTCTTTGTATCTCTTTATTTCTAAAGATAAAAATTGTGGAAGGAATAATAATAGACTATCCTGCTTCGTTGTGTGTCAGTGTATGAACTTTATAATTAATATGTGTAGGACATATGTAAAAACAAAGTAGAGGTATATGCACATAATCTCATGAGACCCAAATCACCAGCATGTTCTCATTTGTTCTAAAAATTTATGTATTTTCTTCTGTATATCAGCACAGCTGAATTATGCTGTGGACTGAATGTTTTCAGTGGAGGAAATTTTAATCCTTTTAATCTGTTAGGGAGCATAGTGAGAAAGCTTTGACTACAAATTCCTCTCATCTCAGCTTGTATTACATCTTAACTCACACTAAGCCTAGAAGAAGCTGTATTATCCTGCTATATTTGAAAACTTGAATGTATCGTAGGTGGTAATGTGTTCTTCTGTCAGAAAACAGCTTGTAAAAGCCCAGTTCTTGCTCTTCATAATGGGCACCCTTCATCTGTTTTCAGTAGTTTTAAAACTGTCCCTCAGCTTACCTGAAATACTAATGAAGCTCAGTGCAACAGACAGCATTAAATTTGCATGAAGCATAATATGAACTATGTTTACAGATGGAATACCAGACTCACAGTGAAAAGACAAAGAAAATGCTAGAAAAGCAGGGATGCTGACAGCCTTCAAAGAGGGGAGTACAGGCAGAACTGGATGTTCCACAATTACAAGTGTAGCCAAGGGAGTAAATGCAAATGCTGCACAGTCAAACATGTACAAATTAATATTTAATTTATACCACTAGCGATACTGATTAGCAATGCCTGTAAGAACAAAATGTTTTGAAGTACACTCTTACTCAATTAGTAGAATATCATTCTGCATTCACTGCTCAATTAGTTGTTACCCATCCAATTTGCTCAATAGTTCAGCTTGGACTCCAGTGGCCAAGGACTAACAGCTGCTGCTGCTCCTGAGGCTCAGAGTGAACTACAAACCACCAACCTCCAAACTGTTGTAACAAGTAATTTATATTAATTCTAGGTACAGAAGTTCAGACCAGAAAAGCTAAGAAACAGGCCCCACTGAAATTTGTCTCTCACAAAGACAGAAATGGAAGAAAATGAAGACACTTTTTAAAATTTCTGTCTTTTTAATGAAAATGCGGAAAAGTAGTTTCAAATTCCATGCTGCGAGGGCATTTGATGAAGAAGGAGCTGGATGTGGTTTTGCCTGCTCAGCCAGCAGTATAACTACTGTCAACAGCAGCACAGCATAATGCCTGTTTCTTGCACATACATGAGCTTCAGTAACACTACAGAAATATGCAGTGCATGTGGAGACACTCACACACCCAAGTCTGATTATCTATGCTGCTTAAATACATGCACATATTCATAAAATCCCCATTTTTTCACAGTACTGTATTCAAATTAAACATTTATCTCACTTAAAAAGTAATTAAATTTTACTGTCTACTAATTTGCAAATCTGAACAGTAAAAGTAGAAAAATAATTAGCATGGTAAGAAATCAGTTATTTTTTCTGATAAGATCATAAATCCTTTTAATTAAAATCACAAGATTTTAATTGCTAAAGGGAATATTTAGTTTATAATAGATAACGTTTCTGAGTTTAAATTTAAGATCCAATCTAATGCTGTTGTAATTGAGCAATGGCCTCCAGGGGGCAACAGTATCCAGCAAACAAAATAATGTGCGTCTTAATTCTACCGTAGGATTTTCAGGCATGAAAACTATCTTCTTCAGATGCAGGAAAGGTAGGTTAACCCATATGAACTCTGACAAGTCTCCTGTGAGCACTCACAGAGGGAAACACTTGTAACCCATTTCAAAAACACACTTACTTAAAGTTATTAATCAAGATGCAAGACTATACATTCAGGAACTGTACCTGTGAAAACCAGAATATCATCTGTAACCAAACATCTAAAAATCTGTGATTTGCTTCCTAAGCTTTCAGAAATACCTTTGAACTGTTACTGAATTGTCTTACATCCTGTTTTCCCCAAAAGAAATCTAATGATGTGAAAACTACTTATGAAGTTTAGTGCCTGCCAGTGGTAAGGCTGCCACTATTTCTATCATGTTCCTAGGCTCTGCTGGTAGTAATGTTGAGTATATATTCCCAGCAGGGAGGGGCACACAGAATACTTATATATACCTACTCACACGGCCAGGCATACATTTAGGCATGCTCAGACTCCACACTACCACAAACAACAACAGCCTCATCCAGCTCCCCATGCTGGCTGGTCAGGATGAAGGTCCTTAACAGGGCAAAACACATAAAGGCACAGTATAGATCCCTTCAGTAGCTAGTTCCTGAGGCAGCCCAGTGGGGATTGGGCAGATTCTTGTTTCTTTCACCAGGCTATTGTCTGTCCCTCAAATGTTGGACTCTGTTAGACTCACACAGTTAACTACAGAGCCTAAGAGTGAACATATTCATGATGGATCAACCTGAGCAATTCTATGATTCTATCATTCTATGGATGGTGAGAAGCACACTTCTCAATGCCAGGTCACCAGCATTCATCAAGAAGAAAAAATCTTATAAAGAATTCATACAAGTGACTTAGGTACCTTTGAAAATGCCATTTCCTGGAGATATTGATCATAAGGCATCACTATCAGATGGCTACTTAATGGTCTCTGTAAAATATTTTCAGCTCCACTTCAAGTAATCACTGTAATGGAAACCTGCTTTTAGTACTACAGAAAAAAAAAAAAAAAAAAAAAAAAAAAAAAAAAAAAAAAAAAAAAAAGCTAGGTTCTATTTAATACTTACTGTGCAATTATGTTTAACAACCTAGTCAAGATCATGATACCTAACTTCATGAGAAAGGGCTGACCGCGAGAGTCTAGTGTAAAATTACAAGGACACTCAGAGGACTGAAGGAAATATTAACAGGAAAGGAAAAATGCAAAGAAAGAAGAATATAGTCACATCACCAGGAGCACTTTATTAAAAATGAAAGGAAAGGAGAACTAAAGCGGGAAACCAAAGACAGAAGAGAATCGTAGCAGTAAATAATTTGACATTCAAGGAGATAGAGCTCCTTTCTTCCTTCTGGACATCATTCTGAAAGTTCTGGACTGGGGCTGGCGGTAGGAGAAGGGTCAGTTTAGCATAGGATTGTGTTCAGATACTGTCTTTTGATTTTCCAAGATGCACAGCTGACACTGAGATCTGACAGGCTCACTCACTACTTAAGTGCAACACTGACCACTTTGCAATCTCTTGTTTTTATTTCACTTTTCATTATCTACATAGCAGTCAGAATATAACCTTAAATTAAAGATTGTCATGTTCAACTTGGTAGATTTTACCAGGATTTGAGCTCCTGGTGGAATATTTGTGATGATCATAAAGAAGGAATTGTATTTTGAAATGTTTTGGTTTCCATTCATCATGTTGCTTTTGTAGTTCACCATGTCCAGGCTTGGCTAAGCACTAATCTATCATTCACTGAACACACGACTCAGATAGCATAAAGCACAATGAAAGTTGTGTTCCTCTGACTGCAGAAGACTTTAGTATACAAAAATTTCTCTCTGAAGAATGCCAAGTCTTTTCACTCTACAGTCAAAGGGAGGTCCAGTCATCCTTAAAAATAAAAAAAAGTTAAGACCATCTTCCTACATGCAAACTAGCATTATAGAAGCTTTTACAAATGCCTGTAACTGAAATAATTCAGCAGAAGCTAAATTAGACATCAATTAGCATGACATAAGTAAAGCAGTGCCTAAAAGTAAACATTTTATGCATTCTTTAATTCATGCTATTAGTTAAAAGTTGATATTTAAAATTGTTGGAGGGAGAAGGAAAACTGTGTTGTATAAATAATAAATAAATTGCATAATATATATAAATATATATATTATATATGTATAAATAATATGTATAAGTAATAATTAAAAATTATTTTAAAATTTGATGTAATAAAAACCATCTAAGTTTAGATTTTGTAAATAACAAAAGACTCAAAAAATATGCATAAATAAATACATATTTTTACTTCTATAATTATATATTTTAAAATATAAATAAATGTATAATTGCATGAGAGAACAAAATCACAATATCAACATGCTTCTGTGTTACTTAATTCAATAAAAACTAAAGAAATTCCATGTTATTCCAAGACACAAAACAGAGTCCACTTCATTTTGATAGATATTTTGTTTCTTGCTGCTCTGCTAAGTCATGCCAGTTGATTTTTCTTAGAGTTCATTTACTTTTCCACTGGTTATTTTTCCTTTAAGAAGTTCTGAAGAGCGTACCGAACAAGATTTCACAGTGCAGAAATGAAAAAGAAAACTTATTTGGGTATCGGCTATTAACAAACTGGCTTGTATCATTCCTGATCTTTGGTAGCCAACAATTAAAATGTATTAAGATAGTTCTTCAAAAAAGTAGCTAAGAAAGTCAACGTTGTTGAAAATCTAGAAAACAATTGAAAACTAAACCTTGATTTCAGCTGCTACCATGCTGAGTAGAAATATAAAGAAACATTGGTATATAATAGAGAACTTCAGTTTCAGCCTGAAGTTGTATGCATTAAGGATGAATGTATACAGGAGCATTTACAGATGCAAGGCAATTCTCTTATTTAGCAACTGAAAAGAAGAAGCTGAGAACATCTTTTTCCACAAATAACTTATTGGGAATGCTGTTTTGCCTACTGGGGCATGTCTGCACACATCACACATCAGTTGCCTTGACTGCATGAACTCAACCTTGCTTCGAAGTGGACCACTGTTGCAGGTTTTCCACCTGATGCTCACCAAACCAATTAACTGTGCAGCTTGTTTAAATGATTCTTCACTAAGGCTACTAAAATGGAAACTCTACTGGAAATTCAGGCACTGTACAAAGTTTCTCTCCAGGAAAGATCCCTACTCATGTTTATTAGATGTACATGATCCCAATGTTCTTATTTCCTTATTAGCTCCTTGTTTAGTAAACTAGTATTTTTGCTAGTGGAAAAATAGTCGTCAGATAATTACCGTATGGAAATTATTAGTTTGGTTTTATGGTTGTGTCCTCTTTTTTTTTTTTAAAATAAAATCTGGAGGCATCTAAATTGTTTCTTAGCAACCCTTTCCAATTGGCCATTTCCTTCTATTCAGCTCCCCATAGAGTGTTTCTAAAGCTATAGTCAGGTTGGATGTTTCAGAGAAGCTGAAACTTTTCCTCTTCTCGTATAAAAGGTGAGACTGGGCCCAGATACCACAAACTACTTACTAGAAGTGTTTTCCAATATATTAAATTCTGTCCATGAGACTATAAAATACTTTCAAATTGAGATAATAAGTGAATTATTGGCAAGAATACTGATAACTGTATTTATTGTTCTTGGAAAGGACAAAAGAGGATAAGGATAGCTTTTCCCTCATTGTTCTGTATGGAAGGTTAATTTTGTCTAAACTGAAGCTTAGTCATTTATCTGACTCCACAAAGGTACTTCTGACTCTCTGCATCTGCTTCAAATACCTTCTCTTACTTTTTCATACCTGTGGCAAGCTCAGTTATTCCGCCACCCCATAATGTGCTCTGAATGCATCTGCATATTTGTAAATATACCAAATCAATATAGCACGTATTTTACCTGTTGTGAGATGAAATGACTTATGCATCACCCTTTTTGGTTGCCACAAGTTCACAAAAATACACATCACCCTTACAAAAAGTGAAAGTCCTTCCAAAAAGATCAGGACCACAGTGCTGATTCTTGTTTCTGTACCTTCCAGTTCTATCCTTCTTCATGTAAAGAAGAGTATCAACCTGCTTTATAGTTGAGATGTTTTTTTTTCTTTTTCATAGCATGTTCAGTGGTAAGCCTGAGTCTTTTAAGTTAATTTATAACAAAATAGTAAAGCAGAACTGAAAAGAGTGCTCTGCGATAGAAAATCTGTGCCAGCAGAAGTCCATTCACCCATTAACTGCTGTGGAAAGGCTCTGAGAGATACAATGGGCTGCTGAAAAAAAGGAATGGATCTCCTGTTCATTTGCTTCTTAAGAGTCCCAGCAATGAACAGTGCACCCTTTTTGTTCCCTGGCACTCCTCCCACTTTAATGGGTGCTATTAAAATGATTACTGTCATTGAACTGATTAGTTTATCTGAATACAAAAATATTCCAAGGAAAATTTCAAAATTCTGCACATAACCTTCAGCACATTTTGGGACTTAAATTTTTGTTATTAGCTCCATGAGGGAATTGCCAAGATCCTGCAATGAACAGTCTCTTTGGCTAGAACAAGATCCTGCTACTTCTGCTGTTTCACTAGTATGAAATAGACTTCATACCAATCAGGAAAGGCAACTGGAATGTCTCAGGAGAGGCACAGGAAAAATCTCCTTCATGCTCTTCTTGTCACTATCTTAGACATAATCTCTGGCTTCAGCAGGGAAATTTGGGTAATGAAATCCAGTATGACAATAAACAGTTTTTCTTGTGTGCTAAATGCTTTTTTTTACACCTCCTTTTTTATCAAAAAGTTGAGTGAAGTTCCGTTAAATTTAGATAACCACTGCTTCAACCATCAGCAAATTACAAGATTAGACATATTCTAATATAAATCTTTTTCCTTTAATCAAGCTTGCGTATACAAACTGAAAATCTGAAGATCTATGAAAACCTTTTAATCAACAGAGAAGCTGGGATGAAACAATTTTAGATGACATTTGGCAACACTTGTTTTGTTTGTTATAACTGTGCTGTTCATATACACTCAGTCTTGGCATTCATTGACAAAGCTGGCACTGGGGTCTAAAGTAACAGAAGGAGGTTCAAAACGGATTTGCTAAATGTGAGATCTGTAATTTATGTAACCTGTTAGGAAATTCTGTGACATGTACCAGCTCTGCTGAAGAAAGATCAGTTTATAATCAAACCATCTTATGACACAGTGCAACACAGTCACACACAGTGTGGTATCAATATCAAGCAGCACCAGTCAGTCAGAGGAAATATCGTATGGAAGAGACAGGCAAACTGGGTTATTTCTTTCTCCAAAAGGTATTTAACCTTCATCAGAACTCTGGAGATCCCCATTGCACTTCTGTGTGGCATTAATTATGTTGATCACTCTTAACAGAATCTGCAGTCTCTTTCATGTTCCTCTCAAAGCCACAGAACTTTGTAGTTTGTTTCTCCCTCTCAAGACATTGGCTTTCACATACAGCAGGAGGACACTTGGTGGCACTCATTCAACGCTGTTTTTATTTCCCATACCAAAGATTCTATGGGTTAATCCAAACAGGTGAATAATTCTCCTGAATAAGATTATCTCATGAACTTTGTCACTACCAAACAGCTTCTGCAATCATTACTAAGTTTTGATTTAATCATTGTTAAAGTCAAGAATGATTTGGTTTGTATAAAAGAAAGCTAAAGATTACATTATTGTAATGAGCCAATGACTAACTATGAGCTAAACTGTTTTTGTCTTTCCATTATTTTGTAAAATCTTCACTTTTCTGCTTGGCTGGGTACCTAGGATTTACTCCCTATTAATGTTCAAATTTTTTGTCCTTGCACATTATTGTCACTGCAACTTGCGTGTTGCAAACAAACCCTTAATGAAGAATCTAGTAACAAAAATACTACTGAGAAAGAGACAACAGTGAAGGAGGTAGAGATTTACACTTTTTCTGTTCTGTACCCAGAACAATTCTAATTCAAACTTCAGTGTGACTGCTATTTGCAATTCAATATTCATACTGCTTTTTGAAAAAGACATGTGGGAAACCTGACATAATTAGGTGAACAAATTCCTGTAACTCCTCTACAAAATCCTTATTTCCCAGGAATTGCCCCAGTTGCTCACAAATTGTGTCCTAAAAACCTGCCAAGTATCATGGGCTTTTTCCTGACAACTGGCTGCTATTCCCATCAAAGCTGCTGAAAGATCTGACAGTGAATGATTTGTCTGTTACTCTTAACAACAGGACACTATACATTAGCTAAGGGTTATCCACCATCAGATAGACAAATCTTGACTGAAGATGCCTCCTCTGTGGGAGGCAAAGAGTGATACCAGATGTCCCTGGAAATCTCCACTTAGTGCACTCGAAATAAAATTTCTATGAAACGCAGGTTACAAATAGGTCACCAGCCATTATCAGCCAAAACATCATTGGTGGGAAATGCCTTAAACAAAAGCAGTGCAGCCAAGCAGAAAACCCATCCACTTAAAACATAGAACCACTTGCATTCCTCTGAAACAGGAACAGACCATTCCAGTTATCTTCAAGAACATGGCAGCAAAGGAGGATTGACCCATAACTTCTACCCTCCAGTCATGGTGCCCTCAGAGACTGATTAATGTGTGAAGCTCCACTGAATCCAAGTTTATGATATCCATGTTGCTAGGAAACCTCCTTCCCAGAAATTTTGCTTTCATCTGTCTTCCAAGTTTCGCGAGCTGCACTTGGATAGCTTTAACTTCTTAGAACGTCTTAGGACAGAGCGTCCATTGCATAACCTTCACATACTTCCATGTACCTTGTTTGTATGCTCAGTGGCATCTAGATACTTGAAATAAAAGCCCTGCTGATAAGGTCCGTACAGTCTTCCAAAATGATCTGTGTTAAAATCCAGCATGTTCTTTTCACAAAGAGCAAAAATCATAGTAGTCTAAAAGATGTATGCCCAAGCCAAGCCAAGTTCTTAATCTGAGAATATTTTACTCCTGGCATGTTTTATTCAGAAAAATAACAGAAAAGTACCTTCTCCGTATCCAAGGTTTTCTGCAACTATATGACTTTTCCTCTAACATTTTTTAAAGAGTGAAAAAAAAACGAAAACAAACAAACAAAAAAAAACGACAAAAAAAAAAACTTGTGTTTTAACAGAAACCCAAGAAAACAAAATGTGATGAACAAGAGAGCTGCATTCAATAAACCAAATGTCTCTCACACTGATAGCTATTTTGCAGCACCCAGTACAGAGCAAGTTACACAGCGCCTGCCCATGCTCTTACCTCTGGGACAGCTCATGGCGTGCAGCAAAGAGGAACACAGTTCTTTATCCCTCTAATGGTCTGTCCCTGGGAGGAAGATAGGGCTGTGTTGTGCGTAAATGTCACTAGCATCATTTCTGTTCATACATGGAATTCTAGTTCTGCCGTACTTTACTATGGATATTGTTCTGTTACAGATTAATTACCAGCAGGTAATGGCCAGGTCAGACGCTGATCCCATCAAAGCTCACAACAACAGACAAACAAATCAAAGGCTCACTGTTTGTCAAGGCAGCTGGTACGAAGCCATTAACTTCCCAATAGATGGTGCTGCAAGGTCCAGATTTTTTTACGGCCTGGCTGGTGGGATGCTGCTGCGCCTGCGCTTTGTGCCGTGGTGCCGACACTGCTTCCCACAGGGCTGGAGCTGCGCAGCTACGCAGCGTGGGAGGCTCTGGATGGCGTGGAGAGACAAGCAGGAAAAAGTAGGTCAGTGGTGTCAGGCAGCATTGCTGCAGGGGCGGCTGTGGCGGCCTATGGGAGCAAACCTGTCGCAGTCAGCGTTCTCCCGGCCGGCCGTTAGCAGCACCGCGCAGCATTTACAACCCGATGACTCTCCACTCGTTGTGCTTTTGTGTTTTTGTAAGTACAAAGGCATATTCAAGGAATTTGACCCAGGGAAAGGAGGAAGGTGCTTAAAAGTTAAACATGATTTGAAACTCAGCCTATACCACAGCTTTTATAATCAGCTTGTGACATGCTTGGCACTAAACACTGTTTACGTCCACAATTAATACAGTTATTGCTACGTTAGTAACTGTGGCAGCCAGCCATGTGCATAGGCTGGCACATGGGTGCGTTCTGGTAACTGAAGAAGCACACTTTCTCTTCAGAGCACACAGCCGGGTCAGCTTGAGCACATCTGGAACCAGTTTAACTGGAGCCTCACTCCAGTGCAGCATTCAGTGTTGCCAGTGTATTCTTTAATTAAAATGCTATGAAAGGAGGAGAAGAAATTAGAGCAAGAAGTGGGAGTGGGAGAGTACGAAGAAAAGGAAGTGCAAAGCTCTTTCCAAACCAGGTCACCTTGTGACAGCAGGTTTTGCAGACTGCTTGAACAAGACCCAGTACCATGGAGTCCCTAAATGTGCCTCTATAACCAGCTTGGCCGGATCTTGTTCCCTCATCTCTCCCTGCAGCTGGACATCTCCACCTAGTTGCCACCAATGGCAGAGTATTGTCCCAGTAGGTGAGGTACAGTGGCAGTGCTGTCCCATAAAAGATGGCTCACCTGAGGATACCAAACTCCATCTACTGCCTGCAAATTCAAGTAACTTACAGATTTTTTTTAAAAAAAAGCTTTTCCAAAGGCAGTAATACCATGTTGCAACAGGAGGATTAGCGTCTCGTGAGCTATGTTTCAACATCTGCTGAAGGGAAATGGTATACTACCCAGGGCGAAGTCATGGGGGTACATTAGAGTGATGTTTTATTTTCTAAATAATGAAGAACAGAGATCAGGAGGAGTAGCCGTTCATGACGTGTATTAAGTGAAACTGCCCTTTTTTCCCCATCATTACAAGCTCATATTTAGGAAATCAGGATATAGAAGGATAGACCCACTTTTCTCCTGCTGCTGAGCTCCTCGCTCAGGAAATAATAATTTTCAGGGAAAATTACTTTTCAGCTACACACAATTCAGAGTGTCTTTTCTAACCATTTGCCTGCCAACCAGAATCACAGTGTTCCAGCATGCTGCTTAATTTCTCTTTTCCTGGCTCCTTAGGGCAGGGATAGGCTGACCAAAGCCAACAGAGACATACATTATTTAGCAGGTTTACAAGCTGGATTTCTTGGACTCTGCTATTTGTTATGTAACACATTAAGCCTTTAAACATGAGAGAACACAAAAAGCCTAGAATGGACATGGAGAACACATGGTTTTATCATTCAAATTATGCAGCGTTAATTATCATCACTCTTCTAATAAGGTCACTCATCCATGATCTTCTATTATGAGCTGGAGAGCAGTGATTGCAGATACAGTTCATGTGGATGAATCTTTGTGGGGAAAAAATGTGGGTGGTGAAGATTACTGAAATCAATTGGCAGAGACGGCATTTTATGAAACTTGAAAGTTATGTGTTCATAGAGAGCATTTCTCTCTTCTTAAGTGGATTCAGTATGCTTCTTTTCCTAGTAGCCTGTTCAGGAAGCATAAGTAAACAGGAAGCTACACTGAAACACACCTAGGTAATCCTCAGTGTTGGATCTGGAACGCTAGCAAAGCTACCAGTCACCGTCAGGTTACCAGATCGATGGTATGCCTCAAAACTAGCAGTGGCTTTGGAGATCAGCACAGAGTTAAACCACAGCAGAAGGGAGAATAGGGAAATTGAGACTTCTCTAATTCTTTCCTGTTTTCTCAGATAAGCAGAAGATGTAAGAGCTAAGGGTTGTTTGAAGATTGTCCTTGATTCACAGCTTGGAATGACTGGCCCATTAGCTACTGTTGTGCTACAAGGTCTGCATTTGTAAGTGGTAGAGCTGAGTCAGGTAGTGCCTTCAGTCATTTGCTGACTAACACAATCTTTGTGGTTTACTTATGCATCCAGTTTCAAAGTTTTACTGCAAAATTTTTGATAACGCTGCTATAAAGGCATGTGAATATCAGTGTAGGAGGGCAAAATATTTTGAGCTGATTAGCTTTACTTTATAAATATTTTTGGAAGCTACCAATGAGAAATGCTCCACTCAAATTCAGCACTAAAAAAATAAAGCTTCTTCTAAAACAAAGGCACATCTGTCAGTGCAGTAGTGTATGAATTTACACAATCTGCAGCACAGAAAAAGTACTTTCTCAAACAAATGAAGTTGAAGCAGGCAGAAAAAAGAACATCATGAAGCCGTCTATGCATTGTCAACAGTATTTAACAGAGCACTTTTTCATTGCCTATGATTCCCAGATACTTGGTGCGAACCGGCTGCCCTTCTGTTCCTCTGTTTCTGAAGCCCAGAGTTGCAAGTGTCGGCTTCTTGCAGTTTGCCTGAAATTAACTATTCAAATGTTGTATGCCACTCTGTATTTCCCCTTTGCAGGACAGGAGGCAGAGGGCAAGAAGACATTCTTGTAACTGCTTCAGAAACTGGTAGGGTTTGCTTGGCCTCTGTGTCCTATGGGAAATTTGGGGGATCTGCTTTGTTTCCCATGTGCTCAAGAAGAAAACCAGCACACTGCACCATGCAGACAGCTTGATAGTCTCTCCATTCCCAAGTTTCTCTAATGATAACTTGGGAGAAGACAGCTTCCCTATTTCCCTCATAGACACATTTGGAAGCTTTCTTTATCCTCCAATCCTGCAGCAGGGGGTAGCCTGCTTGTGAGCAAAGTGTGCAATGCAGCGCAAATGAGCCTGCTCTTAGTCCTTCTGGACTGATTTCTTCCACATATTGGAGTCCTTTGATTGTTGTCAGGGAGACAAGTGTTGGCACAACTTTGCCTTGGTATTTGTAGAGCTTAGTCAAGCAATTGCTTTCCAGTGCCTCTGCACACATACAGCAAGAGAGCAGACAGATGGACCTGGCTTCTTCCTTTGCCAGTCTGAGTTCACAAGTGTGCACTATCTCCAAACTACAGCCAGGAGAGACAGCCAGCATACCTCAGACGACACTAATTGAACTACTCTGAGCTGCAGTGTAGTAAAAACTTGGTGCAGACATCAAATGTAGCCACTGTGAGGCACAGGACTTATTTAGGACGTTGGCCAGTGCATACTGTTGATAGTACTTCAGCTAGTTGTTTAAATTATTCCATGCCAAGATAAAACACCACAGTAATGCTTTCCTGATGCTGGAGTCCTTCACATAGTACATCCCCGAGCCCAGAAATTCCCAGCAGTCTACGGTTTGTGCCATTGTTGGCCTTTCCTCTGCATAACCTTAACATTTTCTTCATTCCCCTCCACCAAGATGTGACCAAACCTAAATCAAAACAGCCATCACATCCCCTGAATTTGCATAATGGTTGAAAACAAAGATAGTGAACTTTGCAGGCAGTCATTTAGGATTAAATCATGCAAAACAATTGCTAGTAGCGCAAAAGCTGAATGCTACAGAGCAGTAAGGGCCAAGACACAGAGAAATCAAGTGACTTGCCCAGTTTGATATGGCAGTTCAGTGACAGAGGTAGAAATGGGCTACCCAGTTCTTTCTCTCAAGGCGGGCCTAATCTCTAGATCATGCTTTGATCTCCTTTTAGTATTAAAAAATAAAACTTCCTCTGTTCATGCTGTAAGTCATTACTGATATTACTTCCAAATTACGGACTCACCATTATCACGTCGCTGTAAGATCAAACAAACAAGAGGGCAGTAAGAGCGGAAAAGAAGGCTTACTTTGTGTCACTTTCTTCCACAATCTGCTCAGCAAAGCCAAAGAGGAAAAATGTGGTTTTTTTTTTAAACAGATACCTTTTGGATCACATCAAATACTTCTCATGGGTGTATGTCAGAGACATTTTCCTACAAAGGTTTTGTCCTTTGCATTCATGACTGCCTGGATGTTTATCAGGATTTTTCATTCCCTAAATTCAAGATCAAACTGGGATATGTATTCTGATAGCACCAAAAGTACTTCAACAAAGTCCACAAAGCAAAATAATTAATGAAAAAAAGCATTAACTCAGCATGTTCCTGCGCTAAAGCCAAAGGATTAATTTCTGCCATCTCAAAAGGAAGGTCAGGAGAAGGAAACAGTGATTGAATAATCTGGCTTTGCAGGAATGTATGAGCTCAGTCTTTCAAATACTATGGAAGCCTTCCCAAAGCTTCCTATTTGGGTGAGGTGTTCTTCCTTCTAGGAGAAAGCCAAGTCATGTCTCTAAGTGCTTTTCAGCTCTATGGTTTCTCAAAAAGGGGAAGTGACCAGGTGATCTTCCACTTACTCCCTGGCCTCTGCTACCACTCCATGGCCTGTATTATAGCATAGAATTTCTGAGTGGCAGCACCTCAACTTACACATTGTCCCTGCATCCTATATCAAGGAACAAACAGACTCAACTAGCAGGCTCCAGCAGATGTGTATAGCTTTATCTACAGGAACAGAACCTGAGTTTGTGAATTCCAGCTGTAACTCCCTCCCTAAAGAACTTTCACGAACCACCTCTCCCTCTGAGCTGAATCAAATGGAGCTCAGCTCACTCTTCCTCAGAGATGCCACCCCAAAAGTCCTCTCTTTCAGATTGTACACTGTTTACAAGAAAATGGAGGGTAAGCCTCTGGCAGCTATTCTAGTTCACAATGGGCTGGGGAAAAGCAGCACATAATTTTCTGGCAACAACAGTGGAACAATAAAATTAATGAGCCGTTCCCATCTGTTCTTAGTGCAATATATATACTGGATATATACCCATCCATGAGTCTATCTGTGATGTTAGCTCAAACTGAACTATAACTCAGTAACTAAATAAATAAATTACAAACCTCAGCCTTTCCTGTGTACAAAAAAGTGTATAAAAGAACTGATGAGAGTTTCACCAGCTTTCAGATAACACTAAAATTGGGCCTATAAAATCCTCCCATAGAAAAGAATAAAAAGAGGACAGATAGAACAGAACCAGTAGCAGCAGTGCAAGGCTGATACTGACCACATGCATTACAGCATATAAACATGGACCAAGGTGAGTCAGAAGACATTTGTATTCTATGCAGTGTCTTAAAAATCTCTCTTTCCTACAGGAAATTACACTAATATCAATTCTTCTATACACATTGTCTTTCTATACGGAAATTTTCCATGGTGAGGAAGTCACTGCTAGGTTTCACAGTTCAAAAGTACACTTTTATTTCAAAAGATTTCCCAGAGAATTCAGCCATCCCTGTGCAGACAAATACTCAAAGTACACCTGACTTCCTTTGCCCTCAGTAAAACCTCTGACCAAGACAGTTCAGGGGTACAGGATAGTACAGGCTACAGTTCTTTCATATTCTTCCTGGAAAAGACAGAATAGTTTGTGACTTTTATCTTCCAAAACATCCCAGAAAAGTAGTTCAAATGAACAGGAAAAGATTAGTGGAATGCTCATAAAAATGGAAGTTAATCTCCTGACAAATGCAATCAGATTGCCTGGAATTTTTCTATGATATTTTTCATTTTTTTCTACACAATATATTTGTTAGTGGACATATTTTCAGAAGGAATATTGTCATTTGAAATGCCAACATTGTGATTGGAATTGCTTAGCTTGCTCTGCTCAAAAGCCTAGCAAATTGCTCTTTAAAAAGCCTCCAAGATTTGGGAGATGTGGGAGGAGTTAATACAAATTCAACTGTAGGAAAACATGCTTAAAATTTATTTCCTTTAATGGTTATTAAATTTTTGAAGTGCAGTATAGAAGATATACTGATAATTGAAAAATGTCTCTTTTGCGAGTATAACAATATTAAGACATTATTGCATGAGAGAAAGAACAGATAAGCTTGTCATCCTAGGTATCCTTCCTTTTCTCAGTATGGCCTTTGGCAAACATAGCGACTATGATATTATCCAGGTCATTAAATAGGGAAACTTGAAAACAAAAGGTTGTGAAAAAGATTTGAAGAGAATATGTTTATAATTAACAACGGAGCTTGGAAGAAGCCCAACAGTGAAAGCAATTCTTGTTTTTTAACCTGAAGAACAAGCATTCTGTAAACACAGTAAAGGAGATTACCATAGTAATGAAGAAATGAAGTGAAACAGAGTGCACCTTCGACGCTTGAAAAGGTTTCCGAATTTCAGCGATTCTCAGCCAAGACAGAAGCTATCTGTGACAGATAACTTGGGATGTAACATCAGTACAGCTTCACAGTCTTCACTCAAAATGATTCTGCTTCCTTCCACAACTAGCTACTTCCGAGTGGAAATATTTCCACTATCTTTCTAACATCCTATAAGTCAGCACTTATATCACTTGCGTAGAGCAAGGTGGCTGAATTGCAGTTGTTCTTTTTAGTGAGCTGTTTTTACACATTCATTGCTAGCTCTCTGATTGAGGCTTCAGGCTAGCTACAGGGAAAAAAAAAAAAAAAAAAAAAAGAGACAGAGAAAAACGAAAGAGGGTGGTTTGGATTTTACAAAAACCAAACCAAAGTTGTTTCAGTTCCGGGTCCATTTTTTTCTGAAACCTGAAAGTTAAAGCCTGAGTAGCTAGGATAAGTGCTTCTAATTCTAGTATATCCCTATTTAAAACAATAGGGAGTATTTGTTTTTGTCTTTTTCCTTCCATTGCTTTCTAATTCTTCGATATTGATTGCTTCTTCTCAATTTTCAGTGGAGCTTGAAATTAGATTTGTTTTACTTCTTTGTTCCCAAAGATCTGATCTGCGTATCATGGTGTAAATTAATTCCCAGACCGAGTCACTGAGTTTTCCTCCACATTTTTACCTGAGCTAGTTGAAACTGTGCAACAGAATTCACCATACATGACTCTTTATTGCCAATACTATTTAATTTTGGGAAGGAAAATTCTGATCTTAGTTGAACAGGGTCAGAACCATTTAATTCTAATGGTTTCAGTCTCAAATTATGGCAGCAAAAATTGACCAACAATATGGCTCAATATAGAAATAGTATTTATTGTCACAGTTTATATCTTCATCAAGACTTAACTTGGGCAAGCTGGCAGCAATAATTCTCACACTGCTACAAACTCCGTTTTCACCATTTTTGTTGATACTGGCAAAATGCTTATTTTGGCTTTCTGCACATTGCAGTCATTACTACAATATAGTACAGTCACTTTCTGATACTTTTATGGGTAGGTCAATTTTATTCAACTGATTTTGTACTGAAAACTTATATAAACAAGTGAGTTAAAGACATTGGCAGTCCCATTCCTCAGTCCATGCCAAACTCCATAAGCTGGTCAGTTCAATTAGGATAAAATTCAAGAGGAGATTATGTCAGCTGGAGGAAAGAGGACACTACATTTCCTCTTATTTGAGGAATACCTGGAGCGCTGCTACGTATAGTGCTAATGTATATCCATAAGGCTGTAGGTGTTTAAAGACAAGCTAAAACAAGCCTGTTCGATGATATTAGCAAGATTACTCATCCTGTTCATAATCAGAAAAAATTTTAATTGAAATTTCACAGAGCAGAAAGTACAGAATCATGACCATTTATTCACAGCTGTTTGGAGTATCTTTCCAAGGCAGGAAAGGATATGATATCTAGGAAGAAGAAAAGGTCCACATATTTTCATTTTTAAAGTTTGCAATTGTAGCAGTAACAAAACAAGGCACTTTTGAAAAGTACTTATCTTTTATGCTCATTAGATTGCAATCCAGCGATGACTGAACATGATATTTAAGCAGGAGTGTTTTTGCCAGTGAGTTACATGATCAACACGAACTGCTAATGTTTTCTATTCTAAACCTTCTCAAAATGTCAAGTGTTCTTGTCAGCTGAGTAGAAGTGGCATAAAACTAACGTCTGAAGTTGCTTTCAATGATATATCCTTGGGGAACTTCATACATATACTGAAATCATATTCACAATATGTGCTAATATCTTCTGCTGCAAGGGATTAGGCTTTTAACTCTCATTTCCATTAATGGCAATACAGCACAGCCTGGGACTTCCTTCCAAAAAAGATAAGGCATTCTTATATAGAGCAAGTCTTATTTCCTGAATTTACTCATGCTGTAAGAAAATAAAAATATAAAATAAAGTAAGGAAATTGCTTCTAAGAACAGGCCTGGTAATTCTGCTGTTGACCCCCTATTTTCACTGTTGTTTTTTATTAATTTATTTCTAAGCCAGTAAATCACCAGAACAGCAGAGAAAATCAAGTTATCTAAGATAGTTACTGAAGCAGTCTCGTTTGGGGTTTTTTTGCGTGTGTGCGTTTTGTTGTTGTTTGTTTTGGGAGGGTTTTTTTTGTGGGTTTTTTTTTTTTTTCTTTTCCAGTTTTGCAAGCTGAAACATCAGAAAAGGTATGAAAGATGGTAAATTATCTGATGTCCTTGTTAAGGTTCAAGAAAACTGTTTCTTCCTGTTACTTAATGTGATAATGGACAAGTCATCAAGAGCTATTACCAGTGATTTATATCAGCCTGAGCGTCCAGAGGGCTCACAGCTTTGCTCTGCAGATGCCTTCTGGGCACAGCTGCCCCAGCTCTAGTTATCAGAGTGACCCGGGAAGGACCATGGACTTCTAGACTTTTGCCTCAAAACAAGACTGATGGTGGTTGTTGCAGTACTTCCAGAACAAGCTATGATCTAGCTTGCTTCTCTTGTTTCATTAAAGATCACCACCATGTGGTATTTTCAGCACCATGTGTCTAATGCATTGATAGATGTCATACCAAGGCTTTTTGGAGTCCCTTTCTTGACTAATGAACACGTTGATTTTGCTTTTTTTTCCTCCAAATATTTTCCATGTACATATATCTAATTCCAGAAACAAAAAGCAGTACACTGGACATGAAAAGCTCAGCTTAGAGTTTTTAGCACTATTTATCCAGAGTAATAATAGTGGCACATAATTTGACCTAAGCCATAAGTGCCTATGAAGATGAGATTTTATACCCAGCTTTTATGCCCATCGATAAAGTGCAAATAAACACAAAAATCAGAAAGCAGGACAGGATTTTGGTATGTATTCCATTATATCCAACTTTGCATTTGCTTTTTTTTTTTTTTCACTCGGCTTGTAGCAAACATTAGTTGGGATATTGGTTCCATTAAATAAACTGTTTAAAATCTGAATGCTTTCGAATTGCTAATTGCTCAGTTGCGATCAGTTAGCAAGTGATCAGTGTTAACTTCTCTAAAACAAGTAATGTATGTCTAAACTAGTTTTCACATTGCTGAAAAGGTCAAGGATGTTGGAAGAACAAATAGGCCCCCAGAAACATTCTAGGGTCATTTCACATGCTGGATCACATCTGCTCTTGTAACTATGTCATGCATTGCTGGATTTAAAAGCTCATTTTCACATTGGTAATATGACACTTTACAGTACTGCAGTTTCATTCACTTCACATTCACAAACATAGCTAATGGGTTGAAAACACACTGATATATTCAGTAACTAGGCTAACCCACATACACGGATATCCAGAATGTGGGTTAAGTACAGGTAGACACATACAGCCACCACATCCAGGTCAATGAGATGCATCTGGGTTCCCCAGCCCATCCTTGCCTCAGCTGGCTCCCTATGCAAAGCAGTTGACTGGGCCAGTTAAGCGATGCAGCTTAGCAGCTTGCTCTATAAGCAAGGCACTTTTGCTCCTATTAGCCTGAACTAATAATACATTGTTGACAGTAACAAATCCTGGCATTTTGCAACATCGACTCATTACCACAGTGTTTGAAATTAATCTTTAGAATATCAGAATATCACCTAAAGCAAGCAGCTTTTTTTGTTGTTAAATAAGGTTCACAAAACCCTCAATAAAGCATGGAGCCATGAAAGCAGCAAAAAGCAGCCAACCAGTATGAATATTTAACTGAAACTGCTGAGGTTTCTGATGAGTATAAAAAATAACTTTAATAGTCTTAATTTTCAGGTGATTTATTTAATCCTCACATGTACCCATAGTGAAGGAGGGCAAAAAAACCAAAAACCAAAAAACATCCGTCCCTGCTGCACAGGGAATATGAGGTAGTGAGAATAAAGGATTTGCCCAAGGCCATGCTTGAAAAGTCAGGAATGTCTAGCTGCCAGCCCCGTTCTCAAAATACATTGCTCCCTTTCTAAAGGCAGCAGCTGCCTGTTCTCTGACACTTCTAAAGCATCTATGTTTATTTCCACTGAAGACGATAATCTATCCACTCCTATGGGAGTGAAATTGGGTCATAGAAGTTTAAGCTAGTCCAGTTTCTCTGCAGATTCCTGGTAAACACGTGATTACATTCAACACTGTAATTACAGGGTTTAGTTGGAGAAGGTGACTGGAACACCAAGTAGGAAGGTGTTTAGGCAATGGCACAGGAGCTGTTTCAGCTGTTGGTGCTTCCCTGACAGTGGCTGATGCCCCCTGGCTGGGGCATTCCCCGAAGCCTGAATTACAGTCAAGGCTGTGAGCATGCAGTGAATCCTCCCATGCCATGTCTGGAAATATATGTATGTGTCTCACGTGAAAAAGACATGAGCATCCCTGTACCCATGCCCAGTGTGTGCGTTGGAGATACGTGAAGGAATGAGGTCTTGTGAGTAAAAGCTTCCGCTGGAACATATGGACATGTTCTGCATTTCAGTCCTGTGACGGCCCTGTCTGTCCCATGAGAATAGGGACACTGTGGAGTCCAAGGGAATCACAGAATCATATAAAATATCCCAAGTTGGAAGGGACCCACCAAGATCATTGAGTCCAATTTCTGGCTCCACATAGAACCACTCAGAATTCAAATCCTATTTCTGAGAGCACTGTCCAAATGCTCCTTGAACTTATCAGCTCGAGACTGTGCCTGCTACCGTGGGAAGACTGACTCATGTCCACTGCCCCCTGGTAGGAAGAACCTTTCCTAACATCCTGCTGTCCCTCCCCTGACACAGCTCCATGCTGTTCCCTCTGGTCCATGCTGTTCCCTCAGGTCCTTTTGCTGCCCCTTTGCTCCCTGCAAAGAGCTGTAGGTCACCATGAGGCCTCCTGCCATCTTCTCTGCTCTGGGCTGAACAAACTTAGCTGCTCCTCATATGTCGGCCTCTAAGTTCTTCATCATATTTGTAGCTCTCCTTTGGATACTCTTTCATAGTGTTATGTCTTTTTTGTACTGTAATGCCCCAAACTTCACACAATACTCAAGCTGAGGTTGCACCAGTGAAAACAGAGAGGAAAATGAAGGTGGAAGGAGTAAAGAGGAGAATGACAAAGAAAAGGGTGTAGACAGGAGGAACTATTCCAGCGAACAGGATCCAGACTTGAAGTGCAAGCAGGATGTCCTTGTTATGTAGACTTCATAAAGTAAAATGAGTATTTAAATTTTTTCACAAAAAAGCTGCTGTAAAGAAAGTAAGGTATTTTCTGTTGTTGCTTGTAAGATAGAGAGTTGCTGTTTTGTTTGGTCTTTTTTCCCTTTTTTTTAAGTCTGGACATTGATCAAAATTTAGTTATTTTGCAGACTAGCAACAAGGTATCTTGTGGCTGCAACACAGCTGCAGTGCTTCTGACTTCCAGGATGTTCATACAGAGTACGATATGGAATCCAGGTCTGACTGCAACTCTTCTATCAAGAACACTATCATTTCAACAATTATTCCCACTTCTACTGAAGAAAGTGGTTCTTACTACTATTCCTTCTTGTTTTGCTGTATTTATTCACTTAATTATTTATTTATTTTTGTAGTGGAGTATTTCGTGACTTTTTTTTTTTTTTTTTTTTTTTTTTTTTTGGTATGTTGACAGTGTGGGAATCAAATGTTGTTTCTGCATTAGAACAATGTAAATAATAAGCAACATACTTGTATAGCTAGCAACAATTTATGTCCAGTCAGCATGAATATATGTAATATTTTGTCATGCACAAGGCGAGAATATCCTGCATGAGATTGATCAAGCCAGAGAACAAGTCATGGCATACCCAAGGAAGCGACTGGAGAGGCATCCAGAAGGCCTGGCATCACCCTCTCAATGCTCTTTGTTTAACAAAGGAAGCGTCCTCTGCACAGAATGGAAGAAGCCTTGGAGAGAATATCAACACAATAAGAAAGTACTGAGACATCTTGTAAAAAGCAGGATGGTGACTGACTGGCACAGGATAGCACATGGATCAGCAAGTGTCAGAATGTAATTAGCAACTGTAAATCTTTGTATGATTGGAATACCCAGCCAATGGGAAAACAGTGGAGGGGGCAGGCGTGAGGGAGACAAGGTACAAAAGCTGCACTACTGCCTCCATAGAGGCACTCCTGCTTGTGGGATGCTCACCATTGCAATTGCGAATAAAATCTGCTTTTATCAGAGATACTGTCCTGACAAAATTATTTGGATATTTTCAACAGCAGGTGGAGTGAAAATAGGCTTATTTTGCCTGATTATTGCCAATATTTTCTTTCTGATTTGTCCGGCCTTGCCTTATAGAACTGTCCTTTTCTATGCATCCATAGGGCTGAGATTTATTCCGCCTCAGTGAGGTGATCTGAGTAGCAGCATAGATGCTTTGGACACCTTTACTGTTGCTGAAGAAATACAGGCACCATGGAAGGACAATTAAGCCCATCTAGGAATCCAAAAATGTGCCAAACAGCTGATACTGGGTCTGGTAACCACCTACAGCTAGCATGTAAAGCCCAAGGCATAAGGATGTTGGCAGGATGGTTTAATCCAGTAACAAAATAAGCTAAAATGATTATTACAACTGATAGAATTTTTAACAGAAGTGAAACTAGAAAAGAAGCTATACAAACATACTGATTTCAGCTACATCTCCTTGTCAAGTCTGTATAGATTTTGCTATTTATGGCTTTTTTTTTTCCCCAAAGGAACACAAAGCTTGTAAATGTAGAAATCTCTGTGAAATGGACAGTTGTGCATCAAAATGAGGGATTTATGTGTATAACTGCCTATAGTTGTATCTTCCTACTCAGTTTTCACATGCAAAAGCAAGGATTATTATATTTATCAGTGCATAAATGAAGGGTGGGGAGATAAATGACCTGGTTTGCAGAGGTGCTGAGCACATGCAGTTTCCATTTATTTCAACTGGAGTGTGAAAAACAGGCCCCAAGTGACCAGCCCAAACTCACACAATGCAGGATTGTCAGTGCCAGGAAGAAAACTCAGAAATCCTTCCAGTTTAATCCTCCCAGTCTAAATCATCTCCAGTTTAAACTCTAGACATATGCTCTCTCAGAAAAGAAAAAAAAAATAGGGAAGGAAGGAAGGAAGGAAGGAAGGAAGGAAGGAAGGAAGGAAGGAAGGAAGGAAGGAAGGAAGGAAGGAAGG
>NW_024884767.1:12396563-12567764 GCF_019232065.1 Centrocercus urophasianus
CCGTCCGTCCCCCGTGTCTCTGTTTTTTTGGTTGGCCGTCCCCCACCCCCTCCATATGGCCGGCCCGTCGGCCGGGTGGGAGGGAGGCAGGGAGGGAGGGAGGCAGGAAAAGAAGCTGTACAATAGCCTGAGCACTATCATCCCTACCTTATCTTGCTAAGAAATGCTAAAAAAAATGGGACATGAAAAACTTCTGCATGATCTTTAATGACGTTAATGACTAGCAAATAATGCCAAGTAGGACTAGTAAATACATGTGAAGCATTGCTTACACACCCAGCAACTTGCATGTGTGTCACAGATGGTTTTAGTAAAGAGCGAAAAAGACAAAGAAAGGAAAAGAACATGCTAGTCCAGATAAAAAGAAAGATAGAAAGAAAGACATTTTCCAGTGTTTAAAGAAAAGCAACTGACCAACCAAAAGAACTCTTATAAAATGCTACAGAAATTAATCATAAAAACTGCAGAACCATTCCTTGATAACATGTAGACTACTCTCCACGTAAATAGAAATAACAGCCCTTTGAAATGGCAATGATTTGCTTGGAAAACACTCATTAAAAACATCCTGCAATTATTTACTCTATCATTATTTCTTGGCAGCAGCTGAGTCACAATGCATCTTGTGTTGTTTTTTCAATGAAAAGGAAAGCATTTTTTTGGAAAAAAAAAAAATAAAGCAAAGGCATTGCATTTGAAATATGTGCTTAGTGACATGGAGCTGATTGCCCAAAGGAATTGGGGTACGTATATTTGTATTATTGTACACGTGAGTAGCTTGAATCATGTACTGCTTGCTCTCTCTGTTTGGATTATGCAGCTTGGCTGGGCAGCCATCCAAAAGATTCACATTAAATTCTAGCTATATTCAGCACAAAAGTCATCTAGCATCAGAGGATCAAAGTTAGATCAACCAACAAGCACCAAGGAATTGATAAGCTACTAAAATTAGGTCATCTCCTAGCAGCTGCTTTTGATGGATGAAGCAGAATTTAGCCTCAGGTTTTCTATTTAAAGATCTGTTACAGCATCTTTTCCTGCAGCTACGATGAAAACACAGCAAAGTACAGTATTCCTGATTAAATGTTTAATCATTTCTCTTTACTCTTCTGATTGTTTCTGAGATGCCGCAGATATACTGCACACAGAATTTGTAGTTTTCCTAGACCTTTTAGAGCTGACATTAAAACAGTCAAGCTTTTTTAACTCCTAAAGCATAAATGAAAAGAAAGGATTGATTAAAAAAAAAAAAAAAAAAAAAAAAAAAAGTGGGTAAAATCTTGCATAGTTATTTAGTTGTCATACTTGGAAAAGCAGACTGTCACTTATGGGAAATTGAAAATGAATCTTTATGAAATTATCTCACTCTTATGTCCACTGGAAGAAATCACCAGAAAATCACTAGGCACAGTATAAGTATCTATCCATGAGTAAATACATGTGGAGCTCCACGAATTAATCTCATGCTTATGATTTGCTATGTGGCTACTTTTGGGGAAAGTAACCTACTTAAACTAATTAACAGACTTCTAAAGGTACTCGCTTAGGGCGCTAGGCTGTCTTAGGTCTTCAGCAGTTGTCATTGTGGTAACCGGACAAAATATACCCTACCAAGATGTGCTTGTGATATCAGTTCAATATAAGTGGTACTATTGTTATCAAAACAAATAAACCAAAATGCACAAATTAGTTCTGTACATGAAGAACCTCCCCTTCACCTGTTCAGAACATGACCTAGGTCTGTTAGCTACAGCATACATGCAGCACTGTACTGCCAATGTTTGCATAAGTGAAACTATCACAGACCTTTTTGGCGGGTTTTCCAATAGAACATCTCTTATATCTGTTAAAATCACTACAACAGAATTTAAATAATCTTAAGAAGCATAGGAAGTGAAAAGAAAGGGAATATGTTCTGTGACTAAATGAGCTTAACAGTCTATTGCCTTTTCAAGTGAAAAATGGTGGGAAGAAAGTCTGAAAAATATACTGATATATCATCAAGATAGACACATAACTAATCTTTCTACAAGTGATGGGCACATTTATGCTGCTATGCTATGCTACCAGATATACCCTGGTTTAATATTGCCTTCTTAGTAAGCAGAACTATTGCTGGGTGGAAAAGTTCAGCAATACTGGTAGAAAATCCCTATGCACCAGTTCCAAATTTGGTATGCTCAGTACTTAGTGCTTGAGAAAGCAGCATTATATCTCCAAATTTTGATCTAGATTTTTTTCCAGCTATGTACTTTTTCAATTAAAATCTAAACTAGATCTGGGGGAAAGTATGTAATAAGTCTAAAGTAGACAACACATCACAAACTTTTCCTTTTTAAGGAAGAATCTTTATGAGCAGAATGCAAATGATTTTAATTTGTCAGCAGTGCTCTGTACTGCAGTCTGCTCAACTCTTGAGCTAATCAGCTTTTTCTTTCCTCAGGTCTTACAGAAAAAGCTAACCAGGGAGCCAGCTTGCAGGTGCCTAACTGGCTCATGGAGTGGGACATCTGGTGAGATGGGTATGCTTTGATGCCATATACACTTCTGACAACCTCAGCTAAAGGCTGTCTGTCATAACATCCGCTATCCTACAGTGCTATGGCCACCCTTTTTCTTTCCTATGCATTGATGTATCTGATATTAAACCACATAAAACTTGGGATTTCAGTTTTAACTGGCCTTACATGAAGTAACAGAAAAGTACCTTTCCTGCCCTCTAGCTGCAATTCTTGGCTTATATTAGCATTAGTATCTTTTTTGTTCACTTGCACACTAACAGAATTACTTCATTATCTGCTACTAACTGTGTGCTCTAGGCAAAACTGGCCAAAGAAGTCAGAACATGGTAAGAGTTTATATTGTGACATTTCATCTCAACATTTGTATAAGAAAATAAACACAATGCCCTCTATTATTAAACAAGATACTGAAATGGTTTTAAAAGGACTAAAGCCATTTATTTTCACTAGTAATTTAACTCAAAAAAGAAAAAAAAAAAAAAAGAATAAAGTGCAAGCAGAACTTTTGTAAGAGAAAATGACATTATCCTGGTCAAGTTTTTTGGCAGTGGCTATGATTTAAAGCTAAACCTACTACTGAATCTTTCCTTTATATCTATGCTAATCTTGACAGTAATGAATACTCAAAAATGAGAGTTCACCATTCACATATTATGCTGAGTCTGATACTAATCCAAACACAAAGCAGCGTTCCTTAATCCATAAGTAAAAACTTTCAGTTAAGTGCCAATCTCAAGCACATTAGAAAAATCCTCTTGGCGAATTTATCATTTGACAATTTGAACAAGCAATTTTTTTTTTTCTGTTTGTTCTTTGTTTGAAAAACATTTCTTTTTTCTGTCCTCTTTTTTATTATTTATTATTTTTAAATTATTTTTATTCTTTGATGCCACGAATTGTCTTTTGATCAAAATTTGGGTCTATCTGAAGAAGAAAGAATATCCTAATTCTCTTTCATCTTGCTAACACCCTTTCCAGAAAGGGAAAAAAATACTGAAAAAAGTAGAAATTAATATGAAAAAAATAGTTCAATGCAGCAGTTTCTAGTTAGTGACTAAAATGGGATGGAAATAGCTCTTCTATTTACCCCTTCATATTTAGGAAATTTGTTTGGCATATCTACCATTCCCAATTTTGAAAAGACCCGATGTTTGTAAATAAGAATAATAATTATCTTTGCTCTCAAAATCATTGGATGACAGGAATCTAATGAAGGTCATCTATTCCAACCTCTTTGGCTCAGGCCAGGCCACCTACCTCCAGCTGCCCAGGACCGTTTCCAGAAAGCGCAAACTAAGTAACATTTTTATAACCTTGGGTCATATTCATCAGGTATGAAAGAACTAATAGTCATAAATCATCTCATTTGCCCTTATATGGTTGTTATGCATAATGATCCAAAATGCAAAATGCACAAACTACTGACAAGAGTCAATAAGAAGAGGAAAAATGTGGCTGCTTGTCCTAGATGAGAGAAATTGCTTCTTTTAGGCCTCCTTCTCCATCTCAGAAGACTTGCCCCATCCTGTCTGCGTCTTCTTTGTTGGGTAATGTGTCCTACTTCCTGGTAAAGGCTGAGTATTTTGCAATGAATATTCTGATTTTCTAAGGGTGAGCAACCTTAGTGAAAGATCTCATTGTAGAGATCCCTGCTAGTGTAAAAATCTAGTGTGAAAAGCTAGTGTAAAAATCTTCAGCAAGTAATTGCCATTCCTTCATTATGTTGAAAGTGACCAAAGGGTTGGAGAACAGATGGAGAGAAATCAGGAATCTTTAGCCAAATGAAGAATAGACTTCAGAGAGAGCTTACTGTGGCTTTCCATTACCCAAAAGGGGTCCTACAGGAAAGCTGAAGATGGACTCTTCATCAAGAGTCAATGCCAGTGTACATGTCAACGTAGTGACAGAACAAGATGTAATGATTTTAAACTGAAAGAAGGTAGATTTAGGTCAGATATAAGGAGGAAATTATTTACACAGAGGATAGTGAGCCACTAGAACAGGCTGCCCAGAGATGCTGTGGATGTCCCATCCCTGGAGATGTTCAAGATCAGGTTGGATAGGGCCCTGGGCAGCTTGATCCAGTGGGCAGCAAACTAGCCCATGGCAGGGGGTTGGAAGTCAATGATCTTTAAGATCTTTTCCATGTCAAGCCACAAGTAAAATGTGGAGAAATACTCTTCTACTTGAACTTTGCTTTATTCAAATGAATGGGCAGTTACTCAATATTTGTTTATCCTGTTCATTCTGCATGTGACCTCAGGTGTCAATTACAGCATGCCTTTCAAATCCTACAATCAAGTTTTCTTTTTCTTATTATCATAATATTTTCCCATTGTTTTCTTGTTTTGTTTTGTTTTGTTTTTTGTTTTTTTTTTTTTTTAAATAAACATGACTTCGCTTACTATCAATAAGGCATCATTATTAACAATTTTAGATGCAGAAGAAGGTACATTTCAGAGAGAATAAAGTAAATTTTTTTTCCTCATTTTGAGCTAATTTGGTGGCCAGTTTGAGATGTCAACTACAATTCACAGTACTTGATAGCACTTTGTATTTGCTGAATACAGATCTTGTTGCAATCAGTTTGTTCTTTGAGAGCCTAGACTTTCTGATCAAATCTGAGCAAATCTGATCAATACCTCTCAACATGGATATTCCTAAATCGAAAACCTACTGTGCTTTTCCACATATCCAGAATCCTTCTCTTTACCTCCTTCTCTTTACCTGCTATTTCTCACCCTTTCAGTAACAGTATCTCATCAGATCCACCATCTTATACCTCCTACTTGTGCAATATGACATAAATCACTGACAGGACTTCTCTACTTTTTGGTCTAGTTTTCAGCTCCATATAAATGTGAAAAGCAATAATTTTAAGGAAAATTTGCAAGGAAAAGTTTTTCTTCAAGGACTGTGTATGTGCATGCATGTACATCAGACATGATTGAAGACAAAAACTATCATTTTCCCTTGCCTTTACTTAGTGTCCTGTCCTGTGACTTACAGTAGGCATACAGCCCAGCCCTACATGCCCCCTATGCATTTCTCTTTCCTCTAACTTTATCTGCTGAGTCTTGAGCTGGGACTGCCCAGCCAGAGACAACACCCATAACTCTGAGAGGTTAAGAAAGGTACAGTGAGACTAATGTGAACGAAGTCAAGAAAAAAAGAAAAATATTGGCTGAATATAAGGGAGAAAATTATCACTGTCAGGAAGTTATTAAAATCTGGACAAGACATCCAAGTGAAATGGTGGAAGATCTTCATTTCAGACCCTTGAAACTGAAGCAGGCAAAAGCATGTGCTCCCATGGGGCTGATTTGAACATGTTGTGCTAGATCTTTCCCAGCTAAGATTTCCAGGATTAAAACTTACTCTTGAAATGCTGCCAGCAGCCAGCATATTCTCTGCTTAGCTGCAGTGGTTAAGAAAGGGACCTTCACAGATATGACAACGCTTTTCTGACTTATTTGCAATAGCAGTAACAAGTATACAAAATATTTTACATCCTTCTTCTTTGCCATATATAGCAATTATTCTGTCATTCTTCGAATGTACACAAATTTCCTTTCATATGTAAATATACCATTTGCTTCACAACTCTAGCCAAACAGTTGTGCAGTTCTTTGTAAAGAAGATAATATATTTAATCACAGAGTGCCTTGTTTCCATTGTATTGAACAGGTGTTGTTTAATGGCACAGCCATTGTAACATTATATTCATTTATTAATGTGAGTGTAATGAACATACTGTAGAGAAAAGAATGTGCTGGTCTCATGGCAAGGGTTAGTGGTTTCTTATGATGTGTTATGATGTGGTATGTGTAGGGTAGTGGCTTTGATTTCAGACTTGCAGAGAAAAAGGAGTTCATTATAGCAAGTCTAACTGATGTGGCTGGGTTTAGCCCTTGCTTGCTTTTGAAAAGTGGAGAGTACTTGAAAGACTTCATTGAAAATGTGCAAGTTATTCAGTGTGGTTAATTCTACACTGGCTTCATTCCCAACTTCTTTTGAGACTGCATATGTGACCATGACCTCTGAAACAGCAAAACCAATCTGCAATGGATTCATATTGCCTTTGGATACATGCACAATCCCTGGTATCCTATTTCATGAAATGACCTGTCTTCAAATGTGATGAAGGAAGTCAGGAGGTGATCAGCTAAAATTATGAAACTATGCTGGCTTGGCCACTTTAGATAAACAAGCTCTGCCTCCTTGTTAACTCATTTTTACACACTGCCACATTTTTAAGAGTTACTGTTCCAAATATTCTCAACTGCAGCTCAGCCAGCTGCCAAGGCAGTTACAGTTAAAAGGGCAAAATAAGGTGGATAAATAGTATAAGTTAAGCACCTCATTTTTTGTCATGGTTTTATGAATTTTTTATCAGCATTCCACGTCATAACATCATGTAGTGCACTGGGAGTTAAAGAGTTAATGCTCCATTTCTGTGGGCTGTCAATATTTCTGGGTACTCAGTTCTCAAAAGGGAAGAAGAACTACATCTCACAGAAGACTTTCACTGTTCTATTTTCTGTTTAGAGGGAAAGATAAAACTTCCTGCAAGTCATGAGATCGCCCATTTTTCTTATTACTGCTCGTATATGTGACGTGTGCTCCCTAGCCATCTCACCTTCAGAATTAGAGTAAGGCCTTCAGTTTTGGACACTCCCTCAATTATTTGGTTATTAGCTTCAATCCCAATTAACTTGCATTTCTCCTGTTATAATCAGTAAATTAACTTTCCTCCTCAGATCGTTGCTACTGTTTGTTGTTTTTTTTATTCCTTTCCTTCTTTGTTCCCTTCCCCAAACCCCACTTTTTGGGCCAGTGGGCCTGTGAGCCTGCTGCCCCCCTGTCACAGACACAGATAGATCCAGAGATAACTGACATTTTTCTTACTGCGTGAAATCACACATTTAGTGTCAGTCTGACCATTTGGTTTATGGAACACAAGTGCCTACTTCAGTTTGTTTGGACACAGGTCTAGTCATTTTTCGTTACATGCTTTATGCTAACTGTGATTCTTTGTATCATTATTATGTGATGCAGTAGAAGTATTTTCCCCCATTTGATAACGTTGCCTTTAGATTTCATGTATGTCTTAACTGATTATATTAGAGAAAACCAAGTCTCTGCACAGTACCATCTGTTATATGACATATTTTAGCTTTTATATTGTCTGGCAAATTAATAATCTTAATCTTGTTAATCTCTGTTTATACAAAGACCCTCCCATTCACAATGCTAACTGGCTCTTTCACAGCACTTTCTATCTGTCAGCCTCAAGCACTTTACTACAAAAGCAAATGACATCCCATTAATGATTTTCATCACTGCCTTCTGGACTTATCAGTTCTCAGTGTATTACTTTTATTGGAGGGCCAAGAAAAGAATAAGGTAGATACGAAATAAAATAAAATGTAAATGTTATTAAAATATTTTCTGTACTCTTCTTGTGACCATTCTTTAAATTGTCACAAAAGATCTATCAAATATCCTCAAGAATTTGCCCAACTTCCTTTCTGTCCTAGAGAGAGAAATAGATTGGCTTCATTCTCTCCTCACTAACATCAGTTTTATAGTCTTCCAGCTCCAGTTTCAGCTGAATTACTTCACTATTGCAAGCAAATAAAGAAGAGGGAATACTAATTCATTAGCTGCTTTCCAACTTTCTCCCATGGGTCTTGGGATCAAAGCACGGTGTTTAACACAAGCAGGAAGTAAAATCACTTCTACTTTCAAGATCAGGTATGATTTGGGCAGAGAGCAAAGGCTTAATGTGTGATGAACTCCCTCTCAGCTTGGCATGATTCCTCAGCCTGGACAATGCTGCTTTGACCTGTGATGGCCAGAGAGGTTAGATGAAAAATTTGGATTCTTCAGCTACTTCATTGTCTCTTTACATCACCATCCACAGACTGCTCCTAAAACATACTCAGTTCTACAGCTCAGACATTTCAACGTGTTTAATCCTCTAAACTTAAGAAAAAAGCACCAGTCTTGTTTTCCTTCTTCCCAGGAGAGAAATCTACCATGCTTGCTTCCATGAAACTTTATTTTATGGATTGCCTCCCCCAGCATAGGCTGGAGAATCACCATTCAGAGCCACATTGTTGTTGTGTGCTGTACCAGGGACATCTAACACAGATGTTCACACAATCCAAGAGGCTTCTGTCTCAGTCAAGGCCTGTTGAATGCCATGCAAGCACATCCAGAACTACATCTTCTTCCAAAAGCAGAGTTTTTTTCTGTCCAAACAAGCAAGATTAACAAAGCATTCATTTTGGGTGAAGGCAGGAGAAATCTGCCCAATGTTATGAAACAAGACAATGAGAAAACTAGACAAAACAGTAAGTTGGACAAGCCCTGTCAGGATGTTTTATTTAGCTTTCATCATCATGGAAGGGACCTTTAAAAGTCATCTAGTCCAATCCCCCTGCAGTAAACAGGGACACCTACAGCTAGATCAGGTTGCTCAGAGCCCCATCCAGCCTAGCCTTTGATGTCTGCAGGGACAGAGCATCCACCACCTCTCTGGGCAATCTGTTCCAGTGCTTCACCACCCTTATTTTAAAAAACATTTCCTTATATCCAATATAAATCTCCCCTCTATTAGTTTGAAACCATTATCCCCTGTCCTCCTTGTCTTCTTATCACAATGGACGCTGTTAAAGAGCCTGTCCTCTTATTTCTTATAGCTCTTCTTTAGATACCAAAAGATCTTCACAAAGCCTTTTCTTCTCCAGGCTGAACAGCCTCAGAACTTTCAGCCTGTTCTCATCAGAGAGATGAGAACTCCTTAGATCCACTCCCTAGATCAGTTTTGTGGCTCTCCTCTGGAGGTACTTGAACAGGTCTGTGTCTCTCCTGCACTGAGGACTCCCCACCTGGATGCAGTACTCCAGGTGAGGGCTCACCAGTGCAGAGTAGAGGGGCAGGATCACCTCCCTCGCCCTGCTGCCACACTTCCTTTAATGCAGTCCAGGATACAGCTGGCTTCTGGGGCTGTGAGGGCACATTGCTGGCTCATGTCCAGCTTGCCATTCACCAGTATTAAGTCCTTTTCAGCAGGGTTGTGCACTATTCTTTCATCCTTCTGCTTGTATTGACAGTGGGGGTTACCATGACCTAGTACAAGACCCTGCACTTGGCTTTTTTGAACCTTACGGCATTTCCCCAGGCCCACTGCTCAAGACTAGCTGTGTTTCTCTGAATGTCACCCTAGACCTCAGATGTGTTGGCCACACCACACAGCTTAATGTCATCCACAAACTTTCTGAGGGTTTCACCCAATCCCACTGTTGATGTCATTAAGATATTAAAGAGCATCGGTCCCAGTGTATTTGAGAGACATCACTTATCTCCATAAGTATATGAAGCCACTGACTACTCTCTGTGTGTGATCATGCAACCACTTCCTCATCTATTAAAAGATCTCCCCATAAAATTCATCTTACCAATTTAGAGAGAAGGATGTTACAGGGTCCATGTCAGTGGCCTTACTGAAGTCAGACATCTTTCTGACTATAGGCTTTCAACTTACTCATGGCCTTTTTCAGGAACAGCTCTTCACACTCTTTCTTGATGTAGAGGGCAATGCCTCCTCCTGTCCTTCCTCACCTGGTTCTTCTGGACAGCTTGTAGCCATCAACAGATATGTTCCAGATGTGGGTTTTGGTAGCAGCAACTGCATCACAGTTTTCCAGTAGCACAGTGGCTTCCTATTCCTCCTGGTTTTTTTCCCAAACTGTGTGTGTTGGTGTAGAGCTACTGTGTTATCCAAAGGGCAGTTACGGACTCTGAAGCAGAGGTAAAGAAGCAGGTGAAGAAGCCCTGAAGGCTCATGACACTGTTAAAACTGAGTGGCACAAAGGACCAAGTGAAAACATCTGTAAAACTTCCTGGTTTCATGCAAACTAAGCCAGAAAGGTATCATAGACAGACCCTGGAAGAACAGCTTAATGAGGCACGTCATCTGGGCAGCTGGTCTTTTCACCCTCTTGGAGGCTAAATTCTTAATTTCTCCAGAGTATTTCCCTTGACTTTCCCTGTTTCCTTTTTCTATTCTATTCTATATCTATATAGAATCTCTATATATACTATATATATAAGTTTTCAAGTGTGCTGCAGTGTTGCCAGTACATCACAGGGCAACAAATTTTATGGCCTCCCCTAGCAATCTGCTTATTTTTACTGATTTTCTGTTATTGGGAATGAATTGTATAACTGAATTGAATAGTGGCCTGCCCTCTTGTAAAATAACTGCAGTGATACACACACCTTTCTTACAAGCTCAGTGACTTATCTTCTTTCTTGGAGGCCACAGACTGTGGCTCTGAGTATCAAACCACTGATTAACACAGGTCCTGTTAACACTTCTTATCTCTGCTAGTGACTCAGCTTTGTCACATGCAATGAGAGACCTTCAGACAGGTTTTGAAATATGCCTGTCATGTAAATCAGATTTAAAAATCACCCTCTTTAGTTTGAAACTGACAACACAACCAAGTTTACCTATAAGATCACTCTGCAGCCTGAACTTCAGAAGGAGGTACACCAGGGACTGCCAAATCCATGCATGGCCTAGCAGGCTTTGCTCAGACATTTTCTATGCATATAAGAAAGTAAAAATACATCAGTTTTATATTTGAACTGGAGTGGGATTGGAGAAAAATGCCTCTCTAATGTCTGCCATAGTAAGGAAAGCATGATGAAAGCATGAATTTGACAGAGTCCTCTGAACTAGCTGTTTTGTGAAATGCAAACATGATATAAAGCAAGGGGACTTTCTATTACATGCCAGTTAGAGAGACATGAGACCTCACAGTCAATGTTCATTTTTACATATTATCCTTACATTCACATCAGAGGGTTGCACCATTAACTGCAGCAGAAGCTTTTCTTCCATGCTGGAAACTGATGTTTGTAGTGAGAAACAATATTTCACTACATATGGAAGACTGTACAGGCATAAAGAAATTTAATTGATAGAAAAAGGCAAACAAATTCTGTTCACAGATTTGTGTGCACTGGTAACTGGACTCAACTCATCCCAAATTGTCAGCAATGTAGTTAAGGGCAAACTTTGGCCAGTAAATGTAGTGCATATTATCTTACTATAAACAGAATTGCTAACATGCTAACTGATACCTCATCACAGCTGCATGAAAATAGCAGCACAGCTAGGTAAGGAAGAGAGGAGAACACAGGTTTTTGAAAAATAATTGTGCATAAGAAATAAGACACTCTCTGTGAAAAATCTTCCTAATGGGAACATCAGTATCTTTTAACTATAATTTGAATGGCATTATTCTTCATTAATAGAATAAGCCTATTAGTATTTGTACTGCATCACTTAAGTGAAATAAAAGCAATTCATACAGCACTTTAAGAATCATCTAATTTCGAATTTACCTGTTATTCACCCTGAAAAGAATAATGTTACTAAAAAATCCCATAGGATAAACCCAAGGATAATTTCTTCTTTCTAAATTATGCCTAAAGTCATGGGGTATGCATGGGTACAGTTCAGATATTGTATGGTTTCAGGCAAAGCATAAGGGAGATTGAAGTCATACAGGCACTAAAATGATGTCACCATACATAGCTATAGTTAAAGTTTTAGCACACAAACACAATCCTACCAGTCAACAGTCACCAGACAGACTAGCTGGGAGGATCCACTGGCAGCCTGATTCAGAACATAGACATTTGGCATGTTGCATATGAACCTTAAAATAAGCAGAAAGGGGGCAGAATTCCAGAATTATTCCTAAAAAAATTTCAAAACAACCCTTTCTACCATGCCAGCTACTCAGTACTTCAGGACACACCCTGATAACTGCTGTGGTACTGCTATCATTTTCTCATCTTGAATTCTCATTACATAATAAGCAAGGAAAAAAACATCTTGTCACAAGGATGGAAAAAACTTCACGTTAGGCAGCAAAGGACTCAACATCCAGCAGTATTATCTGTTGTGTTTTGTTCCATCAGCTTCCTAAAAACTATCTACTAATAACAATGTTGCTCTGTCAATTTTCACTGTTCCCCTGTTTTCTGGTTCTGGTGGCAAGCAGGCTGGAGCAGGCTGGAGCTTCCTGGCTGTACAGTCGTTCTGCAGCTGGCCCACTTAGCAAGGAAGCTCAGAGCAGAGTGTGTGCTGTGTCAACATGTAAGATGAGACGTGGTATGCATCAAGATTTCAGAAACAGGACTCCCAAGCGGAATTGTTTGTTTGAAATATCTAGCATTACCTGGAGCTACTATGATGTTGTATATGAAAAGAGTACTTAAAAAATAAAGCCTTTTAAAAGTGATTCTAATCAGGTTTTGTTTACTCATCCTCACTGTGCAGACTTCTAACTAATGAGCTATTATCTTTCTCAAGTTATGCAACACTCCCATAATGGCTTTCAGATTACAAGTGGATTTTTTCCAGGCATCATATTTCTGTGCAACCCCAAATTATCAACTGACGTGCACTAATCCAGAACTTTTGAAAAGTCATTAAGCAACAGAGCTCCAGGAGCAGAGGTTAGTCATTACCATGCTCCAGACAGAAATGACAGCACTAAAATCACATTAGGGAAGAATTTCAAAAGGCTATACCTATTGCATCTAGGAAGACAATGTAAACAAAGTGTTAACTGAAAGTCAGAGAAATAGCAAGTTACGAAAACATGATTAGAAAAACAGTTACAGAGGAGAGAGAGACTGAGCTGATTAGAGAGAAATTATTCATAAGTTCAACAGTTGTAATTTGAAAAAAAATTTCACAAGCATCCAATTTGATATTATCATATTTATGTTAAATTCAATACTGCGAAAAACAATTACTGAAGATTCTAAATTCATACGGTGAAGTACTCAAAAGAGGCTGCTGACCATGCTTGACATTTTGGATAAAATGCCACGAGGTTGCACTGTTCCTTTTCTTTGCCCTCTGTACTCCTCCCTTATTGCCTGTTGGTTGTTATATTCAGAAAGAAAAACTGAGTTGCCCTGAGCAATAATGAAGTGTCATTGTGTTATAAAGGCATGCTTCACTTCTATGTTTCAATGTTATTTTTGGCAACCCTGTGATAAAAATCAAGAATTCTGTGTCTGTATGTGTGTAAACACATTACATTCAAGTCACATGAGCAGCAGGCATAATTCTGTACCAGAAATAAATGTACTATAATGGCTTAAGTTTTCTAAAAGAGTTCTTTACCATCTGATGTTCATTTAGACATAGAGAAATCAGCTACTCTTACTGAAATGCGCAGCTGTAATTTTCAGATGTAAGCCTTGCCTTCCCATCCTGTAGCAGGTTCCCAGTGCTGCTGCCTCTTATAAACAAGCTGGCTGTGGCATCAGCGGCAATTCTCATTCCTCTTCCCCAATACCCAGGTTATTCTACAGTAGAGTTTCTGGCTCCATCACAATACTCAGTGGTTCACCAAGACTGAAACAGTGCTCTGTATCAAAATGGCAACACCATTTCTTGGCACACAACAATAAGCTGGCTGGTCTAGTCGCAAGAGCTTTAAATTAGATTTGATGGGAGAAGGGGATGCACTTCAGAGTGCCAGAGCAGAGCCAGGGAACATGGTGACTTTAGGAAGCAGTGGAGTAAAACCTCATATTTGTCCCAGAGATTTTTGGGAAGGCTCCTTCAACAAGGTAATTTCGAACTAAAGTTGGAATGCACACAGCAGGAAATGGAAACTGTGACACAACTGTAAAACTGTTGCTACCAATGCAAACATGGCGGGATGTCTGACATAACTGGAATATGACAATTGAGGGCTATAAGCTTTTTAGAAGGGATTGGCAGAGCAAGAGGGGTGAAGGAGCTTCCCTTTGTATTAAAAAATTGGTAGACTATGAAAAACTGCCTCAAAAAAATAGCCATCAGATTGAGAACATGTGAGTTAAAATTAGGGAGCAGATCAATAAAGGACATTTGATGGTCAAGGTCTGCTGCAGCGTGCCTGATCAAGAGGAGCCTCCTGACTAGGCCTTCTTATTTCAGCTACAAGAAGTGTCACACTCACAGGCTCTCATCCTGATGGGGTATTCTAAGCATCCAGATATCTGCTGGGAAAGCAACATGGTGGGCTGTAAACAATCCAAGAGACTCCTGAAGTCCACTGACAACTTCATGCTCTGGGAATTGGATAGAGAAACAAGAGATGAAGAGTTCCTGAACCTGGTGCTCGCCAATGTGGAAGAGATCATTAAACTGGAGAAATATAAAGGACGGACTAGTAGTGAATAAAGAGTTGGTTGGATGCCCGTAGCCAGAGAATTGTTGTCAGAGTCTCTATGTCCAGGTGGAGGCCACTCACAAGCAATGGCCCTCAGTGTTCCACCCTGGGACATGTGCTCTTGATCATCTTTATCAGTGACATAGAGAGTGGCATTGAATGCATGCTGGTGCAGTGATTCAACAGAAGAGAGGTACACCATTCGGGGGCACCTGGACAGTTTTGAAAAGTAGGCACATGAGAACCTAATGAGTTGTTCACTTTGGTCAAGGCAACCCCAGATACGTGTACAGAAAAGAACTGTTTGAGAGCAGATCTGTAGAGAAGGACTAGAAGTTTCTGGTGAACGAAAACCTTGACACGAGCCAGCAGCCCAGAAGGTCAACAGTATCCTGAGCTGCATTAAATGAGAAGTGGTCAGCAGGGAGAGGGAGGTGATTGTTCTCCTTTACTCTGCCCTCGTGAGGCTCCAGACTTGGGGACCCTAACACAAGAAAGATGTAGAGCTTTTGGAGCAGGTCCAGAGGAGGACCACGAAGATGATCAGAGGGCTGGAGCACCTCTCCTGTTGAGGCTGAGGGAACTGGGCTTGTTTAGCTTGGAGAAGAGAAGGCTCCGGACTGTGGTCTTCCAGTACTTAAAAGGAAGCTTACAAACAGAATGGAGACTGAGTTTTTACACTACTGGTAATAGTATAATGGTTTTCAACTACAAGAGGAGAGATTTAGGTTAGATGTGAGGAAGAAATTATTTTCTCAGAGAGTGGTGAGGCACTGGAACATGCTGCCCAGAAAAGATGTGGATGCCTCACCTCTGGAGGCACTCTGGGGAGCCTGATGTAGCAGTTGGTAACACTGCCCACAGAATGCAGCGTTAGAATTAGATCTTTAAGGTCTTTCTCAACCTGAGCCATTCTCATTCTATGATCTGTGAACACCGGAGGAGCCCCTTCCTGTTTTGGGCACCTCAGCACAGAAAGGACATTGAGGTATTGGTGCAGGTCCAAAGAAGGGCAACAAGGCTTGTGAAGGGCTTGGAGAATATGCCTTAGCAGGAGAGACCAAAGGAGCTGGGGCTGTTTAGTTTGGGGAAGAGGAGGCTGAAGGGAGACCTTATTGCTCTCTTCCAATATCTGAAAGGTGCTCACAGCGAGAGTGAGGCTTTTCTCTTCTCACTGGTTACAGGTGACAGGATGAGAGGAAATGGCCTCAAGTTGTGCCAGGTAAGTTTAGGTTGGATATCACAGAATCACAGAATGGCCAGGGTTGGAACGGACCTGAAGGATCATGAATCTCCAACCCCCCTGCCACATAAAGAGCCACCTCCCCATTTAATACTAGACCAGGCTGCCTGGGACACCTTCCAGTCTGGCCTTGAACACCTCTAGGGATGGGGCATCCACAAGCTCTCTAGGCAATATCTGGGATATCAGGAAAAACTTCTTTACAGAAAGGGTTGTTAAGCACTGAAACAGGCTCCCCAGGGAGGTAGTTGAGTCACCATGACTGAATGTGTTTGAAAACAGTTTGGATCTGGTGCTCAGGGACATGATTTAGTGGAGGGTTTTTAGAGTTAGGGTAGTATGGTAAGGTTGTGGTTGGATTTGATGATCTTGAAGGTCTTTTCCAACCTGAGCAATTCTATGATTCTATGATTCTTTCTAGGACTTAGAAAGAAAAGGAGTGCCTCCCAGAATTGCTCTTCTCCATAGTCTCTAAGTGGTCATCAGGTACTGAGCAAGTTAAGGAAGAAGCGCAGTATGAAACAGCATTGACTGTTAGCAGGTGAACAGAGCAGGAGCCCACAGAGAAACCCAGGTTTAGTCTAAACAAGCTAACTCAGGCAAAAGGAGCATGTCTGCACACAGCCTGGAGCTTTCTGCAGGTGAATTTGCTGCTCACAGTTCTTCAAAAACATCCTCCTGTTTCGGGCAGAGAAGCAAAATAACCATCAGCTTTTCAAAGGTGCTTCCTCCTCATGACAAAAGATACAATAGCCTTCGTGGATATCAAGAAATTGCTGGGCTTGAACAGGCAGCAATCATCCCTTGCAGCTCTAGCAGAAGCAGACTGAAGGCCTCACACTGCCCCCCTAAAGGCAGTAGTGAAGGGTTCCATGTACTAGAGGAGAGAGCATGTGTGGGGTGGCCTGGACACGTAGTGTGTACAGAACGATACAGGAAGAAGCTACCTAAATACATCCATTCGCTGTACCTGGTTGTGACTGAGTCATTCAATGCGTTGTAGCAAGCCTCTGTGCACCAAGTGCCTCAGCTTCTTTAGAGAAAGTGTAACAATGTTTCCTTAGTGGAATAAAACTCAGGAACGCTAAATGCCTGCCCGACAACACAGAGGCTCACATGTACCATTTTACCACGTGGAGTCATTTCCTTTTCATCTGCTGCTGCTCTCCATATGAAAAAGAAATTATTCCACGAACATTAAAATGAACCTGTCTGGTTATGGAGGCCTAGCCTTTGCCCCATGCATCAGCTTTCTTCCCCAGGAACCACAGCCCACACCTTCCCCCCAGTCCCCATGACACCTCTGCTCAGCACGCACAACATGATGCCTGCTGTGCTAGGAATATCCATGCTCACTGCATAGTCTACTTCTATACTCTGTGTGCCTTCCCTCTTCAGATGAACTACCTATGCATCTCTTTCTCTGGACAGACAGCAGTTTCCACAGTTAGTCAAAACATAATTATCTGTAATCTCTCATCAAATCCATCAACTCGGAAGCTTCTAGTGAGGGGGACAAGCACACAGACTGATGACAAAGAAAGACTGTGTAAGTCTCATTTTCTTACGAAGCCAAGCTACAGTACAATTAGGAGATTCAAAACAGTGTTCTGCAAAGACTGCGTTTCAAGCACAGCTTACAAATTATTGTAGAACAATATGATTCATTTAGTACAGCAATACAAAATGTTACACAGGAAAAGGAGGGCTGGCCACACATTATAGTTGATTCAGGGGTCCTGAACCTAATTACGAGTCTTGGAAGCAAGTAAAAGATCTAAATGATAACATCACAGAATTTCATTTAGCGGTTAGAACCTAGATATTCAATTAAACATGTTAAATGGCATTTAAACTTATCCTCAAATTTCTATAAACTAAGCTACACTATTCTTGCTATCTAACTAAAATGTTGATTAATCCCACACACCTACTTCATACTACAGTAACAGTGGTGGCCTTTCTAAATGCCAGAAGGTATAAGATAGTCTCCCCATTAACATTCATGTCTGTACAACTGGATGTAGTTCCCACAACTGAGTTCCATGATGAGTTTGTTTTACAGTATTATCATAGAATCTTAGAATCATAGAATTGCTCAGGTTGGAAAAGACCTTCAAGATCATCAAGTCCAACCACAACCTAACCAAACTACCCTAACTAACAATCCTCTGCTAAATCATGTCCCTGAGCACCACATCCAAACAGTTTTTAAACACATCCAGGGATGGTGACAGGGATGGTATACATGCATGTTTTGATAGCATGCACACTTTATAGGTGCTTAACCTTTCTGTTTAATGCAAGTTAATCATCCTATCTGTGGTTGCCATCAAAGGGTTTAACCTTGATTTAAACCCCAGTTTCACATAGAACTGAAGGCTTACCTCAACAATGTTGAAGCCTATGCATTTCTGACAACCTGCATGCAGACATTTTAAGTCAACAAACATGTCTTTTCCCTGACCCTCTTGAGCTTTTGTTCAAAACTTTGAAGGCTGCTTACTGACAAGTGATTTGTTTCCATTAGAACATGCCTCATTCCAGCCATCCGTGACCGTTTTGTACTTAGGGCTTTATAACCAGCACGTCCCAACATTCCTAAAATCCCAGAGAGGATCTGAAAATAGAATAAGAAATGAGCATTTAAATTAAAAGCAACAGCTCTTGCATGAAGCTGCCAGGTTTTTATGGTAGATAGTGACTTTTTGCCTACCCCCACTCTCTCTACTCCCCCTTCTTCACAGGGTTGTAAGCCGCATTTTCCATAATATTTTGCAATGCCACCTAGAGTTATGTGCACTCTATTTATAGGAGCCTGTTTTAAAGTGAAACAGGTGTCAGATTGAATGAGGGTATTCTCAGCATACATGTTCCACTTGAGGAGAAGGTTTACTACCTTCTGTATTTTGGGGATTTACAGTTTGATCACTAATCCTTTTCTGCAGGGCTCGGAGAGAGGAGGGGGAAGAGCAAAAGAGCAGTGAAGGAAAGGTTAGCTTTCTGATGTAGCTAAGCAGTGCTGCTTCTCCCACAACACCCTGCAGTCGGACGTCTCCTTTTTTTCATCTGCTGAAACTGATCTGTGAATCTGTGAAAGGGGCCAGACAGCCTGTCTTCAGGAATGCCACCCTCCAAATGGTTGCCAAGCCGGCAGGCCTCAGATGAGTTGAGGAGAGTGAAAGTCTCTCCAGTTAGTCCATCACTCCAGAGAGCATTTCTCAGGCAGAAAGTTCAGTGTAGTGCATCAATACCTCTCCATCTTATGCCACATTCGTACTATCTTTTGAACAGCATACTCTGAGGAAGCAAGATATGGACTGTAGTGCTACATGGTACAGAAATAAGCACCAGCATAAAAAGTCCCTGATCTTCTAAGCTCAGAGACAAACCAAGAGAAGGCAACATACAGATGAACACATCAACATGCAGGCATGTAGGGGTAGACTAAGAGAATGAGGAAACACCTAAAGAGAATTTAGTTGAAAGTAGAATCATAGAATGATAGAATCATAAAAGTTGGAAAACACCTCTACGATCACCAAGTCCAACTGTCCATCTATCACCAATATTTCCCACTAAACTATGTCCCTCAGTACAACATCTAAATGTTTCTTGAACACTTACCAGGGCGGTGACTCCACCACCCCCCTGCGTACCTGCACCAGTGACTCACCACTCTCGGAGAAGATGTCCTAATCCTAATATTCATCCAGAATCTCCCCGGGCATGACATTCTTTCTAGTCCTATTGCTAGTTACATGGGAAAGGATGTCAACCTCCACGTCTTCACAAACTCCCTTCTGGTAGTTGTAGAGAGTGATAAGGTCACCCCTGAGCCTCGCCTCCTCCAGACTAAACAATCCCAGCTCCATCAATGCCCTCATCAAGGCCATCAAGAAAGATACTGAACAGGAAAGGCCCCAATACTGACTCCTGGCAAACACCACTTGTGGCTGGCTCCCAGGCGGATTTCACTCCATCCATCAACACTCTCTGAGCCCGGTCACCCAGCCATCCTTTACCCAGCAAAGGGCGTACGAGTCCAAGCCATGGGCTGCCAGCTTCTCCAGGAGCATAATGTGCGTGACAGTACTGAAGGCTTTTCTCAAGTCTAGGTACACTGTGTCAACCGCTTTTCCCTCATCCACCAAGTGGGTCACTCAGGCATAGAAGGAGTCAAGCACGACCTGACTTTCATGAACCCATGATGGCTAGGCCTGATGTCCCAGTTTTCTCACACATGCCATGTGATCTCCCATCGAGATTCAACCTTATCATTCCCAGCCCCAAGCTCTACAACATCAAAACACTCTCTAACATAGAAACAAGCCACCACCCCTTCTTCCTTGCCAGTCCCTTCTGAAGAGTTTATACCCATCCACTGCAACACTCCAGTCACGGAAGTGATCCCACCATGTTTTCATAACGCCAACTAAGTCCTAGTTTGCTTGCTGCACAGTGGCCTCCAGCTCCTTCCATTTGTTGCCCACGCTGCTTGCACTGGTGTAGATGCACTTCAGCCGAGCCCCTTGCCTCACCTCCAATCCCATCATCATTCCCCTAGGCTCTTCTCTAGTGGGCCCAGTTTTATCCCCTCCCCCCTCATGTCTAGTTCAAAGCCCTCCCAATGAGCCCTGCCAGCTCCTGGGCTAGGATTCATCTCTCCCTTTGAGACAGGCAAGACCCATCCACAGCCATCAGGCCAGTTGCTGACTAAACTGCCCCACGGTCAAACGAAACAAAAATTTGTGTTTGTACCATGTATTCATGAGAAGGGTTTTCCTGCTCCTCTCAGCATCCTTCCCCGCCACTGAAGGGGTAGAGGAAAATACAACCTGTACATCCACTCCATCCACTAACTGCCCCAATCTCCTGAAGTCCTTTCTGATAATTCTCAGGCTTCTCTCAGTGACTTTGTTGCTGCTGGCCTGAACTATCAATAAGGGATAATAATCAGAGGGGTGAATCAGACTAGGAAGTTCCCTAGAAATATCCCTCGCTTGGGCTCCAGGGAGGCAGCACACCTCCCTGTGGGTAGGGACTGACATACAGGGCCCTCCGCTCCTCTCAGATGGAAGTCGCCTACGACAATTACCTTTCTGTTGTGTGAAGACGTACTTGTGGGTAAAGACAATTATAAGGACAATTTGGGAAGTGAGTTATCCTAGAAAGGGAATATTTTGCATGTGACAGTGGTGGCAATGATTTAGTAGTGCCTTGGACTCAATGGGCATCATCAGCATAGTAGTCTGGCTACATGATGAATTTTTTTCTTATATTCATTGGTATCCATCAGGGCCAAAAACTTTTACAATGTCTGAAAAGAGACTTGGACACTCTGGAAGAAGTCTAGCATAAGATCACCAAGATGATGAAGGTACAGAAACATGTACCATGTGAGGAGAAGCTGAGAGAGCTGTAATGTTTTAGCCCAGAGAACAGGAGGCTCAAGGCAATGTCATTAGCGTCCATAAATACTTGAAAGGTGTAGAGAACAGAGAAAGGCTCTTCTCAGTGGTGCCCAGAGCCATGAAAAGCAAAAGGGAACACATGAGGTTTCCTTTAAACACCAGGAAGTACTTCTGTGCTGTTCAGGTGACAGAGCATTGATACAAGTTGCCCAGAGAGGCTGTGGGGTCTCCTCTTTGGGAATCCTCATGTGCTGCTTGGATGTGTTCCTGGGCATGCTGCACTAAATATGCCTGCTGGAGCAGGGGCTGGGTCATATGTACCCACATCTCACTATCAGCCTCAGTCATTCTGTGAAATGGAAGCCTTTTTCAGGTGACAGAATTACAATTACTGAATGATCTAGAAAAGAGGGACTTCTAAATGTATTAGGCCACCATACTGATTTCCACTGAAAGAAAGTAACCTGTAGTTCTTGGAGAGATACAATCCATACCAACTGTCTCATCTATCCAGGAAATAAGGCATTCAACTTTATTCAAGTGGACAGGTGCAAAAACACAAGTTTGGCATGTGTGTATTTACTGATTCAACAGACATTCATGTTAATTGCCTATACATAAACAACTTATATTTTAAGCTTAGTATTTCTACTTGGAGTGTTCGGAGTTATCACTACTGTTTAACAAACACATCATGATACCTGTGGTTTCATTTGTGCACATATTTTTGAAGACTTAATGAAAATCATGAAAATACAGAAATCGCTGTGCAAAAAGATGCAATGGAAATCTTGCAGAACTATTTCATTTTGCTGCATTTAACAAGACAACAAATTGAAGATATGAGTAACAATGAAAACAAAATTTCTCAGGAAGTGAGTTTGGAAGAAAATACGCAAATATTTAAGTACAGAAGCTTACATTTTCAGAAATGCTCACCAATTCTTGTTCCTAACAATGTTCCTGATCCTCTGGATACTGAGTGACGCCAAAAATCAAACCACTTTACTGAGGAGCCTAACTGGGAACTGAACTGTCTTTCATATGGCATATCAAATTGTTTAGAAAGGAATAGGTCTTATCATTCCTGTTTCTGAATCAAAAAAATACAGCTGAAATAATGCTGTGAGCGATATAAGTCATTTTTATAACAAACTTACGAGCTGCAAAAACAAACTAGTAAGCAAAGTGCCCTGAAGATATATGAAGCTTTCACAGCAGGCAGTGCTTACATTTAGCAGGGCACAGCAAATTAGATAGCTAGTTAAATCCCTATCTGCTTAGACACTCTAGGCACAATTTTACTGGAATTTGCCCTTCTCTAATTTCTCATGCTTCTGTTTCCACTTGCACTTGAAGAACCTGCAAGAGTGGGAGATGACACACAGGCACAGCTCTGCCTCTGTATATACAGAGTATGCAGACAGGTTATCTGTAGATGATTGCAAAGCAGTTGCTTCCAGTGGGGAAGCCCAAATTAAATAACTGTCTGGAAAACATCTGGATGAAAAGAACACTTTCTAGGCATGCTCTGCTACCAATCCCCTGCATCATTCTAACATTTGTCACGTCTTACATCTCTAAGCAACGTCCAGAGCTTGGATTCAGAGATTTCATAAAATGACTGAATGGCCTGAGTTGGAAAGAGACTTCAAAGTCCACTCAGTTCCAACCCTCTGCCTTGGGTAGTGTTCCCATCCACCAATAAGAATCCTCAGGGCCCCTTCCAACCTGGCCTTGAATGCCTTCAGAAATGGGGTATCTACATCCAGTGCCTCACTGCCCTCTGAGTAAAGAATTTCTCCTGACATCTAACCTGAATCTCCTTCCTTTTAGTTTAGAATCATTCTCCCTTGTCCTGTCGCTACCAGACTATCTAGAAAGTTGGACCCTCTCCTACTTACAAGCTCCCTTCAAGTATTGAAAGGGTGCAATGAGGTCTCCCTCGAACCTTCTCTTCTCCAAGCTAAACAAGCCCAGCTCCAGTACTGGACACAGTACTCCAGATGGGGCCTCGTCAGGGCAGAGCAGAGGAGGACAGTCACCTCCTTCTCCCTGCTGGCCACCATTCTTTTGATGCAGTCTGGGATGCTGTTGGCCTTTTGGGCTGCAAGAGCAGACTGCTGGCTCACGCCATATAGAAGGCATGTCTGAAAAATCCCCTTAAAATGACCGTAAGTAAGGAATACATTAAAATGTAAAGCCTAAGAAGCCCTCTATTTTATGCATAGGAAATATATCACTGACAGAGTTCAGACAAGCTCAGAATGAACTCATGGCCAGATTCTGACAACAGGAGCAGCACTGCTTCTTCAACTTCAGTAGAAACAGGACATTTTATCTGGAATATAGTAGTGTTTTGATGCTTTGCATTATTGCTCAGTGGAGTAGTGACCCAGATTTCTACTACAGGAATCTGGAAACATGTCATAAGGGTCACTTAAAATGTAATTATTCCTACTTCATCACAGTTATGGAATGTTAGCTTGCTTTGTGCTGAAGTCCTGTGAAAGTTCTAAAACTTAATTGCTATCAATTTAGTACTAGTGAGTAGTGCTAAAGCAGTCAGATGAGAATGCAACAGAAACGTACAGAACGATTAACTTGAACCCTGTGAAGCTTCTATCCTTTCCTGTAATCCAGTGACTGTAAATTACTTCTTTCTTTTTTTTCCTAAGTAATAAAATCTATGATTCTGCACTAAATAATGTAAAATATATATATATGTAAAATGACAATATAAGAAAGAGAAACCTTCATTTCAACTCAAGATTAAATTGCTTTTATGAGCAGAGTGTATAATTATCTAAATCAACCATATGATTTCTTATTTGGTCAGTATATCCTATTTTTCTAGACTCTTAAAAGAGTGTCAGAAGTGCATGCAAGGATTTTGTCCTTACAGGCATCCTTTAATCCAATTGGGCCTTCACTTTCTGTATTTGTGAGACTTCTTTTCTTCATGATATACTTACAGTATGTGGTACATTGATATGGCTGAATTGTATTATTGATTTTTAAAGATGACACATGTAATAGATTTCTACAGCATGAGCATAAAAGTGGTCACAAGAATAAAATTCACTAGGAAAAGAGGAGTGACTGGGAAAAAAAGGTTTCAAGGGCTATCTCAAGGATCAGTAAGTTACACAGAATTACTGAACCAAAGAATGGTTTGAGTCTGAAGGCTGTCTAATTCTAACCCCTTCCCATAAGCAGGGTTGCCACCCATCTGTTGCCCAAAGCCCCACCTAATCTCGCCTCAAACACCTCCAGGAATGGGGCATCCACAACTTCTCTGTGCTCCTCTGAGTAAAGAATTTCTCAATGTCTAATCTAAATCTTACCTCTTTTAATATAAAGTCCCTTCTTCTTTCACTACATTTCCTAATAAAAGAATCCCTACCCCAGTTTCCCTGTGTAGCTTTGGGTACTTGAAAGCCATTTAGAAGGTGTCCTTGGGGCCTTCTCTTCTCCACACTGAACAAGCCCAGCTCCCTCAACCTTTCTTCATTGGAGAGGTGCTCCAGCCCTCAGATCATCCTTGTGGTCCTTATCCAGAACCAATCCAACAACTCCATGCCTTTCTTGCACTGGGGCCCCCTGCATGCAGTATTCCAGATGGAGCCTCATTAGAGAAGAGTAGAGGGGGATAATCACCTCCTTCTCTCTGCTGTCCACTTCTCTGTCAATTATGCCCACATTACTTTGGCCTTGTGGGCTGCAAGAGCACAGTGCTGGCTCATGTTGAGCTCTTTTACATCAGCGCCCTCAAGCTTTTCTATGCAGGCCTGTTCTCAATCAGTTCCCTGCTGAGCCTGTATTTGTTCTCAGGATTGTCTTGACTCAGGTGGAAGACTTTGCACTTGGCCTTTTTGAACTTCCTGAGGTCTACTTGACCCCATTTCTTAAGCCTGTCAATGTCTTCTGAGTGGCATCCCTCCAACATCCCTCTAGGATGTCAACTGCACCACACAGCTTGGTGTTACCAACAAAATTGCTGAGGGCTTACTTGATCCCTCTGTCCATGTCACTCACAAAGATGTTAAACAGTGCTCATCCCAATACTGACCACCGAGGAACACCGACTGTTACTGGTCTCTTCTGGGCATGGAGCTATTGACTGCAACTGTTTGAGTGAAACCATCCAGACAAAGGGCCCATCTACTAATTTAAGCCACCAGATTTTATATGAGCACAAGAATTACTTAATGTTAGAAAGTTTCTGATTTTATTTTTAGGAGGATCCCATTTCTCACATGGCACATTTTAAGGCTGTGATTAATACACAGGCATAGACAGCTTAGCTACTTGCTCACTCATGCAACAAGCCATTCAGCACAATCCAACAGTGGTGAAAGTAACTATCATGCTCATGCAGACACTGTCAACAACTGTGTGCAAAGGAAAAATAGCATTGTCTGGGAATTATGAAAAGTTACTCTCAACCATCATTTTTGTATATTTAAGTAGAAAAATCTAATCTGTATAGTGTTCCAAATGTTCAGTGACCTTTCTTATCTCCAGATGCCATACTAATTATCCCTTACTGAGAAGGGGATGCATTACTGTCAACATTTGCTGGAGGAAATGGTTATATTTATCTAACTATGAGTACATTTTTCTCTGGGTACATTAATTCCATTTACAGCCCAAGCCAGCAAAGCTGCTCTTCTGAACATAAATCCAGCAAAGAATCTAAGTGTACACCTAAATTTACACTTTTGTTCTTCTTTTGAAGCTTTTTCGTCAGCAGATAGTAAAGTTCCTGATGTGAATTTGATTTCTTGCTGACAAATGAAGTCTTATTTTCATGTCTATTATCAATTAGAGTATGCTACAACAGACAATTAAAAACAATACCTGAATGTTTCATGGTACTACTGCAGACTTCAGATACTGCTAATCTTCTAATTAAGCTTTAGATGAACAGTGTCTTATCTTGAGACTGTAAACATCTGCTCTGCATTGGAGAGAAAATATAATATCTCTATTTTTGTGATTACTGCATTAGTCAAATATATTGCCACAAGAATTGCAAGAAATGAACAAGAAGAATGGTCAGTGCTACTTGCATGAAACACAAGAGGCTAATGAAATCAAATGGAAATTGTGATGGAAATAAGAAATGGTTTGTAGAAAGGAAGAGATTCTGAAACTGGGTAAAACACTGGGAAGTAGAGCAGACTGGGGAGATTACTGAATGCACACAGAGTATTAAGTAAGAAACTGTTGCGGGAAACTTTCCATTTTGGAAGAAACTTGCAGAATGCTCACTGAGAAATTATATCAGATCAGAAAACATGGTGATATAGCAGAGAGGTGCAGAGAAATGAACTGGCAAGACTCAGAACAGCTATGGGGACAAGAAGACAACCTACGCACACATCTCTACGTCCTGGACAAACTCTCTCTCCCTCTATGGCAGAATTTTCCTGCCACAGCCATGTAGCAGTAGTCACTGAATGTCAAGGAAAACACATTAGAAACACATAAAACAAAACAGAAATTCTAGCACTTAAACTGTACTGACATTTAATACCTGTAATTGCATTCAAAACAACAGATTCCAAGCAGCTGAACATTCAGGGTATATTTGATCACATAGAGTTACGAAATATTGTCAGAAAAGATGAGGCCTTCCAGAGGACTTCTCTGTAAGTGTGCCTGATGGAAGACATTTGAAACTCATGACCGATACCTATGTGAAATATTTATACCTTTTATTTCTTCCAACAATGCACAGAAAACCAGTTGGTGTCGAGGCTCAGGAAAGCTGCACCCTCCCCTAAATGCATGATAAGGCAGTAGCTACAGTATGCATGAAAGACTATACACATTTGAACTTCCCTCCCTGTGTATAAAACCAGTTACCATGAGCAGATCTTCACAGCTCTGCCTACGAAGGGGAAAGACTACAACTACTCAGCCTTCCCCTTGCACATTCAGGTGCCAGCACAAGCCCAGAAGAAGAAGAGTCCAAGGGATCTTGTTCTGCCCAAGCAGAATCACCAAAATTCACCTCGGAGAACAGTATCTATAAGGAGACATTGTAGTATCTATGAGGGGACATAGACATGCATTGCACTGTCTGCTGCAATGGACAGTGGGCCAGTGCGAACTCTTCTTCATTTTTGTTTTACAGGAAAAATATATTCTTAGCATTTACAGTAGTGCTTTTTCAAAGAAAAGTTATATAAAATGATATAACACATACACACAGATGCAAAAAAAGAAATGTGAATGACTCATTGCACTTATGCAAACTAAGTTGCGTAAGCCTGTTTTTCTCAGCTTTAAAAAAAAAAAAACACAAAACAGCACATACATAATCCTAAAAAATGAACTGAAATTCTCAGTTATGAAAGATAAAAGTGTTGAATAAAAGCAGAACTCCCTCAGCTTCGCAGGGTCCTTCATGCCCACATCTGGTGTAGTGTTTACCAGAAGATAAAAATAGAAAGTTGAAACTTACTAGACCCTAACATTTATCACAGTATTTAAGAACCTAACAAAACAGAAAACATGAGAGAAGTGGAATTCACTTCAGAGAAAATAACCCCGAAGACAGAGAGATCAACAGCTACACTGTAAAGTGAATTCAGCATTATTCACTGAAGTGGTATCCTCTAGCTACATAACAAGGGCAAACTGGAAAGAAAATAATAGACTGTACACCTTCAATTCAACAGGTAATTATAATAATGCAAATTGAAAACAATTTAATCTTTTTAAAAATTCTTGCAGAATTTCCTCTAAATAATTAAATTCATTGTTTTAATTGTTGACAGGTTACATCATAGGAATTGGTGTTTTTAGTCAAGCACAAGGACTGTCTTTCTTGGAAAAGGGCAAGGGCATTTCCTTATCTATCCAAGCCAACAGCTGACAGCATGCATGCCAGAGATAGACCCGGACACGAGCAGACCAGGAATGTTGCACGTCACCAAATGGGGGTCAAGACCAAATACCTGTCACACAAGTAAGACACCACCAATCAGAAAGCTCTCCAACTTCTGATTTGGTAAAGACATGGACAGCTTTGCATCAATCTTGAGAGCTGTCAAACCATGCCTTTGAGTGTATAAGCCACAAAATTTAGATAAATTAAAACCTGAATTAAGAAAGGTGTAACACAAAATGAATCTTCTAATGTGTTCTCAGAAGTGTGATTCACAATAATTTAAAAGATCTTTTAGAAATAACTATTCTGCTAATTGCAGCAGTAGCATTACTCAAATCTACCACTGATGAGATAGCATTAGGCCAGAAAACCATATGAGTCAGTTAACCTACTCTCACAGGATCCTGTTCTTTCTCTTATTCATGGCACACAGGCATTCAACACAGAAACAGCATCGGATTGATCAGTGATTGGATCTTAAGAGAGACTGGATGTCAGCTCACGGGTCTGAAACACAATTCAGAGCACAAGCAAAGGAGGCAGAGACCTGAGCATACCACTGCCTATGCCATGACTCTGGAACTGAGCAGAGCCAAAGCTGTAGCACCACAGCAGCCAAGACAACACTGGCAATTATGGGGATGGAGTAGAGCAGCAGAGAAAGCTACACAGGTGGGTACAGGACAGCAAAGAAGGGCCACAGAGGGGGGCAGCAGGGAGAAGGCTCACAAGGAACCTTAGGTAGGGGAACAATAAGTAAAAAGGGTGAGGCTGTTTTTCAAACAGACGGCAACACGTAAGTGCCAAAGTAAGGCATCTCATATTTAACAACAAAACTCTGACCGAATTTTAAGTTAGTGGCTGCAAGATAGGATTCTGGTACCTACACATAAGACTTCATTCTACATTTCTGGCTCCAGAAGCAGCCTCTGATGGTATTCCAGTCTCACAATTCAAACAGCTGCCTGTTTTATTTCACTTGATATGTGAATGTGAGAAGACCTCATCAGTCTGCTGTTTGTTACTTATTCAAATTGACAGACACAAAGAAAGCAGAACAGAGTGCTTTCTTTAAGTCCACAAGCCACAGCTCTATGTTGCTGTAAGGTATCTTTAGCAAAATGACATTTTCCATTTGAAGAAAAGACTGATTTTTGAGCTACAGAGCTGGTATCACAGAACCAGGTTTTTTTTAATTAAAAAAAAAAAATCCAAATTTTTGCTTTCTGTTGCAAGAAGGATCAAAGCAATACTCATTTTCAGAGAGCTACTGGATAACCATACTTCAGTTTTTAGCTGCTGCCAGTCTATCAGCTTTGAAGTACAGCAGTACACGGGTAACCCAACAATACAGTTACAGTCCAGCTTCAGACACAGAGACTGAAAGCATTGAGTAGCCAGTTCTGCTCTGACAGACAGAACAAGGCAGAATCAGTAGTTTCACTGACTTCAAAAATTAATCTCAATTAACACTAGCAACTTTAATACAAGTTACATCTACCATCTCCAAGTCCTCCAAGCAATGATCTCCATTTAACCTTTGCTGTTCCTAAGACACTGCTGGTACTTCAGATCAGCACAGAGGTCAGAGATAATCTGGGTTTGCCACTCTAGATACAGCAACATTAAGATGTTTTTGCGAAAGATGCATCTGTAAACCACTGATAAAGCAGGAATTTCAGTAAAAAAGGCATTGTAAAATGCTCCATTCTGAAAAAGAAGATAAGGACAGTTCTGCTGACTGCTGTAGCATGCTGCTGAAACAGTCTTCTGTAGGTACCAGGAACGTCCAGCATCACAACACAGAGCTTTGTATGGGCCATTTGTGCTGCACTCTGCCATGTAGATTGGATCTATAAACTAGACTATCTTATTAATTAAAACAAGAAGAAAAATCTGTGTATTTATGAAACAAGTGCAAATACTGATTTGGTTTGACTGACGTGAGCAATGCTGTCGTTCAGAAAGACACAGGAGGAGCTGAATGAAGCCACAAGACGCAGAAATCTAAGATCTATCCTTTAATCCTAATTTTATCAACTTTAAATCTTTAGAAGTCATAAAAACTAACTTCTAGATCTGAAGATACCTTGCAAACAGAATAAAATAAAATGAAAGAAAGTCCCCAGTCCTACAAAGTTTTATTTATTTTCATGGTTAAAGTCATGTAAAGTTAAATCATGTACAACTCTTTGCATAATGGGAACTTTTCCCTGTAAGCCCTTCTGCAGGAAGAATAGTTTTGAATGACTAATTCACTGTGTTATGCATGTACGAGTAATACTATCTCAGTATGCTTGGACTTGTACTCCATTTTCGTCAGTCAGTACAGCGTCAAACAAAGAAACAAGCTTATTTCCTGCATTTTGTCCTACAAACAACACAATGGTAAAAAAAGACAAAATGCCCTGTCAGACAGAACAAAATTAAGTTCTACTAGAATCCATTTTATTGAAAGTTGCCAAATCTATTTGCTTTGGTCTCAAGGCCAAACCATGACCAAAGTTAAAAAACTCAAAATTCCTCTGGAGATGACTATCATAACAAACCAGTACTCCATAATGCCCTGTGCTTATAAATTGACTTTATTTCTAGGAACTACAGAGTTCATTTTTGAAAAGTACCACCACCACACACAGATTCCATTTTTAGGGACAGAAAAGAATGTACAAATGAAGGTTAGATTAGTTATATCATAATTTAAGGTGAAGGTACAGATTTTCTTCTGTGTTCTTCAATGCTTATCAAATTCCTGACCCTCATTTCATCTGAGCAAGAGGATGAAGAACAAGACTATCTGTTGACTGTGAGACCACATGAGTATAAACAAGTAAAAATGACTGTAGAAGGAAACATAAGGACTAAAATGTTATGGTACTTATTTACAGTGCATCATTGGACAGAAGCATATTTTCTCTGAAAATGACAGTCCCACTGCCAAATTATTCACTGCAGTTGAACGAGGCTACAGTTTATAAAACAGTCAGTCCTAGATGCTGACTAATAAGGTCAGAGGACAGATACCCTACATCTGCAAAATGCCAATCTGATGGACTGAAACTGGATAGTTTTGACTTGGTTACATGCACATAAGTTTTTTGATCAAGAAAATCTGTTCAACGTGTTTGAAACAAAACACTGCTCTAATCCAGTCAGATGAGGTGTTTCAGCTCCTGACCTAAAAGTGTCACTTCTGGAGGTTCTCTTATCCTGTAGACAAGTTCAAAGAAGACAGTGATGAGAATCAAACTGTTCTTTCACCCCTAGTAGTAGGCTGTAGCACAGTGAGCAGAGCTGCTCAGGAAAGCATCAGCTACTGCTGCCAGCCTTGGTTTTGATGGAGGATACTGTACTCAGCAATAACACCAGACAAGTCACATGTAACATTCAAATTCACTTCGAGGTTCAAAGAGGAGACAGCTGAAAAGACAAACACAGAGGTTGTTTTCTTTCAGTAAAGCTTCAAATATGCTCTACAGATGAGGATATAATAAGCATACTGGTATACGTGCAAACATATTAACTATGTTTTAATTAATATATTAGTATCTATTTAATAGAGACAACATATTAAGCACACATATACAAATGCATGTTGTATGCGTTTCCGTAGAGTTACATATCATTCCTTCCTGGAATTATCATTTCCACTAGTTTTTCTAAACTAACTTTGAAAAAATTAATGCTAATTTAAAGTTATATTGCATTTTTAATGTCAATTACGCAACCCCAAACATGAAAGATGCTAATTCCTGCTATAACTAGCGCTGAATCCCATATGATGTTTACTGTTCAAACAGACCCTTCATCTGATGGAGAGAAGCTCAAGCTAGCAGCTCAAGTAACACTGTGCAACCAAGAAATGCTACTGGTGCAGTGACTGTGTATGGACTGGAGCATCGATAACAGGGAACTGATCTACACTTTAATAAAACTTTTCCATGAAATTCTGTTTCCTTCACTTGACTCTAAGAATGAGCGTTTGCTAATTTTAGCACATAATGTGAGCGCAGATGAGTCTACTTTTTGGTGAGCTACCCTAAAATAGTAAAAAAAAACCTTGTAGCATAGAACTACAAACTGGCACATGAACAATTTGACTCATTTCATAATCTTTTCAACTTTAGCTGTGAGCTCACTATAATTCAAACACAAATCACATTGAACAGCAAGAGAACAGCAACAGTTTATGCAATTTTCAACTCTATGTACTCATTAGATAGACATAGGCACATATGCATTGCCTCTGCAGATATATACAACTAATTTATTCTCCAGGATGAAAACTGACAGTATAAATAGTTGGTAACAGAAGGTATTGTCCATTTGACTATTGAAATAATTGACAAGTACAGCCTAACAAGCCAATTCAAAGAATACTGTAAGAGAAGCCTACTCAGAGAATAGGTATTGTGCGAGGATGTGCTGGCATATATGCTGCAAATGCAGGACCTCTCTCAGTTGCTGCAACTCTGCATTGCTGCTGCCTTCAGTCATTCACAAATTAATTTCCACTTGATGACCAGCTGTAGTTGCAAGTGTGTTCTTCATCAAAGCTTCTTGATAAGTAGTTTGGAACCCAGGGTTACCAAACTTGGAGCTCTGCCTTCTATCCTACCTGCTGAGGTACACTTGAGTTTACGGGAAGAGAAAGATGTGGTATACTTGCCCTGAACATACATACATAAACATACACATCAGATGATACCACAGAATCACAGAATTGTAGGGGTTGGAAGGAACCTCCAGAGATAGAGTCCAATCCCCCTGCCAAAGCAGGAGTTCTAGAATTCTCTATGTTCCAGCTTATGGCCATTTCCCCTTGCCCTGTCCCAACAGACTACTGAAAAGAGGTTGGCCATATCCCTTTCTCTCCCACACTTAACATATTTATAAACATTACTAAGATCACCTCTGAGTCTTCTTTTCTCTAGGCTGAACAGACCTAGGTCTCCCAGCTTTTCCTCATTAGGGAAATGCTCCAGGCCATTTACCCATCTTTGTGGTCCTCTGCTGGACTCCCTCCAGGAGATCCTTGTCTTTTTTGTCCCAGGGAACCCAGAACTAGATACAGTACTCCAGGAGAGGCCTCAACAGTTTGATTCACCATTATCAAACAAAAGAATGTCCTGGATAATCAGGTATCTGGAAGCCCTCTCTTCTGATTGGTCAGTCATGTACTGTGTTCCACGTAGATGCTTTCATTTTAAACTCCTTAGCCTGTAAGAGCTTATAAATAGCCCCATAGGAAGAAGTAGTCACTGAAGTGCCTGGAAAAAATTGCATGAAGAAAAAGGGAGAGAGGACTCACAAGGAAACAAGAGTTACAAGAAATAGATCAGAGACATGGGAATTTTTTGGACAGTGCCAGCTGTAACACAACTTAAATTTGTCAAAATCATGGGAAAATTTCAGTTGTGTACTCCTAGTATAACACATCCTCAGACATATTTCACAAGAAGTCTGCATTATGTGGAAACAGGTGAACAAGCACAAGCATGGACTGTTTCCTAGCCTGGTAAAAATAGAATCCACTGCTCCTCTTTGCATTAGAAAGCTTCAAGATGACATTCAAGAATTAAGTCCCACCATCCCCTCAAGGTGAAGTATCAGGCTTCTTTGCATACAACAGCAAGATCAGAAGCATCTTGTGTATCCTGATTACTGCTGTTGGTTGCTAACCTGTAGGCAAAACTGATTTCTCAGTGAACATCTTTGTATCAAAACTCTCCTTTCTGAACATAGTTCAGCTGCAGAAGAAAGACAACAGTTGAAAAGGCAACCACTCCCAAGTCCTTTTATTACAACTACCCAGGATGGATTTCCTGTCCTGAGAGGAGAATTTTCCCAACTAATCCATACATTTCCATTCCATCAAACTAGCCTCCCTGTTCCAGCTCAGTACATGTCAAGTTTGGATAGTGGAAAAGATGAGAAAGGTCATTAACAGACTCTCTACAACAATGCACCAGGCACTGTTTTCTACTGGTGGGGTTCCATGCACTTTGCAGACAGCCTTCTGTATGTCATAAGATCACATTTCCTTACTCAATAGGACATTGAGAAATAAACCCTGTAATAAACCCCTTAGGCTTAAATGTACATCAAAACCAGTATTCTGCAAATTTTAAACTCTGAACTCTTAGGTTCAGAGACCAAAAAAAAAAAAAAAAAAAAAAAAAAAAATGGAACTGTATGCTTACATTACAATCCTCAAAACAAATTGCTAGTCAGCCAGTATCTATCTGTGAAGACATCTGAATTCACAGAAAACTGTGTCAAAAGTTGCACTTCAGAATAATCTAAAACTTAGTCTAACGTGTTAGACATCTCCTTTGGAACCTGACAAGCACAACAATCTGAGATATGAGGCACCTCTTCTATCACGCTTTAAAAGGGCTAGCTTAATAAATGCAATCCACTGTACATCAACTCTTTGGGTCAGGATGATTAAAAAAATATTGGTCACCCCTCTCCTTTTAACTGAAGGTTATACAGGTGGTACTCCATTCTAGATCAGATCCTGTTTCACCCAGGATGACTGACAACTGGAAGCTGTCATCACCTTGAACAGGTGTCACTTTTCGTTTCATGGAAAGGCATCTCGGGTGCCTTAACCTCGAGTGGTTACACTCTTCAAAGCCGCTGGAATAACACCACTGCTCACTCAATTAATGGTGGGGCCTCGGAATGTGTGCGAATTCAAGTAGATCAGTGTGAGCTTGCATAGGTGAGACTGGAGCACCTTCTGGAAGGTGCTGAGACCTCTACTTTGGTCATCAGGTGAAATACAGAAGTAATCTTATCAGCAGGAAGGAGAACCTAGGATTTTTTCTTACTTGTCTTATAAGAACAAAATTAATAAAACAATAATTTGTACAGTAAAAAGATCTCAAACAAGGACTAGGCAACAGCTCAGCAATTGCACTGTCCCCTGACAGCAAGAAACAAACGCGGATTTGAACAGAGATGATTCAGATAAGTGAAATAATTCTCTCAGAAATTAGCAATCTACTCGCTGTTTAGAGAATGTAGAAGCTTAACAGAGGTTTCCAGATTCCATTCTGAAGCCAAAATACCTGCCTTCTACCTTAGTCTGCTTCTGGATGTCGCCTGCCTCCTGATCAGGCCTAAGACAGACACAGGTGTTCCCCTTTCTGAAAAGCTGTTTTTCCCTGAAGATATGTGTATCACCCCAATCACTACAACCAACTGTGCTGTCTTTTTCTGCTTTGCTTTTGACATTCTTGTCTGTTGAAACTCCTCTGACCCTGGGCTGTATCCCACAGATCCTGCTTTAATCCACCCCTACATTTTTCCATAATGAGGCTCATATACCTCTATACACCACACACAAAAACACACAGACAGTGTTTAAATAATTAGTAATTTTCCCTTAAGGGTAAAAATGTTCTGTAATAGTACTTCTTTTTTTGTTATGAAATAATGTAAATGATCTTGGTGTGGTAATATTTTGCAATATGGCTGTGTTATGCAATAAAGGCTGAAGGGTTCAGATGGCTTACATGCACTTGGAGATGCATGCTGGAGTCCTGCAGCTGTTAAAAAACACTTAAATATGCGTACACACCTATAAATCTGTGCACATAAATACACAAGCAAAAACTGCATGACTTCCTATCATCTGCCTACTTCCTTTTACCAAAAAATGTTAGGTGCAATACAATCTATGAAGTTTAACTTATGCTCCTTTCTCTCTCTTTTTTTTTTTTTTCAAAATTTTTTCAACCCTTTTTAAACTTCATGAAAGAAATGCAGTGTTTTTTTTTTTTAAGGAAGGTAGTTCTGGGCTCCTTTTTTTCTGCTAATACATGTAAATCCTGTTGATTTCAGGAAGTATGTGTTTGGGTCAGCACAATTCAAATTTGATTCCCTTCCACAGCTTTCACTTCAGTTTTGATGAGAAAAATGTAGAAACTTTCCAAATGCTCATATTTGCAAAGCAAATTCTATTGCCAATTTAAGAATTTATATATTAAGTGACTTTTTTTATTTTCTTCCTTTAAGGTCATCAGTGGGTTAAGGTATGTGAATGACATAACATTCTCATGAAAAAGAGTTCCTCACTTTGTCTTCCTCTTTCTCTAATTCCAAAAAAGACAGTGGCTGACTTTGCATAACCAAAGCTTTATATCAAAATCACTGTGGATCATGTGGTTGTGCCTACAGAAGTTAAACAACAGCAAAGTTAAACATCAGACTGCTAATTGCCTCAGCACAAGCACAACAGTAAATCACACACCTATCCTTTTGGGAGCAGATATTTTCTTAACCTCCTTCCATTGCTCCCAGATTCTTCCATCTCAGGATTGTGAGATGGAAAAACTGTGCAGCAGAGGCAGCGTTTATTACTCACAAAAGCCTGGTGTGAGAAAGGAACCAATCTCTTATTAGGGAACAAAACATAGCATAAAGTTTATTGTTTGGAGAATTAAGAAAATTGGACAAAGGGGTAGGTAAGGGAAATATTTCAAAGATCATGCAAGGATAATGAGAACTGTGATTAAATAATTCAAGTCTGTGCAAAGCCAAATGGTAGAGGAAGGTAAGGGTTTTATGGAAACAAAATGTTTTTATTTCATCACTCCAGATGGTTTGGTTAATTCCTTAACTTTTCCTTGAACATACACCTATCTTTCTCACTCAGTACTGGGGTCCTGTATACAGCCAGACCTGCGATAGGCCACAGTGCAGTTCTGCTGTGAGGACACAGAGTTGTGAACTGCACAGTTTGTAATCAGTGTACAGTTACATATCTCAACTCAAAACATCAAACACAGACCAGAATTATCTGTATGTATGCTATACCAGATATGCACATTCCATTAAGTGCTTTGGCATCTACAGCACTGCCATGATTCTGGCACACTTTACCCATATTGTGCTTGTAAAATCTGCCCTTGTAGCAAGCAACATAAGGCTCCAGTAGGAAGAATTTCACACTATGTCGTGCACACCATATTGGCCACCCTGGCGTATACCTGCTGCAAGGCCAGACACACAGTTCTATGTCTTGGCACACCGCAGGCAAGTGCTATGGTACATTACAACAGAAGATCGATACAAGTTTCCTCTCCCACCTTTCCTTTTCTTGACAGCTTGCATGTTCTGCAGCTTGTCTTCAGGCATACTTATGTGAGTTTTGTGTCAAGCCCAACTGATTGTACCTTGAAGTGTAACTGCTGCCAACATTACTGACAATGTACTTAGTGTAGAGCCAGCTTTCAAACCAAGCTTTGCAAGTGAAGTTTGGAGGGTTTGAGAGAAGGTGTGCTCTGGAGCATACATTGAATTCACGGAGAATTCTCTGTAGTTGACAGAGAAAGAATAGTGCTGCCAGCAGGCATAATTCAGCATAACAAAAACCACCTCAACACCTACAGATAGGAAAGAATTCACTCCACCTAACTGGTAAACTGGGGAATCATTGATCTTGCCAGTTACCAGCGAGCAGTAAGAATTCTTAACACTTCATAGCTTTGACACTAAGAAGCTACACAGCTACACTTCAGTATCAGATACATAAATGATGCCTGAAAAAAATTTATGCAGAATTCATTAAAATTAAATATCTACCTCAAAAATGATCCAAATATACATAATTTTTTATTAATCTATCATTCTAGGTAATGTCTATGTGCAATAGAAATCATAAATACAATCTTCTTTTAAGTGAGCCCTTAAAGTTGGTATCTATGCCAACAATTATGCCATAAAAAACAGTTACTGAAACGATTTATTATCTGTTTCTGTTGTGTAAATCATTTATAAGTGTACACAGAATCCAAAATACATGCAATCACAGAATGATAGAATCATAAAGGTTGGAAAACACCTCTACGATCACCAAGTCCAACTGTCCATCTATCACCAATATTTCCCACTAAACTATGTCCCTCAGTACAACATCTAAATGTTTCTTGAACACTTACCAGGGCGGTGACTCCACCACCCCCCTGTGTACCTGTTCCAGTGACTCACCACTCTCGGAGAAGATGTATTTCCTAACACTCATCCAGAATCTCCCCTGGCATGACATTCTTTCTAGTCCTATTGCTAGTTACATGGGAAAGGATGTCAACCTCCACGTCTTCACAAACTCCCTTCTGGTAGTTGTAGAGAGTGATAAGGTCACCCCTGAGCCTCGCCTTCTCCAGACTAAACAATCCCAGCTCCATCAGCTGCTCCTCATAAGCCCTGTGCTCCAGACTCCTCACTAGCTTCGTTACCCTTCTCTGAACATGCTCCAGGGCCTCAAAGTCTTTCTTGTACTGAGGGGGTCCAAAACTGAGCACAGTACTTGAGGTGCAGCCTTACCAGGGCCCAGTACAGAGGGATGATCACTTCACTCCTGCTGGCAACGCTATTTCTGATAGTGTTCTCTGATGGCCCTCTTGGCACCCTGCTGACTCATGCTGAGTTGAGCGTCAACCAGTAACCCCAGGTCTGTTTTCTCTACACAATCTTCCAGCCATTCTGCCCCAAGCCTGTAGCATTGTCTGGGGTTGTTAAGGCCAAAGTTCAGGACCTGGCTCTTGGTCTTGTTGGACTGTTGGGCCTGTTGGGTCTCAGCCCAGCTATCCAGCCTGCCCAGGTTGCACTGTAGGGCCTTCCTTCCCCCAGGCAGATTGCCATTTCCTGACAGCTTGGTGTCACCTGCAAACATACTGAGACTGTACTCAATGCCCTCATCAAGGCCATCAAGAAAGATACTGAACAGGAAAGGCCCCAATACTGACTCCTGGCAAACACCACTTGTGGCTGGCTCCCAGGCGGATTTCACTCCATCCATCAACACTCTCTGAGCCCGGTCACCCAGCCATCCTTTACCCAGCAAAGGGCGTACGAGTCCAAGCCATGGGCTGCCAGCTTCTCCAGGAGCATAATGTGCGTGACAGTACTGAAGGCTTTTCTCAAGTCTAGGTACACTGTGTCAACCGCTTTTCCCTCATCCACCAAGTGGGTCACTCAGGCATAGAAGGAGTCAAGCACGACCTGACTTTCATGAACCCATGATGGCTAGGCCTGATGTCCCAGTTTTCTCACACATGCCATGTGATCTCCCATCGAGATTCAACCTTATCATTCCCAGCCCCAAGCTCTACAACATCAAAACACTCTCTAACATAGAAACAAGCCACCACCCCTTCTTCCTTGCCAGTCCCTTCTGAAGAGTTTATACCCATCCACTGCAACACTCCAGTCACGGAAGTGATCCCACCATGTTTTCATAATGCCAACTAAGTCCTAGTTTGCTTGCTGCACAGTGGCTTCCAGCTCCTTCCATTTGTTGCCCACGCTGCTTGCACTGGTGTAGATGCACTTCAGCCAAGCCCCTTGCCTCACCTCCAATCCCATCATCATTCCCCTAGGCTCTTCTCTAGTGGGCCCAGTTTTATCCCCTTCCCCCCTCATGTCTAGTTCAAAGCCCTCCCAATGAGCCCTGCCAGCTCCTGGGCTAGGATTCATCTCTCCCTTTGAGACAGGCAAGACCCATCCACAGCCATCAGGCCAGTTGCTGACTAAACTGCCCCACGGTCAAACGAAACAAAAATTTGTGTTTGTACCATGTATTCATGAGAAGGGTTTTCCTGCTCCTCTCAGCATCCTTCCCCGCCACTGAAGGGGTAGAGGAAAATACAACCTGTACATCCACTCCATCCACTAACTGCCCCAATCTCCTGAAGTCCTTTCTGATAATTCTCAGGCTTCTCTCAGTGACTTTGTTGCTGCTGGCCTGAACTATCAATAAGGGATAATAATCAGAGGGGTGAATCAGACTAGGAAGTTCCCTAGAAATATCCCTCGCTTGGGCTCCAGGGAGGCAGCACACCTCCCTGTGGGTAGGGACTGACATACAGGGCCCTCCGCTCCTCTCAGATGGAAGTCGCCTACGACAATCACCCTTCTGTCCTTCTTCACAACATACACCGAAGTATTCAGATACTTTAACCCAAAGAAACTGCTGAGAAATTTGCTTTTACCCTAGCAGAATGAAGAGCTGACATTATCTTTTTGCTGGATATGTAACTTTGGCCTATTTTTAGGAACTTTTTTTTTTTAAATACACCAAAATAGCAGTGGGTTTATAAATCACTATCTGCTTCTAACAATGGAATATCTCCCTGAAGAATGGACAACGGGCATAAAAAACACCACCTTCAACCCTCAGATTCTCCATAGCAACTGAAAGTCACAATGACGCATTTATTGTAAGCACTGCTTATTTCATAAACAGTACTGTATGGTCCAAACACCTTGTTCAGTGTTCCATATACCTGTTTATCTGTTATTAATTTACCACCATAAACTGTTTACATTTCAGTCAAGCATGACTGACTGGCAAGTGCTATTGCAATTGTTTTTATAAGTTAAAATAGCCTAAAGCTGCTAACATTTAGGGCACTATCTTTTAAGGCAGGTTCTCTTCCAGCTCTCTGCCTCCCCTTTGCCTCTTACCCTCTTTAATTTTAATTTGTATTTAGTAAAGGCAAGGTGTAAAAAAATCTGATTTGTAGGGACCTATTTTCTTCTTTTTCTCTATTAAATTATACTGCCATTAGTAAATGGAAATGCATGTAGAGAAATCCGAGTGGGTCTAGGTCTAGTGTATACTGATAACAACAAAGCATCATGTCAGCTGATGATGGCCCAGGACCAGTCTGAACTCTTGCTCAATGTAGTAAGAATTTGGTCACAGTTCTCACTATAGATCAGATCTCAGATCTCACTATAGTACACCATACTCCACCCACACATTGTTAGCCTTAGGCAACAAAGTTATATGACTGCAGCTTTTCTCCTCACTCCTTTATCTTTTGAACCCTTATGCAATATAAATTACACTTACAAGAGGAATAGAATGACTCATTAGTTTTCTACAGGTGGCTCAATGGAAGACAAAGGCTCAAGTTATAGACCCCTCACCTTCTTCCTCCTAAAGAGGGAGATGTGCTGCTTCATCATTGTGTAGACTCAAGGCACTGCATGGTCAATTGGCTCAACTCGGCTGCAAACATCCAGAGCTGTATAAGTACAAAGTGAGAAAGTCCAAAAGGCAGATAAAACCAGTTTTAGAATTGGTGGGACTGCGTTTGTTGGTTCTGATTTCAGTGAGATGACAGATTTTGATTTTGTCATACTTTCAGTTTATAACTTTTGAAGATTTTGAACCACGGAATGCCAATTAACTTTTCAGTATATTTTGAGAAAAGGGTACTGCTTTCTTTTTTTCATTTCTGAAGTGAAAAATCAGTCTTTTTCAGACATCCAAATCAATTTTTCCAAAGACAGAAAACAAGCTAAGCCACCACAGGATGCTTCAAATAACATGTGAGATTGCTTATAAACAATCATTTTCATAAAAAATGAGATTTTGGAATTGGTAGTATTTAAAAAGTATAATTTATAGTTATACTTGTCATTTATTATTTAATTAAAATCTAAGCTTAGAACTTCAAACTCCAAAGAAGAAGATGCTAATAATTCATCTTTGTACTTGGTGGATCATAAATTTTGTGAAGACATTTAAAAGACTTGCTAGTGGCAGTATTAAGGTTGTCTTTTGCATTTTGAAAAAAAAAAGAGAGTATAAAAGTGATGGAGAACCACAGACTTCTTTATGTGTCTTGTTCTGCAAGGTCAGGACTTCTTCTGTTAAATGTGAAGAAATAATTTATTCATGAGGGAAATGTAGTGTTATTTTTTTCTCAGTCAGCAGTCAATAACTAGCCCAAAAAAGGAAAAAAATAAAGAGGAATGATGGATTTAAAAATATCTAGTGTTCTCTAGACCTTTTCAAAAGGCTTCCTCTTCATTCAAGAATGCAAGAAGGGGGAGAGGGAAGGGACTGTGAATAACTAAGATTATCAGTGATCTCACAGTAAATTACACATTTATTTGGAATGCGTTACAGGATTAAGGTTACAGACCTAAGAATTGATCCAAATTCCATTATGTAAATGGAAAAAGAAAATTATCTTAATTGTTGTCTTAAAAGGAAACTGAATTTAGTTTTCAGTCTGGATGTTTATGTTTAATTCTACTACGCCTTTTGTTAGCGTATGGCATCACCTAAACTGGCCCCCAGAAATGATCTCACAAATAGCCTTCCCTACTTTTGCTGGGATACAGGTCAGCTGGTCTCCTGCTGTGTACTCCTGTTCTCACATCTGAATTCAACCCCAAGATGAAAACACGAGCACTCTGTCCCACACAGCTTTGAATGCTCTCAGCTTTTACTGGACCCAGAGTAAGTTCAGTGTTCTCAGAAATCCAGTTTGCACAGCAGGATGTTGGAAGCAGCATATCACAGCCATAACTTTTTGTTTCTTCTCTGAAGTAATAGGTATACCTATTAACTATAAATAAAGTGAATTTCAAGATAGGAACAGAAACATTTTGATCTACCAGTTTTATTTAAAATTAATAAATTCAGGCTATGTGTAAACTGTCCAGTCATATCCTGTGAAGGTTTAAACAGTGTAACCACAAGGGAAAATAAACCAACATCTCTTCCCTTTTTATCTTAAAAGTGTCTGAAATGAATTGGTTGCTAAAGAAACTTGATATAATTGTGACAGACTGTTTTGAAACCCTTAGCACAGTTCATCTGAAACCTCAGCATAACAAGTGGCTGCTTATCTGTGTCCCATTCCAGGAAGAAATGCATGGCATTTCGTCATCACAGCTGAAAGACTAGCTGGCTCCGCACGTAGGCTAAGCAAGAATAAGAGCCCTCAGCTATAATGAGGGCATGGTGGTAGCTAATGCTTAGTCAGAAACTGTTTCCTATAACCTTTGCTACTACTTGTAGGAGTTGAAATGCAGGGAAAAGCAAAAATTAAAGAGAACATACTGAAAGTCAATGTTTAGCTTCTCTGTTTTTTCTCAGTGAAGATTATTTTTGTAGGAATGCATGAAATAACACTGTGACATCCTAAACTATGTCGCCTACTATAAAGACTTTAAGTAATTTTATTTAGTTTGACTGTCTGTGAGAAGGATTTCTTACAGGAGAGAGAACCATAAAAAGCAGATACATTTTTTTAGTCTGATATTTAAATGCAAATTGGTAAGTGGAAATTTAACATAATTATTTCCTTGTAAAAACTGTTCTTGAATTTCCAAAAAACTTTATCCCAAACAAAGCTGCTGAGGTACAGCTAACTGCTAGCCACTGACATTACTTCAAAAACAAAGATCTTCATTTGTGGAGGAAAACAGAGATGAACATTCATATTTACAAGTTTTTCCTCTTTTCTACACCCTTCAGATGATAACAACTGTGATGCATTGTTGTCATCGTTCTTAACACCAGAATCTGCAAAATAAGAACATGGAACAACCACTCAAGAGAAAATAAAAATGTTAAATTTGAATGTGTAGCACTGTTCAGACTGTAAGTTTGCAAGCTGATTCATTCAGGACATTTTGTTTTGTTATTTTGTCTGCAAAAAAATCACAGCAATTCTTGTGGATTTACTCTTCTATAACCAAGCTGATATAAGCACACAACTGTGTTCACTATCGTGCTGAATGTACTGGATTGAATCATTTACACACATGCAGCTGCTGGCATGAATAAGGGCTAGATTTAACTTGCTCTGTTTAATTCACTGGCTGAACACTGAAAATTGTTGGCATGGATTTTTCTCAGGAAATTCAAACTTACACAAGCAGAGGAAAAACACTGCAAACAAGATGCTGCTGTGTGCAAAAAATTCATCCTGGGTAAAACTTTAAACCCTAAAAATAAATCCTGTGTGCAGTTTGCTCAAATAGGTTTTCCTATTCAACTCCAAAGGTTTAAAGCAGTTGTTAATCATGTGCTGTACACAGTGCTAAGCAGGGAAGTTTTCAGTTATTTCTAAAACATGTTATTCTGAGGCTATATTTGAATCTTCCATATTTACGTGATGAGGGGTTATGTCATAAAGTTAATCATTCCCAGGATGCTAGCATTCAGGGTAATGAAAAACTTCTTGTGCAAGCAGTCATTAATCAGTGCATATAACATTGCATAATGCTTTCTGAAGCATGTGTTATGTGATCAGAGTACAAGGCTGTACAGTACAGCAAAGTGTTTATGCCATATGCTGACCTTTTCTAAAGCAGAAATGGAGCCATGTGATGTGCTGCTCTTGCCAGCAGTTACTTATTGCCAATAATTAAGTTTGATGATATGAAGAAACACAAACTTGTATTCCTTTAGAATTGTAAAAGGAAGCTTTGAAGTTTTTGGCACTGTAAATCACAAAGATTGCCAGCTTGGCTTAGATACTCTACTGTTGTCCATTACATCAAAACTGGAATTGAGTGCCCTGTTCAAGTGGTTACTGGCATTTGTGTAAAGGAAAACACGCTCCATCGTTACAGGACTGTATTATACGAAAGAGCAAAAAGGTTACAGGAAGAAAGCAAGCAAATGCATGCTCAGTACCTCGAATCTCAGTACATCACAATAACATCTGATGTTCTTGCAAAACAGTGCTAGTAAGTAGCTCTTACTTAATCTTCTACCGGTATTACACAAGTATACTTGCGAAATACTTCAGATAAATATTCTGTAATTATGTGAACTATAAAAGCACGTAAAGAACAAAATGTTTTTATAACTCTAAACACACATACCTGTGGAGACGTGGTTTTCATGAGCTATTTTAACAATGGAAACAATGCTTTAGAAGCTTTTATGAACAACCAGGATGCTATGTGCTGGAAGCAGAGTGGACATATGGACATGCACTTTATATATTATGCATACATATATATACAAAGTGATCAAAATTTTGCCCTGCACACAGGCACTCTGTGTTTTCTTGCCAGCAGAATCAGGCTGCAAAGCTGGAATAACCAGCTTAGTACTGCTTTAGTACCAGCAACTATTCTGGTAGTGTAGCTTGTGTCATGGCTGCTCCCACACCACCTCCTCCCTGACTTGCTAGGGTTTCCTTTTACCTAACTGATGACAGACTGACTACAGAAAGGAGCTGGTACAGAAAGAGGAACCATGTTCCGTAAGTATTACCACCTGCTAACAGCTACACAGTTCCGTTAGGGGACGTCATGTATGTCATCAGTGGTCAAAGCCATTTCTGATATACCCTGCTTACTTCAAGGAACTATTTTCACATTTAACTAACTATTCCAATGCACAAAGCAGTCTAGCAGCCCAATTGCAAAGGTGTACAACCAATACTATGTCTATACAGGAACCAAGGTGCCCAAATGCAAAATTTGGATTCTCAAAATTTTTGCTTAGCTATTGAGATTTTCCTTTGACCTCTGAAGTTCTATTCCTGATGACAGTAGACAGCAGCAGCAGCCAAGCTGTATGACGGCCTTTGAAGATGCATGAATTAAGCCTTCCAAAGCTAAGGAATCTGAGACAGTAGGCATCTTCACATTTGACAGACAGGATGCCATGCAGTAGAAAGGTGATGCTGGGAACGAGAGTAAAGACAGCAGGATTCTAGTCCTTACTCCACAGTCTATTAATAGCGTAATTAACAGTATAATATTTGCTGAGAGACAGGTCTTGCCTTCCCAATCAAACAGACTAGTTGTCACTATTGCTGTGTAATTGACTAAAATATAAACATTTAAGTCAGGAATGAGTGAGAGACTCAGTGATAAGGTCTTTAATCTGAAGATCAATTTCAGTGAAAGAGGGAGCAGAAATGTTCTGTTCTCCAACTACAGAACACCTAGATCAACTGACTGCAGCACGCGTTTTCTAGTTTTTCAAACATGGGCTGATTTAAGCCTAGACAAGTGAAATTTTAAGAATCCAAAAGGAATTGGATTTGAGCATTTAAATGAAGAAAGAAATTTCCTTAAGTACAAAGTGGAAAAAAGTGCCTTAAAACATGCCCATGTCTTCATTTATGAACTGGTAGCATAGGTTGAACCCTTCTCACTTGCTGCACTTCTTGGATCCTTCCTCCTTTCAAATATTTACGTGGATAGCGAAGGAATCACATATGGCTGTTATGATTTCTATTAGTGATTAGAGTACAGAACTCAGGCTGAAAGACGCCAGTATAGAAAAATCTGTGGAGCTGCCCTTCAAAACAGCAGAACTGACTGTGCCAAAGTGCACTGTGACAGTCATTGCAGCTTGAACACACTAGGCAAACCACTTCTTCTGTCCAATTCCCTTCCAGGATCCACTGCTTCTTTGAAGCATGTTCCCTCTTTCTCTCCTTTTTATTGCTACTTTGTGGTGGCTGGCTATAAGAAAACAACCAAAACTATTCTACATGTGCCAGGTTTTTTGGTCACTATCTAGGAATATATTTAATTTATATTAACAGTTCAGCTACATAACAGCTTTGAAGAGAACTTCTGCCAAAATGGACTTCATACATAAAAAATGCAGAGTAAAACTCTTTCCTCACAAGCATACAGATGTATTATTAACATTTACATGTAATGAAAAAACAATCTTCAAAACTCTATCCTTGTAACTTAAATTTTAAACTTTCTTTCTAAACCGCACGAAAGAGACATGTTTTCTAAAGAATCTGTACAAACTGGCATAGGGTTTTTTAACATGCTAGGAAGAATTGAGCCAAAGATGATATCACAAAGTCCCTTATGCTTAAATGAAAATGTTAAATCAATTAGCAATTGCAAGAATAAAAAAGAAACTATTTGCTGTACGTTGCTTAAAAAAAAACCCCAACTCTTCATGAAAGTGACTATATTATTATTATACAACATGAAAACAGCAACATATTCTCACCTCTTCAATGCTACAAAAGCCTTATTAGCATACACTTTAGAAATTATAATCAAAGAGAAGTAGTCACTAAAGAGAACTCTGAAGAATCTATAAATACATATACATATACAGACTATACCTTCAAGAGTTAATGTACTATTTTGAACTCAAGTACTACAGTAAGACAGCTTTGACAAAGAATCTTTACAACCTCTAAAATAAATTCTTTTAACATATTTCATATTTATTCCCATGTGAATGAATGTCCTTGGAAGAATTATCTACTAGATAAAGTTCTAAGATGAAATGTAAGTCTAGACTTAGTAAAGGAAGGGTGGAGACTGATATTATAACCTATGACAGCTGCTAATTTATGAGATGCTCATGACTGCTGCAGACCTGTCCAAACTGCAGCAAATGGCAGCAAACTGTAGGGCTGGGAGGAATATGCTGCCTGGCATGCCACGCCTTCGTAGAAAGTTAGAAATCACTTTGACTTCTACATTTATTCTAGCCTTGAACTACCAGATATATATGCTGAAATACACAGTAACAAACATGTTCATCCCAGGTACTTGACTGCTGTTTCTGTAAAAGAATTTCTGAAATACAGCAAGTATAGCCACCTGTAACAGTAACAGTACACATCGTAGAGGGTTCAAGGTTTTTGCTGGTAGCACTCTTGCACAAATACATTCAAAACTTCCTGTAATAACATACTACTATTGCATTCTGAAAGGGCTTGCCATTATTTTTCTCCTGGAGAGGGTCCAGCAGAGAGGCAAAGACGATAAAGGGCCTGGAGCACCTCCCCTGTGAGGAAAGGCTGAGCAACCTGGGTCTGTTCAGCCTAGAGAAAAGAAGACTCAGAGGTGATCTTAGTAATGCTTATAAATATGTTAAGTGTGGGAGAGAAAGGGCTATGGCCAACCGCTTTTCAGTGTTCTATGGGGACAGGGCAAGGGGAAATGGCCATAAGCTGGAACATAGGAAGTTCTGAAATCAATATGCAGAAGAACTTTTCATGGCGAGGGTGATGGAGCTCTGAAATGGGCTGCCCAGACGTGCCGGTGGATTTTCCTTCCCTGGAGATGTTCAAGACCCATTCAGATGCCTGCTTGTGCAGCCTGCTGTAGTGAGCCTGCTTTGGCAGGGGGGTTGGACTTGATTTCTGGAGGACCCTTCCAACTTCTACAATTTTACTTACATGTATATATATGCACACTCATAGACATATATACAAGGGCTGCTCCGAAAGTAATGCCTCTTTATTATATTGGCCCACGATGTCAGAGCCAGATGTTGGTAGTAGGGTAGCAGAAGATGAATCTTCCCATCCACATTCTGTTACACGTTGTTGCCATGTGACATGGCAGCAGAGGAGCAGTCTGACAAAATGGTGTTTGACATGGAAGTGCACATGAAGCAAAGGGGTGTCACTGAATTTTTCTGTGTAGAAAAAATGGCAACAGAGATAGTAGGTCACCTCTACTGGTGCAGATTTTACAAGAGCAGCATGTTGGCTCTTGTCCATCAGTGATGAAAATGCACAGCCAATAGTAGGGACTGTGTTGAAAAATAGTGTTCTGTAGCTGAGAACTTTCTCTATCAAGTACTGTTACTGTGTTCTTTGCAGCTGTTGTAATTTCTATGGTAACAAATAAGAGGCATTACTTTTGGAGTAGCCTACGTTTGTAGATGATATTTCTAAATAGCTGTATTATAATCTGCAATGAATACATTGTACTAACACACTGCACTCTGCAGAAGTAAGGAAGTGCACATGCAACTCTACTTCAAGATTGAATAATAAAAATTTTGCCTTCGCAAATATTCGGTGATAACATGGTTATTTACAATCAAATCTCTCAAAAATCTATTGGGATAATTTTTAATACTTTTTTAACTTTGCTTATAAAACATCAATGTTTAATGAGCAAACAAAAAAAATCACCACATAAGTCACTAGATTCCTCCTGTGTGCTTACCTGAGCAACAGACTCTGACAAAATGAAATCTAACAGGAAAAAAAAAAAAAAAAAAAAGACATGATTGAAAAAGTAGTATTTGGAATCCCTCAAAACACCCAAAAGGAATTTCATTACCTTTAGCTGAACACATCTCTCCTTTTGGCTTATATGTTCACAACTATTCTCCTTCTCTCACTTTTGGAAATAGATGTCTTTCTAGAAATGTGCAGAAAAAGAACATCTTAAAATAGCTGCACTGTCATCACACCGTAAGTGCATTAAATGTACAATTTTCACTAGACAATTGAGTCCTATGACTTTTCAGCAGTGGTTGGATGCGTGTAAAACTTCATAAATGAGAGATGGAAGTACATCTTGTTCTGTTTACACCAGAAAAAATACCAACTTTTTTTTTTTCCTGAATATTATAAATCTTGACTAATCTCAACAGACACCTTTCCAGGTATTTGCTTACATGGAAAAGTAATGAAACAAAGACTAAACTGGTGATAAATTAAGATACGTCAATCACTGTTTTCATTTTCCATCTATGAGCCGTTTTTTGGTACTATGAAGTACCAGTAATACTGAACACATTAATTTACTTCCCATGTCTTCCAAAGCCAAATTCAAGCTAGTCTCTGTTCTGTAGAAGAGACCAGTTCGTTTCTGCTGAATTCAACAGATACATCACAGAACAATGACTGACATAAATATGAAACAGCTGCAAATGATACATCCTAGCATTTACTATTTTGAATGCAGGTAGTTAAAAGCAGTTGCTAAAAAGCAGATACGAACACTGAAGTAGGACTATGAGTAATTGTGCATAGACTGACAGAATTTCAACAACCCGGCACAAATGGTTCTACAAATTCCACAGATTGTTAGACAAAACAACATTCTTCAAGTGCTCTTAAGTGTATCATTACACAATCTGAGAATAAAGGACCAGGTTTCTTCATAGCAGATGAGATACTCAAAGGCACTGAAGTGACTGATGTTATTCAGACAATTCTTAAAATTTCAGTCAGAAACTTAGTAAAAGTAGTGAGACGTGAGTTACTTCCATATTAATGATTTCATAGGTTAGAGGCAAAAATGAGGTATATGGGTTATATAAATTCACACACTAACTTCTGCAAGAATATCTGGACTGTTTGGCACTTGAACTTACACCACTGAGACGCTCAAGGTAACTGATCTACCTGTAATATAACCTTTCGATACTGAACTCAGTATTGAAGTACAGAAGAATTCAGTATCCACTTCAGTTGAGCAAAAGCAAGGATAAGGAGCTGCTTATGCTTGGGGACCATGAAATAACTTTTCAGGAAATCAGAAGAGATCAGGGCCCATTTACTATTGAGATATTGTGGAGAAAAGCACGGCTTTACCACAAACTGAAAGAACCGAGTCTAAGCACTTGAAGGAGGATCTGCCAGATCATAACTTTCCTAATAAAAATGGGGCTTTATAAGAGCATTTCTTTTGCTAACCATCCTTTCAGGGAAGTAGAAATCTAACACTGCTATTTACTAGGAGCAATTGAAAGTCATCATAATGCTAGTTACTTAAGAACAGAGACAGTAAGTGTTCAACACATTCTTTGCAAAAATTCCTCTTTGCAATATCACTACCTAGAACCTTTAAGTACCATGCTAATGGTACTCAATTTTAAATAGCATTCAAATTCTTAACTTCAAAGAAGAGATTCAAGTTGCCACAATCCAACAATATCTTCTCCTTAGAAAAGGAATAGAGACTATGACAGCAAAATTATTTTCTGAAATCAAAACTACTAGTTAAAGGCACAAATCTACCGTCTTACACCACGGTGTGTGAAGTTAAGTTTGCTATAAAAAACATTCATGGAAAGTACTTAATCAGTCCTTGTTAAGAAACCAGAGACATCTCAATAACCTGACAGTACACCAAAGTTATACACAAACACAAATCAGTCAGCACAGACTTAGTATTTTTTAAAATCTCATTAACGTAATTATTTCCTGCTCAGTAAAAATGAAAATGACATGTTAGCATTTCAAAAACAGGAGAAAATGACCCTCAAGGCTTTATATGACTATAAAAACAAGCACCGGTACTTTATTTGCAAATTATCATGCACGAAATGATCAACTCAGCAAGTTCACCAGTTAATAAAGTGTGTGCTCTACCAGTTAAAACCAATTTACATGTAATGATATGCCTAAATGTGAATTTAAATGAGTTCTTGTCATTTCATGTTGAACAGCTGCTTTATCGTCACAGAATGGACACTGACCACAGTTCATCCTGCAGAAAAAGCAGACCATGCACAAGTTTCATGAGTCAACAGTAACTAACTGCAAAGAAATTTGTTTTCTATAAAAAGACAGCCTCTGATTGCTAAGATACGCTTATTTTCCAGTCAAGTTAACAAAAATGCTTTTTAAGAGTTTGTTTTCAGGTATTTATTGTATATAGCACAATCAGAACAAATACACAGTATGAATCACCACTGTTTTCTCACCTCATAACCTACTGGATTTCTCTTTCAAAGCATGAAAAGAACCCTGAGGCTGCCACAGAACAAAGAACATTTCATTATCATCCCTGTTGTATATAAATATGCATTATTAGACTCTTCAAAAAGGATATTCTGGGTCCTTTATAGAAGAGAATTCTAGTCTTTTTAGCAGCGCATTAGTCATATCCCCACACAAAAAGTACTTAACACAGTCACCACAAACTTAAAATAACTAAGATAAGTGAAATAAAGTTCCTTAACAGCAGACAGTACCGATCAGATGATATTTTGGAAGAATGCAAGACAAAGCCAGTTTAAAGAATAGTAATGCATTAGTAAGGCAGGAATCTAAGATATCTTCATTTAATACAATTAAATGAATATACTGGCCATGACTTCACCAAAAGGATGCCATTAATGTGCTATTCTCATAAAAGTTAACTTTGTTTTACTAAGAATAATATAAGTTAGACAATTAAATTTGACATTTATCAAACAATAATCTTTTTCATTTCCCTTCACTTTATTTATAATGTACATATTCAGGTAGAATATTCAACATAATTTTTACTGATATACAGAATCATTTTAATGCATATTTGGTACAATTTTTTATTTTTGTTTTTTTGGCAGTCACTTTGATATTTGATCAAATGATAAACCGGATTTATACTTCACATCACATTTAGATTTTGTCTATATAAAGAATTTAAAGAGCTTTTTTAAATTACAGACTGGTAATATATGAATTCATATATATGGAATATTTAAAACGCTGTATGAACCTGTGACCTTGCCTATACAAGGCCTTCAGATACTGTAATGAGCTTAAGTAGGCACACATTTCTATCCTGCCCCAGCATGGACACACAAAAGATGTTGGAACATCAGTATGATTTGCTTTAACTTTGGTGGCTGTAATATTCTAGGCATAGATGCAAAGTGCATCTTAGTGGTCCTCGTATCTGTACATATACCCCATTTCATTTTAAAGGCATCTGCTTCTTTTATTCTCCCTTGTAGCGAGGAGATCTTTTCTCTTTAAACGCAAGAAGACCTTCAATTCTATCCTTTGTTGGAATAGTCTGCAAAGAGCAGAGTAACATTTCATTACAGATATAAAAAAAAAATAAATCAAGAAAACTGTTTCTGTACAAATTTTTGTACCAGTTCTTCCCTGTAATATAGCACAACAGAAGAATGAAAACTGCAATGTATAGTCGGATGTAGGAAAGTAGCAGTCACTTCAAAGGCATACGGTAAGGCTAAGAAACAGTCTGGGAGAAGGAGTCTCTTTTGTCTGAACAGATAACAGTGAGAATCTCTAGATTTTGTTTCAGGGTTTTCATGCGCTGGTTTCTTTCGGTTTCTTTGTTATGTGGCTGTTTTGGTGGGTTTTGGGGGAAATGGAGGTGGTTTATAATCAATCACTGCATACTTTAAGTAAGTGCATCTCTAATGCTAACGCTTCTGTTTCTGTCATCAAAAATTTATCATGAAGTTCAAGAACATGCAAAGTAAGAATATACTATTCTCATGTTTTGCTGGCAAAGATGCTTATCTTGATTTTCTTTTGGAAAGCATGCACGCTGTGAAGTCGCACATGCTTAAGTGTCGCCTATGTTGTTACATGTTAAACCAAAAATCAATGGCAAATTGGAATAGATGCACAGCAATGCATAGCTGGCATAGTATGGGACTGACAGTGCTTAATTTCCTTCAGCCAAACAGTTTCTGTCCTACACCTCCTTTCTTAAATTCCTCACTGAAAAAAAAATAATAAAAAAAAAATTAACTGGAAGGCATAAATACAGTGACAAAATATTTGCAGAAGAAACAACAAGTCTTCACAGAGTACTCAAGAAAAGCCTCTTTTCTACATTTTTCATGTAATCATAGTTACATACCTGAGCATAACAAGCTTCTTCAATTGCTAGGCCTGTTACTAAGTCAACCTGAGGAAAAGAATTCAACATTCTTTAAAGCATATTTTTGTACATTTCAAGTGCATTATTTCTTATCAGCTAACTTATATACTATGTTTCTATATGCCAAACTATAGAACATGTCTATGAAGTTCTTCTACACTACTTAACATAGAAATATCTCATTGCCAAGTGGTGACAGTGCCTTGCATTTCTGGAACGGTTCCTGTATATCGTGATAAAACTGTATGTAACACACTGTCAAAACAATGTACGCTCTTCATTTACAAATGATCTGAACTAAAAGTTATTACAGACATGCACTTTTTAATCATTTCAACTGCTACAAGGGAAAAACGATTTACTGCAAGATTGTTCCAAAATCACTCTGAAGAAAGTGTCTTCAAAAATTCTTATAAGAAAACGGTGCCATGCTAAAAATTTAACATGAATTCAATTTTAAATGGATTTTAAAAAGTAAATGAAGCCAGTGACAATCCTGCACCATCACCTACTTTTGAAAACAATTTTCTTTGTGGGCTGGTCTAAACAGCTGAAATGGCCATTCAGGAATGACTGAAATGACTTTTTCCTCAGTACTTCTCTGCCTTTCTAAAATGTCAGCTGCTGCAGAAATTATCAGCTCTCCAAATGGCCAGGGAAAGGACTGTGGCAGCTATGCAACACAAGCAGATTGTCAAGCTAAGATAAGCTAAAAAGACTACCTAGAGAAGCCATGAAATCTCTGCCTTTATTAGCAATGGTAGGAACATTTGGCTTCATCACTTTTGATACAGTAGATTTTGTCTTGAGTCTCAAGGCTGAACTACATGATCACAGAGAGTTCTTGAATTTGTTTCTGCAACTCTGAAAAGAAAAATGTTCTTAATTCGTACTCCTGGATTTAGATTCTGCATGTGATTCAACTTTCCCACACTGAATTATATGGTGTTCTGGTGCAGACCTTATTCATGTGCTTAATTTTAAGCAAGAATAGTCCTGCTGAGCTCAGCAAGATAATTCACAAGCCTAAAGTAAAATATACGTCTGGATGTGTTCAGGCCAGGTATTTAAGGAACTTCAGAACTTGGTTCACTACCATTTAAGAAGGGGCGGCAATTAGAGTGAAATATGAAATAGGTCTTCAGATATAATTATAAAAGTAGTTTCTATGAAAGTAATAAAAATACAAAAAGGTATCTCTTGGTCTTTGTTACGTAATAAACACTAAACTGAGAGCCTTGACAGAATTGATTTTTTCCTGCAGATTCATATTTGTAATATAACTTGTTCATAATGGTCTATGTTTACGTTCTGGAATTAATAGTTGGCAAAGTGCATTACACCTAGGCAGATGTGGGATCGCTATGCCTTGTTGTGGAAATCAACATTCATTCTATTCTCAAGAGTTAAGAATCAATAAATACAGACATGAAAGTACTACATTTAATCTTCAAAAAAAGTTGTGACCAAATGGATTTTGAAAGGCTATTAACTGAGAAACTAAACACACTTCTAGGAAAAAAAAAAAATATCACCACAGCATACTTGCCTATCTGACTTCTGATTATACTTATGGGAAGTACAAGTCCTTACCTCCATTCCCTGATCAATGGCCAGCTTTGCAACTCTCATTGCTACTGGTCCCTAAAATGAAAGACAAGGATTATTTAAACACTATCAAATTCTAAAAGATTGTGCAGTAAACAACCTGCACATTAATGTTCCTGTGCTGGTAACTTCTACAGCTTAGAAATTTATTAAACAGGTAAAATATCCTAAAATATATGACTAAAGTAGCTACTTTCTCCCAAACTTTTCTTCTTTCAATACTGAGAAAATATCGAAGATGCATATTGTTTTCAGAAATGGTGACTTAGTGTTTTGGGCTTACATGCTCTTTTGTCAAGATTGCTTGATTCCCATCAAAACCAGGCTCAGAATGGCAACTATAAGAGCACATCATTATAGAATTGAAAAATTTTACTGTTAAACTTTTGATCTGATAGAGAACTTTACTAATTTTCTTTAATGCTATCTCCCATGAATTTTGCTACCTTGGGTGCCTCACTAGGAAAGCAAGTTTATCAAGAGCTCCCACTGCGAACAATAACCTGCACTCTATAGCATAATGGAACAGGTAGCAATTGGCTAACACAAAGACCCCTGTAAAGGTCATGATTAAACTTATTACCAAAAGTTTTAAGTTCTAGAGCCCAGAAATTCAGCAAAATCCATTTTAACTCTTCTAGTAAAAGACAGAGATTAGATGGCATGAAGAATCAATTATATAAAAGCATAATACTTTAATCAAATATATACACAAAGGACAGAAAGCAAACAGATCACTTTCCAGTACCAAATGAGTTTTGCTTTAATACTGAAATTGCACTCAAGGTTTTCAAAACAAAATCTACACTGAGATACACTCACTTTCATAACGACATTTGTGTCTCTTCTGAAGTGCTCAACAGTAATGGAATATTGAATAACTGCTTTATAGTAAAAATACCACACTATTTTAATGTTCAAAGCATTAAAAGCGAAATATACAATGCAAACACATACTACAACACAAGTATTAACAAAGTTTATTTGCTTCACTGAAATTCTTACCAAGTAACCATACCTTTCAGTAAATGAAAAAGATCATTTTTCATTGCTCTCTATATGAATAGAGTGGCTTCTTAATACGTAACTTCATGACAGTTTTTCTGAATACAGGAGATTCTTTTTTCTAGTGTTCATATTTATTAGCAATTAAGAACAAAATAATTTGTTGTACCTGAGGTAAAAATTCTCTTGCCAGAGCTAGTGCTCGTCTGTATGCAGCATCCCCTGCTTCATTCTGTTCTACCACATGGCTAATCAATCCTATTGACTTTGCTTCCTCACCGTCCACGATGCGTGCAGAGAAGATTAGCTCTTTAGCCAAAGATACTCCAATTGTACGAGGTAATCTCTGTGTTCCCCCTAATGTTTGAAAAAAAGAGAAAAATGCAAATATTAGTTTCACTCATTCATCTATCATAGAAACAGAGGTGATACTTGTTCATTCCAAATATCTTCACTTCTAATTCCACAAGCATTTATATGAAGCATAACGAAATTATACTAATATACAAAGACATTCTCAATTGCCTTTTTCAGTTTTGAAACTATGTTTAAAATGAAATAAATTGCTCTGTTTCTCAGAAAACATGTAAACAGATGTAAAGAGCTGAATAGAATTTGCTTGATTGCAGACAGGCTACTTCACCTCATATTCAGCCAAATGCTAAAGGGAAACAGGTTGCAACTATAACCAAAAAGTTGACTTATTTTAAAAATCTGTATATTTACACGGTATTAATAATCACAATATGAACACTTCTGAAGAACAATACTCAAGAAGAACATGTACTCCAGGAAACAGTAGCCAGCGCTAAAATTTCCATGTATTGAGGACAGTAAACATTTCTTACATAAACTAAAGACAAGGTATTCAAAAGGACACATTCTCATATTCTCATCTTCTTTTTTTCTGCAATAGTGTTGAAATCTGAAGTCTTATCATAAAAATATGAAAGAATAATGATGGATATAGATGAGTAGAGAAGGACATCTAACCTAATTTTCTTACTGTGTTAAAAACTTATTTGGTGTTTTGAGGTCAATAAGCAGTAACTGTATTAATCAGACATGTGTAGATTGCTTACTTATACTAAAAATTATCTAGAATTAACAAACTGTGATAGTGTGAGCATAACCATCGTCAGAACTGAAATACCAAAAACAGTTATTTGTATGAATTATGAACAAAAATGGCCTTCATCTGGAACAATGTATTTTGAACCCATTCAAGAAATTCTGAACAGAATATCTGAAAAGAATATCCCACTAGGACAGACTGTCCATAACTTAGCAATTCTTTCCAAATAGCTATTTCTCCAGCAGTATGCAAATATATTTAAAATACAGGAGGGATATTTACAAAAATTTTCACAGACAGCTGGTATAACACTGGACAAATTTATATTCAATTAATGTAAAGCAGAGTGACTTCCAATAGATAATGGTAGACTAAGCCAGTAGTACAGTTCTGTAGTCATTCAATTCTCTTTCCTGAGACAAATATACCAAATGAAAACAACAAAATCTTTCTGTGATTCCATGATCCAGCCTTCAATTATTACTTCTTATGAATCACAAGATTCAGCACAACCGTATTTCCTTCCATAAAAGCATAAAAGCATTCCCTTTGAACACATTACATCATAGAAAAATGCAGGGAGCGGGCACAATTTACACCTTACGCCTTCCTAGAATATTAGAAAACCATGATATAAAACAAAAACCTGATATATGTTTTTCTGGGGTGAAATTGATGGAACTAAAAAAAAATGACTATACTCACAATAACTACAATAAAAATCTGTGGAATATCCACATTAGTGAAAACAAGCAATGAGATATTCTGTACAGTCCTAACAACCCAGGATGACTGTAGTAAGACCATCATCATAGTCAAAGATGACAGGCAATAGAAAGATAAACTCCTACTTGTATGTTCTGTTAGTTCAGCTAAGTGGGTGACAGTGCTAGCAGAAGAATTTTGCTAACAGCACCCATCAGTTGAAACACAGAATTTAAAGAAAGCCATTATTCTAGAACATTTTTACGGGGGGTAGAGGCTGCGGGTGGAGACTGGGGGGGGAGGGAGAGAATATCCAAACAAAATCCCTTTTAATATACTACAGACCCTAAACAGTATGCTTTCCTATTAGTCTTGGCTGCCTCACTGGTAAGATTGACAGAAAATTACTTAAACTCCAGCTATAAAATTTAAATCCTAACTAAAGGCCACAAAAATATGAGCTGTGTTTTCAAGAAGTTTACTGCTTTAGGATACTAAACTGCACTGCCACTACTGCAAAGGAACATTTACTGACTTTTCTTGTTTTTTTCTTTTTTAAATATTGAACAAGTCTTTTCATTTCTCATTGAAAGAAGCTTTCATATCCCAATTAGTATCTATTCTTGAACACATTTACATGCACATCAGAACACTGCAGATGTCCACTCTGACTCTCTTTAGGAATAGTTTACTCATAAACTATTGCTTTCACCCGAGCAATGGAATCCAGATGAGCATCAGGCTTGATTTTTGATTAAAGAAAATAATCTGTGCAATTCTTAAGACCTGAAACCATAAGAATCTACTGATTCCATGACATCTGTTTCTTCTTTGTTGGTTATGCCTGATATTTTTTTCTGCTTAACTATCTTCCCTTCCTTCAGTGTTTTATCTCTTCTATTACTGCTTCTACCAGGAAATTTTGAAAAAAAAAAAAAAAAATTAATTGTGTAACAGTATTTCGTAACTTTGACAAAGAAATGGATATGTTTAAGCATGAAATACTGTTTATAAACGGAGAAAAAAAAAAGTATTCTTGCCAATGTCTTACATAAAAATGATTAAAGAACAAAAAAAAGCAGACTCTAGTCTATGTCATTTGGCTGTCTCCCACACTGCAAAGCCGTTAAGCAGAGGAGCGTGTTGATTTACATTCAAAGAGTAGAATACAACACTTCACTGCATGAATCATATGTACTCACTGGTAGGAATAAGATATATGCATACATAAAAGCAATAAGATAATTAATCAAATTCAAGGAACACACCAAAGTACACTTAAGTTACATCCATTTATGAAGAAAATGCAGAAAGGACATTGCAGATAGACATTGTGCTATGGTAACACACTAAAACAAATTACACTTGCCAACCACAATCAGAGTGAAATGGAGAAACACCCAGTCTTCAAAGATATTACTTAACCAAGACATTTCATCTAAATGTAGAGGAAAATCTGACTGACGAATACTTGCTTCTTCTTCACAAATTTAAGGACATCTCATTTCAAGGACCAGTGATCTAGTATTGCTCAGTGTGCTGATAAAAGTATTTGACATACAGTTAGAATGCAAATGCATTCTTATGTGAGACAGTCTATATTTAATGTTGTGATAGCTGTAAATGCCAGTCTTAGATGACAGTAGTCTGTGTGGAAAGACACAGTAAATACAACACTGTTGTGTACTGGTATGAATACTGTTAAATGCTTTTTTTTTTCTTAACAATGGATTCTGTATGAGTATTTATTTACTGTTAGCAATTCATCAATTACAAAATATGTACACAACTGGTTTGGATTAAGGGAATTACGTAATAAATTCCCAAGCATGTATCCAACAAGATGAAGCAACTAGCTTACTGGAAATAGATTCATCTTTCTGGCAGAAAATATCTACAGCCAGTAGTTTCTCATAGCTCAAGGCTCTGTCAAAACATATTGGATGAAATCCTATTTTGACAAAAAAAAAAAAAATCCAAACTTAAATTTAAACTTAATAATAACTTTCATTAAGTCAAGCAAAAATTATTCTTTCTATTGCGTTCTTCACAGCATAAGCTTTGCTTGACTTTCAGTGGATTGAGTTAACTCACTTCTATCCAGTTTTGTCATTTTAAAGATCCCTGCACCTTTGTTTTACTGATAAACAATGGTGAAATTAAAGTACACCAGCCACAAACTTTCTGACTGTCCTAGTCAGTCAAATATATCTTATGGGTATACTTGTGATTCTTACACACAAGACTGTGAAGCATAGGCTTTTCTACTTTTCCATTGAAAACCATCGAAGAATGGAATGCAAAAGCCTACTGTTATTAGTATCTAACCCTTATTTCATAAGAGTGTGTATTTTAATGTAAGATTTTTCAGTCATGAAAATACTATGCCAAATTTACATGCAACAAATATTTTACACTTCTAAAATACCTGCAGTCCATTGCTAAATAAAGCAATTTTGAAAAATATCAAACGTTCTAAAAGCCATAAAGACAATATTTAACAATGATTTTTTAACAGATTATTTACCAGATCAGGTCTTGATCCTGCAAGGATGTAAGAGTTTCAGCTAACTTAAACCTAAGAATAAATTATAATGGGATCAGACATCCCAAATCCCTTCAAAAAAAGAAAACATAAAGAGCCCATAATAGGCATGAAGTAAGTAACTAACTACTGAAATCAGCTTAGGCTGGTAAGGACATCATCAGAGATGCAAAGGACAAGGAGAAAACCACATGAAGTAAAAAGGAAACAAAATGCTATCTCATAAGAGAAGAAAAGCAGCAAGCTGACAGAGTAGGCAATTAGGCAAGGCCTCTCTCATTTCTGGCCTTATCAGTAGTTTGGAAAATGGGCAGAGACCTGGAAGAAATACACCGCTGAGCAAGCCCAAGACAGTGGCTGAAGCCTGACTCAGAAGTTGCTTCAGGTCTGTGATGACTGAGAACAGAAGCAGTAACCAGAAAGGATTTAGTGGGAAGCTGCCATAAGGGCTAGTGGGATTTTATCTCACCAGTCAAGCAAAAGAAATCTCTGCAGCAATCTCAGTCACAGCTTCACCTAAGATTGAAGGCGATGGAATTCCAGTTACCTACAGCAGCCTGGCAGCTGCAAACCTCAGCTCCAAAACTTCCAACCTAACCTGAAAATTACTTCTTATTTTCACAATCTGTTTTATTCATCTGCATCTGTAGATTGGCTTACTTAAAAACCTATTTAAAAATGCCTGGAATGTATCAAAACTTCATGTCTGAGTGGCTAGAAAGTGGCAGCTTGAGTCAGTAGAATGTAGTACTTGGCTTGAAGATGTAGGAAGGCTCAGGATTTGTAAAAGAAAGTATAAATATATTCTCAGAATTCACTAGCAGTTAAATAATCACAGCCTTTGTACAGAAAGATGAAATTATTATGTAATTTAGAAAATATGATTTATTTTCAAAGTAAGTAATTCTCTTGATAATTAAGAAAGATTTTAAAAAATGGTTTCCCAGCAGATACTTGAATATATGAAATTAATCTGGAACTCAATTTTAAAAGGCACTCCAAAACGGATTCTAGATCTGGTGTGAGGCACTTTCTACATATTTCTATCACAATTGCTGTACATTCTGCTCCACCTGCAGACCTTTTGCACTGCATAGACTCTACGGTCAGATCAAACACCAATTGGAAAGCACAGGTTTGTGTTATTCCACATGAATTCCCATGTCTCACAGCTTTAGCAATGCATTTGCTGACAATTAACATTATCATTTTTTCCTTGAATTATTTAAGAAAAAAAAAAAGAGAGAAATACATAGGGCTATTAGTCAACTTATTAAATTTTACATAGACATAAGCAAATGCAACAAAAATGAGCTCACACTAATTATTCAGTAAGTCCAAATGCGTTTCTACTACCCCAGATAGGAACTTGCTCTTACTGTCCTTCAGGATGCAGTAACAGAAAATGAACTTAAGTAAAATTAAAAAGTACATACACTTTACAACATAACCCATCTTGCTGTAGATAGAAATTAATGGCCCAGGAGAAGGCATTTTCCAGTTTCAAAATTACACCCACACATTTATGAAGTCATTACTGAGCTGGAACAGGTAGGAGGTTCAGAGCAACACTGTTCTGAACGACCATACTTAAGAAATCATGTGGACTTTATGAGTAATGCCAAGCAAATCTTTTTTAAAACCTGTATTTGAAATAAATGATTTTATAGTTCTTATTCTTAAAGCTCTGGATTGATTACAGCACCTCAATTTTCATTAAGGACAAACAAACAAACAAACAAAAATAAAAATACAGAGACAGGCCAAGTAAGAAGTACAGAAAAGTGGATTACCACAGTGTTATCCTATTTTCATTTACACCCAGAATGAGCTCGCAGTCCCAAACTGAGATAACTTAGCTGTTAGTAACCAGAAGTCAAATAAATAAACAATAAGCAAAGCAGAACCAGATTACTAAATCTAAAGCATTTATTGTTTATAAGCAAGTAACTTTAATATTCTCTTCGCTTCAGTGCTCTCTATACAGAAGTCTACCACTTTGTCTATCCAAGTAGCAAAGAAACCCATTACAACACTAAACTGCTACCCTTAATTCCATTCCAAACTTGAATCCCTTCTCCCACCCTGACTACAATTAAGTCTACTTACAACAATTCCAAAGCAACGTCTTTTATTTATAAGCTTCATTTAAGAATTTACGTTTGAAATTAGTAGTCTTTGAAAATCTTTGGCTTCAGCAGCTCTAAGGCAAAAATAATCAGTGGTCAATTTTGAAAGGGAGTCCAGGGAAAGCAGCAAAGCTACTGAAATTGTAGGACACAGAGTGGCTAAGGAAGTGCAACTCCTGGTATCTATCTGGACTTGTGCGAAGTACTTGATACAGTCCCACACAACATTCTTGCCTCTAAACAGGAGATGTAGGTTTGGTGGATGGACCACTCCATGGATATAGAATTGGCCAAAGAGTTGCTGCCACTGGCTCTATGTTCAGGCAGAGATCATGAATGAGTGATGTACCTCAGGGGTGTCTGTACAAGGGCTGGAACTATTTAATAACTTCGGTGGTGACACAGTTTGCAGATTTATACAGTTTGCAGATGATACCAAGCTGAGCGGTGCAGCTGGTACTGCAAAGGAAGGAGATAATATTCAGTTGGACTTTAATAGGCTTGAGAGAGGAGTGCATGCAAAACTCAGGAAGATCAACAAGGCCAAGTGCAAGTCCTGCAGCTCCACTGAGGCAATCCCAAACATGAATACATGCTGGGAGGTGAATAGATAGCAGCTCTGCAGAGAAGGACTTTGGGATCCTGATGGATAGAAAGCTGGATATAAGCGAGCAATGATTACTTGTAGCCTGGAAGCACAACTATATCCTGGGCTGCATCAGGCAAGGAGAGGGATTGGATTGCCACCCATTCCGCCATTGTGAGATGGTGCATATCCAAAACTGAAGTCCTCAGGGCAGAGAAGGGGGAACTCAAACACCTCCCTTGCTTCAGAGGGCTCTCTAGCTGAGACTTGGGGTTGTTTAGTGCAAAGAAAAGAAAGCTACGGGGAGAATTCATAGATGCCTTTCAGTACTTAATGGGGGCCAACAAGAAACATGGGGAGAGACTTTAGCAGAGTTTATGAGAAAGGCTAACAGTTTAAACTAAAAGAGAATAATTTAAGTTATGTAAAAAGACTAAATTCTTTACTGTGACAGTGTTTACATACTAGAACAGGCTGCTCAGAGAAGCTGCAGATGCCCCATTATTGGAGGTGCTTAATCATTGTATAACCCTATCTGTAAGAACAATCACATAATAACGTCTATTAGAAATTAACAGTTAAAATAAATCCACCACAAATGTAAATAAAATGTAAACATGTATTCAGTGTATGTTACAGGATATTCTTTGTACTAATTTCAGGCAGTTAGATATTTGTACGTCTAGCTTTAGACAACAGAAGACTATTTTTTTCTGATGTACATTTAAAGGTGACTCGTGTTCTCTTGCAGATAATTACCATTTTATTTAATTCACATTCTTAACATTTTAGGAATAATTTTTAAAAATTTTGACTCCAAATTCTACCCCAGCAAGAGCAATCAGAAAATTGTGTATTTTAACATTGTGCTGTTTGGGATTACTTATGTGTTTTTGCTATAGAAAACTCTGTTACATCGAATTCTAATAAAGCTGTAATTCCTAAAAAAACAAAAAAACAAAAAAACAAAAGAACCACCACCAACAACAAAAACACACAAAGACCACCACCACCACAAAACAAAACAAAACAAAAAAACCACCACCACCAACAACAAACCAACCAAAACAGCAACAGACAGGGAATTAACAAAGACAGAGCTCAAATCAGCAATTATTCTTAGGCTGTAGCCATCAGACCGTTACAGTACTAATGAAAGGGACTGCATTAAGAAAGGTCATGGTCACCTGCTGTCATTCTTCTCATGTGCTGCTGTGACAAGGCAATGCAGAAAAGAAGGCACTACTCATAGTATGCAATGCAAGAGGACAGCACGCAACTGTAATTCTTCTCCTATACATGAAGAAGCTAATGCTAATTAGATTCTTCTGCTACCTAATCACAGACCTTTGCAGTTTTAAGGATCAAAGAAATTAGATATTAATTTTGTTTTTCTTAGATCCTACTTGCAAATTACAGGATGAGAGACAGTTGCGGCTATATGTACTAGAAATAATGAAGAAATGAATTTATATTGCTACAATGACCTAGGATAGCAGCTGGGAACACAGCACTTGTTAAAAAAAATGTATCTTTGATTAGCTTAAGTTTACATTAGAATAGTTTACCTCAAAGCCTAAGGAACAACAAGATAGATAACACCACTTGCTTCTCACTAGCAGGTCTCATCAGGCAGGACCATTCTGTCCTGAGCAGATCTTGGCGCTGAATACTTTCTGCCTTCAGAAGCAGCTACAGCCTGGTTGCTGCTCCAAGTTTGGCATCACTCAAGGCACTTTGAGATCCTCTGACCCTGCTTGGGCAACAATCCACCTGCTCAATGGTAAAGCTCCCCTAAATCCACAGCAATTTAGTCACATTTTACTGGAGCCCGGATACTTCAAAAGAGACTTCAAAAGCTCTTCAAAGAGACCTTCAAAGAGCATATGGCAAATAAGCAAAGAAGTTAAAACGGGAATTTCTTTAAATAAAGACACTTTACCCTTGAAATCCATACAGAATCATGGAACCTTTAGAAAAAGAAAAGATACGCTAAATAAAATAAAAATCCCTTGTAGATTCAATTTGCCTGCAAGAACTGGAATTTCGTGAACAAGCATAAAACTGCCCCACCTTATTTGTCTTGGTCTCTTTTTTTTTTCCTCACAAAAAGCAGAATTTTTAAAAACCATCCCCATCTCCCCTTCCTTTTCAAGCCAGATGTGTTTCACCTCAACAGACTCCTTTCCAAGCTGCCCTCATTGTAGCATTTCTTCTTGCATGAGACCAGCAAAACAGAGCTCAGAAACCGAAAACCCTTATCGTATCTTCATTGTCAACTCTAATCAAGCAGGGCTGTATCCTCCCATGCGTGTGTAATTTAAGGTCACACAGAAAAGCAGGTGTTCTGTGGAAACAGACAATGGAACATCATACCCCTTACACTATCTACAAAACCAAATATAATTTGAGGTAAGCCATATTGAAATACTACTCTCTCAGTCCCTCTTGCTTGGTTGTTTGGTCATGTATCAATTTCCTTGATTGCTTTTGCTTGTTACTTTAGAAGTTGAAAACATCATTTCCAGTGAAACAAAATACTTAATCTGAAACAAAACATTTTGGTTATATCACTTGACTTTGACTGATAACTTAGTACACTCACTGACCTGAAACTTCAATTATTCTGACAGCCCTTCCTGCACTCAAAAATGTCTTACTAAAAAAAAAGTACCATTCTTCTCCAGTCTGCTACTCATACTCAAGCTACGTACTACTTCACGATCATGAAACTTCACAGAAAACAAATGCCTCTGTTATTTGCACTGACAAAAAAAACCAAAAAAAACAAAAAAAACAAAAAACAACAAAAAACCCAATAATTTTTATTATTATATGTTTCTTGCACTGTAGATATGGAGTTCCTTCAATCAGAAGTATTTTTAATTATTTTGCACCAATAATTTATAGCCCTACTAATATTCAGATCCCCTCCTCACTCGTTAATATCAGGGCAGAGGTCTAGGTGCACACCTGTGACTTCAGGCTGGTAACTTCACATCTCACAGACAACCTCCCTCTACTTATTAGACTGAACACTGCCATGATTCTTTACAATGTTGCTTTAGATCATTTTTTTAATCTTCCCCCTAAATAAGAGAGCAGTGGTGGTCTCATGCATGCACGTCACATGGGAAAGAGACAACTACTTTCCCCTCAAAGAAGAGAGAAACCACCTTGAGACTCTTTTCTCTTAAGAGAAAGGTTTCTCTTTGAGAGAGAAACCAACTCTTCTGCTAAAAATCCTGAGAAACAGAATATGTGGAATAAGCTTAAACGGCAGGAAGCTACAACAGACGACTGTAATTGGAATTGGAATTTTCAATGAGCCTTTGCAAAGGTTCAGTTACCTCTTTTTGCAGAAAGATCACCACTTTTCCAAGACAGAAGCCAAATGAGGGCTTCCTCTACCTGACCCTTCTCTAAAAACATCTGGAAAAAATTAATGGGATTATCTAGATTCTGGCAGGTCAATAAATATGTTTCTATTTTCTTAACATCACCAAGAAAGCCAAGCTCAAGAGACTTATTATGAGGATTATACAGTCCAAAGTAAAAAGGAGAACTCTGCTTCATAACAAACTAAAAAATTGCTATCCTTTCTGGCAGGTATTAACTGCATTAGTATATTGAGCTAAAAGTTCAACACTAAACTAGGTTCCTTGATCCCCTTTTAGTTTGGATAATTTTAATCTCTGCACAGACATTCATAGTTCTTGATACCCATATGCAAAGTGTCAAAAATAACAACTAAGCCTCTGAAACACTGAATTCTATGTTTCTGGTGTTTTTTTTTTTTTCTGAAAACTTCAATATCTACACCAAATACATTGCATCCTGTCTTCCTGTTTTCTTTACCATTCCACAAAACATCCACAGTGTTAACAATTGGTTGTCATGAAAAAAATTAGCAGTCACCAGTTAACACTGTTTTTTTGAGATCTCAAATGACACTAAAATACAAAAATACCATTAATAAAAAGCTAAAACTGCCTTTTGATGGACTTTTTCCCATAAGCTTTTAATTCCGCTGTGTATGAGAACCCAGGGACAAAAAGACACTCTTGGTCATAACCTGAACATACATTATAAGAAGTGGACGTGGTGAAGAAAAGAGAGGAATCCATTATCTCAGAAAGACAGAAATCTGTTACAGTTGGCTCAGATAAGTCTCCACAGCCAGAGAGGCTCTATGAAGTCATAAGGGAAACAGTTCTTCAGCAATTATTTTGTCCAACTTGTTTTCTTCTGAACTAGCTTCTGCAGCTGTTTTTTTCAGGCAGACTATATAATCAACATTTTATTCATTGAATTTTCTGGAAATTGCTGCAAAATATCAGACATACCATAAATTAGATATTAATTGGAGAACTATTTAGTCTTCTAACATAATACGGTCATAACTCGAAATGGAAATAACTGAGCTCCCTATTATTACTCACTGATGATGGGATCTCAAAATGAATGATATATTTTTATCTGCTTAAAATTTAATGATGACCATTTAGAATTTTTTGTATTGCCTTGGCCTGATAAACAGACCCTGCTTACTTCAATGTCTACAACTATATGCCTGTTGAAAACGGAGCCACAGCAAATTACCAAAATGTGCTTCAGTTTCAGAGAACTGTCATATTTCATTCATCATTTACCATCCTTTCTGAGACTTCAGCAGATGGGTCAGAAGCGTTTACTGAGAAACTCATCAGTGCTCTGAAGTGCTACAATGACAATCATACAATATGCTTAAAATGAGAAAGACTGTCCTTCTTGCTCTACAGTGCAAACAATCTATGGCTGGTTCTTACGTGAATATTCTAAAATCAGTTACTGAACCTCTGCAAGAAATTGCCTGGATTATAGTTACAGCACTATCACTTCCTTCATTTATTCTCTTTTTTTTTTTTGTTTTGTTTTTTGTTCATCTACTATTTTATCCATGCATAAGACTGGTTTCACTTCTACCCTTACAGTGGCATTCATAGGTGGCAGCATGAACTTCCATGTAAAAAAATGTTTTGAAAACATTTAACTTAAATAATGCTACGGAGCAATACTGATATTGAATTATATTGAACATGAATCTAATATTTTTGATCTTATGTGCTTCAAAACTGCTGAATAGTAATACTGCTAAACACAGAAAGTGTCCACTTGTGATATTTCTAACAGACTGCTTTTGCTATTTTATTTATTTATTGATACATAAAAAACCAAGAACTTGAATAAGCTAATAAAAGCCTTCCTTCTACTTGTTTCCCCCTAAGTAACAGCAACAATTTTACTTAGAACTTCCCATGTAAAAATACAAGGTTTCTTTTGAACAAACAGCAACATTTTTGAATTCAAATCAACTGTTCTAGCTGTAAGAAACAGCTTTAAAATTTTGATTTATCTTTAACACAATACAAAAATATTTTAGGAACAGAGGGAAGTATACCAGAAGCTGTTCTGTAACTTCTGTGGTCACTACTAGTTTGTATCCGACAACCTCTGGTAACTGGTAACTGGTACTGTAACTGGTTCAACTGGCCTTTCTAACAACAGAAAGATAGAACCTAGCCTGCTATGTCTACACTCCTAAAATTCACACACTCGATTACAAGTACCACAAATTAAAATGACACAGAAAAAATCTCAGTGTATGCTTCATCCAACAATAAGATTTAGTTTATAAGTTTATAAAATAGGATTTTCATTATAGAAGGGTAGAGACTAAATTGTTGTTTAACCAAAGACAACCTACAAACAGGAGGTGAAGGAAGCTGTTATTAACTGTATTTTTATGTTCTGGACAGAACATAATTATCTCATTTGCTTCAAGAAAGTTTTGGACAAATAAACTCACCATCACCACAGTGCTATTGCCTATCCATAGATACTTACAATATTTTTTTGGTAACATTCAAGCAAGATTAAATATTATCATCTTAATGCACCTGTATTAAACATAAGGGACAAATGAACAACCATGTTCTTCAAACGAAGCTGGAGAATGTACAGGAAACAGGGCACTATGTTTGTTTCATACAGCTGGAAAACAAAATACACAAAATGTTAAATAACAGATTCTTTAAAACAGCTATCATATGGAGGAGAGTATCCATGAAAAAATGTGATAATATAATACATCATGTTTCATAATGCTTATGAATAGAGCAGACAACTTACCATGGGACAGTATGGTGACAGTCAAACTAGTTAGAGCTTTTCTGCTACTCTATCAAAAATCTGAATTCATTAGTAAGTGAAGTGTTCAGTATAAACACGCTTGTTTTCATTGAGTGGAAGGTAGGCGGGTTCCCTCTGAAAGCAGCTCTGTTTCCTGCTGGAACCTCTCTTAAGTTCACTAGACATTTCAGTCTCTGAAGCTTAGCCATGAGAAGTGCTCAGTTTAATCTACTGCAGGACTTGCAAGCTTATAGTTGTGTGGTGGACAGATCAACTGAATAACGTTGAGAAGCACTGGGATGCCCGGCCAGTTGTCTAAAGTAAGCAAGCCTCTGGTCAAAGTGGGTATCCAAGGCCATGAGCCCAAAGGATAAGCTAGCAAAGGGGTCGGTCAGTTCTTCAGGTTTTCTTAACAGAGGCCACTGAGCCAGAACCTCCAAGGTTGCATTTAAGATTATCCTTATGGTTTTGAAGTTGAGTGGGAAACCTATGCAAAAGGCAGACAGGTCAGGGAACCAGCTGGCCAAGCACCTAGAAAGCTTGAGACTTGATACAATTCATTTGTTCAATTTTAGTTCATTTGTTTCTTACTAATCCCTCTCGTCTTCATTAGTAAAAAAATTTCTTACTCTTTTTGACATAATAGCTACCACTAAGGTAATAGGCTTTTCATTTGCCTTTATCTTTCACCAGAAAACAAAATGGGCTCAGTATATTATATATACCTTGGTTTTCCTCCTGCAATTATTGTCCACTCTGTCTCCTTCAATCTGTTATCATTAAGCTCCCCTTCTGAGATCAGTAGCTTAAATTGAAGGTTAATAATTTTCCTGAGTTCTGACAATTTATAAGAAATGGGCTGAGATAGCAATTTCATACCATGCCAAATTCTAGAAGCCAATACGAAATCTCTATATGGGGATCAGGTAACACTAAGAGAGTTTGCAAAAGAGTAGATGTTAACCATCTTAGATAACACTGATAAAGAGAGTTTGCAAAAGAGTAAACCATCTCATCTCAGGAGGAGAAACAGCTATATGCTACTTGGTTCACTTTTCTAGTACTCCCTGCATGTTAATACAAAGGAGCAGCATTTGGCTTCAAAGTGGCTTCAAATGGCATATACATCCTGGCTAATTATAAAATGAAAAAAAAGATCAAAGGTCTTTTATGTTGTTATAAAATATGTAATATAATTTTTCTAAGCTTCTATGTGAAGAGAAAAGCAAAGGGAGTATTTCACCCATCTCCTAAATTTCAGATTATCTTATTCATATTACCATAGTACCTACTGTTATTGTTGTGATTAGGTTTTAACAGTCTTTCTTGTTTTCATGCTTCCTGATATCCAGGTTAGGTTATCCTGACCACTCACACCACTCCGCTCAAACAGATAAAATGGGCTGTTCATCTAATTAGATATTTCAACTACAAAATAATCTTTGGATTGAAAAGCAAATATGGAATTATGTGTGTTCCTTGCATCATGTGATTATAGTTTTTCTTTTTAAGTGCATCTTCTAATAATCTTTCATTTATCTGTGTAGCGAGTTTTCATTTCACATCCACTTTAGCTTCCTTTGTAGATACAGTAAACAGATCATCCTAAATCTATTCTTTCCTTAAAGCAAAATGATATAAATATGAAGTGAAAGAATGTACAAAGTAATGCATCAAGATGAGGAGCAGGCTTAAAACTCTGCAAGCTATACTGAATAGCTTTATGCCAATGGCTAATTTTTGAGTGCTTCACTTTTCAATCCTAACATGATTTCAAAACGCTATTTATGTATTTATACATGCCTCTATAATCTCATTGGTATTGCTCCTTTTTTTTTTCAAAGGTCAAGTGTACAAAAACTATATAAGGTATACTACCTGTAGCTGCAAAGCAGTGGATCTCATAGATTCTGTTGCTAAAATATACCACTACCATTGCTACAGCGACACTGAATATCATGAAAGGCACAGCACATGCCATACTTGGGTATAATGAGGACAAAAGAGTAACACAACTTGCGAGGTACAGGAGCACTCAAGTATAAGACTAAATTATAGTAAGGTAAAGAAATTCAATTTTTAAATTTATTAAATTAAATAGTCTATTTTAAGTTAGAACTCTTCGTCTCCAGGAGTGAGTACAGATTAAGTAACACTTAAATCTTAAAATTTTGCACCTCTTCTGAAACAGATAAACCTTTAGAAAGTGCTAGCTCTGTTTCAGTTTCCAAAAGAGACTGTTTCAGTGAGCACTGCCATTCTGAACATGCCACCACCCAAACATCAACTCACAACATTCTATGACTCTATGATTTCTCCATTTTCAGACTCAAGCTGTACCATGATGTTTCTCCCATGTGCTCATAGACTGGTCAGGCCTCCCCAGCATAACTGCATTTCAATATGTCCTGCTTACTTCCCACTAGCTACTGCTTCCTCACATACAGTCCTTTCAGTTGCAGGATCACCTATCAATGTTATCAATCTGGAAAGCTTCTCCCAAATCCCCACTCCTCCTGCTGTTCCACTTCCTGATGAAGTGAAGTCCTCTATCCTATCCAGCTGATCTCAGCCTGAGGTGCCTCTGTGGTGAAGCAGTTCTGCAGACAAAAGGAAAAAGAAATAGTAGCAGCTAAGTCATCAGAACTGAGTAAGGCAGCCAGACCCACTCCTGGATGCAAAACAACTACCTCAACTAAGAAAAAGCAATGGGTGATACCGAAAGATGATTCTCTTCTGAGGGATACTGAAGCACCATTTGTCATCCTGACCCATAAACTAGAGAGGTCTGCTGCTTGCCAGGGGCCTGTATCAGAGATCTGACATGGAACACCAGACTTTGTATGTGCCCCGGACAACTGCCTGCTGCTGCTGTTTCATGTAGGCATGAGTGACACAGCTGTCAGCAACCTGAAGAACATCAAGAGGGACTAGATGAGTAGTGGAGCAGCAGTGAAGAACTTGGGAGCAATGGTAGTCTTCTCATCCCAGGTAGGGGAATGGGGAAGGAAAGGGTTGATAGAATTGAGAAATCAATAGATGTGTAAGGGAATGGTGTCTTGAACAGCTATTCTGTCACAAAACTAGTTTTGAGAAATCTGAACTTCTGAGGGAAAGGGAAGACCATCTTTGGCAACAAGCCTTCCAATTTAAACAGAAGGCTTTAAATTAGAGTTGCTGGGGGATGAGATCCACAAACCACAAACCATTTCACCTTGAGGCTGATGATGGTAATGGGTGCCCTGAGCCTGGTGCTGGATCAGAGGCCAGTAAAACAACACCTAAGGTGCAGGAAAAGGGAACTTCAATTAGTAAATCAGGCTCAATGGAAGCCCAACCCAAATGCCTTTACAAGAATGCATGGAGCATAAGGAACAAGCAAGAAGAGCTGTATGGACGTGCATGTCTACAGGGCTATGATACCATTGGCATCACTGAGACATGGTGGGATGGCACTCACAACTGGAATGTAGGAATAGATGAGTATAAATTCTTTAGCAAAGACAGGCAGTGGAAAAGGGGAGGAGGTGCTGCCCTCTACAACAATGACCACCTGGAATCCATGGAGCTTCACCTGGAGATAGACGAGGACCTGACAGAGGGCTTATGGGTTAGGGTTAAATGAAAGGCAGGGGAAGGAGACATCACAGTGGGGGTCTGATACAGGCCACCTGAACAGGAAGACCACGTGAATAACGCCCTCTAGAAACAGATAGGAGCAGCTTCACATTTACAAAACACGTCCTTCAACCACTCTGATATCTGTTGGTGGGAAAACACAGCAGTGCAACAGAAATCAAAGAGGCTCCTGGAAGGTGCTGATGTCAACTTCCTTTTCCAAGTGCTACAGGAACCCGTGAAAAGGAGCTACTGAGTAATAAGAAGCTCTCAAGAGCAGCGTTGGCTACAATCACTACAAAATGGCAGAGTTCAAGATCCTTAGGGTGTCAAAGAAGGTGTGCAGGAAGCTTACTAATCTGGACTTCAGGAGAACAGATTTTGAACTCTTCAGGGAACTGCTTGGCAAGGTGACATAGAATAAAGCCCTCAAGGAAAAAGAGACTCAAGAAAACCAGTCAATATTCTCAGCCTGTTTTCATAGGGGATGTGCTCCACCCCACTGATCATATTTTTGGCCCTCCTCTGGACTCTCTCCAACAGCTGTCTTTCTTGTACTGGGGCTCCAGACCTGAACCCAGTACTCCAGATGGGGCCTCACAAGAGCAGAGCAGAGCAGGACAATCACCTCCCTGTCCCTGCTGGCCACCCCTCTTCTGATGGACCCCAGGATACCATTTGCTTTCTGAGCTGCAAGAGCACACTGCTGACTCACGTTCAGTTTTTCATCCACCCAGACACCCAGGTCCTTCTCCAAAGGGCTACTCTCAAGGAGTTCTTCTCCCAGTCTGTACCCATATCAGGGATTACCCTGACCCAAGTGCGAAACCTTGTACATTGCTATGTCGAACATCATTAGGTTCACACAGGCCCGTCTTTTGAGTTTTTTAGGTCCCTCTGGATGGTGTCCCTTCCTTCTACTCTGTCAACCATTACTGCACATACATCTAAGATCTGTAAAACTCATACTGCATATATTCAGCTGCTAAGGATAGATAGGTAGTGCCTACTGAAAATGAAGAACCCAAAGGATATTTCAGAAAGCCGTATAATATTTCATTCTTTAATTCTCCAAGGTTTTCTTTCTCATAATAACAATGCTTGCTGCAGTATGTTTTATATCTTTGAAAATGACTTCTAAAATTCTTACGATTCACTGATGAAATTGAGCAAAAAACATGTAAGTTTTCAGAAGTGTCAGGACTGATAACACTGAAACACTAGCTTGAATTACAAAGAGGTAGATGTCAGCACTCTGTTAATTGCTTTCCCCTTCAGTTACTAACAGAGTAACCGAACAATAAAATTTTGACTATTAATCTCTTTGTTATTTCATCTCTAAAGTTAACTTGCAAAAAATACATATATAAAAAAAATTGTTGTGATGTTTTAAAAACATCTAGCAAAAAAAAGGCTTTTGATTAGCAGGTGAATAATTGCATTTTAGGTTAAACCAGAAACCACAGAATGCTAACAGCATACTGAAGTTGATCCTTTTTAACTCCTAACATGTCAAATACAATTTGCTATAATAACTGCACCATGACTATGTTTTATTCCTTTACTATCTAGAGATCATAGAATCACAGAATACCAGGGATTGGGAGGGACTTTAAAAGATCACCTAGTTCAATCCCTCAACTGGCATAGGAACACCTAGATTAGGTCACATAGAACACATCCAGGCAGCTTCTGAATGTCTCCAGAGAAGGAGACCCCACAACCTTTCTGGACAGCCCGTTCCAGTATTCCGTCATCCTTCCAATAAAGAACTTTTTCCTTATCAAGAATAGCTCTGAATAATTTCTCTAATACTCATATGCACAGTAGATTACAGAAAGAATGAATATTGTTTAAATCTCAAAACATAATATAGTTGTTTTTAACAATAAGGAGTTGTATTTGTCAATTTGGCCTGACTATAAGGATAAAGGTTGCAATTAAAACATGAATTATAAGAACTGGAGCTACAAGATACAAGTTGTTTCACTTGTTAGTACAAGTATGTCAACATATAGCACCATCCAACAATGAGTTTCTAAAACTGTCATACTCTGAACCACAACTGAGTCATCATACACATCTTAAGTTCCATCTCTGAAGATCAAAGCTATAATTTCACATTGTTCAATATGAAGTCATTAGAGCATAAAACTCAACTTACTTCACCACCTAAAGCCTCAAACTGTCACACACGTATTTGTAAACTACAATATAAAATTGTTTGAAAGCTAGTATCTCTGCTTTCTGAATTGTTTTACAACAGTGGAGTAATTGGTCTCTTCAGACAAACGATCATCTCATACACAATGTTAGCAGAAGTGCTCTTTTTAGGAAGTATTAAATGGTTCGGGATACACTTAAATTCCTCATTTAAAAACACTCGAACTTCTTAATTTAAGATACTGGTAAAAATTTAAAAAGTAATATATTATAAAAGATGAAAAATACAAAATTACTGTAAATGATCAGTGCTGTAAATACAGTAACACTATGGGAGAATTTTGATCAGCCCATTAAACTAGTTAATGACGCCTGAACTGTGTTAAACAAACATATATTACATCTTCAGACTGCTGTAATTGATGTTTCTGGATTTTACTGCTACAAAATAACTCATGAACACTGCAACATATTAAAAATTTCTTTCAATTAAATAAAACTACATACACATTTGCTAATAAAGCTACCATAACCAGCATGTTAATTGCAACATTCATAATTCTTTGAACTTCTGTTAAAAATAAATTTACTTACCACAGAATGATTGATTGATTAAAAAAAAACAAAAAACAGAGATATCTATAATACAGGTATGCAGTGCTGGCTATTTTTTAATTTAGTATCTCCCCAAAAGAATGGGAAAAACACATGAATACCATGTATAACACTTTAATTTTAGGGCTGACATTAACAACTGACTTTGAGCATTTTATGAATTGGCTAAACAAGAACAATCACACAAATCAGAAGAAGTTTAATCTCATTCTACCTTACACTCTTCTATGTAAACTGATAATTACATAGGGCTTTGAACTGCATTCTAGCTGTAGTCTTATACAGCCTAACAAATATATGTATTTCTAGCTTCACATTCCCACTTGAGATAGCTGGATCTGCAATTATTAAACACACACAATGTATACAACTACTTGCAGTCACAAACTTCACATTATTAAACAAGTGGCCTAAAGCCAGGTATTTCTCCAGTTGAAAGAAGACAGAATTTCAGCAGTAGTTACAGGGGGAAAAATGTGCACGCAGAAAACCTAACAATAAACTGCTCTGAAAGTATGTGGGCAGGAAATACAACATCTTAAACAAAAATGAGAAAAAAAAACAGAGTAGTAGATTTGGAGACTAAATATCAGAGAGGAATACATAAACATCAACCATGTGAGCACAAATGCAAATACGAGCTGGAGCTGACAGGGCAGAAAAGAACATCAGCAGCAAAAAAATGACAAAGGTAACTGGGTTCATAGTGAATGAGGCATGAAATGAAGTGACACAATATAAGGAAATGGTATGAAAAAAAGATATAAAAAGGCTGAAGTATTATTCAATGCTTTCTTTGTCTTGCTTTCTGTTGGCAAAGTTTGTCTCAGGCTTATCAAGGTTCCTGAGGCTCACAGCAGCGACTGGAGGAGCCAAGTGCAGTTGAGAATGATTCAGTCAGGCGTCATTTAAGCATCCCGGACAGAGACAAGTCTGAAGGGACAAGATGGGATGCATCTGAGAGTGCTGAGGTTAATGTGTCATACTGACACATACTGCCTCATTGGCAGTTTCTAGGGTTTCTTCTTTCCAAGATGACAGCAATCAAAGTGTGCGACTGAAAGACAACCAAAACACAAATGTCATACCCCACTTCAAAGAGGATCCAGGGAAGTACAAGCCAGTCAGACTACCTATCTCTATGGAAAGATGACTGCACATTTCATTTGAAGTTATTTCTAGGTGTGGGGAAAGCAATGCTTGGCCAACCTGAATGCTGAGATGGTTGATTCAGTAGATGTAGAAGTCAAAGAACATACACCTTAAATTCTACAAGATTTTGACACAGACTACCAGCATATGTAGCCAAACTAGAGGTATAGGTTGAATAAGTGGACTATCAGACAGATGGAAAACTGACTGTCTCAAGAAAAGCTCATCATGGGCCAGCAGAGTCTGACTGCAGCCCAGAAAGCCAACTATGTCCTGGGCTGTAACAGAAGAGAGATGGCCAGCAAGTGAGGACCCATCCTAAGTACTGTGCTCAGGTTTGGGATTCTCAGCACAAACAAGATGTGGAGCTGTTGGAACAGGTCCAGAGGAGGGTCATGAAGATGATTAAAGGCCTGGAGCACCTGTCATATGAAGAAAGTCTGAGAGAGCTGGGCTTGTTCAGCTTGCAGAAGACAAGGATTCAGGAAGACTTCATTAAGGTCTTTCAGTACTCAAAAGGAGCGAACAAGAAATTCTGGCAGAGACTCTTTACCAGGCTGAATGGTGATAGGAAAAGGGGCAAAAGTCTCAAACTAGAAGAGGGAAGATTTAGGATAGATGCTGGGAGGAAATTCTTTACTCAGTGGGTGGTGCAGTGCTGGAACAGTCTGCCCAGAGGAGCTGTGAATGTTCCATCCCTCGAGGTGTTTGAGGCCAGGTTAGATGGGGCTCTGGGTGACTTGATCTACTGGGTGGCAACCCTGCCCATGGTAAAGGAGTTAGAACTAGATAACTTTTGAGGTACCTTCCAACCCGTGCCATTCTATAATTCTATGTCTACTCAAAGTACATGGACAGCAATTCAAAGATCCACTGTCTGCCATTATTTGTTGTGTTAAATATTAGAGGGAGGGGGATGTCAGTAATGTGATCATTATTGTTCAGCAGCATCAGCCACAATACAGACAATGAGACAGAGAGCTCAACAAAACACAGGAGCAATCAATAAAGTGGAGAGTATGGCTATTTTTAGAGGGATCTCAAGAGCTGGAGAAAGAGGCTGAGAGTAACTTAACATCTTAACTTAACAACTTAACAAAGTGGATGCACAACTCTGCTGCTGAGATGGAAAAATACCATAAAGCAATATCAGATGATGAAAAGCAACTGCGACGAGGCCATCCGGAAATGGATACAAGCATCAGCTGTGTGCTCTTGCTGTGATGAATGCTGAAAGTAGCGTGCCTGCCAAGACAACACCATGCAAGTCAAAGAAGGTGTTTCACCCAGTGGTACTCATGGGATCACACCTGGATTACTGTGTTGAGTTTTTGGCCCTTTAGTACACTGACAAGTTGAAGTGAATATAGCAGTGAGACACAGTAAGGAGGCTGATGCATGATATTGAAGAACAGATTGAGGAAGATGGTCTTCTGTGGCCTGGAGAGGAGGAAGTCACAGGGATAATCTAATTGTTACTGTCAACCAAGTTAAAGGGTAGTTATAGAAAATACAGAAACCAATCCAACTTGGCGATGCACAGCAAAAGACTCAGAAGTAAAAAAACACGTGTAGCAGCAAATGAAATTCTAAGAAGTAGAAACAAAATCTCTACAATGAGGGTTGTCAAACCAGAATACATACTGCTCGAAAAAAAATGATGAACAGCTAAGCTTGGAGACATTCAAAATTGGAGAGTAACCTGATTCAACTTCAAAACTGGCCCTGTTATAACACAATTGAATAATGCTACACCCAGAGTGCCTTTCCAGCCTAAGCTATTCTATCAGTCTAAAATACATATGGGAAGTTCATTTTGTATGATAGTAGTCAGATGGGTCCAGCTGTGCCAGGAGAAGAGAATATTCTTCAACTACCAGTGATACTGCTTATAAAACTGACTGCTAAAATCTGAACTAGATTTCCTGAGATTGCTTTAGTCTGAGTGACTTAAATTGTAGGGTCTCTGATAGCCCTTTTATTTCAACTACAATGAAGAAGAGCTTGCACAAGCTTTTCTGGAAGTAGATCTAATATGAGTGATGGCTTCTGGAAGTAAGATGTTGATGAGGGTAAGACAGTAAGTAATGATCTTTTTTTTTCAGCACACCTGCTTCTGATACGCTGACACCCATCCATGTGACTATTTTAAATGTTGAACCAATCACATCAGAAACAAAGTTCACCGTGGCTTGGTCATTATAACTTACGTTCAAAGAAGCAATTGCTCTCTGTCAGGCAACACAAAGATCAAATTAGCTAGTATGAGTGAGGGCAATGAGCAAGAACTTACAGAAAAGGGTGTCAATAAAATACATGAGTTTTATCAGCACTAGTCTTGCACTGACCGGTCCTTTACTGCTCAGAGAATTCACAATTGCAGACACTAGTAATGATTGAATAGTTAGACAAAAAAAAAGTTACTTATATCACATGAGCATCACTCAACTATCAGGTCTCTGCTGCCTTAGAATTTATAGATCTTGCCGTGCAAAATCTACTCAGTTGTACAAGCACTGAACAAAGCAGAGATTTAAGGGAAAGAAAGACCAGATAAATGAACAGAAAGAAAACTGAAGGTGTGTTATTAAAAATATATCAGTTACACTGAGCTCAAAAAATCCCTGATTAGTGAAAAGAGACCAGAAGAGCAATAAAGTCAGGTCCTGTTCTAAGAATCCATTTCTGTCCTCTGTTATAGAAAAAACATGTGGGCTACCTTGGAGGTAGACAACGCAAGCTCTTTTGTTCTAGGGCCTCATACACTCAAATGAGTCCTACCTGTACTAGAGAAACATATCAAAAACTATGTGCCATTTATTCACCCTTGCACTTAAAAGTTTAAGTTCATAGCTTAAATAGATTCTTTAGCTTGTTTGAGGTTGCTCAGTCAACTCTTGAGGGTTTTTTAGACTATATGGGCATCAAAAGATGAAATAATTAAAAAACTCACAAAAGTTTGGCCTTCTTCAGTTCAGTAATAAGCCTTTTCATTTATTTACATTTTGCTGTAAAATTTTCTTATTGTTTCAATATGGGGAAAGCAAGACTAGCCCATAAAACTGCGAACTTAAGATTGGTTCACTAAGAAGAGTTCCAGTAACACCTGCATCTGCGACATAGGGGAAGCATAAAAAGAAAAGAGTGAAAAACTAGCAGGCCACGAAAGGGTTTATTAAAATTATCTCAACTAGTAAAAAATGTATGTATGAGATCCACATCAGGCTGTATGTACTACATTCTCCACTATCTTCCTACAGTTCCTCTGACAGTTAAAAACCTTCTTTTTCCTATTATGTATCCACACTCAATTGCAGTATCAATCAGTTGTTCTTCAATTCAATTAAACTTTTTTATAAACATCAGATGCAAAATTCAAAAGTACTGAAGAAAAGTTATTTTTTTCTCTACTTAAAATACTTTGGGAATGCCAATGGACGTTCAGTCCTGCTGAAAGACACACTTAGGTTATGATGTTTATGGTCAGCCTTCAAATATTTGATGATCAGTGTATGAGAAAAAAATTTCAGCATTCATTCTCCAAATGTCACAGTTTCTTTTCCCCGTCTTTCTGAGCTTGCCATTTTTCTCTTCATATCTTTTATTGATTCCACTTTACTTCTATTGAGCAAAATATCAGTGTAACGCTTTTCAGTTGTTAGTTTAATCCTACCCATTCAGTCTTACTCAGAACAGACTGAATCTGTTCTTTGAACAGGTGAGGTCCCGGATGACTGGAGGAAGGGTCACGTCACTCCCATATACAAGAAAGGGAGCAGGGAGGACCCGGGGAACTACAGGCTGGTGAGTCTCACCTCCGTGCCTGGGAAGATCATGGAACAGATCCTCCTGGACAACATGCTCGATCACATAAAGAATGAGAATGTGATCCGAGACAGCCAGCACGGCTTCACCAAAGGAAGGTCATGCCTAACTAATCTTGTGGCCTTCTATGATGGAGTGACGGCATTGGTGGATGAAGGGAAGGCGACTGATGTCATTTACCTGGACCTGAGCAAGGCCTTTGACATGGTCCCCCACCACATCCTCATCTCCAAATTGGAGGGAAGTGGATTTGATGGGTGGACGACCCAATGGATAAGCAATTGGTTGAAAGGCCGCAGACAGAGGGTGGTGGTCAATGGCTCTATGTCCAGGTGGAGGCCGGTAACAAGTGGTGTCCCCCAAGGGTCTGTCTTGGGACCGGTGCTCTTTAACATCTTTATTAATGACATCGATGAGGGAATTGAGTGCACCCTCAGCAAGTTTGCTGACGACACCAAGCTGAGTGGTGCAGTCGATACGGTGGAAGGAAGGGATGCCATTGAGAGGGACCTCGACAGGCTGGAGGGCTGGGCTCGGGTGAACCTAATGAGGTTCAACACGGCAAAGTGCAAGGTTTTGCATTTGGGCCGGAAGAACCCCAGGCACCCGTACAGGCTGGGAGGAGTGGTCCTTGAGAGCAGCTCGGCAGAGAAGGACCTGGGGGTCCTGATGGACGAGAGACTGAACATGAGCCAGCAGTGCGCTCTGGCAGCTCGAAAGGCAAATGGGATCCTGGGCTCCATCAGGAGAGGGCTGGTCAGCAGGGACAGGGAGGTGACTGTCCCTCTCTACTCGGCTCTTGTGAGGCCCCATCTGGAGTACTGTGTCCAGGTGTGGAGCCCTCAGTACAAGAAAGACATTGAGATTTTGGAAAGGGTCCAGAGGAGGGCGACTAAGATGATCAGGGGGCTGGAGCACCTCCCCTATGAGGACAGGCTGAGGGAGTTGGGCTTGTTCAGCCTGGAGAAGAGAAGGCTGCGGGGTGACCTCATTGCAGCCTATCCATACCTGAAGGGAACCTACACCCAGGAGGGGAGTAAACTCTTCAAAAGGGCTGACAACAGCAGGACTAGGGGAAATGGATCGAAGTTGAAGGAGGGAAGATTTAGGTTGGATGTTAGGGGGAAGTTCTTTACAAGGAGAGTGGTTAGGCCCTGGAACGGGCTGCCCAGGAAGGTTGTGGATGCCCCGTCCTTGGACGTGTTCAAGGCCAGGTTGGACGGGGTCCTGGGCAACCTGATCTGAATGTGTGTGTTTGGTGGCCCTGCTAGGCAGGGGGGTTGGAACTACATGATCCTTGAGGTCCCTTCCAACCTGGGTGATTCTGTGATTCTGTGTGATTTGAACAACAGCAGAAGTGCCCGTACCCACAATTCACTTCTCAAGCTCTGATATGTACACCTTTTTGTCTTCCTCCTCAACGCATCTCATGCTCAGAAGCAGCCCTTTGTTATCAATAATATAATAAAAGGCTTTTATTATTCTCAAAAAATTCACCTTTAAAATTTTCCTTTACTCTAACAACAAAAGAGATTACATCACCAGTATACCAAAACCATTGTCTATTACATCAAAGAAAATAGTCTTATGGTTTCCTTATATTTTGAAACCATACAATGCATCTTTTCTTACATTTACACTTATCCTTACAGGGACAGTCATCCTCCTCCCCTTTTGTACTATGCCTTACAAAAAAGGGTTCTCATCTAAAAGAGAGTATTCACATGCCACAACAGTATAAATGAATGATAAAAAATATATTCTTAAACTCATTTTAAAGTATCACATTAGAAATCACAAGGTAGGGCAGCCACACAAACTTATTTACTTGTTTGTTTGCTTGTTTGAAAATCATGTTTGAAATTCGAGTGAGCTTATGAAATTCAAAGCAAATGGCAAATTAACAGATTGCCTTCTCTTACCTCACTGCAGACAAACAGTCCAGGTACAAATACATCACTTTTTCCATCATGCAACATAACTGCCTAATTCTACTGCATTAACTTCATGGTATGAATAATATTAAACCCAAACACTGATTCATAAGACTATAAAACTAGAGACTGATGTGGAACACAGTTTAACCTCTTTTTATCCCATTGAGATAAAGTGTTTCATATAATAGGCATTTTCTGAATGTCTGAGAAACTACTCCGCAGGAACTGCTCCATAAAATATGGTTTAAAGTATCATACAAATCCTTAACTATTCAGAAGATTTGACATACAGAGGCACAATAGGGCACCAAAAAGAAGTGCTCTAATACAGCAATTTAAAACGTTAGTTCTAAAATGATAATCTTATTTGTACACACAACTGTTTAGGTAATTCACTAAAATCTGTGTTATTTTGATAAATTATATAAATCACATTGGTAGGATAGCTGTTTTCTAGCCACAACATTTTAGTTCTGTATTTCTGTTTAAATTCTACATTGCATGGCACAAAGCAAAATCAACTTGGCTATTCCCACCTCATTCTACTAATCCTTTACCACTCTCATTTTCATAAAGCCTCTAGTCATCTGCAGGAGTGTCAGTTGTTCAAAGCCAGCACCTAATCCCACTATAGCCTCGGAAGAGCTCATAGCTTTGTGTAACCAGCTCTATCACAGAAAAACCACAGTAGATGGAAGACTGTTGAAGTGTCTGGATACTGCAAAGGGACATGAAAGTCAAAGAAGAGAAGGTTTCCTTTCACATTCATCCCTTCAAATTTTTGTGCACGTGGCTTCTCGGAACAGTTTGGACTTCTCTGCAGACAAAGTTCAGGCTAAAGTTGAAAAAAGCTAGACATACATAACTGAATGCAAACTAATAGCAACATTTAATTTTTTAAAAATATACAGCTTTAATTTGCAGTAATTCTTAATTATTTTTGATATTATAATAGTCAACCTTTTCAGATTTCGTAATGTTTGACAACTGCAAACAACACAACACAATCTAGGATTAAGATTTTGTGAGGTTTTTAATCTGATCTTTTAGCCTTTGAGTTCTGGCTTAATAAGCCCATATATGCAAAAGTGACTACAATATATCAGTACAGTAATTAATCACATCTAACAAACACTATGCTGAAGGCCATCTCATTGCTAAAGAGAAGATCTCTTACCAACTACAGTGTACGCTTTCACTTCTCATTCTGCCACAGTGACTAAAAGACCCACGGCCATTTTGGAACGTGAAGATGAAAAGAAACTAGGCTTGAAGGAAGATCTATTATGTTTACACAGTCATGTCAACCATCTTCCACTGATAACCATAACATTGGTAATGTTTTGTTTTTCACAAGTTTTAGTATTTTTTTCTGTTTGCTCATTTCAATAAACAAGATTTCACCCGTAAGACCTTCTAGAACATGAAAAAGCATGTTTCTCAGACAAGATTCAGTCTAGCTTCTACAGTAATCATCAAATGACATCAAGCTGAGTGGTGCAATTAACATGCTAGAAGGAACAGATGCCATCCAGAGGGAACTGGACGTATTTGACAGATGCGGCCATGGCAACCTCATGAAGTTCAACAAGACAATTGCAAGGTCCTGCATTTGCATCAAGGCAATCCCAAGTGCAGATACATGTTGGGTGGAGAATGGCTTGAGAGAAGCTCTGAGGAGAAGGATTTGGGGCTATTGGTTGATGAAAGATTCAGCGTGAACCGGCAGTGTGAGCCTGCAGACCAGAAGGCCAACAGTATCCTGGGTTGCATCAAGAGAAGTGTGAACAGCAGGTCAAGGAGCTGATTCTACCCCTCTACTCTGCTCTCATGACACCCCACCTGGAGTACTGCGTCCAGCTGTGTTGGGCCCCGGAACACGAAAGACACTGAGAGGTTTAAGTGGGTCCAGAGGACAGCCATGAAGATGATGAGAGGGCTGAAGCACCTCCCCAGTGAGGACAGGTTGATAGAGCTGTTACTCTTCAACCTGGGGAAGAGAAGGCTCTGAGAAGACCTTACAGTGGCCTTCCAGTACTTGAAGGTATTTGAAGGCCTACAGGAAATTTGGGGAGGAATTTTTTTCTAAAGAAGTCGCATATAGTGACAGGACAAGGGGAAATGGTTTTAAACTGGAAGAGGGTAAATTTAGACTAGATATTAGGAAGAAATTTTTTACTGTGAGGGTGGTGAGATGCTGGAGCAGGTTGCCCAGTGAAATTATGAACTCTCTCTTCCTGGAAGCATTGAAGCCAGGCTGGATGGGGCTTTGAGCAACCTGGTCTAGTGGGAGGTGTCCCTTCCTATGGCAGGGGGTTGGAATTAGATGATCTTGAAGGTCCCTTCCAACCTAAACCATTCCATGATTCTATTGTCTTTAGGTATTCCTAATTTATCTTCACAGAATCACAGAATTGGCCTGGATTGAAAAGGACCATAATGATTGCATAGCTTCAACCTCCCTGCTATGTGAAGGGCTTTCAATGCTCTTCCAGTCAGCCAGTTCACAATCCACTTCACCACCCACTCATCTGTCCAATATTTTCTAAGTTTCATAACAAGGACACTGTGGGAGATGGTATCAAACACCTTGCTGAAGTCAAGGCACACAACAGCCACTGCTCTACTCCCGTCTACCCAGCCATGATAACATCACAGAAGGCTATCAGGTTGGTCAAGTGTGATTTCCCCTTGGTAAATCTACATTGACTACTCTTGATAACCTTCTTCTCTTCCAACTGCTTGGAGATTGCAAAGATGACAAAGAATGTCAATGACTACTAAAAACGAAAATACCAATCATACGGAGGTGTGTTCTGTTTAGATGAAACGATACTCAAATGTAGCTATTTCTTGGCTAACATTTTCCTCCTACACACATTCTTAAAGCTGACTTTTTCATCATGGAAATGATTACTACTATTACACTACTTCCATATTTCTTCAGTGCCACCCCAGTGATTGATGCAATTTACTTTAATCAGATACTCTAAAATCAATGAGTTGCACTGCACATAGCTGAAGTCCCAATATCCCACTTCTGCAGTAGTGCAAATTAGTCAGGGGCTGTTTTATGTATTACACATGTAACTGCAGACTAAAAAAATATATATATATATATTTATTTAAAATAAATAGAAATAAATCTTTTATGCATAATAAAATTCCTAACTATTTAACAATATAACCCACATTTAATTCAAAAAGCATCTTTTTTCTTTGCTGAAGTTCATACCTCATGGCTTACTTTCTCCAAAGATACTATGCTCTTCTATACTTAGGTCTCCAAACATCATAAATTATCAGGAAGTTAAAAAAAGAATCTAAACTTTCCCTCATTTCCATCCTGATATTCTATTTTACCAATTAAAGAAACAGCAAATATGATATACACTGCAGAAAAAAAAAACTGCAAAACCTCAAAAAAACTTTCAGTAAAAAAAACCTCAAAACTTTCAGTAAGTCAAAAGTCATTTCTAGGCATGTAGAGTTGTTCAGCTAAACTCTACATTTGTTTTGTGCTTGATAATCAAATGAGCTATATACTAAGAATGTACAATTACTGTCACATTTCACAGCCTATAGAGCCACGGACCAAAGATTCCCTGTGAAATACTATGAACATTTATCCACTCACAAACCTGTAATCTGACAAGGATTCTGTAAGAATACATTTTTTTATCACAATAAGAAGAATTAATTTCCCTCTGTGAGAAAAATCCACACAACCAAGCAAAGAATGTGGATCTATGAGTCTGTAGAGACACTTCCACAAACCTCGGCACTTATGTAAATTCCTAGAAGTAACAGTGTCTCTGACAGAATTACACCAGGTAACATAAAAAGTACACTACTCTTTTAGTACTGAAAATGCAACACTTCTTCAGTTTTAATTCACATCTTCTAATTTAGACACTTTGGGGTGGATTTTAGTTATATTTGCACTGTCAAAGCAGAACCTTACCTTTGTCAATGGCCTTTTTCAAAGGACAATGAAAAACCCTGTGACAGGTGAACTTATGAACTTACTCCCTCTTAAAAAAAAAAAAAAAAATTAAGTCAAAAAATCTTCATATTTCTCAACATTATTTTCAAATGATATAGATCATTCCATCTGTGGAAATACTGGCTGTACGTGTAGGATTGCCATAAGCAGGATTTGTACTCACAGTGTTTGTCCTATATTTAGGAGCAAAATCCAGAATACCCCCAGCAAATCTAGCAAAACTTGGGAAAAAAAAGACCATGCCAATGAGACCCAGAAAAATCTCAAACAAAACTAAAATGTGACACAGTCTCTGATGTCAGACACCATAAAATATGCCAATGGTCAACTCAGATGAATATTTCCTCTAGCGCGTATATAAACTTTGTAGTTTATTTCTAGAAATACTTATCAATTTCAGAACACTTAGTAAGATTACCTGAATCTCTGTTCAGTTCAAACTATCATATTTCTTTTCAATAGTGACCACAATCAACTTTATTTCAACTTTATCTTTTTCTTCTGTGTTTTATGAAGACCATAGTTTATACTCACAGATTAAGAATTAAAAAGTAATATTTATTCTCATTTTATAATTGAGGATTTTCAAAGATAGCTCAAATCTTTTATGTGAGGTTTAATATATCAAAGTTCAATGGAAATTACTGCCTAAGCATATAAAAATTATATTTATCAGATTGTATTTCTGAAGCACACTCGTTCATTCTGTATGACTTTCTTCATAATATTGAAACTGTACAAACAGAGCAATCACAGAATCACAGAACGGCCCAGGGTTGGAAGGGACATCAAGGATCATGAATCTCCAGCTGCCCTGCCACATGCAGGGCCAACAGCCTCCACATTTAATCCAGACCAGGCTGCCCAGGGCCCCATCCAACCTGGCCTTGAACACCTCCAGGGACGGGGCATCCAAAACCTCTCTGAGCAGCCTGTTCCAGCACCTCACTACCACCAGTAAAGAACTTCCCCCTGACATCCAATCTAAATCTTCCCTCCCTCAACTTAAAACCATTTCCCCTCATGTTAACTACCCTTTCAAAGAGTTGATTCCCCTCCTGTTTATAGGCTCCTTCTAGGTACTGAAATGCTGCAATGAGGTCACCCCACAGCCTTCTTCTACCAGCCTGAACAAGCCCAGCTCCCTCAGCCTGTCTTCATAGAGGAGGTGCTCCAGCCCCCTGATCATCTTTGTGGCTCTCCTATGAACCCTCTCCAACAGCTATTGGATGCAGTAGTTCAGATGGGGCCTCACAGGAGCAGAGTAGAGGGGGGACAATCACCTCCCTGTCCCTGCTGGCCACCCCTATTCTGATGGATATTTTACTTCCGCACATTTCAGTTCCATGCTTTCTTCTTTTTGCTAGGAAGATGTATGAAATGTCAGTACTGCCCAAAAAATGAGCACATAATTATGTGCTCTATTTGTCTACAATTTTTACATCCATTACATGTACAAAGTACATGCATGCTTGTAAATTGCCTATCCTTTCTAAATGTAAAAGAAAGAAGTTCAAATTAAAAAAAAAAAAAGCCCAAAAAACAAAAAACCCAAAAAACAAAAAACCCTCAATGACAGTAAAAATAAGTAGACAGTTCCATCTTAAACAATGTAAAAATATCAGCTTGCACTTTGCTCACTGTGTCTTGTACTATAACCAAAAGTCTTCACTTACAAACCCCTACACTTGAAGCCTCCTAACACTGACGTGCAGTGGATTCAACTTACTTCACCTATGTATAAAACACATTTTAGACATCGCAGTGTGTCTGTAATTCTGCTTCTGACAGAAAGAACACAGAACTAATAGGAGCCCCAGCCACACACTCAACATGCGTCACCCATGTTTCAGGAACTGAACCCCACATGCTAGCAGGAACAGTCTTCTAGGAATTATCAGAACAGAAAGGGTGACTTCTGCATTGAGTCAGAGAAGCTTAAAAATACCCATACCTCGAGCTAATGTGACTTCTTTTTTTTGGAGATTATCTAGTGTCTGGATGTTGGAGAGACTTTAGAATTGTCCCAACACTTCACAGGTGTACACAGAGATATGCAAAAGTTCACAATCGCCTATGTGAATATGATAGTATTCTTGGACTCTTTCAGAAAAAGATAGAGAAATCAACTTTTCAACTAGTAGCTATCTTTCACTGAACTTTCCTAGGCGGATAACATACTACATTTGTTACTACACCGAGACTTCTACTGCGGGAAAAAAGGTGGGGAAGACTCTACACTGGGAGGTAATTTACCACCATTTTTTTTGGCCTGAATCAGCTAAAACCCACCTACCTCTTCAATCATTCATATATGGTAGATGAAGCAACCTGTCAGATGTTTTCACTTTTCCACCACATTTCTTTCCTGCATATTTATTAAACAATGAAATTCACTGCAATTTTATCTATATTTGATATGAAGACACCTGAGAGAAGCTTGAAAACTTTGGAAGTGAAGGTTATAACAGCAGAGGTCTATGATATACAGAGACCTTTCCATACACATAGACCATATACATTCCACAAATTAAACATAATTGATGAGGTTTTTATCTTCCATCACTAGGTTTACTTGTTTTCAGTTCTGCGGGAGGAAGTAATTACTCATTGACCCCCTAAAGAATACGGAGCTGATAATGATGTTTTCCAAAGCGCTCACCCCAATAAAAATAGGAAAAAAGTTATAATAATACAAATAATGACAGAAGAGAAAAACTGCACTTAACTTATGTTCCTGGCAAGTACAAACCTTTGGCAAACATGTCGTATAAATTAATCCGAAACAACCAACTAAGCAGATGTTAGGCTGAGCAAAGTGCAAAATGTTGCACTAATGCAAAAGAAAACAAACAAATAAACCACTGGAACACAGACATTTTCAAGAATGACAGTCATATGATTGTTCGACAGATTGCAGTGCTCTACGTCTCTGTTTAAGCTTTCTACAATACAGGTGAACCAGGGATTCAAGATGAGTTTTTCCAAACATATCAGTTTCAATGCCCCAAAATGATCACAAGTTCAGAAAGCTTCTGAATACTACAAAATACTTTTATTTCATAAAGAAATATAAAAATGGGACCAAAAGCTCTGCTTGAATCATGATCACACTATGTATTAATAACAGATTTAGCATAATTTCTTATGCTAAGAAACACTATAAAATATTAATGGAACTTTCTTATTAGTAATTTATAAATGAAAGCAACCAAAAAGACTTCAACATGTTTTACCAGAAAAACACTTGTGTGTCTGAAACACTTGAAGATAAATCCAAATCAGCTTCCCTTGGATTGGTTGGAATGAAAATCAAATAAGTATGTTCTGCTTCTATGTAATTTACTAGATTAAAATGTTTTTCTACATTGCTCATATCTTGTATTGGTTTACTCTTGTAACACATTTTATGAACTGAATCATCAGGAATTTGTTTTTATTCTCTTTTTTATTACAAAGACTTTGGGGGACAGTCAGCAGAAGTAGTTAATAGAGAACAGATTAGTTTACTGTATCATTTGAAAGAACTTGGAAACAAAGCAAACATCAAAAAATGTAATGAATCAAGTCATGAAGATTTGCCAGGATTCCCACAGACTGAACAAATATCACACAAAGCTCACAGATTCACAAGCTTTTGTAGACAAAATTTAATTACTAGAGCTACTGGAGCAACAACCAGGTTGTTATGTTGTTAGTACCATCAGGAATGGTAAATGGGGAAAGAAACACTGAGATATGAAGTAAGGTAAAAAGCTTAAAGCTAGGATGCAGAAGAAGGGAGAGATCTCTATAAAGCTACACTTGCCTCTTCTGTATTTTAGAAACAGAAGAGTTTAAATAGTGGCAACACTGTCAGAAACAGCCAACTGCGATGCTCCACAATGAGAACTGCCCCCTGACCACTGAACCTTTTTCCCTCAACTGCAGCAGAGAGTTTCAATCAAGGGCTTTGGTACATAAGAAGTAGAAAATGGCAATCCTGGTTTTGACTGGGATATCAGTAATTATTTTGCTAGTAGCTGGTATGATGCTGTTTTGGATTTAGGATGATAATAATGTAGATAAGATACCAATGTTTTAGTTATTGCTGAGAAGTGTATACACTAAGGCAAGGACATTTCAGTTTCTCATGCTGCTCTACCAGGGAGGGGGATGAAGGAGGCACAATTCGCTAGGAGGCGACAGCTGACCCAAACTGGCTAGGGAGTCAGACACTGCTCAGGAACTGTATGGGCACTGGTTGGTGAGTGGTGAGCAATTGCATTTTGTATTACTTATTTGTATATTTATCATTATTTTCCCTGCCTTTATATCAATCCACAAGTTTTACCATTTTGCAGTTCTCTTCCCCATCCCACTGGCAGGGAAGTAAAGAAAAGCTGTGTGGTGCTGAGCTGCCTGCCATATTAAACCACAACAGTCCTTCTAGCACCCAACATTTGGCACAAAGGATTGAGATAACAACAGATCTGACTGGAGTATGTAAAAACAAAATTTTTCTAAGTGGTACATTAGTTTAATAGTCACTGAATGTTGATACTTTCACTTTCAGAGTTTCTGTGCTTGTCTCCAGAATGATATAAAACCTTACTTGCAGTCTGCTTACAGACTGCCCTCTGATCTGCTGCTTACAATCTCCACAGGCTGGATAAAGACTACCATTTTGCTGTATTGTAGAACACTAGTTTATAATATGATAAAATTGCTCACCATGTGACTGGTTTGTAATTTGTTCTCAGCTTTGCTGTCATCTCTGTACTTTGGGAACTATCTCCTAAAAGCTATTAACACCATTTACTTTTTCTTCTTGGGGGAGCCAATCCACGGGGGAGATAAGACGGCATATTCTTCTCTACTTCCCTTTTACCTTCTCCTTCCCCTTCTCATCCTGGTCAGTTACAATAGGTTTTGGAAATTCTGATATCTTCAGGATGTTCAAACCATCATGTTCCTGTGTCTCCTGAAAGTACTCCAGGTTTTGCTTATGACTAAACAACTATTTAATGATACCACTCAGAAATCTGCCCCAAGGCTGGAAACTTTTGAACGATAGAAGTACGAGATGATATTGGGATGCACATAGAACAGTGGAAAGTGCTTTGGAACTTCACACCTGAAAAAACTGCTGAAGTTATGCCATCACACTGGCAATTCCAAAGAGATACAAATCACTGTAATGTGCTTGGGGTTGGCTTATGCCTACTGAGCAGAGCTCAGTAGTAATTCAACTCCCGCCATAGGCTCTGCTGCAGAATCAGAGAATGAGCCTCTGCTGGTACTGGTTGTCTCTGCATGAAAGAAGAAACGGTGGGTGCACAAGTAAGCTCACTTAGTGAAGGAAGAAGATTCTGATAGTAAGAAGAAGTAAGACAAGGACAAGGACAAGGCTACTCTCAAGTAGGGACAACACAAGAACTGGATGAGAAAGGGTCAGAACTCATGAAGAAGGCAGTAACCCATCCAACCTCTAACCCTGGGTGAGCTGGGAGACAGGTGAAAGGATTTCAGCCATATTCTCAGCAAGCGCGCTGTTACCTGGCTGCTCTGAAACTAGGATAACAGGGCCAGGAGCCTGGAACAAGAAGGCAATGAAGCCAGACAGCTGGGATCTCTTTCTAGGAAAAAAGGCATTGATAGATCAGTTGAAAAAAGGACATAAGCCTTTACAGTTTACCTGTCGGGTTAGGAAAGGAAAGGATACATGTGTCACACTGGCAAGTAAGAAATCAGCTACGCTGGAGGTGATTAATGATAAACTGGAACAGCAGCTATCTGAAGATCTAGACGTCAAAGTGCACATAACACATATGGCAGAAGACTGTGTTGGTATAGACTATTGTCTATACCAACTCTCAGGCAGTAATGACCTACAAAGATGGAGAGGAACAAACAGTGGATGAATTTGCTGAGAGACACTGGCAATAAGACTATCTCTCTTCCTCCCTATGGGCCTGAATCTCAGTAATGGAGAAACTGGTTCAGCAGTTTGAACAGAAAGAGCAAATCTACATACCCACCTGCACAAATCAGTATTTAAGTATTAGGAGTAAGTGTTCCTCTGCCCAAGAGAGAGGATATAGCGGGTACACATCACATGCCATGTGACCATGTAGAGGATGAGGAAATAGGCTGGAAAATCTACCTTGACTCTAGAGGCATGAGCATGTGAGTTGCAAGGAAAAATAATCAACAGAACAGGGTTCCTCCATGGAAATGGCTACTCCAGTTTCCAGTCAACAGCTCCCCAGAAAGGTTAGATGGGCTGATCTTACTTCTTATCCTAACAAAGAGAATTTTAATTCACATTTACAAGAAGCAACAAATAATGTGATCAGTGTCAGAGGGACTCTGACTTCAGCCAGGTGAAGGAAAGAGATAATCATGTTTATGGGCTGTGGATTCAATGGCGTAGCACATCAGAACCACGGGAGTATAATATATAATATATATCCGCTCTAGTGGACACTGATGCACAGTATACACTAATGCCATCAAGTTACAATGGGACAGAACACATATGTATTTCTGGAGTGACAAGGGTATCCCAAGATATGTGGTGGAGGTTGAAGTGAGCCTAACCAGAAACGCGGCAAAAGCACTCCACTGTGACCGACCCAGAGGCTCTGTGCAGCCTTGGTATAGATTATCTCAGGAGAGGATACTTCAAGGATGTAGATTTGCTCTTTCTGTACAAAAACCAACAGGTTTTTGGAATAGCTGTCTAATAGATGGAGGACATTAAGCTTTCTATCTTCCCTGGTCTCTCAGAAGACACTTCTGCTGTGGAGTTGCTAAACGCAAAATTAAGCAGATGCTAATTGCTGCCACAACAGTGCACACTGGTGGCAGCATCTCACTAACTGAAATTTCCCAGTTCTTACCTTATCACCTGATTCGCCAACTAGAGAATCAAGAAGTAATTAGCAAGACTCATTCATCCTTCAATAGTCCCATAGTCACGCAAAAGTCCAGTGGAGAGTGGAGGCTGCTAACAGTGGACTATTGTGGTCTGAATGAAGATACAACACTGCTGAGTAACGCCATATCAGACATGCTCATATTTCAAAATGAAGTGAAATCAAAGGTAGTCAAGTGCTATGCCAAAAGTGACATTGCCAGTGCCTTTTTTTCTCAATCTTTGGAAGCAGAGTGCAGGCCACAGTTTGCTTTCACTTGGAGGGTTGTCCGGTACTCCTGCCGTGAACTGCCCCAGTGGTGGAAACACAGCCCTACCATTTGTCATGGGCTGATCCAGACTCCACTGGAACAGGGGGAGGCTCCTGAACACCTGCAATAAGTTGATGACATTCTTATGTGGAGGAACACAGCACAGGAAGGTTTTGAGAAAGTGAACAAAATAAATCAAATCCTTCTGAAAGCCAGTTTTGCCATAAAGAAAAGGCAAGGGACCTGCGCAGGAGATTCAGCTCTTGGGAACAGAACAGCAAGATGGACATAATCACAACCCTACACGTATGATCAACAAAATAACTGCTGTGTCTGCACCAACTAACAAAAAGTAAATACATGCTTTCTTAGATGTTGTGGGCTTCTAGAGAAGTATACTTCAAATTGCAGTTTAATTGTTATCTCTCTTCATCAAGAGACGTGGAAGAAAAACGATTTCAGATGGAGCCCTGAGCAACAACAAGCCTTTGAAGAAATTAAACAGGAGATAGTTCATGCAGTAGCCACTGGGCCAGTCTGAACAGGACAAGATGCAAAAACATGGTCTACAATGCTGTCAGGGAGAATGGTCCAACTGGGAGTCTCTGGCAGAAAGTACAAGGGGAGACTTGAGGTTCACCCCTAGTGTTCTGAAGTTGAGGATACAGAGGATTAGAGAAAAAGAGATACTGGCAGCATATGAAGGACTCCAAGCTGCTTAGGAAGTGGCTGGTATGAAAACACCAGTAAGAAGGGAAAAAAGACAAGTGCAGATAAAAGCGGACTTTTCCTAAGACTCCAGGAGAAAAGAGAGTCTACCACCTGTGGACTAAGGGATGAGTGACTCAGGGAGAGTACAAAGAAGTTGCTGGGATATGCAGGGAAAAAACTAGAAAGGCAGAAACCAAGCTCGAACTCAACTTCACTGCTATAGTGAAAGAGAACAAAAAACATTTTTACAAATATATTAACAGTAAGGAGAATCTCCCGCCTTTACTGGATGTGGTGGGGAGCATGACTATCGATGACAAGGAAGAGGCTGAGGATCTCAATGCCTTCATGTCTGTCTTTCACAGTCAGATTAGTTATCTTTGGGGTAATCTACCTTCTGACCTGAAAGTCTGGGATGGGGACCATGTGGAAACAGTTATGTACTGCTTCATCTGGACTGTCACAAATCTATGTGGCTAGATGGGATCCTCTCGAGTGTGCTGGGGAAGCTGGTTGAAGTAACTGCAAAGTTGTTTTCTACCATCTGTAAGTGTTCTTGAGTCAACCAGAGAGGTCCTACAGGAGGACTTGACAATGTGACTGCATCTACAAGAAGGGTTGTAAGGAACTACAGGCCTGTCAGCCTGACCATGGTGCCACGGATCATCTTGAACGAGATCACAAAGTATGTGCGGGACAACCAGGGGATTAGGCCAAGCTACCATGGGCTCATGAAAGGCAAGTCCTATCTGACCAACCTGATCTCCTTCTGTGATCAACTCACCTGCCTGATGGATGAGGACATAGTCTAGGCTGTTGACATAGTCTACCTATACTTCAGCAAAGCCTCTCATGCTGTTTCCTACAGTATTCTCCTAGGGAAGCTGGCAGCCTGTGGCTTGGACAGGTGCATTCTTTGTACCTTTATTCTTTTCTGGTTGAAGAACTGGCTTGAGGGCTGGGCCCAGAGTGTGGTGGTGAATGAAGTTAAATCCAGCTGATAACTGGTCATAAGTGGTGTTTCACAGGGGTCAGTATTGGCACCTGTTCTGTCCAGTATATAACTGATGATCTTGACAAGGAGAATGAGAGAACCCTCATTATGTTTTCAGATGAAACATAGCTGGGAGAATGTGTTCACCTGCCTGGGGGAGGAAGGCCCTTCTGAGGGATCTGGAGATGCTAGATGTCTAGGCTAAGGCAAAAGCGATGAAGTTAACAAGACCATAAGCCAGGTCCTGCACTTTGGTCATAACCCCAGGCAACCCTACAGGCTTGGAGTTAATTAGCTGGAAGGCTGTGTAGATGAAATGGACCTGGGGCTGTTGTTTGGCGCTTGGCTGAATATGGGCCAGCAGTGTGCCTGGGTAGCCAAGAAGTCCAATGGCATCCTGGTTTGTATAAGAAATAGTGTTACCAGCAAGAATAGGGAGTTTACCATACCCCTGCACTCAGCTCTGCTGATGCCACACATCAAGTACTATGTTCAGTTTTGGGCCCCTCAGGACAACAAAGACACTGAGGTCTGGACTGCATTCAGAGAAGGGTAATGAGGCTGGTGAGGTGCCTGGAGCACAAGTCTTACGAGGAATGGCTGAGGGAACTGGGATTATTTAGTCTGGAGGAGACTCATGGGTGACCTTACAGCTCTTTATAACCCCCTTAAAGGAGATTGTGATGAGGTGGGTGTCGACCTATTCTCCCAGGTAAACAGCAATAGGACTAGAGAGAATGCCCTCAAGTTGTGCCTGGGGACACTCAGGTTGGATATTAGGAAGTACTTCTCTGAAATAGTGGTCAGGCAATGGAACAGGCTGCCCAGGGAGGTGGTGGAGTTACTACCTCTGGAGATGTTCAAGAAATATGCATAAGTTGTACTTAGGGACATGGTTTAGTGGAGAAATATCATTGGTAGGTGGATGGTTGGACAGACGATCTTGGAGGTCTTTTCCTACCTTGGTGATTCTATGATTCACAGCTTCTTTTGGCACTGCAACTGCCTGTGCTGGGCTGGATATTCAAAGGGAGAGTCCTCTGTACACATAATGCAACTGCTGGAATGTATCTCAGATATATTAAAGTAAAATGTGGTATAAAACAACTACTTCAAAATAGTTAACTTGAGTCCAATATTTACTAGCTACTAGTGTTTTCCATTTGATTAAGTTGGTTTATTTTATATTAGCAGTCAGACTCTTCAATATGATCAAAACAACAACAACAAAAAATGTTACTCTAAAAAGAAATCCTGTAACTAATCTCCTGGTAGGGTGACCATGACTATTTCCAGGCACATCCTCAGTTCTATAAACCAGTGATAGACTGCAGCTATTAACAGGTCAGTGAATAAATTAATTCTAGGGCACTGGAAATTACGTTCATGAAATGAAATGTGGCCTTGCTGACACTTCATCACTATTTCTAGACGGTGGTCTTGAAAATCAAATAAATTTCACAGCTTGGATGTGTGCCAAAAACAAGTGAACCAGTTTCACTGGGGTAGGAAAAGAATAACAATTAGTTCTATGAGAGTAGATTACCAAAACAACTTCACAAAGTTTAAAATACTCCATCAACAACTTTCTTTAAATAAGATGCTTTCCAATCTAACAGGTCACAGAAAGCTCTCTATCTCCACAAAATGCCACTGTCTGAGATCCATCAAAATTTAAAGCTAGAACGCACTCAGGTTACTCATGCTGGCATTTCTGTATAATAGTCCCATTAGAAAGCATAAATATTATCTTCTTTCCATCTCATTATCTCTTTCCACATCTCATTCATAATAATTTAATTCTGTTTTAAATCAAAGTAGCTTTTGCATTTTCTCTGAAAAAATATAACACTTCTGGCTTAAACGGAGCGGTTTTACTAATAAAAGTAAGTCTATTTTTAAGTACTCAGTACACAGTAATCTGCCTGGTAATCTTCCTTGATTAAAAATTCCTTGGCTTCTCTTCAAAAAACATTGACTGTGAATGAGTTCAACAGCTGTAGATATAATTTTTAGGAACTTACCAAGCACTGCTGCGTCTATGCTAGGCCCCATTTATATACTCCAGCTGGTACTCTACAGCCCCACTCATTCGCCCCCAGTAACATCTATATTGAGATGGAGACATATTGAGGAGAGGAATCTTAAAAACAACACAGAAGAAGATACATCATCTTTTTTCTTTTTCTTTCTTTCTTTTTTTTTTTTTTTTGGTCTGTCCTGAGTCAGTTCATTTCTGCAAATTGCTTTTCATTCACCCAAGTACAGAAGGTAAACTAAAATATTTTAAGAAAACTATTTTTGTACTGCAAAGAATCCCACAACATTTTTCCACAAACTAGACTTTAATATGACATAAGCAACACAACATATTGATTTCACTCAGAAAACTATGCTTATACACTTCCATACTGACACATGCCAACGATTAAACCACAGTTCTTCTCTGTGTACTATATGCAGTAAGGGTCACCTGCATAAAGATTCAGACAAATAGTCTAGAAAAGACAGCAACACATTACTCATTTAACCTTGATAAAATCTGGGGATTTGTTTTTTCCTCTCAATTCACCACCTCTGGATTCATTACTACTAGATCAAATCCTAAAGGCCGACCGTAGCTCTGATAGTCCTTACTGAGACAAAAACTGATGTCAGTGAAAATTCTGACCAAATGATTATTTAAATGACTGCAACTAAGTTTGGAGAGGTCACACACATAAATTTCAAAAATGCTACTGAAGCACCTGGAAAAAAAAAAGAAAAACAGAACAAATAACTAGATAAGCGAATAAAAGTCACAATGTTTCCTTTCTTACAAGCAAGCCTTTTTAAAGAGAACCAACAGGAAAATCTTGGCATCTTATTTCTTTTCCTTATTTATTAAGAGTTTTAAAGCTCTTAGACTCAAACCTGTTTTGTTCCTCTGTCACTAACTTCCTGATTAGCACGTGTTCTCTTTTTCTCATACACCTTCTGTCTCTGCTTGATCATGGTACTGTTTGCACAATTGCTCAGTACATATTTGAGATTTTTGAAGACTCCATCCCAAACACGGCAGTAACATAACTAGATTGTGTAAAACTGTAGATTTAAAAGAAATAAAGGAGTGAAGGTTTGCACAGATGCTAATGAACTCAGAACTCTGCTGAAGAGTGGGTTAAGAGTTTTTTGGTTCCTATGTATGAATGTTGTTTTTCTCATGTGTGGGAATTATGAAAATCTTATAAATGTACTTTTATCACTGCTACTGTAACTGAAAAAGATACTTGGTCATCATCACTTCAAAAGGAGTGCTGAAAACTACCAGGTGATATGCACCACGATCAGCTATGTATTGTACAGTCACTCAGTTCATTTTCATCACATTGTATTGAATTGTGTCTATGGTTATGCAGATTAACGGTTTCTTTAACACTACAAGGAAAATTTACATCACCAGTTTTTTATTGGGGAAAAAAAAAAAACCAAACATTAGAAATATGAGGAGTTTATGTTTCCCAGTACAGCAGTGCAGAGATACAGGAGTGACACAGCAATCAAGACCTCCAAAACTGCCACTGTGGTACTAATAATCATCTTTACTCTTTCCATTATTTTGCTTCCACTTTCCTGGTAGTTCTTTAATATACACAAATTGATAGCTGGTAGTGAAACATTTCTGCTACATTCTGTATTTTTTTCCCTTCATCCTCTTCATAATTGAATTCAATTTAATTAAAAAAATAACTTCCAGATGCATATTGACTCACTCATGCATTTTCATTCATCACTGACACTTTAATAATTTTATGCATTCACCTGACTGTTTTCTCTATCTTCCCTGGTATCATCAGAAGGGAGTTATTTCACCTTACAACTTGTGTTACCACAGAGATAGGGAGAGAAGAGAAAATGTTGTCAGAATGAAAGTGAAACAACAGAGGAAAAGCAGAATATTTAAAAATATGAAAATCCACTGAAGTTGCAGTGATTATCTTCAACAGAGGAATGTGGAAAAAACAGTCAGATAGTGGAGAATCTTATAAAATAAGACATACGTGCAGAAAAAGTTGACTCTACAACCTTGAAGCTTGGAATTTTTTAGTTCTTATTCATAGTAAGAGAGAAGATAGTTGATATTAAGTTGTTTAATATTTACTTCCAAAGTACAAAGTCATTTTTTTAAATGAAAAATCTTCTAATTTTTTTTACAAGAAGCCTTTATACAGTTGCATATTGCTATGTTTTCTTTTCTCCGTGCTCCACCCTCACCAAAATACATGTTACTATTCAATTTTCTTCAGTTTGCAGATCAGGTTGAAAATGAGAAGTTGAAAAAAAAAATAGCTTAAGGCTGTGTATGTGCACATTCTATAATGATTTTATAATTTTGAGTACACAAGAAATCTCAAGGTAGATATTAGGTGCTGTTTTCAGGACACGTTCAGGGGCTGAACAGGGTAGTCTTTTTACAGAGAAAAATGAGTGGTTTGAACAAAGTACTTTTTGCCTTCCCAGATCTTCCTGCATGACTTCACAAATTCTGTTGGATTCTTGTGCATGAATATAAAACTCATCTACTTGATTAGCTGACAGGCAATGCATACGTATAATTTTAAATTTTAACTGGCTTTAGAAAAATATAGTTATTTGCCTAGCAGTAGTTTAAACCATTCTTTTTTCTATTTACCTAATTCTCTCCAACTCATTTTCACTAGAGTACCTCATGTGAATACACTTCACTTTGCACCTACTGTAAATTCCGTTGATATAGTTACAGTATTCCTAAACTGTGGTTTCCATTCAGTGTCACACTATTCTACATATGGGCATAAAGTCAAACTGCAAACGTAAAGTTCAAGTTTGCTTTCTTTTCAAAGCTTCACAGACGCTTTCAGTGACACAGAAATGGTCTGAAAAAGATACGAATGTGATACAATGTGATACACAGATATGATGGGTACAACCCACGATAGTTCTCCATTCATGTTCTCTGAAAGAGAGCTTGAGTGAGGCCTAACTCCAAACGATTTGAGGATTGAAGAAACTAAGTCCTCTGTTACATTTATTCAGATTTCTTGCTACCATTCAAAATGAGCAATCCACCAGTCTCATAATGCAATTTTTAAGCAGTTGAGAGGACATGATCTAATATATCTATGAGAATAACAGTTGATAGCATTACTCAGGTTGTACAAACGAAATGTTAATCTTGATTTCAATAAAACTCCAAAATTCAATCTTGATATAAAATCAATGTTTTTATACTCACAAAACATGAAAAAGTTAAAAAGTTAAAACAAGACTACATCATTTTTTGCTGCTAGTATTTGACTTCTCCATATATAAATCATGGTAACATCAGGCCTTCTATGCTGTGCTTTCCAAAGCCAAGAAAATTCTCCTTCTCTCCTCTTGCACTTCCTCTAAGGTTCAACCCTGCTTCTGGGGCTTCTTTCTATTTTTCTTGTTCTTGTTTTATTTCCTCCTTCTGCAGCATAAAGGACTAACTTTAGATGCAGTACGTGGAGGATGTAGCGTTGCTCCTCGTGCTAGTGAAACTTCTCAAAAATCTGGCAGTTCTGGTTTGTAAATGAGATATCTCCAAATTTAGGCCAGGAAGAAATGTTCTACAATCTTTGCTAGCAGAAACAACAGAAGTCACAAGTGGTCTGTCTCTGAAACCAAACTTGATATCTAAAACATATTCTATAGAGTTGCAGTCACTGGGGACACAGACAGCCTTGGTTAACTCCTTTTACTGTAGGAAAAATTGGTTGTTTCTAATACAATTTTGGAAAGAGTTCTAAGGCCAGCATACAAAGGAAAAAGCATACAATATTCTCTGTACCACAGTAAAAAAGCTCTATGTCTCATGTTAAAACGGGGACCAGCTTCGGTGATTTGATATTCTCCTACCATCATCTGCAGAAGATTACCACTGCTTACAAATTACCCTGTTTATGTAGACATACTGTAAATAAAATTTGAAAGACATTAGTTTTACGTACAAAGGTTCTGCAGTGCTAGTATTGCACGACATTTCAAAATTCTGCCTTAACACCAGCATTAAAAGGGATCATAAAATGAGGAAAAAATCAGCCATTTGATGAAAATCAGCTTACTTTTATTTAAGAAGGAAACATAAGAACCACAATTCTCCCTAGCTTACAGAAATAGGACTGATTTACTTCTCTCTAGTAACATTCTATTTATTGTGCATAATTACTTTGAGAAAAAAGTGGATATACAAACATCTGTTTTCTATACGCTATTAGGAATTTTTTACTTGAGGCTATTTATTTAACGTGATGCACAGAATAAACATTACAAAATACGAAAATGCAAATAAAGCTATCTAGACATCAGATGATTGAAGAAAATGTAGATAAATGTTCTCAGAGTAACTAATTTTAACTTTTTTGCCATATCAAATCATAATTGGATTGCATATGTAAAGCAAGCACTGATAGATCTCAGCGAAAAAAAATTCAGAGTCTGCCTTAATTATAACAGGAAAAAAGTAAAAAGTTAATCTTCTTGTCATTTCTCAATAACTGTAATTTTAAGGACAATGCTGATGAGATGCTAAAGATGCACATTCAGTCAGAAGCTTATTTTAAACTGTCTGTTACCAGTATTCCATTTGGGAAATTTACAGTATTAAACATATGACATAAGATTGGAATAGGGAAACAGGCAAAGTAAGACAAATCACAACAGGGTTTATGAGCTAGCTGAAAAGAAGTAGAAACAAACTCAAAGCTAATTCTTTCAGATATTTTTCTGTAATCAGTCCTCATAGATGCCGTTAAAATTTTAAAAGGTAGGAGATCTCAAAGGATGACTTCATGTAATAAAAAAAAATTGTATTCGCAAGAATTACATAGAGGTCATGAAAAAAGTAAAGATGGCAAGAAGTGCTCTACTAAGGATCAGAATAAAGATGGGATGGAAAAGTACAAGATCACTCAGGTATAAAGTTATAAGACAACATGAAGATTTTTCTTCCAAGATAACTCTCTTATAACGCATTATCATGCAGCACCTACCTGCAGAAAAATTGCAATTAATGTTCAGAAGCCCTACCACTACCACTTCAACTTTTCGATATTTGCTATATGCAATTATTCCTATTATTGCTGAAAGTATACAAATTTTAAAAATATACTGGCAATACATCATAAGATGCATTAGATTTCAAGTTGAAATGACTCACATTTTATTTAACCTTTACACTTGGTTGAATTATACAACTTCTGTTCTTAGCAATATTGCATTCTGTAGGAGTCTTTTGCATCTGGAAATTCCCTTGACACCTTTCTCATCCAAAAGAGGGGGTTTTTTTTCAATATTAAAATAAATCCTGTAACAGAAACTTTCACATTGTTTTTAATAGTGAATGATGAACAATTCAAGAAATACAGAGAACATATAATGATTACCTAAACTCAGTTTTCATTCTCACACTTGTTTTCTTCCCGTGCAAAGAAAACTGATTTCTTGTGTGTTCCCCTCTCACTTTTAAAATTCATAAGTATCGTAACTTCCCCAAACACATTTTAAAGTCCAGAAAAACAGTCAAAGCAATACTGTTTCTGAAGTGGAGAGAGAAGGAGAACATATAAATGCTTCCACTAAAGCTCTCCTATGCAGTATATATTAAAGAAAAAAGCAGTTCAACATGCTATGAAGCACATCTGAAATGCTTTGACACCAAAGCACACAGCATGAGGAACCAGAGACAGATGAGGCAGGAGATGCAAAGGGGTAGTGCTGTGAAGGAGGAGCTGCAATGAAGAGAGCAGCTAGTTGGAAATGACACAGCTGAGAGCCACTGGGTAGGGACGAACGATAAGCAAATAAAGGGGAAGGTCCAGAGGGAATGGCATGGAGCTGTAACAGGGGATGGTCAGGCTGGATGTAAGGAGAAGGTGGTGGGCATGGGTCAGGCTTCCCAGGACAGTGTCCATGGCTCCCAGCTGCTGCAGTTCAGGAAGCGTCTGGACAATGCTCTCAGTCATATGGTGTGATCTTTGGGTGGCCCTGTGTGAAGCTGGGAGTTAGACTCACTGATCCTTATGGATTCCTTCTCCCTTGCCGTATTCTATGGTTCCACAGTTCTTTTTTGGTACAAGGGTAGGATAAAAGTAATATTTGCTTTGATGATTTGAACGGAGCCTTGCTACTTAAAATGGCTTCATAAACAAAATAGAAAAGAGAAGTGAAAAGCTGTAAGTATGCAGCAAAATAATTAGCTACATTTTTAATGTAGCTGGGTCTTATCTGCTGACATGAATGTATTAATTTCAATTTTATGCTGTCTTTTTTTGTGGAAGCCTAAGTGTCAGTGTATATCAATGCCTCGTATTTATACATAAAATTTATATGAAAACAATTGCATGCATGAAACAAATCCAAATTATTTTTGTGTATACGTACCTGTCTTTCCCAGTTTCTACTGACACAGAGCATCTCTCTCATCCTCACCAATCCTATCTCTTTCTATTAACACATTAAGAAAATTTAAGTATGCTGTTTACAAACATTTGTACCTCCTCTTAACTAAGTGGTATTCAATAAGATATTAACAAATAAAAGCAGATTTTTCAGAAAGGCATAATGTATGTGTTGTAGACCCATTATTGAAGACTAGAGGTAAAAAAAACTGAAATAAGTTATGGATGAAGATAGTTTTAAAACAAAGGACGATAGAGAGAAATGTTCCAATTTTTTAACTAAGGAGAAACTTCCCACCATGAAACACTTTTCACACAGAAAGACATCAGAAACTACATTCAGTTACTGAAAGAGTTCTGCTCCCCTTTTACTCAATTATAGGAAGTAACAACAGAAAGAGAAAGCATACAATTTTTGTGCTGAGTTCTGCACAGAACTACGGTGTTACAAAGAAAATCATAGAATCATAGAATGGCCTGGGTTGAAAAGGACCACAATGATCACCAAGTTTCAACCCCCCTGCTATCCCTGCAGGGTCGCCAACCACCACACCAGGCTGCTCAGATCCAGCCTGGCCTTGAATGCCTCCAGGGATGGGGCATCCACAACCTCCTCAGGCAACCTGTTCCAGTGTGTCACCACCCTCTGTGTGAAAAACTTCCTCCTTATTTCTAACCTAGTCCTCCCCTGTCTCAGTTTAAACCATTCTCCCCTGTCGTATCACTGTCCACCCTTGTAAACAGCTGTTTGCCTTCCTGTTTATACACTCCCTTCAAGTACTAGAAGCCGTAATGAGGTCTCCCCAGAGCCTTCTCTTCTCCAAGCTAAACAGTCCCAGTTCCCTCAATTTTTCCTCACAGGAGAGGTACTCCAGCCCTGTGATCATCTTAGTGGCCCTAAAAATAAGCGAAAGCACTGAGTTATCACATCACTTTCTGTGCACTTCCTCTAGTTCACTGAGTCTCAATTTCCTTACGAGATTGAGGGAAGTAGGTAGGAAAAATGTTAAGATTTTCTATCTCCCCCAGCTCGCATAAGGCAGATAAGGCTTTTTTCATGGTGGAGAGAGAACTGGATTTAAATTTCTAAAGGAAAGAGATTGAATCTTTCTCCATCATATTCTGTGCAGCTGTCTGTACACAAAACTAAAGCATAAAAGGAGGTACTGTTGACATACTCACTCTTACTCTGCTGTCCATCATGAATTGCACTTTTGTGAGACTTGAGTTGCTAGCACAGACAAGGTATGCTCTATGAATGCCTCCTTTGTTAGCAGGCTTAGAAGCAACAATTCATCACTGTATATTAACCAGGATTCAATTAATCACTGTTTAAACTTTACAGTGGTGCAGAACATCAGTGCATATTCAGAAGCAAAATTTGTCATATTTGGGAAATCTCTATTAAAATTAGTTGCTTGCTAGACAGTGCTGGACCGGGTCTTTTCAGGTTCTCATTTAAGACAGATGGAATGCAACATACAACACAAGTTCCAAAACATCACTACTTATCTGTGATATTTTAATACATGACTGCTAAATTCTAATAACACATTTTTACTACATCTTTTAGTATGCAACTTATAAAAAAGAAAACAACATAGGGAAAACTTTCATATGACCACAATCATGTTAATTATCACCTGATTTAAAATCTTTTCATTTATTGCATACTCATGACAGGTAATGGAGTAGAATAAAATAGAAGTCGTTTGTCAGAAAAAGAAGCAACACAGTTTGCTGCTGAGTTTCAGATGTACTAGATGGTAGCAGAAAGCTACTGACATGTCTTAGTGGCTAAATTTCTCTTTTCAGCTCCACTGCCCTGTCCTCCTTTCCCTCAAGGCAGCCAGAAGTAAGCACTGTAAGAAAATGTTCAACTTACCCATGAAGCCTAAGATTGAAGTGGTCCTATCTGATTTCTTTCTCTAAATTACATACACAAATTTCCTCTACTCATTCTTTACTTTCTAAAGACATAAGGCATGACGAATTACTAGTTTGAAGACAGAAGCTGAAAAGGACTAAAACATTCTCAGTGGTTAGGGTGGTGCAAGTACAGGCTGATCAAGAAAAGTTCTGCTAAGACGAAATACAGTCATCAAGAATAGCCTGTTAGGCTGATAGGAGCAAGGAAAAATTAATCACTGAACATACCCTAAAATTTCACAATTTTAACAGGAATGGTAAAATGATAAAATGATAAAATACACTGTATTTTCAAGGAGGTGAAGACAAATGAAGACATATCTTCAGAGCATGATTAGGATGCATAAAACAATAGAATTTTCAAACCACTGTCTGGGTAGCAGTAAAACGTTCTGAATGAATCCTTCAGCAGAACTCACGATGAGTCAGTTGCTTAGCATTGTAAGCTGAAAGCATTACAAATTTGAAACATCTATAAATAACACAAAGTATGGAAATGAGACAAGCTTAGTAAGTTGAATATTGAGACGATCTGAACAGCTTGATCTGAATTTCCTGGACAGTATGCCCTCAATACTGTCCTGCACAATTGCTTGGGAAAGGGTGGAATGAAGGACCAATCAAGTAAAAAAAAATGCAAAGAAACAACTGCATTTTCTGTCTTCTTCACCTGGACATAATTGCAAAGCAACAATATCTCATGACAACAACACCAGAAGAAAATATATCCTTAAAATCAACTACATAATTCATCTTTATTGTCTGCTAAAAAGAGTCCAGTCACCAATTACATTACCGTTAAGCAAATTGTAGCTCTGACTTCAGAGGTAAAGAAGAGACAGGGAGAAAGTATTGACTGAAATCACAACTCAACAACAGCAATTAAAAAAAGCATGTGAAATGAAACTGTACAATCATTGTATTTGGGTAACAGGATAAGACTGTTTCTTACACAAAGTTCATATCAATGCTATGATCAAGGTATTTTTAACTCTCCTCTCTACCTGAACTCCAGCACTAGTCCTTAGAATTAAATACTTAAATAAGTGCTTCCAAAATACTTACCACCCATTAGGAAACAAACAGGTATAAAGAAGGTTTCCCAAAACTGCAAAAAACGATGGCCAAGGCCAGGTGGGGGTCAGGAGGATACATTTGTTTTCCAGGTACTACCCTTTCCCCAGAAAGGCAGATATATTAATTTAAATGAAAATTATTTCACCACGGAATTTTTTTAAAAATCCAAACACAAGAATTCATAACATAAAGCCCTAAGCAAATATTAGTTATTCTGTAACTTTATTAAATTTAATTCATCATGAATCCAGAAAAAGCCAGTGAACTGGCCTTCCACATTAAAAACATAAAAAAAAAAAACAAAAAAACACCCAACAACAATTTTTTGGCAAGATAAAATATGTTTTTCCTTCATCTTTTCTGTTTTTAAACTCCTTACACTCAGTCCACAAGCAGCATGAAAACAGAACATGCAATCTAAAGTATCAGACAGCACATAAAAGTGGATCATTAATTAAATTACCACTTTTGTACACTGACAGTTAATGGTACCTTTTTTCCTAGTCTGACCTTCAACAAAATTGCTCAGCTTTCAGATCAAGACATCAAATTTCACTTACAGAATCACTTAATAATTAGTTATTTAATATAACTTTGAAAATAAAAATGCTAATCCCTTGCAGTGAGTACAACATTTCTTAATTAACTTTTAGAAACTAATATAGGCAGTCAGTTAAAAAACAGGCCAACCATCCCTAATGGAGACATGAAAATAAGCTGAAGTTTACAGATAGAAATCAAGTACCAAGAGCATATGTTGATTAATTCTACACGGTAACAACAGCTAAAATTTCATACCTGCACCTGGAATGATTGCCAACTTCGTTTCAACCAGGCCCATCTTAGCAGAAGAGGCTAAAAAAATAGAAGTCTGAGTTGTTGCTACAGTCTACAGAAAAACAGTTTGCAAAATATGTAATAATGTCCTGCAAGAATGTTAATTTATTACATTTCCTTAACAAAGAACAACAAATCAAAACATAAGCACTGTCTTATGAAAAATCTTCTAATAGATTTAATTGATCTGCCTTTATTAAATATCCCAGCAAGGCAAGTTCTGTACAGTAATAATTTTCACATTAGAAGTATGTTATTAAAGCAAAAAATAATAAAATAAAATGTAGTAACAAATACTCTATCAGTGCTCAGAGTTATGAAATTAATTCCTAGCAAGTATTTCAGCCAAGTTTCTGCTAAATCTCTTTTAAGTAATTGGTCATAAGCAATGTTGGAAAACAAAGTCATTTTTATAGACTATTGTCCAGGCAAAGGGTAGTTAAGCCTTCTGCAATACTAATAATCCTTCATTTAATTAACAAATTTACCTGCCACTCTTATGTCACAGGCTAAAGCAAGTTCCAGGCCACCACCCAACGCAGTTCCATCGATTGCAGCAATAGTTGGTACTGGAAGATTAGCTGGGGAAAAACAAAGTACCACTTACCATCAGTCTCATAAAGAACATCTTTGAAATACCACTACATTTTCTTCACATTACAGGAAAAAATTACAGTCATACTACAAGGGAAAAAAAAGCCAACAAAACAGTTCATAAAATAAAACAAGGAACCGCTGCCAGAGCTGCGCCATGGGCAACAATGGGTGCATTCTGGGAGAGCAGATACAGGAGAACTTCTACACAACAGCAGCTTGGAGAGAAGGATGAGAAATGGAAGTGGTCCTGGAGGCACCCAGGTCAGTGCAGGAGAAAGGCAAAGGAGCTCCAGGCAAAGAGCAGAAGTTCCCTGCAGCCTGTGGGTACCATATGGAGTAGATCTCCCCATGCAGCCACGGAGGAGCCCATGGAACAGCAGGGGATGAGGCCTGGAGGGCACACAGCCTATGGGCACTCCTGCAGGAGCTTTCTGGACGGGAGCTGCAGCCCGTGGGGAGCCTCCTGCAGTGGGGCAGGAAGACTGGGTGAGATGCTGCCTATGGGGACCTGTGTGCCTGGTGGATGGGCTGCAGTGCCTGAAGGATGGGCTCCACAGTACGAAGCTGTACTTGAAATTGGAGCAGAGCTAGGAGAGCTACAGCCTGTGGGAAGCCCAAGAAGGATTAGTTTGGGAAGAACAGCATCCAATGGGGGGCGTCCCACGTGGAGAAGGGACAGATAGTGACCATGGAGGAGTGGCAGAGACAAAGCATTATGGACTGACCGCAGCTCCCACTCCCCATTCCACTACGCTGCTCAGAGAAAGGGGGTAGAAAAGGGTGAATAATTACCTCATAACAAAAACTGAATAACCCAGTGGACTTCACTAAATTGTTAGCACTCAAATTTTAAGAATACTAAATTACTAAAAAGGATACAAGAATAAATAAGCAGCATTAAGCAGCAGTTTAAGAGAAAACAGCACTCACAAGGATTCCAATGAACTACTGTAGAGTGTAATATGAAGAACACCAAATAATAAGCCAGTGGGGAGGTAAAGCCCCCGGCAAGGTCACAAGACCAGGCTCTCCTCCCTGCTGCTCCACCCGATAGTATGTCTTGCCTCCGCATCAGAGTAAGGCTTTCAGCTTTCGGATACTCTTTCTCTCATTATATCTGATTTATTAGCTCCAATTCTAATTGTATTATATTGTATTATAGAGTGTTGTCTTGCATTTCAATATCCTACTTAGTAAATCAGTTTGATTCTCCTCAGATTGTTGCTGCTACCCTTTTTCCCTTATCCCTTTTTCTGGAGGTATGGATCTCCTTTTTCCTCCGCTCCACTGGTCACAGAATGGGGCCAAATCAGCCCATAAATCATTGACAAGCCCTCTGATCATCTTTGTGGCCATTCTCTATACCCACTTAAACCGCTCAATGTCTTTCTTGTTCTGGGACCCAACACAGCTGGACTCCAGTTAGTACTCCACTACTGGGACTGGAGATGCCTGCGATGAAGATGCAGATGGAGATGGCATTCCCCATGAGCAGGATAACTGTGTCTTGACCCCCAGTGTTAACCAGAGAAATAGTGATGAATATATCTCTGGAGATGCCTGTGACAACTGCTGCAGTGTCCTGAATAATGACCAGAGGGACACAGATGGTGATGGGAAAGGAGATGCTTGTGATGATGACATGGATGGAGATGGTATTAAGAACCACGAGAGCAGAGGGGCAGAATTAGCTCCTTGACCTGCTGTTCACACTTCTCTTGACACAGCCCAAACTCCATCTGCAAGTGCACACTGCCGGTTCATGCTGAATCTTTCATCAACCAATAGCCTTCTCCTCAGAGCTTCTCTCAAGCCATTCTCCACCCAACCTGTATCTGTACTTGGGATTGTCTTGATGCAAATGCAGGACCTTGCAATTGTCTTGTTGAACTTCATGAGGTTGCCGTGGACTCATCAGTCAAAGTGTCAAACATCCAGGTCCCTCTGGATGGCACCTGTTCCTCTAGCATGTTAACTGCACCACTCAGCTTGGTGTCATATGCAAACTCACTGAGTTTTTGCATCCCACTGTCCATGCCACCTACAAAGATGTTAAATAACACTGGTCCGAGCAGTGATCCCTGAGGAACCACTCATCACCAGCCTGTTCTTGGACTATGAATCGCTGACCACAACTCTCCGAGTGCGGCCATCCTGCCAGTTCCTTATTGAGCAAAAGGTCCATCCATCACATCCATTTTTCTCCACTGTAGTGACCAGGATGTCATGTGGGACAGTGTCAAATGCTTGGCATAAGCCCAGGTACATGACATCAGTTGCTCTTCTCTTATTCACTGACACTGTAACTCCATCATAAAAGGTCACCAGGTTTGACAGGCATGACTTGCCCTTCGTTAAGCCACGTTGGTTACCACCAACTACCTCATCTTTACTTTCCACATAGGGTCTTCAGGAGGATCTGCTCTGTAATCTTGCCAGGCACAGAGATGAGACTGACTGCCCTGTAGCTCCCTGGATGTTCTTTTTCCCCCGTTTTGAAAATGGGGGTTATGCTTCTCCTTTTCCCATCAGTGGGAATTTCACCAGACTGCCATGACTCTTAAGTATGATGAACAGCAAGCAGCTTGGTGACTTCATCTGCCTGTTCCATCATTGGGTCCCAGGGACTTGTGCACCTCCAGGTTCTTTAGATGGTCTCAGAATCAACCTTCACTTACAGCAGGCAGATCTTCCTTCTCCAAGTTCTTACCTTTGCTTTCTTTAGAAAAGAAGTGCAGTGTGGCTACAGTCCTTGCTGGAGAAGACTGAAGCAAGGAAGTCACTGAACACCTTGGTTTTCTCCTTATCCCTGTGATCTCCAGGTCTCCAGTTTCCTTCCAGAGAGGACCCACATCTTCCCTGGCCTTCCTTTTATCACTGATATACCTGTACAATTTTTTCTTGTTCCCCTTTATGTCCCTTGCTAGATTTAATTCTGTCCAGGTTTTAGCTTTCCTAACCTGATCCCAGGCCTCTCGGACAACTACTTTGCTGTCCTCCCAGGTAACCTGTTCTTGCTTCCACTCCCCATAGAACTTCATTTTTGAGCTTAAGTAAGTCCAGAAGCTCCTTGTTGATCCACAGAGGCCTCCTGGCATTCTTGTCTGCCTTCCTTTTTCTCAGAATGCACTGTTTCTGAGCTTAGAGGACATGGTCTGTACTGACTGGTTTTCCTGGGTCTCTTTTCCCTTGAGGACTTTATCCTATGTCACCCTGCCAAGCTGTTCCCTGAAGAATCCAGAATAACAGAAACACAGAATTGCAGGGGCTGGAAGGAATCTCTAGAGATCACTGAGTCCAGTCCCCCTGGAAAGCAGGCTACCTGCAGCAGAACTTGGTCTGTATTTTATATCGCTGTCACCAGCGAAAGACACCATCCACTGTGCTCATATCCACTGTCTGGTCACAATAAACATTCATAAAGTGTTGATAAATTTCAATGAGAACCGTTGTCTTCATGTGAAGAAATTCAGTGACACTCACTGCATCAAACACGCTTCCATATTAGTTACCACTTGGCAGATTGCCCCTCTGCTGCCATCTGTCACATGGCAACAATACGTAATGGAATATCGGCAAGATGGTTCAACCTCCACTGCCATACCATCAATACTCATCTCTGATGTTATGGATCAGCATAATAAAATAAGCGCAATTACTTCTGGGGACTGAACAGAATTTACTTTCTGTTTGGAGATGATTTTATGATGAATGAAAGACCAGCACAAAATACTAACGTTAGATCCAGAAAATTCAACCAAGAAACAGTTTCTCAGGTGTGTGTCACGAAGTTCACACAAACAATTTAGATGTTGCAGACACTAACATTCTCAAAGGAAAATGCAAGTTGTCTGCATTCTAGTGATCTTATGTAACTATAGAGTCCTCTAAATAATTCATTAAAAACTCTGTACAAAACTACAGTCATAAAAGGTAACCTCTGAAAAGAAATAATATTGCATTTGATACTTTCTCATCAACTACTGAACAATCTTTTTCTCTGCAAAGCTTTTGATGTTGTCCCACATCACATTCCTATCTCAAAATTGGAAAGATACAGATTTGAAGACTGCACTATTCAATGGATAAAGAATTCTTTGATGGTGCCAGGCTGTGGTCAACGCTGTATGCCCACATGGAGACCACTGAGGAATGGTATTACCCAGGGGTCCATCTTGGGACCAGTGGTCTTCAACAACATTATTAGTGAGATTAACAGTGGGATCAAATGTATTCTCAGCAAGTTTGCTATTAAAACCAAGCTCAGTGCTGAAGTCAACACAATCACCCAAAGAGACCTGAACAAGCTTCAAAAGTGGGCACATGCAAATCGAAAGAGGTTCTACAAGACCAAGTGCAAAATACCATAATTCTGTGAGAGCAATCCTACAGAAAAGGTCTTGAGGGTTCCGGTGGTGGATTAAACGCAATACTTCAAGAAACAATAGCTAAAAAGAACACACTATTTCAAGTCTACTCTTACATCTGCAGTGTTAAAAGGTTCAAGATCTATTTCATTATAGAGTTCCTTCACTAACCAAAGCTGCAAATTTCTTGGTTTAGAAGTTGTGAAAGATTCTTCAAAAGGCCACGAATATAAATATTAGTAGTTACTAACAATTACTTAAAAGTATGTGCTAACTAGGTATAACAACTGGAATGGATAATTATTATTAAGTCAAATAAGTTTAGACTTAAATATTTACATCCTCTAACTCCATATAGACTTCTCTTCCACCTGTTCACTACCCAAGTATTTTATCCTGTTTTATCATGCTGCTTGTGAGTATATAATTCAGAATTTTCCTGGCAGAACAATAAACATGCACAAAACTATACACATTGAGAAGCCAATAGAGGAAATCCATGGGGAACTATGATAACTGAAATATTCTTTATAATAGGCACATTTGAATCACATAGTTACACTTCCATATAAGTTAATTTTGTTGGAGTAAATCAGAAACATAATTCTGAAGCTTGGCAACAGAATACGGAATCTTGATTTCATATTTGCAGCTCTTTTTCTGAAGAACAATAATTCCCTAGCTGGAACATAAACTTTGCACTTGGTTAAAAAGGTAGCTATGTTTAGGCAGGGATTTTTTCTCGTAAAATTTGATACCAAGTCACTTCAACAAAGTTTACTTGTGCTTGCAGTGAAGCAAGCACTCTCACTCACTTTTGTAGGGTAATTACAACACAGTGAAAATCAACCAATACTTGTAGCAACAAATGAAAATAGCTAAGAGAGACTGCAACCGTTGTCTTGAAAGCAAAGAAGATTGATCAAATGATAATTGATGAAATGCTACAAAGCTTTTCCTGTCATAACTTCAAAAAAAAAAAAAAAAGTTACTCTAAGTCATTTATGTACTAACATGTTTGAAAAATAGACAAGAAAACACCTCTATATGCAAAATCGTGATCACGTTTTTAATCTTGAATGGTCTATATATGCATTAGAATACTAGAATACACACAGTTCTCTTTCAAATATTTGCTAGCTACAACTGTGAAAGGCTTTTTACTATCCTCTGATTCTTGTGCTTCAGAAAGACTGCTACTGTTGGTAGATTTATTTCAACATGATTATCTTTGCTTTAATACCATCAAAGTTCATGAAGAAAAAAAAAAGCTGTGTAAAGAACCATATTTTTTGTTACCTGTAAAGAACTTTGGCTTTTTAATGAAAATAATTACTGCTCATTGTTGATTACTATCCAAATTATGTTTTCCCTTTATTACAACATTAGCTATAGTTTTCTTAAGATCATCTCCCTCAATACCATTCCCAGTTTCCTCTACTGATCACTCACTGATCACAGGAAATGAATTAGAAAAATAGTTCTCACACTTTATTTAGGCATGTTATTAATTTTAAAAAATTTCTATTTGATACTTTATTGTTGACAAGTAAAGGGCACTGTGTGTTTTGTATCCCTGATGACAATAGCAAAAAATTGGGAAAATAATGGCAATGGCAGACACATTTTTATAAAACTGTTCAGTAACAGTTTTCTACAGCCAGCTCTCTCAAATCTCTCTTGTACATTTCTATGCTATATAAGATCTTTTGGACAATTCATTTGTCTCCAGTGATACAATTCAGTTTAGAAACAGACCTCTCAGTTTCTTCATGTTCCTTCTTAGTTTCATTATGTAAAAGAAAAATGAAATAAACCTTAGATGTCAGAATCTACTTTCTGTGCAAACAAAAACAAGCTTTGGCAATAAGAAAAATGAAAACTATTTTCTTTCTGTGGGCACTTTGTCCTTTCCAAATACATCTAAGAACTTGCACCTCATACAAATAGTCTATCACATATTCCAGTACACGCATTTCAACACAAAAGAAGGATGCCAAGGATAAATTATTTCAGTTATATTTTTACATTCTATGTGAATTTTTTTCTTCCTGATAGAGCACTGGGATTCCAATGGGACAAGATTTTCATTTGTTTATTGTTTACTCACTTGATAACCACTTTGAAGGTAACACCTTTTACTATCAGTAAATCATTTTTTGACACAAGGAAAATCCCTTATACTAGGGTCATTTTAGCTGAACACATGTTGATTTTTTTCTCACATCTGTTTTCAGCAGCATTTCATAAATGTACTTTCCCTATTCCAATATGAAAATATTTTTATTTCTACATTACCTTAAGTGTATTACACAGTACTTTCAATCAGCTCGCCCAACAAACACTGCAGAGGAAACAGTCTCTCTCTGCAATATTGTCAAAGCTGCTTCAGCCAACCTCAACAACCAACACATTATCTAGGCAAAACGTATGTGCTATACAAGATTTGAACATGCTATTCTGGAGTTGAAACCTGTAGCAAAGCCTGGACAATGAGCTTAGAATTTCCTGGGTACCACAGAGCATAATGTTTTCTGTATCACATCAAGAACTGCTACTTTTCAATAACAATCATATCTAGATATAGGACTAGAAATTGAGACAAGGAAAACAGAAGAGCTAAAAAAATTAGCCACTCTCATTCAGGAATGGTGTGTAATGGAATAGCAGAGACACCCCTAGTGACTGGCCACTAGACAGATGAAGCCTCATTTACTACAACCTTTTGTGATCTGCCATTCAGCCAGTTCATAACCCTGTGTAACATCAACCTGCTCAACCTACAGTTGAACAATATGTCCAGAAGGACACCATGAAGAACAGTAACAAATTCCTTACTAAAATCCAGAAATACTTCATCCACCTTTCTTATTGTAGAAGGGTAACACATCACTGAGGCAAGAATTCATACTCTCTATGCCTGACAATACATGTATTCTTTAAATCTTCCTAGGTACTGAAGTTAGACTAACAGGCCTCTTACCCTGTAACACACAATTTCAAACACTAGCAAGATGAGCTGGAATTTCCCATATTATCAAACATACATAGCACGACTACCTAAAGGGGGAAGAGAAGGACAGCAGGCATCCTGGAGGACAGCTTTAACAGTCAATGTGTGAACTAGCTATGTCAATCTCAATAAATTATTTGATCAAATATAACTCTTCTTTCTATACTGTATGTTCTTTTGAAGGACAATTAAAGACCTGTGCCCAGAGCACAGTTTCTTTTTTTCACAGACCAGTATTTGGAATTACTACCAGAACAAAAACTAAACCACAGCTGAAACCATGTTAATTTATGGCACTGACAGAGATCAAAGCAATGAATTGAAAATGCAGAGCCAGCTCCATTCTAAATCCTCAAATCTGTGAAGAAGGACAATCAGCTCCTCTGCTTTTCCAGTCCCATTTCTCAATTTTATATATCTACATTTTTAGGATGTTATTATAATGAAAAAAAAAAAAAAAAAAAAAAAAAAAAAAGTGTATTAACTGTTGTGGCAGCAAAGCTGTTCCATAAATAGAAAATAACATGTAAGTAGAGAATTTTAATGTCGCATTCATTGGCTTCATAATGGTAGAGCACTGTGTTTTTATAATGAAAAACAATCCAATGTAATTTGACAAAGTCCATAGCTTCAGCTCTGCAAGGACAGCACTGTCTATTATAGGAAACAGACAATACTCATTCAAAGGGTATCTTAAATGAATTCAACATCAAGATAGGCAGTAAATCAAAGCCACTACTGGAAAACAACCAAGAGATCAGAAATACATTCAGAATGCTACCAGTCTTCAACTGTATTAAGTAGGACCTGCACTTAAATGAACAGACAACAAAAAGTAAAGCAGCAAAAGAAATACTACATTAGAATCTCCCTTTCACAGTTTCAGCTACACAGGGAGGCTATGATGCCTGAGGCTGGTTGTCACACACAGCACTGCTAATTATATATTTTTTTTCCTTTTTTATGTTTGATTTGTATATTTCATTCAGTTTCCCAGTGAACGCCTTTTCAAGTTATAGCATATATCTGCTCCCCCCTAAGAGAGAATCTGAAAGTTCTTCTCACTGGACCTCTATACTATAGCATTAAATGTTTCCTGTCTATATTTACCTCCAGTAAACACAGAAGATTTGGTCAGTGTTACATAAGCACTGGTTACCTTAAGTAGCACTAAAGAAAAAAAAGGGACTAAAACAGGATCAGATATATATGACAAGGCATATCGTACCTGTACGATTTGTTACAATACCACAAACATGCACACTTAAGAATAAAAATGCACAATGGTATACTTATGTCACTCTGAAAGCAATGCATTCAATTTATCACTGCATGGAGAGAATTGTGAGCAGCAGGTCAAGAGAGGTGATTCTTCCCCTCTACTTTGCTCTTATGAGACCCCACCTGGAGTACTGTATCCAGCTGTGTTGGGCTGAAGGACAAGAAGGATACTGAGCTGCTGAACTGGGCATGAAGGGCAGCCACAATGATCAAAGGGCTGAAGCACCGTCCCTGAAGCACCTCCCCCTGAGAGCTGAGGCTCTTCAGCCTTGGGAAGAGAGAGTTCTTAGAAAACCTTATAGCAGCCTTCCAGTACCTGAAGGAGGCTTACAGGAAAGGAGGGGAAAGACTTTCGATAAGGGTATGTGGCAAAAGGATTAAGGAGAGATGGTTTTAAACTTGAAGTGGGTACATCTAGACTGGATATTAGGAAGAATTTTTCTACTGTTTCACTAACAATGAACAAGAGTCTACATGCCACTCTCATAAAAACCTATGCATGACTAAGTTTGCAGATGATACTCCCTCAAGAGTGGAGAGGTCTTGCAGAGAGATTTTGATAGAAAACTGGTCAATCACCAATTGCATGATGTTTAACAAATCAAGTGCCAAATTCTGCACCTGGGATGGGGCAACCCTGCTTATATGTAGGGATTGGAGGACATGAGCGAAGAGCAGCCTTGCAGAAAGGGATCTGGAGATCCTGATTTGTTACAAGTTGAATCTGAGTCAGAGCGTGACATAGCAACCCAAAGGATCAATTGTATCTTGGGATAATCAGGACCACTACTGCACCAGACAAGAGGAGGGGCTGTCCACTCTGCTCTGCACTGTATGACCTCACTTTCAGCACTGTGTGTGGATTTGGGTGTCACAATATTGGATGGAAATAAAACTATTACACAGCTTCCTATTACAGAGCTTCTAAACGAGAGCTACAAAGATGGGGACGGGTCTGGAGCACAAGGTGTGTGCAGAGTAGCTGAGGTCCCTGTGTTTTTCAGCCCAGAGCAGAGAAGGCTGAGAGGAGGCCTCATGGCAGCCTACAGCTCTTCACAGGGAGCGGAAGGACAGCACTGAGCACTGATCTCTGGTGAGACAGACAGGACCTGAGGGAACAGCACGGAGCTGTATCAACGGAGGGTCAGTCTGAGGATTAGGGAAAGGTTGTTCTCCAGAAGGTTGTCAAGCACTGAAAACCCCCCAGGACTCTGGGTGTAGCCCCAAGCTGCAAAGTCTATGGAGTTTTTGGTCAACACTCTCAGAAATAATGGGTAGTCCTTTGTGGAGGCATGAGTTGAAATCTATGATTCTTGTCAATTCCTTCCAACTCAGGATATTCGTTCAATCTGTGGCTCAACAGTTCAGGAAGAAGGGTGAATTTGTTGGTTAGACACATGCCTCTGTTTCTAACTGCTTGTCTATGAGGTGAAATTTCACAACACATCAGTAAAGAATGAATTTAATGTGAGAATTAAGTACATTTTTTATCACTAACATTATAATATGTAGTTGCATATGAATCTGTAAAGTATTTTATTTCATTTTTTTCAAATGAAAATAGAGATATTGTCTCTCTCTTTTTGAAAAGCCTTGATAAAAATTTACGGAACACTAATCACACCATCCAAGGTTTTCTAACATATCTCTATCAACCATATTTTAGTAACTCAAGCATATTCTTGAAGTGTACTTCACAAAATAAATAAATGCCCAATACAGGTGATGGTCATTATCCTTTAAACAGCAACCTGAGAACAGGAAACTTGCACGTACAAAATAATTATCACGGAAGAAGTATTTATCAGAGCAAAGAATAACTATTCTGTATTTTGAGGATAAAATTCAATTTATAAGGGAACAGCCTTTTATCGGATTTGACTTGTATGTTTTTGACATATCTTACCAGAGAACAAAATACCTTCACATGCTGGAAAGTAAGCAGTGTAGTCAACATCTTTCCTTGGAGTTTCTATTATTGTACTGGGACTTTTATTATTAGCCAAAACTTCGTACTATTTGAGTTTCTGACACTTCTGAAATAAGGCAGTGTAACACAGAACAGTTAAGGGCTGTTAAGGGACCTCTGGTGGTAATCTGGTCCAGTCCCTGCTCAAAGCAAGGACATCCGAAGCAGATTACCCAGAACTGTACCAACGCAGCTTCTGAAGATTGCCAAGGAGGATATCCCACAAACCTCTCTGGGCAACCTGTGCCAATGCTTGATCATCTGCACAGCACAGAAGTGCTTCCTGACATTCACAGGGAAGCTTCTGTGCTCTAAATTGCACCCACTGTCTCCTGCCCTGGTGCTGGGCATCAGTGAGAGAAGCTTGGCTCCATCCTCTTTACACCCTCTCTTCAGGTATACACGATAAGGCCATTCTGAGCCTCCTCTTCTCCAGGGTGAGCAATCCCAATCTCGATATTACCAATGCCATTGTTAAGATTTTACCACAAAAAACGTAAGGTGCTAGCAGACCAGGAATCAAATGAAACTTAAACAATCCTGATTCCACTCTCAGGACCTGTATGATCATATTTAGACAACTTGTTTCCAAAACACCTATAACATGTTCAAGGAAAGACTGGATGTTTTGTTGAGGAACATGGTTTAGTGGGAACTATTGGTAATAGGTGAACAGTTGGACTGGATGATCTTTTAGGTCTTTTCCAACCTTGGTGATTCTATGATTCTATGATTCTATGTAAATTGGCACTACCTAAGAATATCCAGGAATATATAATCATGAATTGTCAAAAAAAAAAAAAAAAAAAAAAAATTTGGAGAGTAGATTATTCTCTATAGGATGGGCAAGATAATTCTTCTTAGGTAAACCAAGACTGACAGAGAATTTGTAAAGAGGAAAAAAAAAAAAAAGACTAAATACTGCTCTCAATAAAATAAAAACCACTCAACAGGAAACACTGTTTATAAAACAAAAGCAAGTAAAAGAAAGCAAAGTCTGCTTATTTCAGATCTAACTCCATCTGAAAGGTGTTTCCCCTCCAGACGGACAAAAAAATCAAGCAAGACCACAACTTAACGGGGATTTTTAGAAGTACCAAGAAAATAGATTTCCAGATTTTTATCTCATTTGGGGGACTTAGGTAATTACACCTATGTTCACAGAACCACAGAATGGCCCAAGTTGGAAAGGACCTCAACGATCTTAAAGATCCAATACCCTGCCACACACAGGGCCACCAACTTCCACATTTAATACCAGACCAGGCTGCCCAGGGCCCCATCCAACCTGGCCTTGAACACCTCCAGGGATGGACGGCATCCACAACCTCTCTGGGCAGCCTGTTCCAGCACCTCACCACTCTCTCTGTAAAGAACTTGCCCCTGACATCCAATCTTTCCTCCCTCAACTTAAATCCATTTCCCCTTGTCCTGCTGTTTCTACCCTTTCAAAAGAGTTGAGTCCCCTCCCCTTTAGGTACCGGAAGGCTGCAATGAGATCACCACACAGCCTTCTTTTCACCACACTGAACAAGCCCAGATCTCTCAGCCTATCTTTGTAGGCAAGGTGCTCCAGCCCCCTGATAATTTTGTGGCCCTCCTTTGGACACTCCAACAACTAAAGAGATGTGATCCAACTCAGCCCTTCCTTCAGCCCAGAAGCAATACAAGAGCACAAACACAGGTCCGGACCCCAGACAGGGGCTGTCCTGCTTTGCTGCCATTTGCTAGCCCCTTGGGCACTGCAATAGTCAATGCATGTAACCCACTTCAAGTGCTGATGGGCTTTGGTAACTAACGGTGTTTCTCACTCACTAAGGGTTACAAGCAAATTTCACTCTGAATAATCACAAATATTTGCTGAGTCCAAATTATTTATGAAAATTCTTTTTTCTTTTTTTTTCTGTTAAACAGACTGTATTATTTTGGTGAACAGTGGTTATCACATTCAGCTCCACAGGCGGCCTCTGGCTTTTTTGCAACTGAAATCTAAACAGATAATATATAAGAATACTAACATAGACCAGACCCCACAGCCAGCTTAAAGAACAAGATGGATGTAATTGACAGTAATAGCAAATGACATATTTACAGATCAGATCCATAACAAGAGCGTTTTTCTCACCAAAATGTAAAGAAAATGAGGATTTTATTTTATTTAATCAGGCCGGATTTCTTGCACATGGTTCCAAGAGGTCTATTAATATTTTTCTCTCCTACTTTTTTTTTTTTTTTTTTTTTTCCCCAGTAAAGCCGATCTTCGATCAGTGATGAAGAGCCTCAAGATTGAATATGGTACTGGACAAATAGTCTTACTCCCAGTATTTAAAAAAGAAGAAAGCAGGATGAAAGGAAAAGGAAAGGAGGAGGGAAGGAGGAGGAAAGCAAAGAAGGAAAAAGGGAAAAAAACCAACACATAACAACCCACACAACTCTGGCATAATTTTAGCAGATGCAACCACTGCTAAAAATATATCCTATTTTGACTTTTTTTCCTTCCAACTCAAAGGTCTAAAAACTGCAATTAACAGCTCAGTACAATATTTTCAGCTTTTTTTTAAGTGCTCATTTTAATACTAAGTGATATTTACTGCAGTCTTAATGCTTTACCCAAATTTAGCAAGAAGTCATAAATAAATCCCATACAGACAAGCAAAGTATGCTTTTAATTTCCTGAAAATTGTTGTATTTGCAGTTTATTCCAAAATGATGGTACAGACTTTAACAAAATCACTAGTGTAAGGATTTTAAACATAATGAAATTGACAGGAACTGAAGAAAGCCAAGGCATGTCAATTCAAGAAAGCTAAGTTTATCCAGCTGTTCAAGATGTAATTAACTTTTCCTGTATTTTGTCTGTAGAGATAAATTAAGATTCTTCTTACTGAAAATACTATTAGAAAGACACATTTCCTTACTAGGTCAGACATCTGAAAACAAACAGAATTATCAAAACATGCTCTATTTCTGAAAAGCAAAAAGAACAACACATTTTAAATGGGATAACAGCATAATACTTGGATAAAATAAAGAACAAGATGGGAAACTTAAAATATTGTCCCCTAGCTATATTGCATTCTGCAGTTGCAAATAGTCACTACAAAATTGTTTTCCCTGCAAACACATCACAACATTTTGGTTGTTACTGGGCAGGAAAACTAGCACAATTTTTTTTTCAGTGTACTAATTCATTGTGAGTAATTCAATGCAAATAAAACAGCCCACTAACTCTACTAAAATTAGGTTCTGTAATGCCAGACAAGTTCTTCAGAAAAAGAAAAGAAGAAGTGAAAACTCTTGCTAAAAAATTGATGTTCACTTCTATTCATAAGGGCAACAGATCACCGTATGCACCAATTTAATCCGCCATTTATAAAACTCACTTTTAAAATATTTTCTATCACTTTCAGTGATAGAAGTTTAAATTTTCCAACAAAAACCTCTCAGAAAAGCAAAAGATCAATTCAATAAATATGTAAGTTGCTTTGAAAGTTATGCCTCCTTTTAATTTCCACAGAAACTACAGCAGACACCACTCACTATTTGACAGAGCAAATTCTCAGCTACAATACACTATTTTTCAAAGGTCACCACCATTAGCTGTGTGCAGTCTTCAAACTGGTATGAGGCCTGGTGTGAAAGGCTGTCTTCCTCTGACATGACAGTGGAAGTTCAAGTCTTCAGTTTAGTCAGCATCACAATTTAGCAGTCAGAGTTGATTGTTTCTCTAGATTCCAGGAAATCTAGAAGGATCATTCCCTTTTTGTCTGTCAGAACAAACAGTACATACCACTTTAACTGCTAAGAGCTGCATCTTGAACTTTTTTCTACAGCAGGCAATTTATGCTGTCACTCCATGAACTACTGTTTGACTTTGGCTTGTAGTGGTGACACACCATAGCTCATCACCAGTAATGATGTGATCCAGGAAACTGTCACCTTCAGCCTCATACTGTTTCAACAGGTCCCGAGAAACTTGAATGTGGTGTCCTTCTATTCCCAGATGAGCCTTCATTGGATCTACCTGGAGCAAACTGATATTTCAACGTTGCCACCATTGTTTCCAACATACTGAAGCCAATATTATGTTTCTGTTGCCTGGTTTTGATCTGCTGATTCATGAAAAGAGCTAACTGAGATGCTCTTCCTTTTGTACTGTGACAGCTGAGCATGGCCACTGGAATTCTGCGTGTCTTTTACACTGCAGTTACCACTGCTGAAACTCAACACTCACCCACCGCTGTGCTCACAAACACTGTTTGGTCTCCATAAATCTTCAGCAAACATTGATGAACGTCACCGGGTGCCTTTTTTTCTGCATAGAGGAATTCAATGACACACCTTTGATCCATATGCACTTATAGTCAGACGTCATTTGTCAGACTGCCATGTGTTACATGGCAACAAAATGTAATGAGATATCAGTGGGAAGGTTCAACCTCTACTGCCACAACACTAATATCCACCCCAGATGTTGTGGGCCAACATAATAAAATAGGAGGCACTACTTTCAGAGCAGCCCTCATATTTTTTGCATAACGTGTTCAAAAAACAATATCTCAAATACATATACAGAAGGAATACGTGAAAAGGCTGAAAAACCTACATACATATCATATATATGTATGAATACATGACCTGAAATGAAACATGGGAAGTGATATCTCATTTTCCTTCTTCAATCCTGAACAACAAATTACCATTAGTTTGTTTGTGTAAAAATAAATGGGAAGATGGACAGATACCATCTAGCCATTAAAAAAACTACTGACTGTCCATTTAGTGTTTTAATGCAGGAATGGAAAAAGGAGGTGTGAGGGAGAGGAGAGAAGGAGTGGGGGAAAGCCCAAGAATCTTTCATGCAACTTTTACAAAAAAATGCTCTTTCAGCATCTAGCAAGGGACATGTTCAAATTCTTTCTCTTTTCCAATCTGCAGTTTTGTCTATTAGATGTTACTACAAACTTTTCTATCCAGATATTTCAATGACCTACATTCTAAAGTACTAAAGCTATTTACTCACACTTTCATGCCTCTTTCTTGACAAACAGACTGTAGAGAGCATGAGAGAAAACACTCCTAACTTTCCTAAACTTCAATATATTCACTGTTAGCATAGTGGCCCACTGTAAAACTTTCAGGCAACACCAACAATTTGCTTACATACTCAGTATTTAAAACACTTTCAAAGGAACTTTAATTAAGCTGAAGATCGTCTTACTGTCTTATTAAATTAGAAGTAACATAAAGCATCAAACTCTTTCTAGTTATTTAGCGAAAAATGCCAAAATGCCTTATGTGAATACTTCTTCAGGTCTGGATTTTTCTCACTTAAAAAAAAAAACAAACAAACACACAAACAAAAAAAAAAAACACAAAAAAAATTGATTGCCCCCATTTAACCACAGCTCATAAAGTATTTCCAGTAACTCTAGTCCAATAAAGGATTAGAAATAACTTACAGCTACAAAATCCTCCTAAAAATCTTACACAGTGGCTAAGTGAAACAACATGTTGCTTCTTGCGTTGCAGTCCAATAAAAGGACAAGTTGCAGTATGAAACAGTGCTCACTGAAGGAAATTATTTATTCATTTCTAGATATTTCACTTTTTTTTTTTTTTTAACCAAGCCTTGAGGTTCTACTTCATTTCAAAGGCAATTAAATAATCAAGCATACAAATATCTCCATGAAGCGCCTAATTAAAGACTTATTCTTCAGTAGTCTGTCAATTACCTGTGAAAAGAAACTGGTTTTCACCCATTAACATTCAGCAAAGTCAAGATCTGACCTAATATTATTCGGTGCATACAGACCCTCCTGAGAAACAACATATTTCTCACTGTTTCCTTTTTGCAGTGTGTTTGGTTTTTCTTGTTTTTCTGTGTGTGTTTTTGTTTTTCTTTCCCCACTCTATTTCCAATTCTGCAGCCATTAGTTAGGATTCAGTTTTAAAAAGGAAAAATGTTTTATACTCTTCTTACATCAGAAAATCTCAAAACTTCAAGGGATGAAACATGTTGCTTATACAAATCAAATATATGAAATAAATGTTTCAAACTTTGTATACTTTATTTCTCTTTCTGATAAAGAATTTGCAAAGCCCTTTGAAAACCAGTAATGTTGTATCTGATCAGTATAGTTGTAGAAATGCGATGATCTGATGGAGAATTTAGCGTAGTTTACAGAATAATTGCTACCATCAAAAATTGGTACAAATCAATTTGAAATAAAATTCCAAACTACTGACAGTTCTTTCTATGCCAGAACAAATGCATATTAACAGAAAGAGGAGTTCCAAAGAATACATTTGATTGATACTTCATGAAAGTAGTCACCTAAAAAACAAGGAGGAAAATGTTACGGTATTTATTGCCTTTTTTGCTTCAGTATATAATGTTATTGATTGACATGCAGTAGTCTAGTCATCTGAGGTGGTGGACCATAACTAGGAGAACAGCAACTTTTTATCTGCAGTCACTGAAATTCTAAGGTAGCAGTTCTATCAGCTGAATGTCCACAAATTAACAGGGATTCACCCCAGAGTACTGAGGGAGTCACTTGATGCTGTGACTGTCTAGACTCCTCTCAATAGTTTACCAAAGTTTTTGAGAGCCCGACGAGGGCCCTGCTGACTAGAAGCTTGCTAGTGCTATACCTGGCTACATAAAGTACACTAGGGTATGCCCAGAAAACTACATATCTGTCATCTAAACTCAGTCCCTCAGAAAGTTATTGAAAAGATTATCCTGGGGGATACTGAAAGGCATTTAAAGAGCACAGCCCTGCCTCACTAATCTGATCTCCTATGTTAAGATCACCTGGTTGGTGGATAAAAACAAGGTGTCAGATGTCATCTTTCTGGACTATAGTAACAGTTCTGGTAATGTCTCCCAAAGCATCCTTTTGGACATGTTATCAAAGCATGAGATAAACAGATTCATTCTACAGTTTGTGATGAACTGGCTGAACTGCAGAGGTCAACAGGCTGCAAATGGCACTACATTTGGCTGGTCAGACACTAGTGGTGCTCATCAGAGCCATTTTAGGGCCAGTTCTATTCAATATTATTACCAATCATCCCAATGCTGGAGTAGAATGCACCTTCAGCAAGTTTACTAACACTAAACTGGGAGATACTGTTGGACAAAAGGCCTTGCAGAGGAATCTAGACAAACTGCAACACTGGGCAAGCAGCAATGGCATGAAACTAAACCAAGGTAAATGCTAGGTTCTGCACTGGGATACAGTAATGAAAGACTGTATTAACTAAACCAAACAGAAAAATGCAATAATAAACTCCAAAGCACTCGAGTGTCACAGAACAACCCATCCTTTATAAAAACAGCAGGGCAAGTAACCTCTGTTGCAGTTGAGATATAGCTTTTTTTCTAGCATTCTAAAAAAATCAAGTCCAACTCTTTGAGGCAAATTCTGAAGAAGTAATGCATCATGAGTCATACTTACCAATATAAACATTTGTGGATATCTTTCTACCTATCAAGCATTAACCAAGCATGTTGATTTAATCTTTAACAGATTATGTTTTAAAAGCATTGTTTAAAGGATAGTTTACATACCCATCTCATTAATAGTTGCTCTTGCTTTTGAGACAAAAGAACCGACTTCGCTTGAATGCATTTTCGCTCTTTCTTTAAGGTCAGCACCTGTAAGTGACATTTCACATACATGTTAGCAAACTGTATGCAGTACTGTACATTTGTTTTTAGAAGTGAAATATAGCCGTGTATAAAAAAAAAAAAGTCTACTTTGAGACATTAATGGTTCAAATTGGTCATTTCATTCATTCATTTTCCACAGATTGCAAGGAAAACACAGGATTTCATCGTAAGATAAAGTCAAATTACACAGCAGATTTTCATTAATTTTGCTCTTTGCAGTGGTGTTACTTCTTCTCATATTAATAAACAATAAAGCTAGGTTAACACTTCATCTGACATGTACTTCTATTTTCTCATCTGTGTCACAAAGTATAATAGTTACGCCATTTTCTTACTGTGTCCTTGTTGTTATTCTTTTACTGGAATATGAAGAAGTACTTAGGATGCATATTTTTACAGTAACAGACAATATTTATCTAACTAAAAACTTCTACACTGAGCCAAGTACAATTTCTCAACCAAAGAATCAATTAAAAAAAAAAAAAAACCAAAAAAACACAGTTTTATGTTTCTCTACCCTGAGAATGAAAATACCAGGAAAACGCATCAGACTTCAGCTGAGTCAAAAATTCAACTCTGACTTAAAACTAAGCAGTCCTATGTTCGTCTTTTGTATCTTTCTGGACTTAATTTTTATAAAATAAAAAATAAAAAATAAAAAATAAAAAAATAAAAGAATATCTATATGACACTAAAGTGTCTCATTTCACTTTTGTTATTCTATGTATGTCAATGAGGCACACATTCGCATGTTTCCCAATGAATAACATAATATAGCATTCATAACATCAGATATCTTTTAAAACATTCCCTGGAACTGATGTACTGCAATTGAAGAGAGAGGGCAGTTAAGCAGCGTACACCTGAAATTGCAGACAAGTGCGCGCTGCAGCAAAATGCTAGAACTCTTTACAATTGCTACCTTAGTAATTCAAAGTGGATACAAAAATCTTGACAGGAACGTCAAAGGCAAACAAAATCGGCATTCATAAATCTGAACTGACATTCAAGTAATACAAAGCTGCAAACTACCTTCACAAATGCATTATTATATAGAGTTCTGCTACTGAAAGGATCTTTACAAAACTCAGTGACAATACCTACTTGAAAAGTTACTGATATAGGAATTGAATAACTAAAACATTTCTATTTCAATAGTTAATGTTTGGGATTTGCTTTTACGACTTTGTCTAAAAGCATACTACTACCTATATAACAAGATGCTGATACACTGCTCACATGGCATGCCATTGAAAAGTAATTTTCAAAGGAAAGGCTGTGGACCAAAAAATCTACATGGTCCCTCACCACATTCTTCTCTCTAAATTGAGGAGGTATGTATTTGAAGAATGGACTGTTTGATGGATTAGGAATTGGCTGGCTGGACGCAGCCAAAGGGCTGTGATCAATGATTCTGTACCAGGGTGAAGGCTGGTCACAAGTGGTGTCCCACAGGGTTATTCTTGGGACCAGTGCTCTTCAACATCTTCATCAATTACATAGCTGAGTGCATCGGGTGACCTCAGCAAGTTCGTGGATAACACCATGCTGAGCGGTGCAGTCAATACACTTGAAGGAAGGGAAGCCATCCAAGTAGGGTCTAGACAGGCTGGAAAAGTAGGCCCATGAAAACCTAATGAGGTTCAATAACATCAATTAGAATGTGCTGCCCTTGGGTTAGGGCAATCCCAGGTATTCACACAAACTAGGGGAAGACCTCCTTGAGAGCAGTCCCATGGAACTTTGATAGATGAGAAGCTGGACATGAGCCAGCAGTGTGCACTTGCAGCCCAGAAGGCCAACTGTGTTCTGGGCTGCATTAAAAAAGGGGCCGCCAGCAGGGAGAGAGAGGTGATTGTCCCCCTCTACTCAGCTTTTGGGAGGCCTCATTTGGAGCACTACATCCAGGCACAGGGCCCCCAACACAAGAGAGATGCAGAGCTCTTGGAATGGGTCCAGAGGTGCGCCAACAAGGTGATCAGAAGGCTGGAGCATCTCTCCTTTGAGGAAAGGTTGAGGGAACTGGGATTGTTTAGCTTGGAGAAGAGAAGGTGCTGGGGAGACCTCACTGTGAAGGGAGCATATGAACAGGAGGGGGAAAGGCTGTTTACAAGGATAGACAGTGATAGGACAAGGGAGAGTGATCTTACACAGAGACAGTTGAGATCTAGGTTAAGATATTAGGAGGAAGGATATTAGAGAGTGGTGACACACTGGAACAGGTTGCCCGAGGAGGCTGTGGATGCCCCATCCCTGGAGGCATTCAATGCCAGGCTGGATGTGGCTCTGGGCAGCCTAGTCTGGTGGTTGGTGACCCTGGATATGGCAGGGGGGTTAAAACTAGATGATCATTGTGGCCCTTTTCAACCCAGACCACTCTATGATCTATGATTTTATGATTTCATGTTTTCATGTTGCTTCGATAGCCGTGAAGAAGCATGCAGTTCAACCAAAGACTTTTGTTCTCAGCTGTTTTAAAGATCCCCCCTGTAATCCCAAGTAGTGCTTCAGAGTATCTGCAAATAATATTTGCACAAGTCCTGACAGCAACAATGTAGTTAAAATTTTCAAATAAAAATAATAATAGTAAGACTAGATCTCTGCAACTTCCCCATGGATCACAGCTAAAATATGTGGCTATGTTGACCTATCTACTTCCCCACATTCACCACCATAGAGGAAATGCTAAGTCGTGGCTTGAAACAGTGACTGAACACCTGGTAGGAAGGCAGGACAAATCCAGTAGAGCTCAGGTGTATGCAGTGCACCTGAGTGAATGGAAAGGGTGAATCCTGGCTCCACCCCTTTCCAAACTTCCTTTAAGGGTTAGCAATGGAGGCAAGGGTATCTCTCTGGAGATCCCTGCATACTTGAGTACTCTTGAAGGGAAGCAACTTCCTTCCTTTATTTCTATGCCCACTACTGTTGTATTTGAGTAAAACCTCACACAATGCAGTCTGGGATCTTGCTACTCTGCTGTTACTGTTGCTCTTCCCATTGCATTACAAATCCCAAAAGACTTTAGGAATTGTACTGCGTGTCTGCACTGTACTAAAGCAGGCTTCTGTATTGCCTTCTACCCAAAGGGAAATCCTGAATTACAAGTAAACTCAATCCAACTAACTGCTGCAGGGTACACACTTTAATTGCGTCCCCACATACACCCAGTTTGTACTAAGGCATGAATCATTGTTTTATCTGTATTCTACTTTCTGTCATCTTGATAATTAGTCCCACAAATTCAACCCTATCCATTCAGAAATACAGCTAAAACCAGCTGAAAGTACCTGTCATTCTAGAGTTTATGCTCACCATTTCTAATTTGTCAGTACTTTACAATACTTCACAAACTCCCTTTTCAAGACTACGCAGTGTCATGTTCAGATTACTAGCAGTAGTTAATACAGGCCAAAAGAGACATCTTATGAACAGTACAACCTACAGCTTCCTCCTAAAGCCATACAAGGAGCAGAGCGGCAAAGAAACTCTACTTGAATTAACTTAATTCAAAGAAACATCACATCCAAATTTATGAAACAAACCGATGGGAGACAACTTTCATGCAGATTTCTCATTAACTTCAAAACTGCAGTCTGAACATCATTCCTTCGAAGATCAGCTTGACAGTAAATATATAAACAACACAGTATACACAGATCAACCCTTAAAACTACTCTAAGGAAGACGTGCCGTTTTAAATATTACCAACATATCTAAAGAGATCCGTCAATTTTGAAGGATCTTTATTTCACTTTAATCCATCACTCTATTTTCCCACAAAAACTGGGGAAACATGGAATTGTTTGTTTTGGTTAACAGAAAAACCTTACTTATACTGAGTGCAAAACTCTGATGCAATTAACATCCTGCTTTTTTTGTTTGTTTGTTTTAAATTGGCTATTCATTTGGTGGCTGTTCCACAGTGTCACTCCAGTGAGATTTTCTGCAGCATTTTTGACTTCCACTTCACAATGAAACTGCAGAAGAGGCAGAAGAGGAAAGGATGTGATTCATGCACAGGTATTTAAGGTACAGTAAAATATTAAATTCTTATTCTAGTGTAGTTACTTTGAGCTTATTTTTGAGCTTTGATCTGGTAAAAAGAAAGCAGGCCAATCCTGTTTGCACTCCAAAACTTAATTAAGGAAGTGACTTCCAAGAGCACGAGAAGATGATCTTGTGCAGATTCTATCCAATTTCTCAGTATCTTGTGCGCAAGAACCACTAAAGTAGGAATACAGGAAACTGCATAGCACAGAGGCACCATGTGCAATACATTTAACAACCCCAGCAACAGTTTAATAAGGAAATTATGAGCTATAACTATGCTTTCAAGTAGGATAACAAAAGATCTACTACTTCTCCAATTACAATGTTAAAAATTGCAGTGTAATCCACAGCTTATTCCCACACAGAATAATTATGCAGTCTGTGAATTAATATTCTACTCTCTCCACGTAGGAAAATATGATACTGAATTAAAATTCTGAGGCAAAAGGCCAACTTCTAACAAAGTTATTGTTCAACTTATAACTACTAAAAAAAACCACTAACAAGGGCACCTGTAAAGGCAGATGTATACATCTCCAAGAGAAAGCAATGCAAGAAATCCAGGTCTAGCTGAAAGAAATAGCAGACTGGTGTAACAGCTGCTCTTTGCCAGTTGCTTTGATAATGCAACAACCTAGAGAGTCACCAGTAGATGTTAGAGGATCACCTCTTCAAGTACTTGCAGATGCATCTCATCAGATCCTTCACATCTGTGTATCCAGCTTGTACAAACTGGTCTTACTTTAGTTCTCCCGTAGTACTGGGGATCTGCTCTTTACTTTGTTGTTGCCTCTTGGCAGAGACTTGGGAGCTGACCATTCCTACGCTGACCAAGGCAAAGAGAACCTGCAATACTTCAAGTCTCTACAGTCATTTACCACTAAGCTGTCAGGACCACACCTACAGTTTCTCTTGTAATCCTTGACACTTTTTGCTAGTTTCAGTTCCAGCTGAGCACACTCCTTTCTAAATATACTTCCACATAACCTAAGCAATTTTTCTTTATTGCTCTTTGAGAGTCTATTTTCTCTTTCAAGGGTAAAGTGAACAAACAACTCCTTAAAAATATAGTGGACACTTAAGGCATCAGAAGACAGGAAGATAGTTTTTTGTCTCTAAAGAATTAAAAAGAACAACTCAATCTAAATGTTGAGAAAGCTACGGAACACACAAAGTGAACTAATAATATTCTACAGATGAGCAAATATATTCCTAAATATTTTGAAGACTTCACACACTGAGACTTTCATGAATATTTATAATTCAGGTACCACCTCAGAACACTACGAAACAAAACTTCAGTAAAAGAACCTTTTTTTTTTAATTATAAAGTATGAGAGATCTGAAAGTTGAGAATACGAAAAAAAAAAATAAGACTGAAATATGTACTGAACAAAGAACTGTTATTTGCTTCTGCAAATCAGCTTTTTTCAATACTAGTGAAAAGAAAGATCTTACTCAAAGCAGTTCATCTTATTCACCATCTTTTCCGATATTTTACATTTCAATCTTCAAATCAAACAAATGCATGTAACAGAAAAATTTAAATCAAAAGACCACTTCCTCAAATATAAACGTCTTAGAGGATAACATGTTAGCAAAGTGATTTCTGATAAGACTTTTTATGTTTGGTTTCTTATTCCTTGAGTATAAATCTGAGATGAACTTTGCCAATACCAGAGGTTTTCAATGAGGAACAGAATCCTATGACATTTAGTCTCACTCTCCATAAAGTTTCATCCAAACTCTCAAAACTCTCTAATACTAAGACTTTTCTTGACGCTTGTTTTTTAATTTAAACAACGATGATTACCACTTTCATGTAAGCTAGTAGGCTAATAAGTATGATTTGTTTCCTGATGTTTAAGTTTTCTTTAGTTGTAATTAAAAAAAAAATATATAGAGACATATATATAAAATAGCACTTCAGCACTTTAAAAAAAAAAAAAAACACAAGTAGAGAGGTCAGTAACATATTACAAACAACAAGTCTTCAGAAGTTTTTCATATGAAGCAATCAGAGAAACTATAAAGGTTAAGGACATGCATTCAAAACTACAGATCAAAATGCCAAGGCACAGAATTCTTAGAAAGTAAACTATTCAAATCCTGAACGATTTGAAATGATTAAAAGTTTACATGCACTAACAATCATTAAGAACTTTAATACATCATGTATAAGGAATAAAGTTAAAATATGTACATTTACACTGGACCTTGCATCAAAAGTTAACTAATGGACAACATACTAAGAGAGACTTCAACAAAGGCTCTGAAGTACCACATTTTTGAAAAGCACACATTTTGACATCGGACCTATCTGATTGGTTTTTCATTCAGTACCTGCTGTTTTTAACACTAAAACATTAGAGCTGTAATTACAGCATTTTTGTGATTTTCCACTAAGTAAGTTTTTCACTATTTTCTCTATTAACTGTTTTATTATCAACTGCCAATCAGACTCATCTTGCATGCCAGTACAAAGGCCAGTTTCTGCACACTACACTTGAGAAAAGTGAAAAATGCATTTAAATGCAACTTTGATTAAAAAGCAAGGCATATTCTTAATTTCTAAATGATATGAGAAGGACGCTGGCTGCAGTCACTGTAGTGCATAAAAAAAAAATGTTTCCATATGAATTATACTACATGTCCCCTACAGAAGCAAATAATTTAAAATAAAGATAAGATTTATTTTTGACTGAGACTTACAATTCTGAGGTTTTCTAAGCCCGGATATAATGATTTTTTAAGTCAAAAGTAACATTTGCATTCTTTCATGATCTGCTATTACATGCTGTCGCAAACATGACTTACACGACTCTCCACTTTTCTGTAGAGCAGAAAAACTTGTAAGTTATCAAAATCAAGATCAAAGTTTTTGCAATTCCTGTATAACTGAGCCATCAGCAGGATACCAACCCTGAACACACTCTCCTCCAAGATGGCAGTCTTATAGCTCCACTGCTGTGGATTATCTCATGTTTTGCAACAATTTACACCTGTATGGCAACTGCTGAGTCATGGCCAGAACCACTGATTGAAAACCTGAGCCAAGGCTTGGGTTAGCTGAGAGAGAGCATAGGTGAATTGCCTTCACCTGTGTGACCAGAAGGGGTGGAGCCAGGCTCCAGCCCTCCAAGACCCCATTTAAGGGTTGACTACCATGAGGGAAGGATCTCCTTCTGGAGATCCCTCCTTTTTGGAGTTTTCTATTGCAAACCTAGATCCTTGGATATGGGTAAGCATTTCTTCCTTTCACCTCTTTCATCTCTTTTTTACCACAATAATCTTTACAACTATACATCTGTAAAGTATCATCCTAGCTGCGCTACTCTTCCAACTGTACATCTGTTGACTGTACAACACTGAAATCAACATATTTACAGCACTAGCTGCTAAACAAGTCTGTGTAAGTGGGATTCTTTACAATGTACCATACACATGCTTTTTAAGCTTTTGAAGCTCAAGCTTCTTTACAGGGTCAAGATGCTAATTCAACTGATCTCCTCTTCAAACCTAAGAGCACTGAATATAAATTCCTCTATCTTTATAGATCTAAGTTCTACATCCCCTTTCAATGTCTATAGAAATTCAAACCAGATATGGATTAAAGTCAGGTAGTTCCTTCTCTATCTTGTCTTATCAGCTCTAATTTAGAACCACTCAACAATATTCCTCCTGCTGACATTTGTATCATAAAAGAGTAGCTTATCCTTCACATTCCTCTCCTGAATTCATCTTCACCTGGAGAGAGGAAAAACAGGAGTCAATTACAAGTGTCTTCTCATCTCTTGAGAAGAAATAACAATTTCTACCAAACACAAAAGCAGTTTTCTTTATGACACTTTCCATTATCCAACAATTGTCTCAGTGATTCTCTAGGCCACTAGTATTCTCTTTTGGAGCCAGAATATTGTGTAACCATCATAGCAGTGTTCTCTTCAGATTCTTCTGTAACACTGAAAGAGACCAGTGCAAGTGGAAATGTAAAATAATATGATCGTTCCAGTCTCCAAACAGTAAGTTGATATCAAATTTGATTCTCCAATGTGCCTCTCTCTACGTTGAGACAATATTAAGTTAGATTCTGCATGCTAATGTCTTTCCTTTAGTAAGGCCTTCAGTTTGGTCTCTACTAGGCCCAGGAAAAGACATGGTGGCTGCAGCATTCCAGACTCGCAGACAGATACAATCAGTTGAGAAGATCCAGGAGAGTGAGACAGTAACAGGTGGCAATGATGTCTGCCTCATAGATTGTTAGAAACTACACAAACAGATGTCCAGAATGATGAACTCATGACAAAACCCAAAACAATCCTCAATGAATCCAAGAATCCCTCACACAGCCACTCAGTTATTTGAATATTCCAAGAGAAAAAGCTTATGTCTCGCATCCTGGTGATGATAAACACTAGCATTTAAGGAAAAGCAAGGAATGTTGCAAATTATTATTCAAGAGAATGAGTAGAAGAAAAGGAAGAGGGAGGGGGACAGGGAAAGGGATAGGAACTTTCTACATCAGTTGTATTTCTGAGCTTTTTTCACATTAAGTATTACAGAAATACTTCTTTAACCTAGTCATTCTGTTAGTCTGAAAACTTAACTTCCTCAAACTAGTTTTGATTTTAAAATTAAGATCGCTAAGAGAACTTCTATATTATGCTTAGAACAAGAAGTGCACTTGTTTTCCGGTAATAAGATAGAACTGAAGTCTCACATGCAATAATATGGCATAAATAATGCAACCATGAAAGCTGAATTATTCTATCCCCCTATTCACCTCCCAAAAAACAGCAGAATCAATTAACTGTAACTTTTGTTCATTTTTTCTATAGCTTCCATATTGAAAATTCTTAGAGCTCTGCACAAAAGTTCCTGAGTTTTAAGCAAAAATCTAACAGTAATTTACCCAAGAGAATAAGGATGTGTATTTTAACATGAGTACTGAGAAAAAAGCTTTAATATAATACAGTATGTCCCCTGTATCACATCTCACGTACTGCTTCTGTGAGTCCACCAATACCTCACCCATATAACGTCCAGTGACACACTACTTTCAAATAAGCAGGCATTCCTGAAATTTGCGACTGACAAGATTCTTCAAATTTCCTAACTTAAAATGAATTTTGAAATTCATACTGAATATTCTTCATGAATAATACGAAGCAGATATGAACACCAACGTTAGGTAACTTTGTTCTACTCTGATTTCTAGTAAATCATGTTATTAGACAAAAACAAGTGATCTTTTATTTCATTATTACAGATGACGGAGTCAAATCTTCTACATACACCATATACATGACCACTATACATATCTTTTTTCTGATGTTAAAAGAAGGAGATACTATCTCCTAGCTATCTATTTTGATCAGTATTAACTACAAAAAATAGTTAATTAACAGCACACCCAGATTCATGATCTTTAAGCACAAAAAGAGGAAGTGTGTTAAGTGGTAAAGAAAGAAAGAAAGAATCTTTTCTAAAGAAATCCTGAACTCTGTATTCAGGGCATAAATCCTACTAAAAGAACAAGGAGTTCTTCCACAGGAAAACCACAATTTGAACTATTTTATTATCTAAATGTAGATGAGTGAAAGCTTTTCCTTTTTGATATTACCAGTATACCCCTTTCCATTCCATCTCTTGATCTGAACTGTATCAATCAACCAGTATCACTTCAGCTATGTGTTGGTTTGTTGTTTTTTTTTTTTTTTTTTACTTTTTTAAATTATTAGTACTTGTCATAGAAGATGTCAACTGGAAAGTTCCAGCAGGTCAAGACTCAAAGATACTGGATTCTGTGCAGCTATAGCACGTGATACCTTCTGTGAAACACTTAAAACACGTAAATGACACACACAGTACATGAAAATAAATATATCTTTAAAAAAATACTTGTAACCGTAACATGATTTGCAGCCTCTCAGTTACAAAATAATCCAAATATAGCAGACCATACACAAACTTGATAAAAGATTAGAAATAACAACGTTATATGAAGCAGCTACAGAGTTTGACTTTAATATTTTCAAATTACAGCAGGTGAAAAGAACAAGGGCAGTTGTGGGAAAGCTGAAGCAGAAAAAGCCTTTAGGGATGGAGAAGCTCAACTCTGGCCACGCTAGGTCTGTTCAAAAAGACTAGGTCTTGAATACCATTCCTTCCTTCAACATTTGCCTCTCTACATACACACATTAAAAACAAACAAACAAACAAACAAAACATTAAGATATTACTAGAATTTCAGCAACATCTTTGGCTCATATTAACATTGGGCCAGCACTCAAGGCCAAAGACTTCCATTCCACACAGGATAGTGAGGATGTAAGGAGTAGTAAGCGTTTGAGCCATAAGCAGGAACATCCTTAATTATGCTTTGTTCATGCAGTAGGTAGACAGTAGCTGCAAATCTATTTCTCAAAAGCACCAAGTCAAGCTATTCACAATCAGTACTTCCCCTTATCCCCACTGTCCCCAAAAGCTTTGAAAAGACACAGAAATAAATGAAAACGTTCGCAAAAAACAAGATTTCCCATCCAGTGAATTTAATTACACAATCAACACTGCAAACTCAATTCAGTTTTCTAAAGGCTTGTTATTTTAAAATGCTTTAAATATATTTGATCTGTTTTTAAAAGATCATCCAATAAACTTGTCAGCAACTTACTATGCAGAAAGAAAGAGGATGGAGATCAAACACTGGAATACCATCTGCCATCTGGAATAGCTTAACAAATTATATGGATTGGTGGTATTTGAGTCCAGAGCTCAATCACTAAGAAGTACATAATGTTTGTCCACATGCTCACCAATTTCCATCTGGTGACAGAAACTCCATGAAGAAAGGTCAGAATATCAAAAAGAGACTATTTTAGACACTATATTTCTTATATTCAACACAGCTCTAATGCTTCACGATTTATGCAAACTACTGACTTATAATTGGGAAAAAAAAAAAAACAACAAAAATTACGGGACACTGCAAACAACTACATATCTGGCCCTTCTTTAAATACCTATTTGAGGACTGCATTTTGCATAAAATAGGCAGGATCTGACAAAGAGGTATATTTCCTTTATTTTTAATTTGTGTGTGCATGTGTAAGGGAACAAAAGTTGCAGAATCTTTTACTGCCTGATCTGCATATAAACATACATTTCTATTTATTAAAATATGCATAGAAGACCAGCTTCTAAATAGGAAAAAAGTAAAAATTATACAAGAAGAAAATTATTTAAAGAAAAACTTCATAATTTCTTCACTTTCATATTATTTGTAGCATTTTGATATCAGAAAACATTTTGAAACTTAAAAAACTGATGCCTATTGATGGCTTTAATAATTCACCTACAAGACTGATACAACCTTCATTACAGCCAAATATCCAACCTTTTCTACATCACTGCATACATCATCAAACATACCAGAACCATAAATGCATAAACAACTGTATGATATACTTATTCTATTCTCTGTTTTGTTTTGCTGCTTATTTTGTTCTCTGCTACCTTTCAAGAGTTACTCATCTAATTCAGATGCTGCTGCTAAATAATATCTTTTTTTTTAAATTGCAACCTACAACAAAGCAAAAAGAAGACAAGAGCAGATAAAAATTTTAAAGGATTACTAGAAGTTTCTCTTCATTCTTCGTGCTTACAACAATTAGGACACAAAAGCAGTTTCACTGTGTGTTGCTCTATGCTATTTATAGGAGGAAGTAAGAAAGTAGATATGAAACTGTTACAAATTGTCTTAAAACAAAAATGACATAAACACAGATATGTCTAAAAACCTATGCTACACAATCATTCTTTTCACAACCAAATGGAAAGTAATTCTGTATGATGCAACAACTGTTTTTGCCAAGCACTGCATACACATTCTATTTTTAGCACATTACCACTAAGCACATGAAATCAGATTATTTTTACCAGAAAGTTTTTCCGATACAGATATAAACAGCAAGCTTCACATAAAGGCAAGCTTTGCCCACACCAGTGAGGAAATCAGTTGCCACTGGCACTTAGTAGAAAGAAAAAGGGTTACTTGGGATGTACTGTGCACTGTGAGAACACACCCCCCAGAGAACTCTGAAGAAGCAGGTCAAGATGTCAAATGTACACAGAAGTGACAGAAGCATTTCAAACAGACTAAGTATTTCAACTTAAATTGACTTAATATTCCTGGGAGAGATCTAGACCTTATAAACTCCAATGTTAAGTAAAATATTCAGAGGTATGTAATACAATCAAAAAAAAACCAAGCAACTTCGTTCCATACCTAAGCACAAATTCATTTACTACTGATGTCCAAGGTGGCAGAAGTCTAGCCAAAATGACACTTTTATCAATTTAGTACTAGTGAGACTAATCAGTAATTGGTACCTTTCTGTTAATCTTTACCTGCCCTAAACCATTTTAAGTGGAACACAGATGTCAGAGTACACATTTCGACAAAAAATGAATCTGTATGCCCTGAAATTGTCTTGCAAAAATTCTAACCACTGAAAGCAAGCTTGCAGGTTTTGAGCAGATGTGAGAGAGTCTATGACAGATGTAGAATTCACACATAATAATGAACTCCTGACTGCTTTCTCTTAACCAGGATGTGAAGGTGACAAAGAGTGAGTTACGTTAACCAAATTAGGTGAGCTCTTACCATAATGATAAAAATGGGTTTGCTATTATTCTGGAGTTTAAAAAAAATGGCTCAACATTTCTTGTGACCTGTTATTCATACCAAACCATGAACAACTTAACACTACTAAAAGTCAGGATTCTGTCTAACAAAGTCTTCTGCATTTTCTATACCATAAACAAAACGCTATTTCAAAATATGTAAAACTGTCTTGGGAATCTAAAATGTATTACATTAACAAGAAGCCTGAAAAGATTTGGGTTCCAACAAAAATAGTGCCACCTATTTATTTCCATGGAAATGACAATAGATGCTAAGAGCACCATAACACTCTTTGAAAGAGAAAATTCTCAACTACTTTTGACACTATTTTTCAAGAGAAAAACTAGCTATGCACTTTTGCAGAGATGAACAAGAGCCTGCTAGTCATGTTTGTAATAATCTGTACAAGCAGAGGTGACTCACTCTCACCACTGCTGAAACTCTCTCTCCATGTTCACATCCACTGTTAGGACTCCATAAACACACAGAAAGTGTCAAGGAATGTCAATAGGTGCCGTTTTTTCCACATGTTAGAATTCAATTCCTATCCTTGCTTCATATGCACTTCTGTATTAAACACTGATTTGTCAGACTGTTCCTCTGCTGCAATCTGTCACATGGCAACTAAGTGTAACGGACTACTGGTGGGAAGGTTCAAATTCTACTGCCATACCACCACCATCTACCTCTGACGTCATGGGTCAACATAATAAAATAGGAGGCATTACTTCCAGAGTAGCCCTTCAACGAAGTTTCAGAAATATCTTAATGCAGGCAGGGATAGTAACCCTGCTTTGAAGAAATTGAAGTATTGAGAATTTTTCTCTACCTTAAGTATTGAAATGAAAGATATAAAGGAAAAGTTTGTTGCTGAAACAAGTCTATACAGCATAGAAGCTTAATTTAGGTCAAAAAAGATCTTCAAGATCAGCAAGTCCAACCATCAAACTGACCTACTGAGTCCCATGGCCACAGCATTTCCCTTAATAACAGGGCATTCAATATCAACACTGGTCAAGATGTGCTGTGGTTGGAAGATGTCTTGTTCGACAGGAGCAGTACTGTTGGATGGGGAGGAAAAGACGAAAGAATTTGCATCCCTCTTTTTCAGTGTTTTCAGCACTTCTGCAAGTGCTCTCCACAGAGACTAAACCAATCCTTGGTTGTGTTGCTCTTCCATTAACTCCTACTGTGCAGACAGGCGCAGAAGAGCCAATGGATGAGCTCATCTTAGCCAAGTCTCTTCCCAGCTCAGATTTATGTCCACCCCTGACCCAGTGGCAACCCAGATCACCGACATAAAATTCTCTAACTTAAGAATATAACTCAAATGGATTACCTAATATCTAATGCTCTAAGGCACCGCAATTCCAGATCACAGTAAGAATCAGTTGCTAACAAAAGTAAAAGCAGTGAGAATGCATAACCTCAAGGCCCCTCTCAAAGCTTAGCCAAGCTGGAGGCCATGAAGAACTAGAGATACAGAAAGAACCTTTCTCTCCAAAACTCTGATTCTACCTGAGCTAGACTAAGGATACTTTTATATTAAAATAGGTCAATAGCATCACCCCAAATACCCTTAATTAAGAGTTCATCACCGTGCTCTGAAGATGAAATGGAAAAAACAATAACCCAGCATCTGTTGAAACAAAGCTACAGTCATTTGAAATATCCCATTAGCACAGCCAAAGAAGAGTGTGGTATCATCATACTAATACTGGTATTCACAACACACACGACATTCTTGGAGCTATCACAGCTAGTGACTCAAGATTTCATTGTAATTGCCCCCATCTACTTGCTCTCCACCAGCAGAACTGTAGAGAGAACTGGAAGATCAAAAGCAAGAAAAAGTCTCATGGGTTTAGAAAATGAGAGTTTAGTAAGCAAAGTCGAGGAAGAAAAAAAAAAGAAAGAGATGCAAAAGCAATCACTCACCAGTAGCAGACTGATGCTTGGCCAGTGCTCAAGTAAGGTCTATTTACTATAAAATCTTCTCAGTCTTACTTCTGAGCATGATATCATACAATATGAAATATCCCTTTGGTCCACTGGTGTCGGCTGTCCCCACCCAAGCTTTGCCAACGCCCAGACTACTCACTGCACTGGGAATAGAGGGAGCAGTGTAAGAAATAGAGACAATCTAACGCTGTGCAAGCTCTATTCAGCAACCACTAGAACACTATCATCAACACTGTTTAGGTCACAAAAATAAAATATAGCACCACACGGTGTTCTACAATGAAAAACAAGTTCATCACAGCCAAGTCATATACAAATTCACATGAAAAGACCACTAGAACTCAAAGCACTTGTTAACACATAGGTCAGCTACAGGTGACACAATCCAAATACTTCAAAATATCTGCAGAGAGTTAAAGAAGGCAGATACATACCAAGTTATCAGAGGACCCACCCAAACTACCCCATAACTTCAAACAGCCTAGAAATATCAGTGAAAACTGCACAGCTTTTAGCTTTGGATATGAAATCAACTTAGCTAATATACGTACTGAATTCAACAAAGGACAACAAATTAAACCACATTAAGGTTTTTCCTGAACAGAAGATTCTCAAACACGCCAAGAAGTCTTAACTCTCTTCCGCAGAAACAAAGACTGTTCTGAAACAGCATCCTCTCCATTCATCAACCCTACAAAATCAAAGACTTCAACAACACTACATCTTGCATTTCTCAGGCTTTGACAGACATGGATACCAGAAGTGGTCTGTCAATGGTGAAACAAGTTTTTAGTTAAACTACGCCATTTTTTCCACGGTCAAGTTTACACGAACATCAATAAATTGCATATACAAGAAACCACTGCTTTCCCACCAGAAGAATATAGAAATTACTTACATGGTATAGACTGTGGTCCAAGGCGACATGGGCATACAAATAGTCATCTAATGACAACTACCTCTGACATAGAAATGAACAGAAAAGTTACGCATTTACGAGTGTACAAGAAGTTCAAGAAAAGTTTTAAGCAGTCTTTAAGACCAGCGTCAAAGTCAAAGCCCTCTGTAATAAGCATATAAAATTCAGGAATTCATCTACCTAAGTGATCTAGAAAAAGAGGTAAACTTGATAGAAATATTACAGAAAATATCTATAAAGCCAAAATCAAATGCACTTCAGTTATGTTAAATATGTAGTGTAACCACTGAATATGCATTTCTACTACACACAAGTTCACACAACCCAGTCACATTACCAAAGACACTGTAGTTCAAACCTTAGAGAAATGTACTAACAGAAATGACAAATACAGAGCAAAACTATTTCTGATTATTTTTTAAAGACTGAAGTAAGAATTTGGACTTGGTTTATAACTAGAAAGCACAGTCTAAGTATTAGTGATGAAAAAAAAATCTAAAGGTATCTACTGCAAATCTACCCCATTTCCAAAACATAGCTTTTCCAATATAAAGTGTTTCACATTTTAGTTTTTTCTACTAGAAAACATTTTAGAAAATACTTCACATCTTGAAATTCACTATAATACTTCAAAGTCTGCATGCACATTCCACTAGTCTAGATATTCAAGTTAAATGCATTTCAGTACTTTAGAAATCATCACAACAAGATGTCTCTTTCATTTAAATTCTGGGACACAACTGAAGACACTTCTTCACAGCTTCTGTTTGTGTCAACTGCATGTACTAAAAATTTCTGCTCAGGACACTTCTTTATTACTTCTCCAGACATCCAGAAGATCTTGAGCATTGTGTCAGTTTCAAACATCTCAAAAAACTGTCTAAGTTCTCTATCTGCTCAGGATGCAGTTTGTTTATTTGCAACCTATATTATACTTCTTTTTCATAATGATATTATATTCAGATATCTAGTTACAAAAAAAAAAACAGTAGATCTAAAGTAAAACCTGTGCCTTCTGTAAATAAAAGCACAGTGCAGTAAAGAAAACAAACCCGGCTACCAAAATTTTCACTTGATCTACTGTAAATTATATGTAAGACAGGAACTCACAAAGGCTAAGTGTAACCTTCAGATGTTAGTTTCCTTAGGTTTTCTGTACAGCTGCTAGAAAGAAGAAAGAGCAAACTTGAAAACCACACACAGAACTCAAATATAAAGTAATTTTTTCAGCAGCGTATTTAAGGTTTTGACTACAGCTCCACAAAACAGTAATGGCTTATTTTGTATCAATATTTGAATTCAACAATTTTAAGCACTCAACTTATAATTTTTTTCTGCATGCTCTTGTAACAAATTATAAGGGCATTGGGAAAGTCATCATCACTTCTTGTCACAAGCCACTTCTTAAAGTGAAGAACTAAGAGATTCCACCCTCTCAAATTTTATCTAGAATTTCATACTTTCAAGGCAGGTTAAAATGGAAAAAAAAAAATCCACATTAACTCTATCTTGTTTTTTCTACCAGATTTAAAGCAAATGATAATATTTTAAGTTATTAATACAGAATAAACAAAAATAAGCATAGTGTTTGTTTTTAATCAGCCATTGAAACTTACCACAAGCTTACTACATTCTTTCATAGCCTAAATTGAATAATTTAACTCTGTTTTTTGTAAACTTTCTAGTACACACTAATCTGTTCAGTGGCACATACTGATAATAATAATAGCTCATTATTACTCAAAATTAATTCTAAAGACAGATCCATCCTGCAAATAACCCAATACTTCAAATAACAGATGTTGATTACAGTTCTATGTGATTGTATTAGATGCAAACCTTAGGTAAGTGCTCTGTCACAACAGAAAGGACTAGTCACCAAGCCACATCGTCCAACTATGTCTACATAGTTGTACATCACTGTCTACAAGTGCATCAATTTAACTTGGAAAGTTTATACCACGTATGTTCAACCCACAACCTGTGGACTGCATGCAGCCCAGCACAGCTTGCAATGTGACCTGGCTTCTACTGCCACATCATCACAGCAGTGGCTCTGTCCTTCCATTTGAAATAAAATCAAAACCATTTACTCATGGTGAGTTTATTAAGTAAGTGAGGTATATGGAAAGTGTGGCAGATATAATGTATCCTCATAAAAAAAAAGTTTTACGAAGAAACAGGAAAATCTATTGAGAGAAATTTAGAGAGTAAGGCTGCTAATTTCAAATTTTATGCTTTAGAGATAGATGAAAGTACTGATGCTACAGACATGGCTCACCTTGCCATTTTCACTAGAGGTACTGATAACAAATACAATATCACTGTAAAAATGGCTTCTTTGGTATCACTGAAAGATACAACTAAATCTCTGTATTTATTTGATGCAGCAAAAAAAACCTCATAAAAGCAATTTTCTTTCACTTTTGTCCACAAATCTGATGTACCAACCATTACCCCAGTTATGGTTGGTAGAAAAGAGAGACTTAATAAAATTAATAGACGTTGCAATTGCAACTGGCAACTCAAGTTTGATGAAATACCACTGCGTCACACACCAAAAAAAATTGATCTGCAAAAGCTTTAGAAATGACTGATGTCTTGTAAATAATCATGAAAGCTGTGAACTTAATAAAGTCCAGGGGACTGAATCATCACCAATTGGATGCTGATTATGGGAACTCCATTTTCAGTCAACATACATTACCTGCAAATTTTGAAATGGAATGTACAAATTTGCAGTGAGACATTCAACTAAAAAAAAAAAAAAAGAAATTAGGCAGTCTGTCTTTACCACACTTCTATAGGGCCTATCATCTTACAAGAGAAATATATCCCTCGCTTCATAATCACATCTTATTCATGTCATCACTTCTTGGCGATATGTATATTTCTGAACAATTACTGCCAAGGAAGAAACATAGAAAGAATAATATTTCATCAAAAAATTCTGACAAACACCTTCAGAACTAACAATTGCAGCAACTTCCACCAAACTAGATAATGACACACTGATTTCACAAAAACAGGGTCAAATATACCATTAGATTTATGTTTTTTACTAAAACAAAAATCAGAGCAACAAAAATACATTAAAAGTAAGCTTTGTTACTTAAATACATTAGCTGTATTATATATTTTACATGCAGCCCAGGACAACTACTATTCACACAGGCAAGCCAAAAGACTGGACACTCATGGATTATACCCTTAAGAATCATCACTATAAGCAGAGGATCAACTTGGACAAAGTTGTTTTTTTAAAATAAATTTTAAGTAATAGCAGAGATCTCATGTCCAAGATGAATTCTGTTCCAATAGGAAAGGAGAGTGAAGATTGCCTACATTACCAGGGTTCATCAGCCACTTACATTTCCACTGTTGAATCACGTATGTCACACAGAAGGAAGAATGGTGAAATACTGCACCATTAGCTTCGAAAGGCAAATTTAAAAGTTAGATCAATTAAATAAAGCTAAAAAACGCTTCACTAAGTGGCTTTCAAAATTTGTCTTTCCATCATAGCCTGATCTTAAATACATTATTTACCAGCTTCACAAATTACGATGAACTCACAAATTACAATGAGCTGTGATCCACAGCTCATACAATACCAAAAAAGGAAGAAAAACTGCAAGGAAATATCCTTAACTGGCATCCTGGAGCTGAATAAACCAATTACCATAAACTTTTTTTTTTTTTTTTTTTTTTTTAAGAAGGAGAAAAGAATTATACTGCGGCAATATTAGCAGTGTAGAAAGCTGTTTCTACTTCCACTAGAATCTGTGAAAAAAATTGTAAGAAAAGTATTGTGTGGTTAAAAGTAACGTCAATCCAGCTAGTCTTCAATTAGTGACAAAACTGAGTCTCTCTTACACAGTAAATTAGAAGTGTCCTTGCACTGAAAGAAAAACTAAAGTTATCACTAGAAAAATATAAGATCCAGATGAAATAGATAAGCAGGTGTTTTGAGTACACAACACAAGAAGAGAGAGACATCTGAGTGGATGCCGTGGATAAGCCTGAGGTAAAGAACACTGCATCTTACACATGACATGGAATAAAGAATTGAGTCTGCCTTGTTGTAGTTAATCTACTCTAGCCTCCTTACTCACTACTCTCAACTGGAGATAAAGCTTCCTTTCATTTACTACCTTCTCCAAACAAGTTTCTCTAAGATTTTATATAATCAGTTGCTCAGGACAGACAAAACATTGTACTTTTAAAAAATCCATATTAACTAGTGGGTCTAGTTGTCAGGTGCACACCAAGCAATCCTCTCAACCCTTTCATCAACAGGAAATAAAGAGAAAATAAGATGGAAAAGTTTGTGGGTCAAGAAAGACACAGGAAGATAGCTCATCAGTCAACCATTATCAGTGGTTATCACAGAATCACAGAATCACCCGGGTTGGAAGGGACCTCAAGGATCATGTAGTTCCAACCCCCCTGCCTAGCAGGGCCACCAAACACACACATTCAGATCAGGTTGCCCAGGACCCCGTCCAACCTGGCCTTGAACACATCCAAGGACGGGGCATCCACAACCTCCCTGGGCAGCCCGTTCCAGGGCCTAACCACTCTCCTTGTAAAGAACTTCCCCCTAACATCCAACCTAAACCTTCCCTCTTTCAACTTGGATCCATTTCCCCTAGTCCTGCTATTGTCAGCCCTTGTAAAGAGTTTACTCCCTTCCTGGGTGTAGGTTCCCTTCAGGTATGGATAGGCTGCAATGAGGTCACCCCGCAGCCTTCTCTCCTCCAGGCTGAACAAGCCCAACTCCCTCAGCCTGTCCTCATAGGGGAGGTGCTCCAGCCCCCTGATCATCTCAGTCGCCCTCCTCTGGACCCTTTCCAAAATCTCAATGTCTTTCTTGTACTGAGGGCTCCACACCTGGACACAGTACTCCAGATGGGGCCTCACAAGAGCCGAGTAGAGAGGGACAATCACCTCCCTGTCCCTGCTGACCACCCCTCTCCTGATGGAGCCCAGGATCCCATTTGCCTTTCGAGCTGCCAGAGCGCACTGCTGGCTCATGTTCAGTCTCTCGTCCATCAGGACCCCCAGGTCCTTCTCTGCCGAGCTGCTCTCAAGGACCACTCCTCCCAGCCTGTACGGGTGCCTGGGGTTCTTCCGGCCCAAATGCAAAACCTTGCACTTTGCCGTGTTGAACCTCATTAGGTTCACCCGAACCCAGCCCTCCAGCCTGTCGAGGTCCCTCTGAACCAGCCTGTCGAGGTCCCTCTGAAAACAATAGTGGCATACCACTTGGCTGTCTTTGACTCCAGTTCATTCCAAAGTACTAGCACGTCAGGCATGGCAGTACTCAGTGGTGGCTTGACTACATTCAGACAAAGATAGTTCACTGTTAGCCACTGCACTTTCATAATGCCCATATGAGACTGTTAAAGGGTGAGCGAGTCTTGCTGATTATTCCTTGGCTTTCCAATCAATTAATAAACTTTTGGATGGGACGGAGTCTTGGTTGGTGAGATATTGCAGCCAGTGCACAGCTGCCACAGCAATCAACACTTGCTTTTCCTCTCCTCTTAGAAATACAACAGAATGTTCTTCTGAGACACTAGGAATGGTAGACAGCTGCTTAATGTCTCCACCTCCAAGACAACTATACCAAAAGTCCACTGGCAGCCTTCTGCAGTCCCTGAAGTATTCCCTCCTAATACAATCTACATTATCAATGAAAGGAACCTCTGGGCCATCTGTAATAGGGTCCTTTCATCACTCCATCCCAGTTAGGCTCACTTCAGCTTTGAATAGTTAGGTTTTGGGATCCTCCTCTCTCTCCAGAAATACAGATGGGTTCTGCCCCATTATAGCTTCATAGCATTATAATACGCTGTGTGCCAGTATTCACGAGAATGTTATACTAATCTGGTTCTGATATGCCAGTCCATCAAATCCAATCAACTCAACTCTACCTGAACGGAGGGCCCCTCTAGTTCCTGTTATTTTATTCATCACTCACTTCTTATGAATGTGAATCTAAAGGCTCATTATGAAACTCAGAAATAAGATCAGACCATCTACTCTGCCTGGGGAACTGCCTACTGGAAACTGGTGCAGCAATTTTCCTACAACAACCCTGTTCTGTGAATATTTTTAGGCAGATAAAACCCACAAGGTGGCATGTAGCGTGTATCTACTATATTCTCTCTCTCAAGCAGAGTAAAACTTACTTCTAACAGCTGAGATAATTATCCGTACAGGTAAGGGAGAAATTTTTTTTATCTTAAAGCCATTGAACCAGTCTGTTCACAATCAAGACATAGGCCTGTAAGGAGGAAGAGATTTTCTTCATGTTTTCCAAGTAGGCTACCTTCTTCATCCATTGTTGGTTTTTTGTTATATTGGCCATTACTGCCAGTGTTGGCATACAACAATAGTTGTAGGTTGTGAGCCCTTGACATCACCTGGGATCTTCATCTCATTGTTCAGGTCAATACTGCACATTAACACGGATAATTCCCTCAGGTCCTGTATACCATTCTCCACGGTAGCCCACTTGCCTTGGTAATGTACCAGATCTTTCTTCTTGGAAATAAAAGTATTGACTTTTTTTTCTTCTACTCTTATAGAGAAAATTATCTTTTTTTTTCCCCACAAATAAATATATGAACTATCCACAGTTAGCAATGAGGTTCAAGTACATATGGGCAAGATATGAAGGGTAACATCAAGTAAATAATACAATCTGAGCTACATTATGAGGCACACATAATCATTTAAACACAAGAGCCCTATCACGTTTAAGGTAAATACAAAATTTCTGTTCATTGCAATTTCTTCTGAAATTCAATGTTTCTTCAGGATAGACAGTACAAGGAGTTACCTAATTGAGTTATCTATTTCCAAAAGAAAGACTTTTAAAAACAGTTTTTCTTAATGGACTTTTTCTCTGTAAACTAGAGTACCAACCCTTAATTTGTGCAAGCATGTTATTGGCCAAGTTGTTCAGTAAGTGTTCCAAAAAATCATGACAGCTGTTAGTTTTTCAGGAAAACACGAAAAACAAAATTAAGAAGAAAAATAACAGGCATCAGGCATATACAAGCTGTAAACTCCAAACTCCACAGATTACTATGAGTACAATCACAGGACAAAACTGTCACACAACCGACCAACCTGCCACTGAGTCTAGTGGTCTACCAGCAGCTTGCACCAGTTTGAATCTAAGCGTTGGTAAAAGTCTGAAGTGGAAAGAGACAGAACCTAGTTATAATATACCTTTGAAGGGGTTTACTTGGGGCAGTTAAATGCGCTTATAGACAAAAATATTTAGAAGGCACTACAGTATTTTCACATGTTATTTCAGTCCTCAGAAGGGAACTGTGAAGTAGTACATTAACTCTACTCTCAATTCCTGTGTATGACCTGGAGCCCTAACAACCAAAGTATGATCTGGGAAAGAACTATCGTCTCTGTTTGCTTACTTAACAGAAACTGGGAAGAAAAAAAAAGGAGATTCTAACCACATTTGTACTTCTGTGCTACTCTTGCAAGACTAGCTTAAGTATTTGATGGTTGTTAACAGCACTGTTTTCCCCCTTTGCATTTTCATTCAGTCCACAACAAAAACTCATAAATGAAATTTTCAAGGATTGGCCCTCCCAGGCCTGTCTACTTCATAAACCTCTGCCAGAAAAACTATACCAGCTGGAAATGTCAGCCATAAAGTACAAACCAAATAACTAACTTAGCTGTGCTGGAAAGAAAGTCTTGATGTACCCAAATTATGCAAAACAAACAAACAAAAAGCCCCACTTCTGTTGGCTTTATTCACACCACAGAGTCAAGCAATGAATTTTTGTTGGCAGAAAGATTACTGCATTTCCAAGAGGGGAGCTAATTGGCAAAGCTGCAGTGACTTGAACTGTTTTAGATCAAAGAGTTTTTAAAGAGCCCCAATACCCAAATTTTTCAAGCTACCTGGAAAGCTAGTTGCAACAACAACTAAAAGATTAGTTATCCATATTTTGATACATCTGACACATCTCAATGATTTCTGAAAGAATGTCTCCCAAGAACAGGTACAGAAATCTATCAATTAGAAAGTGCCCTCAAGCCTTCTTTGATTCATGTATACACAAAGAAAATAACTTATCAATCTCACAATCTCTATTTTAGTTAGTGTAGTTCTCTTTGGTGAAGCAACACTGAGTAACGAATTCTTGCACACTCAGCTGTCTTGGCTGCAGAACTGGAAGACATACAACATAAGTCCAAGTAAATAAAGACTGGTCCCATATGCTCACTGCAGAAAGGCCAATATTTTATTTATTTACTTTTAGACAAAGAAAGACTAAAAAGTGACCTCCAGCCAGAGAACCTGGAACAGAAGCAGAAGGCTTCTGAAGATCCCAACTGAATGCATTAGAATGCATTTTCACAGAATCACAGAACCCTTAGATGACCTTTAAAGGACCCTTCCAACTCTAAGGATTCTATGATTCTATGAAAATGCATCATAATGCATCCAGCTAGGCTCTTCATTGATTTCTACATACACCTTTTGATCAATGCTAGAGCACTGATGAAGAACTTCCTGCACCCATAAGTAAAGTGCATCAGAAAGGAGATACAAAGGGAACAGGAGAAGCAAAATATTCAAAATGAACAAGAAAGCAGAAATGAAAGTATACAACTGCTGGCACATCTATAGTCTTTTACAGAATTCCTCCTCTTTTCTCTCAGTTCACCATGTAACAATCCCATAATTTGGAACCACCCTCATATCCACACTATTCTTCAGCAGACTTTAAATCTTTTAATCAACCATACTGTCATTTAGCAAGCATCAGTTAGATGTGAGCTTTTGTGGACTAGCCCTTTGAAGGAAACAAGACATTTGGCTTGTGGCTTTCATAGATTTTTGTTGATAGCTGAGGAATGGCAAGATTTAAGGGCCTTTAATTTCTTCCAGACGTAAAAGGGAACTACACTCTAGGACAAAGTTGCTCAATCTGTGGTCAGTAAAATACCAGATGGTGGTCCAAAATATCATCGTAAAAAAATGTGTTTTTAAAACTATACATTCCCACATACGCAAGAAATGAGGAAATACAGAAAAAATTAAACAAACATTCAGAGTTTAGCCTAACTGAATTGCGCCATAGTGCAAAACCAAATGAGACATTTCACAAGTTGATCCTTCAATTTTTAAAAGAAATTAAGTGATTTTTAAATAAAACATTGTCCTTTAACACTTAAGTTTGAAAACTTTCTTCTGTTCTACTGAATTTCCAAATCAAGACTCTCAAAATATTTCACTAGATTTAATATGTTCCTCAGTCCCTCCCTCTCTCTGACTTCTCTAAGCCATTATCCGTTTTCTCCATATTCTCTATGCTTTCTGTTTTTTCCCTCTCTTTATATACACTTCTTAACATCTTCTACAGAAGCAACCCATACGGCCACTGAGCTCTTTCTGATCATTATCATTGGCAAATTCTGTTTCAAATCTTCCAGCTCACCCTGAATTCCAGTTACCACTATTGGAACATCGTAATTTTACCGGTTTAGTCACAAGAGCTTCCTTTCACAGACCTACCCCTTATCTGTCACTTTTTATTTCTGTTAAGTTACGACAATTGTTCCATACTCTGACTCCAAACCCTGATTTAAGATCTAACTATCCAGTCCTACTCTTATTCACTCCTCACAGTTATTTTCACTTCCTATGTCCACATATAAACATTCTTGCATCTTATAATCATAGAATTCTTAGAGTTGTAAAGGATATCTATCCAACTCTTCTGTAATGAACAGGGACATGCACAGCTAGATCAGGTTGCCTAGGGTCTGATGTAGCCTCCATTGAAAGTCTCCTGGGACAGGGCAACCACCACATCTCCGGGCAACCTGTTCCAGTGCATCAACATCATCACTGTAAAAGACTTTTCCTTATATCTAACCTAAATCTACGCCCTTTAAGCTTGCAGTTATTTCCCCTTGTTCTATCACCACAGACCCTGCTAAAAGTCTGTCCCCTTTTTTCCTGTAGCTCCCATTTAGATACTGAAATGCCACCATTAGTTCTCCCCAGAGAAGAAGATCTTGCACTTGAATTTACTGAACCTCATAAGGTTCTCCTCAGCCAATTGCTCATGCCAGTCTAGGTCCCTCTGGATGGTATCTCATCCCTCTAGTGTGTTGGCAGCACCTCACTGCTGTCATCCACAAAATAGCTGAGTTGTCCACAATCAGCTTTCTAAAAACCTACCCTCTTAAATTGTTTTTCAAGACAGACAAACAGACAACAAAGCAGTCTTTACATCTTAACAAGAAAACAGCTCTGCAAAGCCATCCAATTAAGAATACAATGCAACTTCGATTTTGTAAATACTATTTAAATAGGATACCCGAATTCTCTTCACTCAAAATTAGCCTGATCTCAAGCTACCATTAAATTCATGAATGTCAAAAAAATTGAAAAAAATAACTGTTGAAGGACTCAATTAACAGACAAATTTTTGCATGTTTTCTAACACCTAACTTGAAAACACCATTTGCATGTGTTCCTCTGAACACTCACCACTCTTCCTCAGTTTAAAAAAGGCAGCTTTTAACTTTTTCCCAAAGATTACTGTTAGTTACTAACGTCTACAACTTCCTTCAAAATCAAGATGCAACTTTAAAATGAAATACACTGATTATCATACTGACATGTATTACTAAATGCCGTATGGACTACTCTGTTTTTTCAAAATGATTCTTTATGGAAACTCTATAAGCAGCACACTGCAGCTGAATGAAAATAGTTATTAAAACTATTTTCAATAAAACTATTAACAATAAAAAGTTAAACTACACAAGAATTACTTACACATATTACTCAAGCAAAAACTGGACACAAGGTTTTGCATTTAAAATTGAATTAATTATGCTATGTGTGGTTAGTAAACACAGCAGAGCACCATAAAATTTTAGAATTTATCTTCTCTATCCTGACAGTTCTATTCCTATACTAGAAAGAAGAAATGGACTTATTTAACCATTTGAAATTTATTAAGATTCAATTTGAACAAATTCTGAATATAAAGACACTATTTATCTACAAAATACATGTCTGCTTCCACTGATTTTGATATGTTGACAAATTCTCAAATTCTTGTTCCCAGCTTAAGGCTGGTCGTAGCTTTTGCTTTCTTACAACTTTGATAAGGCATTTTTACTGCTTGGTAAGGCATTTTTACATTTGGGCTGTGTGTATGCTTTGTTTTTTTATACTCAGACTCAGTAAGATTACATTTCATAATGAATTTTGTTATTTAATTTAAAGTTGATTTTAATGTATTCAAAATATGTTCTTTATACAGCTTTCCATACAGCTATTAGCAGTTTTTGGTCTTCTACATGAAGTACGTGCAACAATTTGTAAAAGCTCAGTTAAATGATTTCATAGCAAACTAGTTTTTGAAACACTTTATGACACAGAAAGAATAAAACAGATATTCAGATCTTGTTAACAATTGAGGAAAATCATATAAAACCACTGTATTTGCTACTGAGATGAACACATACATAAAACAAGTTTCCTTGAAATCTGTGCTTTTTTTTTCACTTCTCTTTCTCTTCTTCCATTTTCTTTTTTTCTTTTTTTTTTTTCTCATGTACATATCTGTGTGTGTGTGTTGTATAAGTGGGTCTACGTGTCTGCAAAAAATTAGATACAGATTTCCAGCTTCTCAGGAAAATTAAGTTTGCATACCAGCACAGAATATCCCTGGGACTTCACTTCGGAATATAACAGTTCGTACTTTCTTATCAGATTTCAAAGCATCCACAGCTTTTGACATCTAAAGAGAAAAGGAGGGAGGGGAATAACCAAACACTTTTAAAAGTATTTAATTCCAGTATTTCACCTTCATATTAGAAACTGTTCTTTTCACTTACCATTTTTAAAAGATTTTTGTTAAGTGCATTCTTGGCATGAGATCTGTTTAACCCAAGCACCACAATTCCTGGAGGGGAAGAAAAATTATATCACTGTTACAATACAGAAAAATATACAATATCCACACAAGTAATTATTTCAATTTCAGGAGTGCTAAAAGAAACATACTAGTGCAGTCAATTAGCTACTGAGTTTTAGAAAGAAAAAAATGGATTTAAGTTTTCCAGTGTTGAACATTTCAGTGTTCAACAGAAATGATGTATTTTAAGAAGTAAAAATCTGGCCCTAACACCATTACATGGTCAGAAAGGTTGAATCTTAAATTACCTAAGGCATGCACAAATTTCACATTTGTATGCAAAGTGCTGACACATAATCAAGCAAAATAATGCACTATTTCCATATTTAGGTAGCCTGCTTTGAGAAACTTCTTAAAGCAAGAAGAGCTATCACAGCTAAGACTAGCAATTCCAATACAGATAATGAAGCCACACAGAGAGAATGCTAGCAAAAATATATCTGAACTTCTGTTTTAAAATAAAAAAACATACAGAAACTCTCCCTCAAGACAGAAACTAGTGCTAGGCTACACAGCTTTGATCACATATTTATAACTCCCTTAGTCCACTTAGAGATCAGCTGGCTCAATGACTGATTCCATATACATTGATCTGTGTCACACAAGGAGCACCACTTGCTTGTCCTTATTCCTTCTCCCTTAGCTTAACAGGCATGAAAAATCCCAAGAAGTTTATCCAGATAGTAATCTTTTAGGCAATTATTTCCTGAATGTATTACAATTTCCTGAATTCTAAACATCAGAAATTGATCCAGTCTTGCTAAGGTCAGGATTTTGTTTTTCATCTGGAGAATACAAGGCAAGTGAAAAGAAGGCAATGGACTAGCACTGGGACCAGGAATGAAAGAGAAAAAGGGAGCTCCCTTTATCCCAAACAGAAAGGCCCACAGTGTTGCCATCAATCTACCAGAAACTCAGTATTTGCCTGCATATTTACCACCACAACACCAAACTCTGCAAGAACCATCTCTTTATACTCTGGCTCCCCTAGGCACTTCAGGAGCCTGTCTTGTTTTCTCAGCACACGCTATTTCCTTCATAGAAACATCATCTCAAAGTGATGAACTATTAGCGTTTAATCCCACTTCCCTTCCTCACAAATGTAAGTGCCTACACACACACAGATTGTTAAACTGATCTCCTGCTCCTTCTGCAGCTACCAATTTGAAAACGAAGTCTTCCATTCAACAGCTGCCATGTCTGAAGTTCAAATGAAAATTTAAACCCAAGTAGGAGAGCACACTTTGCTCTTGCTTGCTCCCGAAGTTCAATTAACCCTTATCAAGAAAGAGGAGAGCCTGGCTGACCCAGAAAACCTTCACTACTTTGTTCTCTAAAGCCAAACTAAATTCACCAACACAACTGCAACAGCCCTCAATCAGCATTCAAGCAGGAATTCCTACGTGCTTCCAACTGCAGCACTTTTCTACTGTTGCAACTTGTATTTCAGGATTATTCCAAATTCAAATACATCGTATGTTCATACACATAGATAAAACAAAATCAGCACCATGGTTCAAAGCGACAAAAAGCCAGTTAACCTGATTTTGATTTTAAGCTCTAAGACTACTACACTTGCATATCCAAAGTTTGAATGAGGCAAAGATATTGCCATCTCAAACCTATTTCTTTAACTAAAAAATAAGGTCCTTAGCAAAAGTACGTTTTTTCAATAGCAGCAACACTCCTTATTTACCATCATCAATATTATAACGAATTCCCAATTAACATTAAAACATATTTTGTAATTTTCCTATGAAGAAGGGCCCCTTAAAGACAAATCATACAAGTCAAGTCTTAAAAGTATCCCACTGAGTCATAAACCTATCACTTCTGTCTCCCCTCCCAGATAAGTGAGAGGTAAACACAGACGACATCCATTTCTTAAATAAGAGGGGGGGGAGGGGGAGAAGTAAAGCAATAACTGCAACCAGAAAAGCATATGAGGCTAACATGAGACAATCATATATTGAAATGAGGCATATTAAAAGATATTCCCTGAATGCTCGTTTGAGTCACTTTTGTTCTGATACTTTATTACAATATTGTCTGGGCATCCTTAAATCCCTTGGTCATTTTTAGAACTGCAGTAAGGCGTGGGACGTTTTCCCAGTGTGTTAATCAATGACCGAACTACAGATCAATTGAGTACTTGCTCAAAGTCATATTATCAAAGTAGAAAAATAGATTTGTTTCCATTTGAGTAATTTAATCCCAAGAACGTACTTTCTTCCTTCCCTAGCTTACTCCAAGATCTCCTTGTCCCCAAAATCTGGGAATACAACTCACCACATCAGTTTGCCGAAGACTGTGAATTAATTGCTGGATGCCATTATAAAAGAAACTGTTCAAGAAGGTCTTCCTTCCATGTTTTGGATATCCTAAAGAATTTAAATCCCTGGTCACATGGGTATACAAATTCATATAAATTTGCCCTAAACAGGGCAAATCAGGCACTATATAACACTGCACAGTCCCACCAAACCTCTTGGGAAAAAAAAAATGATAACAAGAAGTACAGACATTATCAATAACTATTTTAACAATTATTTTTAACAAAAATGTACACTGTATTGTACATTGTATTACATGTATTTTGAAAAATCTCACATTCTCATTCGAAACATTTAATTACAGTTCACTCTTTCTGAAGTGTCCACCTACGGGCATGCAAATATCTTAAAAAATATACTCAAAAAACGTATCTGTAAAAAGTAGTAAAAACTCATTATCACATTCAGAAACAAATATCAGAATCATAATAAACATCATAATAATGGAATTCCAGTATCTTTACAATGTCAAGGAAGTTGCAGATACGTTAGAAAGGAACAGCCATTCAGACAATGCTGAAGGCAGTATTAATTTCATATTTTTTTCCTGGGAGTCATTTCCACATGACTCCAGAAAACTCAGCAAATAAGGTGTGTCTATTATTAATCACATATATTAAAAATCAAATTTCACTCTATCAGCTAGATTTTCCGAGGGACTAAGTTAACTAACAACGCTATGTAAGTTGTCATGGACAGTCTGTGTTATTTCTCAGCTGCTCAAATGTACGGAACTGTTAGGTCATAGCATGAACCAGTGATTGAGCAGCTGGTAAAGGGGCATAGCCAGACCTGGGAGCACAGGTGGAAGCAATTTATCTGAGCAACCGCAAGGGGTCACACACCCCTCCCTAGCCTGATTTAAGGGCTGGCAATCACAAGAGAAGCATCTCTATTTGGAGACTGCCTCAGAAAGGGGCAATTCCTTCTTTGTTACCACATCATGACTTCTACATTTCTTGTGTGATCCTGAACTGGTTCAAAGCAGCTCTACCTGCTGCCTCCTCTCCCAGCAGAGGGTAAAGCAAACACACAATGAATAGTACTCTCGCTACCAGAGCTGAGACATAATTTTTAATGCTAAAAAGAAAATTATAATTAAGTCACATGAAAATAAACAGCAAAATTGTATTTTAGTGAGAAAAGGATACATATACATACATACATACACACAAGAATTCTTCCAAAAGTAATGCATTGTATTTCATTAAGTTGGCCCACAATACTAGAAACAGATATTGGTGGTATGTTTGAACAGGCTGAACCTTCCCACTATTATTCCATTACATTTTGTTGCCATGTGACAGATGGTATCATAGGTGCAATCTGACAAAGTGGCATATGACATAGAAGAGTGTATAAGGCAAAGGCATGTCACTGAACTCCTCCATGGGGGAAAAAAAGAAAAACACCTATTGACATTTATCAGTGTTTGCTGAACAAATGTCCAAAAGGTTGATGTGAGCTCAGTGAGGTGGTGGGTGGTGCATTTCAGGAGCTGTGACAATGGGTTACCTCCACTAGTGCAGATGTTTACTACTCACAGAATCACAGGATCATCAAGCTTGGAAAAGACCTCCAACATCATCCAGTCCAAATGTCCACTTACCACCAACATTTCCACACTAAAGCATGTCCCTTAGTACCACATCTACACACTTCCTTAACACCTTCAGGGGTGATCACAGAATCACAGAATTGTAGGGGTTGGAAGGGACCTCCAGAGATCATCGAGTCCAACCCCCTGCCAAAGCAGGTTCCCTACAGCAGGTCGCACAGGTCGGCATCCAGGCAGGTCTTGAACATCTCCAGAGAAGGAGACTCCACCACCTCCCTGGGCAGCCTGTTCCAGTGCTCCGTCACCTCATTGTAAAGAAGTTCTTGCGCACATTTGTGAGGAACTTCCTATGCTGCAGCTTATGTCCGTTTCCCCTTGTCCTGTCTCCACTCACCACTGAAAAGAGACTGGCCTCACCACTATGGCCCCACACCTCAGATATTTATAGACCTGGATCAGGTCCTCTCTCAGTCTTCTTTTCTCAAGACTAAAGCTCACTTAGCCTTTCTTCACAGGGGAGATGCTCCAGGCCCTTCACCATCTTTGTGGCCCTCTGCTGGACTCTTTCCAGAGATCCCTGTCTTTTTGTACTGGGGAGCCCAGAACTGGACGCAGTACTCCAGGTGAGGCCTTACCAGGGCAGAGTAGAGGGGGAGGATCACCTCCCTCGACCTGCTGGACACGCTCTTTTTAATGTACCCCAGAATGCCATTGGCCTTTTTGGTCATGAGGGCACACTGCTGGCTCATGGCCAACCTGTCCTCCACCAGGACACCCAGGTCCCTCTCTGCAGAGCTCCACTCCAGCAGCTTATCCTGCAACATGTACTGGTGCATGCTATTATTCCCCCCCAGATGCAAGATTCCACAATTGCTTTTGTTGAACCTCACCCGGTTTCTTACTGCCCAGCTCTCCAGCCTGTCCAGGTCTCGCTGAATGGCAGCACAGCCTTCAGGCGTGTCAGCCAATCCTCCCAACGTCGTATCATCAGCAAACTTGCTGAGGGTGGCCACTATCCCCTCATCAAGGTTGTATAAGATCAGACCCAGCACAGACCCCTGGGGGACACCACTGGTTACAGGTCTCCAGCCAGACTCTGCATCGCCAACCACAACCCTCTGTGCTCTGCCAGTCAGCCAGTTCTCAAACCAGCTCACTGTCCTCTATCCCACACTTCCTCAGCTTTGTTATAAGGATGCAGTGGGAGACAGTATCAAATGCTTTTCTAAAATCAAGGTAGACTACATCTACCGCTCTTGATGACTCAACCATCTCCCTGGGCAGCCTGTTCCAATACCTGACTACTCTCTCAGAAAAGAAACTTCTCCTGACAACCAGCCTGAATCTCCCCAGGCAGAAGTTGAGGCTACAACCTCTCATCCTATCACTAGATTCGTAGGAGAAGAGGCTAACCCCCATTCTACCACAGCCTCCTTTCAGGCAGCTGTAGAGAGCTATGAAGTCTCCCCTGAGCCTCCTCTTCTCTACATTAAACAATTCAAGTTCCCTCAGATGCTCTTCATAAAACGCTGTGTCAGGGAACCAAAAGGTCTTGGCCAAAGAATGATCCTGAATTGGAACAAAGCATTCTGACAAAGAGCATGACCAGATGACTGTGTGACTAGAACCATGGGCTGCATGACAGTTTTGAGGAAAGCAGCATTTGCAGCTAAAGCCACTTATCTTGTTTTGGTAGGAAGCTGACCTTGCTAGTTTACCTTGTTTTGCAAGCAGGTGTTCCACTTAAGCTCTGCATCACATGCTAGTCATGCGGATACAGCGTGCAAGTAGAGAAAACGCTGTAGACCTTGGAGAGAACAAAAGCAGGAGAGAGGCTGTGGTGGATCCAAGAGAGAGGAAAAGTATGCCTTGAAGCAGAGGACATCCTTCTGACACCTCCTTTCGAATCTTCTACAGGCATGTTCCTTCTCTTTCTCCTACTCAGCAATTCACTTGTCTCTCAAAGGTAGGTAAGTAACACTCACCTGCTTATGGAGTTTGTGCTTGCCACGGAGACATAATCTAAAATAGATGCCTGTGTGTGTGCGTGTGTGTGAAATAAAATTCATAACCCTCTGTACTGCTCTGAGTGCACAGTCTCCTTGCCTCCACTCCTGAGACATCCTGTCTCTCAGACCCAAACATACTATGAAACAGGTGTTACGTTATGTGTTCCAGGTCTCTCAGCAGCTCCACTGCTCTTCTCTAGGACCTCCAAGTCTTTCTGATAGCGAAGGGACCAAAACTTAAAACAGTATTTGAGTTGCAGACTTACCAGTGCTGAGAACAGAGCTACACTTCCCTGTTCCAACTAACAGCACTTCTTACACACACCAGAATGCCACTAGCCTTCTTGGCCACCTGGGAATACTGCTGGCTCATGTTCAGCTGAGCAGCCACCAATATCCCCAGATCCGTTTCATCTGTACAGTCTTCAAGCAACTCCTCCCCAGGCCTGTAGCATTGCCTGGGATTGTTGTGACCAAAGTGCAGACCTGGCGCTTGGTCTTGTTGAACTTCACTGCTTTGGCCTCAGCCCAGATCCATCTGAAGGGCCTTCATACCCCCAGGCAGACTGACACTTTCTCCCAGCTTGGTGTCACCTACAAACTTGCTGAGGGTGCACTAAATCCCTCTGTCCAAGTCATCAATAAAGATGTTAAACAGAATAAGCCCCAGTACTGACTCCTCAGGAACACTGCTCATGACCAGTTGCCAGCTGGATTTAATTCCATTTTCCACCACACTCTGGGCCTGGCCTCCAGGCAGTTCTTTACTCAGAGAAGAGTGTACTTCTACAAGCCAGGGCTGTCAGCTTCTCTAGGAGAATACTGTGGAAGACAGTGTCAAAGGCTTTGCTGAAGTCTGTCATGGTTTTATGATTTTTGATCGGTATTCCACATCGTAACATCATATAGTGTGCTGGGTATTAAAGAGTTCTGTGGATCATATCTTGGCTCAGAAGAGAACTACAATCCCAGAAGACTATATTCCTCTGTTTTCCATTTGGGGGGAAAGACAAAAATGACTGGGAGTCACAAGACTGCCTCTCGCTCTCTTTGCTCTCTGCTCCCTGGTCATTTTGCCTACAGCATTACAGTAAAGACTTTGCTTTCAAAACTCCCTTTCTCTCATTTTTTTTGATTTATTAGCTTCAATTCCAATTATATTGTATTATATTGAATCATCTCACATTCCGCTATTGTATTTAGTAAATTAAGCTTTCTCATTAGCTCATTGCTACTCTTTTCCCCATCTAGGCCCACCTCCCTACCTTTTTCTCTTTCCCCCCCTTCCTGGGGCGTGGGTCTGTGGGTCCCTTTATCCCATCACAGAACTAGGTCAAACTGAGCTGAAACATGATAGAAGTCTAGATAGACTATGTCAACAGCATTTCCCTCATCCACCAGGAGGGTCATTAGATCATACAAGGAGATGAGGTTGGTCAAGCAAGACCTGCCTCTCATGAACCCATGCTGGCTGGGCCTGATCCCCTGGATAATGGAAAGCAGCCTGGTAATCACGTCCGCCAACTCCCTCATGTGGATCACATCTGGGCCCATGGACGTGTGGCAGTCCAGCTGGAACTGTAGGTCTCTGACTATGGGGCTTTATTCTGCTCCCCATCTCAGACTTCCAAGTCAGGGGGTAGAGTACTCCAAGAATTAACTGGTCTGGCTTTTAAAGGCAAATGTAAAGAAGGCGCTTAGAACATGGCATGCAGGCTCCCATTCATCAGTGGAGACAATGCACACCTAATTGTATTGACTATGCTGAAAAACAGTGCTCTGTAGCCAAGAATTTCCTCTATCAAACAGTGCTTTGTGCTTTTTAGATCTGTTCTAGTTTCCAGGGAAATAAGGGGAATTACTTTCAGAGCAACCCACATATATGCATGATAGCTTCAAAATACCTGTAAATTCCCAGGTGTGTCCTCATTTCACAACGTAATTAAATACGGGATTTTAATGAGTAAATAGTTAATATTAAAAGGTTCTTGTATTTCAAGAGAGACAGCAAAATTCATATGATGCTATCATTATTTAAAACTGCTGAGAGAGATCATATTTCCTTCTACATTAAATAAAACAGGGTGAATCAATTTAAGTAAAATAATTACATCTTGTATTACATGCAGTTTATCTCAGTACAAAGGAAACTTTGCTTTAATGATTTTATCTGCTCTATTATGTACTTTGTAGTTTTCAAAACAACATTCATACTCAATATTTAGTAGTAACTCATTTACTTCTAAGTCCTGATTGCATTCATACTAGTAATTTGTCCTATAAAGATTAATTCAATCTACACAAAAAGTACTTACAGAAATAATTTATTTGTAATATGCAAACACACCATCAATCCAAACATACTTTTAAATAACTTTAAAAAAAAAAAATCCGAAATGAGAGAAAGAAGAAAGAATAGAGAAGTTGGTTTTTCGCTTGTCTCCATTTACTGCATTTTCTTAAGTGAAACAAGAACCCACACTGAGTGCACCATGAACAATTCTAATTGTTTCCATTGATTGTAGTTTCATTAAGTACTTACGTGTATCATAAAATCACACAGACATGTATTGAGCATTATTTTTAAAAAGTAACTAAACAATTTTCAAAATCCTAAGTACACCTTTACTCTTTCATCTCTATGTACTTCTGCATATCTTCCTGCACTCCATTAGATTAGTATATCTCAGCTGCTCAAGCATTTTTACTTAAAAAGAAGAGAAAGTAAAGTTTTCTTTTTTGTCAGCTAACTACCAATCTTTCAAGCTCTGAAAGAACTATTTCAAATGAGACCATAATTGATCTGCACACTCTATGTACATTAACATTCTAACTGATGATGACAAAACGTTGCCTTACATATACTAATCGAACTAATAGCCCTAAATTCACCCAAAGTTGTAATGGGTTTGCTAACGCAACTTGGCTGGAAGTTCTAAAATGTCAATAGCTTTAATAAATTTCAGACCTTGAAGCGATAATCAAATACAATTACAAATAAAAGACATGCATCTAATTAAAAAATAATAATGCATCCTTATTTATCTGTACTCATAGGAAACTGATACTAAAGGTGATTTACATGTTGTTCAGAATACATAAGCATTCTACAAACACATTCAAATTAAATCTTTTGTATTCTTTTGTCTCAAATAAAAAATTCAATAATTTGCCTTCTCAAATATAGTCTCATTTCAGTATGTTTAACAGCTTCCCAAAAAGTGTGGTATATGAGTCACCTGAAAGTGTTATGGAGCAGAGCAGTTTGTTACTTTGCCTGAAAGATTCATCTGGTGCTACAGGATTTGCACCTCTGTGTGAGGCAGCTCAAGGTCAGTTTTCCTGCTTCCCCAAGCAGCACTGGGGACAACACATCTTCCTCTAAGCAACTCAAAAAGAGCAGGTATATACAAGAACAGAAAAACAGCACAAATAAACATGTCTACGTCTTGAAAGGTAGTTAGAGAGACAGAGTCTGCCCCCGTATGCAGTATGAAGTGGAAGAATATGGAAGGGGCAATGGTGCTGGGGTCCCACTTGGAAAGACCCGGAAGAAACTATTGGAGAAGGAAATAGTATGTTAAGAGACTAGTGATAAAGAACACTGGGGCTTAAATGGCACTAGCATCCTAATGGAGCACAGGTACTACATGCTGTAAACTCATATAGATTAACTCGTCGCATGGGAAGAGGAGGATGGTGTGCACTAGCATCACAGAAAGAATAATGCACAGAACATACAAGCAAAAATACTTTCCAACGTTTTACCAAGCCTTCTTTGCTCCTGTCTTGCCTCCAATTTAAAATAAATTTAAAGTTAAGACATTTGTTTGGAATCAATTCTCTGTTCCTCAGTTGGTTGAGAAAATAGGAGTAAATAAGTATTGTATTCAAGGAACTCTAGGGAATAGAAAAATAAGAAGTGGATTTCAGGATCAGATTACATCATTAATCTTACTGACTCTTAAAAAACATATCTTCTAACCCTAAGATAAAATTGAAAGTTCACATGTACAAATATATACATATATATGAATGCTCTACTCAAAGGTGCATGCCTAAAACTGTGCCAAGTTTAATGTAACTGAGTTGATGTTTTCAAAGTTATAAACTGAATTTCACATCTCAACACATGATTCCAAGTAGGTTCCAAGACCTACTATCCACCTAAAGAACACACACATCACAGAATAGTGCTGCATACAAGAAAAAGCAGATGGAACTTCTCTGTCCCTGTCTGCCCATACAAACAAGCACACAGCAGGTGCGGGATGCTAACTGTAGGAGACGACCCCTAAACTTCATTTTCTGCCAGCAAAGCGGCTAGCAGAGGAGACACACATCCAGGAGAGTATTTTGATTAAAGTCAGCAGGGCTGCTGACCCATTCCTGCAAGTAACTGCGGCCCCGCAGCACCAGCACGAAGAGGCTGATCTGGATCCGCCGCCCGCCGCCGGCAGCACGCCGCGTGGCGCCTCCCACCTGCCCCCGGTGGCGCGCAGGGTAACCCCAGCTCACAGGCCCGGGCGCCACGGGCCGGGCCGGTAGGGCCGCGCAGAGGAGCGGCCGGCGCTTTCCCCGTTACCTTTGTGCTCTTCATCCAGGTACCGCACTCGCAGCTCCTCCTCCTCCTTCGCCTCCGATCCATAGCTCCTCCCGGCTGAGGGGAAAGCGGCGGCGCCTCCTCGCACCGGAGTCCGGGGGCCGAGGGTGGAGGAGGTGGCAGCGGCCGCGGCGGCTAGCCTGAACCGGCCGTGCAAGAGGCCCAAGCCACCCAGCGCAGCCGCCATACTGCCGCCTGCGCCCCTCAGCCGCCAGCCTCGCTCCCGAACCCACGTGACCGGCGGCTCTACGCAAGGGACGCTGCCAGCTCCCGCCCCTCCGCCGCCAAGGCGCGAGGACCGCGCTCGTCGCCGGGCTTCGCGTGCCCAAGGGCTGACGGAGTGGCGTCGGGGCGCCGCGTCTCGGCTGTGCGGGTCTGGGGTGCCGCGGAGCCCTACCTGAGCTGCGGTGCTTGGAGCAGCAACGAGGCTCCTGAAGCTGAGAAGTTCGGCTTCCTACCCCGAGGCTGGGTATTAGGAAGCTTTCTTCTCAGGGGTGGTGAGGCGCAGGGAAGTGGTGGAGTCGCTGTCTCTGGAGGTGTACCGTAATCCTGTGCATGTGGCACTAAGGGAACTTGAGAACTGAATACAAAGGCTTTGGGCACACCTTTCATCCTTAAGAGTTGTAGAAGTTGGCGTTCCTGACTGAGGGGGAAAGCAAGATGGGGAGAGCCCAGCTGTCACTTTTGCTAACTCGCTTCTGCGTTCCTTCTGTGCCAAGTTGCTTAGCAGGGCCTCCACTGCCTTCCTTCTGGAGGGAGGGAAGCCTAAAGATAATGACCTGTTTATTCTGGCAGAACGCTGTGAAGGACGAACGAGGGGAAAAGAGACTATCACCTTCCATTGATGATGTTTTACTATTTAAACAGGAATGTAGCTTGTGATTAGCATCCTGTTCCACTCCTGCTGGCAGTACAAAAGGACACAAAGGAATAGTGAATTACTATCCTGGAAGCTTGATTCGCAGTTGAGGAATGTTATATTTTTATGAGATTCAATTCTGAAAGATAGTACCCAGTTGTGTATATGGAAGCAAAAAGGCTCCACTATTCTGAAAGACATCAGCTGAGATAAAAAGACAGTAAAAACAGAACTGGACTCACTGCCTTACCATCACTGCTTTGAAGCCAAAGGCAGATGCATTTTCTCTGCTCAGCTGTTATGTGCAGTGGTTCCCACACTACTTGGCTCAAGGTCTCAGAAGTGCTTTCTTGAAGAGAGGACAGCATATGGAATCATGCCTAACAGCCTCATATCTGGTGCACAAACTCCCACAGTCATTATTAGAACTCAAATGATTTTCTAAGTAACTTCTTTTACATTTTCACTTTTTATTATACGTTTTTTTGGCATACGAAAGGAAAAATATTTAATTTTTACTGACTTCTTCTGCAGTTTCTCACGTCTGCATTGCTAGAGCATGTTTACATTCAGATGGACATCTAATTTCCAATGGCCTCCACAGCAATTTTTGAAAGCAGAATTGTTAAGAAAATTAGTAATACAGTAGTAATACAGTATAGCTACCATTGTAACAAAAAAAAAAAACCCTCCTGAAGAGTTTTTGCACTCCACCAAGTCAATGTTTTTTAAACAAATCAAACTCAAATTACTAGCAGCAGCAGACACAAAGATGGCTGCTGAAGTCATTCTGTTCTTTAAACTGTGTCTCTGTATTAATGCATAAAACTTCATGATACATAAATATGTTTTATTGTGGTAGTGAATTAGATTGTGCTAGACTGAAAGTATTTTTTAAAAATGGGTTTTATGACTCTTAACACATTAAGCCAATGGCATTTCTTAACATAAATGGCATTCTAAAACAAATAATTGTACAGCCATACTTCCCAATGGTTCCAACAGCTAGTTTTTCAAAATGCAGCGTGAAATGCTGTGTGATTTTTCAGAGGTCTGAGAGCCTGCTGCCTCTGCTAAGCTCACTTACTACTGCATGTAGTCATGAAAATCATGTTACATTAGATAAATATGAGCAAGTTTAGTGAACACCTGTAACTTTTGTCGAAGTCTGAGTGCCACAAATGTTACATCAAATATTGTGAACATTTGAAATAAATAACCAAAATGTATGGACCATTACAGAGAAATGTAATACTAAAAAATGTAACAGTATTTGGCATTTGTATTCCTCTCTCTGCCTTTTAAACTGAACACAGTTGTGCTTTAATAAAGGCTTGCTTACTTATACATTTGTTTTCCTTTTACTTAATCTTCTGTTGAATTCATCATAGTTTATGTTTCAAGCATCTGCTTGTTGCTGTAGAAATCTCTGGTGTCACCAATTCAGTTAGAACTTCATGAGAGAATCAGATATAAAAATAAAACAGGGCTTGAGAAGACAGAAACCATTATTCAAATAGCAAAATCCTGGTAATGAGCATAAAGGAGAAAGGATGTACAAACAGTAAGGCAATTTATTATTTAAATCTGCTAGAAGGAAATCCTGATTTTTTTTCTCTTTCAACTACAGAAACATAACTGTTTTTAGAATTGTGTGTAAAACACATACAGAAGTGTGTCATAAAGTGAAGCTCTCTAAGCTTTTAAACTATCTTATCTACCAAAACAGGACACAAAATGGCCACCACAGTGGACAAGGTGAAGGGAAAAAAGATTTTCTTAATGAAAAGAATAGGAGAATAAACTTTCATTAAGAGGTGATACATATAATCTATAGTAATTACTGGGACAGTTAATTAATAATTAAGTACTGTTTAAAGATTTATTCAGATGACTGTCATGGTCACAAACAACCTTTTGCTGAGATCAGATTTGTCATCTCTTTAGTCATTTTTTGTGTAAGACTCACACATCTCACTATGTGTATGTTATGATTCCCCAGATTAGTAGATACAGTGCATCTAGGAGAAAAAAATGCCTCAGCAAGTCTGCTGATGACAGTGTTGCAGTTGAAACAAGAGAAGGAAGGAGTGCAATTCAAATGGCTTTTAAATGCATCCATGTGAACTTCAGGCTCAATGAGGCAAAGGGCAAGGTGTTGCACAGCAATCCCAGATATGAGTGCAGGCTGAGAGATGAATTCCTTGAGAGGAGCCTTGCAGAGGATTTGGAAGTCCTAGCGAAGGAAAATTTTGATGCAAGCCAGCACTGTGCTTTTGCAGCCCAAAGGCCAACAGCATCCTGGGCTGCATTAAAAGAGGAGTGGCCAGTAGGGAAAGGGAGGTGATTGTCACCTGCTACTCTGCCATTGTGAGGCTTCATCTGGAGTATTGCATCTAGGTCTGGGGCCCCCAGCAGGAAAAAGTTTGGAAATGTAGGAGCGAGTCCAAAGGAGGGCAAAGAAGATAATCAGAGAGCTGGAGCACCAATCCTATGAAGAAGTGCTGAGGGGGATGGGCTTGTTCAGCTTGAAGAAGAGAAGGCTCTAAGGAGACCTCATTGCAGCCTTCCAGTACATAAAGGGAATTAATGAATGGGAGGTGGATGAACTTTTTACTTAGGCTGATAGTGATGGGACAAGGGGGAATAATTTCACACTAAAAGAGGAGTGATTTAGGTTAGAGCTTACGAAGAAATTATTTACATAAACAGTAATGAGGCACTGGCACAGGCTACCCAGTGAAGCTCTGGATGCCCCATTAAATGCCAAGTTAGGTGGGGTTCTGAGTAGCCTGATCTAGTGGGTGGCAATCCTGCCCTTGACAGGACTTTGGAAATGGATGATTTTAAAGGTTCCTTCCATCTCAGTTGATACTGTGATCCTATGATTCTATTTAAGACAGAGTATTTTATTTGGAAAAGAAAGAGGTGAAGTAGTACTGCAAGCTTACAAAAATATTTGTGAAAGTCCCACTACGTAGCAAGGCATTTACTTTTGTAATTACAACACTAGAGAGCCTTATGAAAAGGATAAACAAATAAAAAAGAAGCTGTTGTCCTGAGAATTTCCCATTGGGTGGCTTAGAATATTTGCTACCATCATGCTTTTTGAATATCCCATTCTTAAGACTCCACCTTTTCTCATAGCACATGTAGGCAGGAAAGCAGCAGAGAACAGGTATCCCATGCCATGATATTACTCAGCTCACTTTCTGAAAAAAACAGGAGTGAAGTTACCTTTTTTTGACTGAGAATGTTAGCAAGTGTAACACTTTTATAGAGTAACAAATGCCACTGTGCTTACATGAAAGATGGTTCTTGCCATTATACTTAATAAAAGATGTGCAGAGGGACAAATGGAGTATGCACAGATGTTACCTACACAAGGAGACAGGAATGTAGCTGGAATGTGCAGCTAGACCAGAGCAGGTGGAAACCCATTGCTGACATATGACCTGGGAGATCTAAAAAAAAAGGAATGGATATCTCCTTGCCTTTTGTTCTGTCTTCTGGGTTAGGCTGTTGTAGAAGATTATTTATAAACCTCTTCTTGTTAAATGTGTAAAGCATTTGAATATGCACCCTGTTTTAGCAATAGCTGCACATCTAAAACCCTAATCCAAAACCCATTGGAATCAATGGAAAAATCACACTGACTTAAAAAAAAATGAGTTGGGACAGGATGTTAAAAATAAAGGTTTTTCTTTTAATAAAAATAAAATCTTGACAAGATTATAAAGTTGAGCACTCGGGTTGCTTTCAGGTTACCTATTCCATATCTGTGATAATAAAGGTTTTATACTTCCTGAGATTAGCTTATTAGTATCTAATTGGAAGGCAGGCATAAACTTATTTCAGTCAGCACTTCATTAAATGTAGAAGGATTTCTGTGTGTGGGATGCAGAATAGATTAGACTCGTTTAACTACTCGGAGGCTGCCTTCAGCAGAGGGCTATTCACTCCAGACCCACCATTGTTCCTTTTTTTCCATATCTGAAGGGCAAAAGCAAAAAACTATTCCATATTACAGTCAGATGCAGTTTAAATTTGTTCACCCACCCACAACATAAATCGATTTACAATTGCAATAAATGTAGCCATTCAGGCTAAAATCTGTTGCGCTGAATGCCTGCCTCAGGCTCTGGCTAAGTTTGAACTAGAGTGTCCCAGTCCTATGATCGCCCTTGCAGGAAATGCATTGTCTTGGAAAAAAAATTGCTAGCTAGCATTATGCGTCATCTTCATGCCTAGCTGCAGAGAATTACACTTTCTCAGTGGCAGCACAAAAATGTCAAGTTCTAACTTTCCACTTTCTGTGAGAAGTCCTGTAAACTGGATAAGTTACAGTAATTCCATCTTGGAGGGCTGACAGCTTAGATATGGTCTGCATGAAAAGACGGGTATGTTCCGTACAAAAGTGGTGCCATGTGATACTACTGAAGCAGTGCCATAGCAGGAGTTGAACTTGTGCAACTATTTACGATTTTTTTTCCTCTGCTTTTTTAAAAGCCACTTTTAAAGCTACATTTGTATATTGTTAATTTAACAAATAAAGCAAAATGCTAACATCATGCATAGCTACTTTTTTTCCCCCATCAGTGGAGCAATGAGCTGTCCTAAATTAACAGGTTCATATGGCTGCACAAAATTCTCCATAGAAATGTGAGTTACATTGTATGAGTCAGAATGGGTCATGTCTCACTGGGAAAGTTAGCCTGACCTTAAAGATAAATGAGGGAAAAATCCCTTGGTTTGAGGTGCTAAGAGATATTAAGGATGGAAGCAAGGAAAGAAGGAAAATTAGAGTCTCTACTTAAGCTATCCAAACCCATGTCATGGAAGTTTTTTTAAGAAATAAGGTGCAAAATCAATTAATTCTCCGTAATGCTGAGCTTGTCCTTCATAAAAGAGTTGTAAAATTTCCCAGGGATTGGATAGCTGATCTTGTTCTTCCCTTTACTATGTTTCTCTAGGAAAACCTTGTGTACCAGAATCATATGTAACAGGGTTCCCATGAGGTCAAACAGAAAGAAATAAATGCCATATGATCTCAGCAACTGCAAGACTTTTAGTGCAGTGGAGTGGATAATTTTTCATCCCTGCCAAGAAAAATACCAAAAGAGATTGTAAGATCTGCAATTTTCTGTTCTATTAATTGGTAGAAGTACAGGAAAGGACTTCCTGTAAAATTAAACTTTCACTGCTGACCTACATATTTGTTTTTTTCTTCCTAATGACAAATTACACAAGTAAAGTGATATGCATTTACAAATGCATTTTTTTCCCTTAAATGGTTTCATAGCATGCTCAGATTCAATTCTCCAGTTATGCCTGAACATTGTTGGGTAAAGTTTCTATTATGCTATAATGCTACCAAATTATTTTGTTTTATTCACTCAGAGGTTTCCAAATGCTTCCAAAGTAAGCAATACTTTTTGCTTGGCAAATGGAAGACAAAACAGAGCTTTGGGAAAAGAAAAAAGGGAAGGGAAGGGAAGGGAAGGGAAGGGAAGGGAAGGGA
>NW_024884767.1:12567864-12614007 GCF_019232065.1 Centrocercus urophasianus
GGTAAGGTAAGGGAAGGGAAGGGAAGGGAAGGGAAGGGAAGGGAAAAAGATGGTGGGTGAACCCACAAAAAACAGACATATGGAAAGAAAGAAAAAAAAGCACAGCTATATATGAATTTTATATTAAAGCACGTAGCTGGAGCTGAGTGATTCTTGGGCAATTCTCAAAGATAGTATTTTTGTTCATTCAGCTCTTTGACAAGGTGGAAGATCTCTGCTGTATCATCAGGTGAATTTACACTTACAGGTGTTCTGAATATATTTCAAAATAAACACAGTGAAATCCTTGTCCTGCTGAGCTCAATGGTTACTGGCCTTATTAGAGCCAGAATTTCACCCTATTTTATCCTGAAAAAAACTTACTTAGTTTTTTCTTATTTTAATGAGAATTCTGACTATATTTTCTGCTACCTCTATCTTCATGCTAAATTAAATGTTTTTCATAAGCTTTGTTACTAGGAAGAAACAATGCAGCACCAATCCCATGCATTTGAAACCAACCAAGTATTTTTACTGCTTTAATCTGAGTACCCCAAAGGGTCTTCTTTTGGGAAAGTTTCAGTTCCTCACCCTGAGAAAGCCGTGCTTTTTGTGGATCAGGTAACAGAAAATGAGTGACAAATTTAATAACTGAAAGGAAAATAATGATATTTAGTCTAGTCAGATCTATTTTACAGTGGTACATGATACCATCAGAAAGAAAAAAGTTATATTTAAACCGCATCATGGAAAACAAGCAAATTATATACTACAATATGAACTAGAAATCTATTAAAGAATTTTTAGATTATGCTGGAAAATATTGAAAAATACATTCTCGTGCGTTGGTGTTATACACACAGTTCAAGTAAGTGGATCTTTTCAACTGTAGTGTCTGTGATTCATTGTCTGAAATCAAGTAGGAAAAAAAAGTCTCAAAGAAAAAAATGACTAGTCAAAGGAATTTTCTAAGAATTACTTTTTCCAGAAGTAATTTTTACATATTTCTTTTACTAGTAGTATAGGTAGCAAGTTTCAAAAACCTATTTGTTGTGTGACTTTGCATTATAAATGTGAAGTAACACCTCTTACAGCTCTCAAATGTGTGACCATTTTTTTTCTGTTTGTCTGCATTTTTGGGCTAAATTGAGTTCCTAGTTTGATATGAATGCAAATTTTTGCCCAGTGACATAAAGTTCTTTCATAAGAGATTTGGGTCTTCTTAGCAATATTATACTTAGTGTTATGCAATAAAATAATAGTAGTAATAACTTGACATTTCAAAAAGGAATTGATGAGGTAATAAAGTATTAATTAGGTAGGAATCTGATATAGGTCAAGACAGCAACTCCAAAAGATAATGAAAATAATTTATCAGTGAAATAATGCCTCCAAGAAGTGTGATAATTATAGACATGTAGTTTTTAAATAGAGTGGTATTTCAGAAAGCACTCATGGAACAGAAGTAGCTAAGCCACTGCCTGACATTTTCATGCATTATTAGGGAACAGTAAGTTTTTGTCAGTGGCTGAAGACAGACCCAGAATGAATTTTATGTGTTAGACAATAAAACATCATCCAGTACAACTTCATTCTGCAAGCTTTTATTTGTAACTGTGGTGATAAGCTCTAGTAAATAAAAGATTTGATGAGATGGAAGGGAGAGAGGAATAAAAATAAAATATGTCTGCAACATTAAGACCTATAGAGAAAGCCAGACAGGAAATCACAACACAACTCTCTAACTCCTTCTTAGTAAGGAGTCGGGAACTGGCTCCCTCATCATGGGTCATGGGCCCAGGGCATCTGCAGATATCTACTTTGCTGTGGTGTTGTCAATGGCCAACCCTCATATAGCTGAGCCTGTACTGTTTCAGATTTCTGTTAGTGGGGAAAGAAGGTTTGCATAGTTATAAGTACATGAGTTCCTTGCTGTTTATCTAAGCAATGATTCTTTGATAGTACTCATAGGACATTGATCTTATCAGCATTATTCCCAAGTGTATTGCAAATACTGGCTTATTTTTATATACAATGACTTCTACAGAAGAGGACATTTGCTAAGATGGGTAACTGGGACTGAGACAGACTACAGAAGTGTGTAAAGGTGAGCTACCTGAGCTTCATGGATGCATTATTTGTCCCCTTTCCCAGGAAAATAACAACCTAGCAGATCCTTGTCTAAGCTTCTCTTAAATTTCCAACAGTGGAGACCTTGTACACTTTGAAAATAGCCTGGTCTAGTGCTTCTTAACCTTTCCTGTGTTTTTCTGAATATACAGTACTGATTTTTGTTGTTGTTGTTTAAGCTTCTTAATTTTCATCTCTCCTAAATCAGTATCTTATTCTTTGTAACTGTATTTTATGTACTTGAAGATCTTCTGTGTTCCTTTCCTTGTCTTATTTTCATTTAATCAACCTCCTTTCTTCTAATCTTTTGATCCTCAATTTGATAACCATCTTTTCATGTCCCTGTAATGAATTCTCTCCCATTCTTTCAAGTTGATTAATGTTGATTTGAAAGTGTCCATAAAAAGAATCATAGAATCATAGAATCCTTAGAGTTGGAAGGAATGTTTGAAAGTCATCTAGTCCAACTCTCCTGTAATGAACAGGGGCATGCACAGCTAGTTCAGATTGCTCAGAGCCTGGCCAAGCCTGGCCTTGAATGTCTCTGGGGACAGGACTTCCACCACCTCTCTGGGAAAATTGTTCCAGTGCCTTGTCACCCTCAATGAAAAAGGATTTTTCCTTATATCAGAAATCTAAGATGAAACTAGGCACAGGCTCCTGCAAAATCCCATTTGCTCTAATTTTTTTTTAGCAACAAAGCATCCAGCTACCCACAAATATCATTTCTGCTTCCTCATTTCATGTTGATCACATTTTCCTAGCCTACTGTGCATCTCTGATGTCAGAGAGAAGACCCTTACAGGATGCACAGAGTCAATTTCTTCTTCCCTTCCCCACGGCCCATCCCCATGTAATAGAGTAAGATAGCTTGAAGTGTTCATGGTGAATTCCTGGTTTTTGTTCTTTCTTGGTTCACTGATTTTCAAACATTTACAAAAAGTGTGTTCATTTATTTCAGAATTTTGCAAGAAAGCAGATTAACACAAAATTTCTGTTTTCCCCTCCTGTTTTTTAAAGAGAAATATATTATTTTTTTCTCCATGTCACTGTCCCAGTTCTCAAGAATTACTGCTGCAGTAATACCAGCGATAGCTTTGGATGATAGTAAGAACTATACAAAAAGAAAAAAAATCTTAGAATCCAAAGCTGAAATTCCTCAATCTCTGACAATTTGAGTGCATCCAACTCACAGGAGTGTTTCTGTTCTGTTTTGGTATTATCTTATCCATAAGCTTATGTTAACACCGTTAGAGAATGATAATCCCAAAACGTTAAACTCTTAAACTTTCTCTGTTATCTATCACTAACACATCCTTTCTATCCTGCAGCAGAGCAGCAATTTCCTTCTCAGTCATACTGCTGCTGTGCATATGCCTTTCTTGTTCCTGTTGAAATACAACTCATTTTCTACCTCAGATACATGCTTACATAACTTACATAACTGAATTTAGTTTCCACTAAGCAAATTCCATCATTAAGCAAATTGCTCACTTCCTACACTCCCCATCTTCTACCTTGTGTTTTTAGTATCATTGCCTGACAGTTCGTCTTAATATTTTACTCCTCTTACTTGTTGTCCTGATATCTGAAAAAAAGTCAGAGCTTTTTTCATGCCACCTTTTTATAGAAGTGGTCAGCCCTGTCATTTCACTGTGATTCACACACTCAGCATTCTCAAATTTCTCAAACTCATGGGTTAGAATCAAATTTTTTAAAACTTTCAGTATTTACATATGTCACTCTCTTCTTCAAAAAATTATTACCAACACTCTGTAGGAATTTGCTGAGTAACCTTCACACCTTCCCTAAAGTCACACCAAATTTTTGCAGCGTTTTGTCTCTTTTAACTACAGAGCATCTTTCTCTTGTAAAATCCAAATGAAGAACATCAAATCACTTCAATTCAAATACACATTACCTGATTTAATATGCAACCTCATGCAATTTTTTTTTTTTTTGAGAGTAAATACTAGAAATCTTTGGAACTACTACTGCTTGTTCCATACTTCTATCACCCCCTCAAGTCGTATGGTAAAGGAATGCAAGTAAGAAAGCTTTTGCCATGCATTAAAAACACTGAGGGCGTTTGGGCTTGCTTCCTACTTGTGACATTTTGCATACAAAAGAGAGAGTCCATGGCAAAGCTTACCAAACAAAATCCTGAAAGTTCTGCATATCACAGTGGTAATCACTACAGCATGAGACAGAGCACGTGGTACATTCTACATTCTTAGGTTCGATCCACATGCTTTGATAATGGCTTAGAAACTAGACCAGTTGGTTTTGCAAGCAGCTTATACCTTACTTTGTAATTCGCACAATGAAAATAATGAGATGATAAAACCCGTGATTATTTTCTTAACTGTATATCATATTTTCAGTAAGGCGTGACTTTAACCTGGGATCTGAAAGACTCATCTGTGATCAGAACCCTCTAATTAAAATGTACTTTTGTTTATACTGTATTCTCAATATTCCATAAATCTTTAGCTGATGATTGAAATGTTTTTAATAAGAATACATGCTACTTTATCTAGTTTTCTTTTTCACTAGAAACATCTGTGAAACAGGAGGAATGAGACTTTCTCTTAAAAATTGTAGGAACACATAAAATATACAGTAGACTTCCTGCTGTAGAAGGCTATTTATTACTCTAGACACTTGTGCAATGTTTGGCAAATGATCAAAACTAGTTTTTCCTGATGTGTTTACAATATTCTAAATTAAAAGCGAAGCCCATTTTCAAGTGGCATTTGTTGTACAAACTGAAATGTTTCACTCATTCTGCATGTGGTTGTACTTTCTGCTTGATGGGATAAGCTCCAAATGTTAAGTACAACGTTTGTATGAAAGTTCTTGTGAGAATTTGAGTTGCCATCTAGCAGTTTTTCTTGTAAGAAGAACCAAAGAAATCTTTTCCTGTAATGTAAGATTTTTTAATGTAAGATGACTGTGTGTTTATTTAACTTTCTGCTTGATGCTGTGCTTAATCAGCTACACTAAGGGCAATTCTTTTAATACCACTGAGTGTTCTCTTGCTCTTTGATCCATTTTGATGTTCTTTCCCATAATCTTTGAGCGGTAAAATGGTCACAGATGAGCAGAACTCCCATTTCTATAGCGAATGCTTCAGAAATGTACTAGGGCATACATTTAGTAGAAGTTTTGAACAGACACTATGCTCCGGATGAAACTGCAAAAAAGTAGCTTTCAGTGCTACAGACATATAAGTGTTACAAAAATCACTCAGCAAAATATTTTCGTTTCAGCTCAGGTTTGAAGCCCGTTATACAAACCTGTTTATTAATTACCATTATTGTCCTAAGAGCTTTTGAAAAGTTTTGAAAGAAAACTGTCAGCATTTAGCAGTAGCTTTTGAATATATTTCACCATCACATGTGTACTCAAAACTCATGCAATGCTTAGCATGTTGCACAGAAAAAATGTGCTTGGTTCATATTTCACGTTATAAATAGATAGGCAAACATGTACACTGTATCATTTCCAAGAAAAACACTTCATATTCCAGTAACCTTTCTCTCTTCTCATATCTCAGATTCAGTAATCTCTTCATAGACTGTCTTTGGACTTTCAGTCATTCTTAAATTTAAATAAAAATTATTGGTATCTACAGTTTAATTTCTTATTTTTCTCTTTATCTAAATGATTTAATAGCCATGAATGGTCTTGAATGATAATGAAATGAGAAAATCTGCTGCAATTCAGGATAAATCACCATTTCCCATACACAGGCAACTGCACTGTGGGTAATTTAGCTTCAGTTGACTCAAGGATACTTGGAGAAGAAGGTGTGTGCTTTCTTCTTAAGTGAATTTGTTAACTTAATTGAATGACCCAGTCCTTTCTTACCTTTCTAAGGAAAACATTTTGCTTACTTGTGTAAAGGCTTTAAGTGGCAACCAAAGCTTTTCTGGAGGTGGTACTTATTTCTTTTTCCTATGAAGTACTTGCAACAATTAACTAATTTTCTGAACAAAGCATTTTCAAATACAGTAGAAAAAATGCTTAACAAAGCTGAGACTGACAATCCAGGAAAATAATACTGAAAACCAGTTATTACACCATGCTTTGAAAGGAAAGACTTCTACAATAAACAAGCATGGCCTGAGCTATCAAACTACAGTTATGCAATCAAGAATGCCCTGACTGTTGTTGCTTTGCCTTTTTATATTCTTCCCATTGCCAGTTTCTCTGTTACTTTGCACAAAAAGATTCTTCCATTACAAAAAGAAGTCCTTACTGAAGACTGGATTTAATTTCCTTCATCTGCAGTAGATGTAAGTAAAGTGTTGCCAGAAAAAAGAAATGCCAAATTGTAATTGAAGAGCCACAGTAGAATCGAAATTAGATCATTTCACAGGACTTGAGAAAAAAATATAGATAGAAGACATCTTGTTTGTACATGAATAAGCCATAATATTCAGACTAATTTAAATCCTTCAAATATGCAGAGTCCCGTACCTGGGGAGAAACAGCCCAGGCACAAGGACGTACTGGGAGCCACTCAGCTGGAAAACGTCTCCGCAGAAGTGAATCTGGGGGTGCTGGTGAGAACCAAACTGGACATGAGTTAGCAGTGTGCTCTCATCACTGAGAAGGGCGAGGGTATTCTGGACTGCATTAGGCAAAGTATGGCCAGCAGGTCAAGACAAGTGATCTTTCCCCTTCCTCAGCGTTGCTGAGGCCAAACTTGGAGGGCTGCTTCCGTATACAAGCTCCCCACTACAAGAGAGGTGTTGGCATACTGGAAAGAATCCAGCAAAGGGCCACAGAGATAAGGGGGGAGACTGGAGCATCTCCTATGTCGAATGGTCCCTTCTTCTGCTTTGTCCTACCCACTTCCCCCCCATCCCCCTTTTTTTTTTAATTAGAACTATTTTATGCTTAGGTACCCATAAGTTCTTTTTGAGGAGAGGCAGACAAATGCAATAATATTGATGCAGAGCAGTGAAGAAACAAATACTTCAAAGTGATCGAGGATACGGAAGACAAGAGAACTGGCCTAGCATAATTTGAGATTTTAGTAATGTGTTTCTCATGGGACTGAACTAAGGACCTTGCCATTTCCTTATTCTAGGAGGTGGCTTCAGCAGCTTATGGAAAGTTTGAGCATATGGAATCTGATCTAACTGCAGTGGATGGAATCACTACTGTTACTGAAGGAAGCTTTCTGAGATCTGCCCATGTAAATGAATATCTTAGTCAGCAATTGAGGAATATGAAAGTAATTGCTCTGTGCAGCAGTAGTGTATTTTAGGTTTAGGTTTTGGTTGCTATGATGCACCCCAATGCTCTTTTAGGACAAAAGTCCACTTCCAGACACATTGTGCAGGCAGAGAAGACTGGCTTGTAGTCTGTGGAATCTCTCTGTAATGTCTTGCGCTACACGTAAGCAGAAATGGTCTCTTTCTTAAGAAGCATTATCTCATTAATTTTACATGAGCAGGATATCAGAAGAAAAATAACTACTAACAACCTCTACAAACTTGTGTTGAAGCAAGCTAGTGAGTGAAAGAATCAAATTAGCAACTGTCATACAGACAGATTGTAACAGACCAGTGACAGAATGACTTCAGCAGGCTCTCGGGTTTTTCTTACTACTCAAACTCATTATGTCACTTCCTACGTACAAAGAAGTCCCCTGAAATGGAGCTGACTTTTTGTAAAATTGGTTATGCCACTGTTTAGCACATGAAGGCTGCTCATGAGCCACAGACATTTTGTAGCTATTGTAGATTCTGATACGGCACTCTCTGTTACATTCTGCATCCTCACTATGGTAAGGACTTCACACCTGCCTACCAGTAATATATATACCATTATTCTTCATTTTTGTATCTCACTGTCTTTCTTACTATGGTTTATAGTGAAATGTGTAGTTGCTCTAGAGATTGATGTAGATTATGGCACAACCTATTTCTCCCTTCCATCACTATTGACAGTACCTTTTAATCAGCAGTTTGTTCTTTCTAAAAAACTATTTTTCTATGTTTCTGTTATTTTTCACTATTACAGACATTCCTTGTGAAAAGAAGCTGAAGAGCTTCTTTAAAGTAAAGTTGTTATTCTTATGGAAAATAAGAAAATATAAGAAATTCCTTCCAGCTGTCTACAGTATTTATACACCACATGTTGCCTGTCACTGTCTCTTGTCTAGTGTAGTTTTGTTTACACAAACATGTTTTTACATTTGCATGTTCACATTTTTAACTATGAGACTTTTTAAAAAAATCATATCCTTAAGCCTCTTTTGAGAAGGGGAACTAAATAGTTTATGTATATACACTGGCAAGTATATGGGCTATTGATGTGTATGTATATTGCTGACTGCTTCTACTATTGCTTCTACTTCATGGGTTAACCCTTGATAGTTCATTATTCATCATATATCATCACTTTTGTTCTTCTCTAGATTCCCTCTGATATTTCTAAATCCTAAATGGGAACAGGGCCCAGGGAAAGGAATGCTATGTTCTGCTACAATGATTCTAAGTACTTTCAATCAACTTTTCAGCTATTTTATAGGAAACAGCATTATGATTTGGTACTTTCTGATATACAGACCGTTAACATCCTAGCATTCAGGGTTGCTTAACACAAACTCCAAGGAAATGAGTGAAATGCATACTCAGTGTTGTTGTATGTAAGACATAAGAGTATTTTTGAAGGTCCGAATTGTTAGAAGGAAATGTATAATATCACAGCAAAGAAATATAGATATAACTGATGCAAAGTCTGGCACATACAGTTAGCAGGGCAGATTTAGCTTTTTACGTATCTAAGTTATTTACACAGATGCCCTTTCAGACATCTGCACATCCAAGAAACTGAGTAGTATGGAGAAGTGTTAAGAACTGCCTGACAATTTAGGTTATGTATACACATTTGGATGTAGGAAAATGAGCAGCAGGAGGAAATATTGACCATGGTACCCAAACGTTGATAGTGTTAGATGGCCATATATCTTCCTCAGAACCTGAAAGACCACTGCAAACTTTTTCATCCCAATAGATGTGTTCCTGCTGCTTTTGGAGTCCTGAGACCAAACATCTTCCAATACTTTCTCCTTCAAGCAAATAAAGTCTAGTATCTGCTCTAAGCTTTTGTTCATAATTTACTGAGTCCTATTGAGCTGTCAATGAATACATAAAAGTTGAGTATCTGGCAGCCTTTTCTTTCATACATGAGTAATCCTCTGTAATTCCAGTGGTATAAGTGAAGTGACTCACCTATCACCATTATGTCACAAGAGAGCTAGCCTTAGGGATACAAAAATCAGCATGAGCCTGCGCCATGAGTAAAGATTATGTGTTGGTAACGTTACTCACCTCTTATTGCACACATGAAAGTTTGCTTGAGTAAGAAAAGCAGAATATGACACTTTGCTAAAAGCCTTAGGATTTGGCCTAGTATTTTTAACTGTCAACTTGGCACTGCAATGGAACAGTATGTGCTACTCGTTCTTATGCAATAAATACCAAAAATTGTTTTGTTATATTCTTGTAGTTACCAAGCTTGTATTGAGCAATGGAGTGTAGAAGTATTTTGAAAACAATATGGTGTTAATAAGGGCCACATAAATTGGATTCTCTGTGGATTTTCTGTTGAATTCCTTGTACATAGCCTACTTTCAAAACCAGGTCTATATAATAGCAAATGATAGAAAAGATTTTTTTAGAAATTAGTATTCCAATAAAACTTCATAAATGTGTTTATGATGCGATTTTTTACTTCTGATAACTTCTATAGAAAATAAATGTAGTCTCATAAACTGCTTACATGAGCATAAGGGTCATTATGAAAATATCTGCAACAAATGGAGAAAAATCAGGAGTTACCAGTTACTCATGAATAAAGGAATATTTAGCTATGCACAAAATTTAAGTACATCATTGTCCTATTTCAGTTTTAGTGAGTAATAGAATAGAATAATACAATTGCTCAGGTTGGAAAAGATTTTAAAGATCGTCAAGTCCAACCACAGCCTAAGCATACTACCATAACTCTAACCCTCCACCAGATCATGTCCCTGAGCAACACATCCAAAAAGTTTTTAAACACATCCAGAGATGGTGACTCAACCACCACCATGGGGAGCCTATCCCAGGGCTTAACCACTCTTTCTGTGAAGAGGTTTTTCCTGATATCCAACCTTCACTCACCCTTGCACAACTTGAGGCCATTTTTCCTCATCCTCTCACTTGTCACCAGTGAGAAGAGAGCAACCCTGATCTCGCCATAAGCACCTTTCAGATATTGGAAGAGAGCAATAAGGTCTCCCCTCAGCCTCCTCTTCCCCAGACTAAACAGACCCAGCTTCTTCAGTCACTCCTTGTAGAACATATTCTCCAGGCTCTTCACAAGCCTTGCTGCCTTTCTGCTCCAGTACCACACTATCCTTTCTGTACTGAGGTGCCCAAAGCTGAACACAGTACTCAAGGTGGGGCCTCACCAGTGCCGAGTACAGGGGCAGGATGACTTCCCTAGTCCTGCTCACCACACCACTCCTGATACAAGCCAGGATGCCATTGGCGTTCTTGGCCACCTGGGCACACTGCTGGTTCATATTCAGCTGACTGTCCATCCGTACACCAAAGTCCCTTTCCATCAGGCAGCTTTCCAGCCACTCCTCCCCAAGCCCGTAAGGTTGCCGGGTTTGTATTGACCAAAATGCAGGACGTGACACTGGGCCCTATTGAAACTCCTACAGTTTACCTTGGCCCATCGATCCAGTTTATCCAGGTCCCTCTCTAGTGCCTTTCTACCCTCTGGAAGATCAACACTCCCTCCCAACTTGGTGTTGTCTTGAAACTTACTGAGAGTGCATTAAATCTTCTCATCAAGATCATTGATAAAGATGTTAAATAGGAGTGACCCTAGTACTGAGCTCTGGAGATCAGCACTCATGACTGGCCGCCAACTGGATTTAATTCCACTGACCACAGTTCTTTGGGCCCCACCGTCCAGCGTTTCACCCAGCGGAGCATACGCCCATCCAAACCATGTCAGTTTCTGCACAAGTCAGTCTGCTTCTCCACAAGGATGCTGTGGGGGACAGTGCCAGAAGCTTTATTGGAGTCCAGACAGACCACATCAACAGCCTTACCTTCATCCAATAAGTTGGTAACTTTGTCGTAGGACTAAATCAGGTTTGTCAAACCTGATCTACCATTCATAAATCCATGCTGACTGACTGGGCCTGATCCTCTGGTTGACTTTTAATTAATTAGTGATGGCTTCTGAGATTATCCGTTCCATGACCTTCTCTGGCACCAAGGTGAGACTGATAGGTTTGTAGATACCAGGATCATCTTTCTGGCCATTTCTGAAGATTGGTATCACACTTGCTAGCCTCTAGTCCACCGGGACATTCCCAGTTAGTTAGGGCTGTCAAAGGATGATGGAGAGTGGTTTGGCAAACACAACCATTAACTCCATCGGCACTCTGGGGTGCAATCCATCTGGCCCCATGCACTTGTGAGTGTCCAGCTTTCAGAGCAGGTTCAAAACCATGTCATCATGGATAATGCTGGGCCCGTTCTGTTCCCCACCCCTCTCTTCCAGCACAAGGGGCTGTGTGACCAGGGAACAACTATCTTACTATTAAAGACTGAGGCAAATAAGGCACTAACGAGGGGAAATGGCCTTAAGTTGCACCAGGGGAAGTTTAGATTGGATATCAGGAAAAACTTCTTTACAGAAAGGGTTGTTAAGCACTGGAATAGGCTCCCCACAGAGATGGTTGAGTCACCATCCGTGGATGTGTTTAAAAACCTTTTGGATGTGGTGCTCAGGGACATGAGTTAGCAGAGGGTTGTTAGGGTAGTATGGTCAGGCTGTGGTTGGACTTGATGATCTTAAAGGTCTTTTCCAACTTGAACAATTCTATGATTCCATGACTCTATGATTCTATGAAGTACCTCAGCCTTATCTTGATCCTTGGTCATTGTGTTCCCCTCTGCATCCAACAAGGGATCAAGATTCTCCCTAGCCTTCCTCTTGCTGTTAATGTTTATAGAAATATTTATTGTTGCCTTTCACCTCAGTGATCAAGTTCAGTTGCACTTTGGCCTTACTAATTTTCTCCCTGCAAAGCTCCACTGCATGTTTGTAGTCCACACAAGCTGCTTGCCCCCACACCATAAGAATGTAAACCTTCCTTTTGTTCCTGAATTCCAGCCAAAACTCACTGTTCAGCCAGACCAGTCTCCTTCCCTATCAGCTCCTCTCATGACTTGGAGATGATCAGCTCTTGCACCTTTAGAATTACTTCCTTCAAGTATTCCCAGCCTTCCTGGGCTCCCAAGCCCTCTAGAACTATCTCCCAAGGGACTCTCTCAACTATGGTCTGAAAGAGACCAAAGTGTGTCTTCCAGAAGTCCAAGGTGGCAGTTCTGCTGACTCCTCTCTGTGCTTTAACAAGGATTTAAAAATGTATCATTTAATGATCACTTTGCCACAGACATCCTCCAGAATTTACATCCCCAACAAGATCTTCTCTGTTAACAAGCCACAGGTGCAGAAGTTTGGTTCCCTTTGTTGGCTCCCTCACCATCTGTGTCAGGAAGTTATCCCCCACACACTCCAAGGAACCTCCAAGACTGTTCTCTTTCTGCTGTATTATAAATCCAGCAGATGTCTGGGAAGTTGAGGTTCCTCAAGAGAACAAAGGGAGACCTCACTCAACTGTCTGTTAAAGTATCTCACCCACCTCTTCACCCTGATTGGGTGGCCTGTAGCAGACTCCCAGAATAATGTCAGTCTTACTGGCCTTCCTCTTGATTCTGACCCATAAGCTCTCAACTCTATCATCATCATTACTTTCCAGACATTCACATTTTTTCTTAACAGAGGGCCACACCACTGCCCTTCCTGCCTTTTTGAAAAGTTGGTAGTCACAGCACTCCAGCCGTGTGAGTCATCCCACCACACTTCCACGATGGTGATAATATCATAGTTTTTCATTTGCACAATGGCCTCCAGCTGCCTTACTTTTAATGAAGGCAGAAGATTCAAGAGATTCAGAAAACCACAGTGTATAGGACTGATGTAGGTATGGGTACATCCACATTTAATCTTTGTACCTATAAAAATATAGGTGCAGGTGGAACATGAGAATATATTGTTGGTTTTTTTTAAATAAAATTAGGCAGATGTAACAGAGGAGCTGACTCTCATAACTGACAGTATTGATTAACCACCAGCTGATATTACTAGGAAAAAAAGCTAACTAAAAAAAACTTGTTAATCAACAGTTATTTAGCATTTGCTTTTAAAACTTTCAATGAAGACATTTGTATTATTGTCACAGGCGAGATTCAGGACTAGCCAAACTTATCTAGCATGATTAGTTCCTATGTTTGTCAAAAATAAGTAATTCATACTGATAATTCTCTAGAGTTTCCATTTTGCATGCATTTTTTTTAATATTCCTAAGTGAAGGTACACTTTACAGTCATTTTTCAGCTTTCTAATAATTTGTTTGCATGGGAAAGATTCCACTTTCAGCATGTTTTTATGTTTTCTCAGCCAATCACTAAGTTTAAAAGAGCTTTTATAACCTAACAGGATGTGATACCACTTCATATCCAACTTAGGTAAAGCCCATTTTATGCCCCAACAAACCTTCGGACTTCCAATGGAGTGATTAGTAGATCAGCCAAAGACACTCCTTTCTTAGAGGCTGACTCAGTTGTGCAGAGCCACTTGATTCTTCAGCTCCTCTGCTCATCAGTAATACTAAGTGCCAGCTGAAAGCTGGAGGCCAGGGTCTCACTGTGTTCTTTCCCTCCCCCCACTCAGTGCGGCTCTTCCTTGATGCCACATGCTGAAGAAAAGCAGGCTGACGATGGGTGCAGATGATGAGAGCTTTCATGAGTAGGCCAGCTACACCACACTTGCCTGAGATGAGATTTATCTAGACAAACTGTAGCCAAGAGTCTGGCTTTGTATGTACCACCCATGCTCTACTTTCAGTCAGTGCAATCTGCTCTGAATTCTGGCCACAGAAGTAGTAACTTCAGTATAAGAACTGTCATCAGCTGCAGAACTGGAGAAACAACACCTGCTAATTCGTGCTGGACTGACGCAATGAATGTAATAAAAAACCGTATTGTTATTAGTTCTGGTTTTCAACAAAAGACAAATTATTTATTTGTTTCTTCAAATGAAGCATAACACTAAGGTATAAAGGGTGTATAAATAACATCTGATTGTGCTCCTAAGCTCCATGCTATAACTTTCTTGCAATGACATCCTTCAACAAATTAACTACATCATTACTGTTAAGTATTAATTGCACAAAACAGATACACAAAATATATAATGAGCTAGAAGGAGGACAACATTCTTCCATAATGACAAACAACTGTAACAAGAAATGGAAAAAAAACAAGATTTAGGCTTACACAGATGGCAACACTGAGAGTTTTAAGTCCTCTCTTTGAACACATTACATGTGATAAATAATATGCAAAATACTTAAAGAATTTTGTTGTTGCTTACAGAAGATACTTAGCAAGCAAAGAGCCAGTAGCAACCACTGCCTCATGTTTCATATCCCCATCATTCAATGCAAATTTTTACATTTCATGCAGTAATCCTGAGCTTATTTTCAGTAACATTGAAATGTCATCTATGTTAATTACCAAATACACACAGAGCCCAACTATGGGGTCTATTGTATTATTAAGGCATGAAAAAAGAATAACAGTTTATCAGCTCTGAATGCCGCAAATATAGCACAGCAGTTAGAAGGCTCAAAAAAACTCAAAAAGTATCAGTGATGTCTGTGACAAGGGTCACCCAGAACATGGCTGTGAATCATCAGCTTCTAAGATAACAGCACCAAATCCTGGCCTTGCTGACATCAGAGTTTTGCCATTGCCTTGACTGCTGGACCAAGCTTCAGAGCTATCAGGAGTAACTCAAGTCTCCTTTTCATATCCCCAAAAAATTGACAAAATTCCTCTCACTCAAGTCAAGTATGAATTTAAAAACCACTACTATTAATTAGTATTTTAAGTCTATGGTAAGATTCTATTATACAGCATGGCAAGTAGTAAAAAGCCTTTTCAGGAAGTGTTTATTTGTTAGTCTGATTTATTGGTACTTTAACAGAAAGTGGAATTAGCATGAAAAGCACTTCTGACAAATTTATGTTGCATTTATAACTTACTTTTAATCTGTAAGTAAAGGCTTTGGAAAGCCAAACACAGGGTGTATAATGCAGTTCTACTGTCCATGGTTCAATATTTCTTCTCAAAGATGAAGAACACTAAAGTCATCAAGAGAAAAACTCATCTGCATAAACGTTAGTATCAGAGTTGTACAGTTCTCCATGTACTATTTTACATAAGAAATTATTGCAAAATGCCCTGTACTGAGCCAAGGTATTCCAGTTCAATTAAGACATTGAAACTGAAGCCAAATTGGTGGCAAGTTTCACTTTACTCTTGCATTATATCCCACAATGGATCTACAATAGCAAATGATCTTCTAATGATTCTGCTACTGCTAATGCCTGCCCCCTGTGCAGATATTTGCCTAATAGAGCACAGAGTCCACAGATCCAGAAATCTTATCCTACACGTGAACACAGCCTGTGCTCCATTGCAAGAAGAACCATGGAATGCAGGAGGGACAAAGCTGTGTAAAAGCATCTGTGCATATTCCTTTCCATGCCTGCACTCCTTGCATACACAAACAACCGTCTGACAAAGATGGTGGCATCCAATTTTATTAGTGCAAGGCTTTGAAGAACTTAAAAGATGCACAAATACAGTATAGCTAATATAATCTAAATTATCATTATAATATTGAAAAAAAAAAACTGTTTGTCACAATAAACCATTCAAAATATTCTCATTTGAGAAAGGAGGTGAAAAAAAGTTGTTGCATTTAGAATTAATGGGTTAGATTTCATGTGATTTTTGGTTAATTTACACTAACAAATAATATAAAGAAGGCTAAGGCTATGAACTGTTACTGTTTCATTTATAAATATCCACTTCTCCTCTAAAAAAAAATCGTTACAGAAAAAAGTGGCCAGAACGTTTACGTATGTTGTAAACTGTAATTTGGTTAAGTTAAGCTGTAAAAACCAAACATGTAAGTGAAGTTGAGCACAGTGTAAGAAAAAGCCATTTTTTTTTTTAATTAACAACTTATTTACAAGTTTAATCAACTAGAGTACATGTCCTGTGTTTGTCACCGATGTTTTATTGTAACTGGTAACTTACACACTTTATAGTAGAACAACAAAAAGAAAAGTTCACTATATCAGCCTCTGTACAGGCTACTTGACTATACACAAGGCATAGTGATCATAATACAACCTAGTCTTCATAATAACTTGTGCACGAAAAGACACCAATCAGATGTTATGTGAACATTACAGTGAAATGACATCACAAGTCCAGTGAAAATTCAGTATAATACAAAACATTTATCCACTGCAAATGACATCTTTTTAAACAACAAGCTTTTACTCAGTAGTAACCTAACCAGAGTCTGATGCAGAAATTTGTTGTGTAGTTATAAGTCTTTTAAGTGAAGCAACCTCTGCAGATAAGTTTGCTATGCCCTGCTTCAAATACAGGTTCTCAGACTCCGAGACATTGTAGACATTGTCTTTTATTTCAACTCCAGTTTTGCAACCATTCTGAATTTTTACATTGAGTTCTTTTTGATGCCAAAGTTCTGGTTTGAGTGACCAGTCTTGGATATTTGTCACCTGAACTGAGAAAGGAGTGTGAGAAGAATGCACCAAGTTCTGTGCACCATGTTTTTCAAGCTCAAAATGTCTTTTTGAGGACATATCAATAGGCGATGACAATTTCTGCGTGGCATCATAGTCATTATCCATTGCTTCCACTTTAACTTGCATGGCTTTGGCTTTAATTCGAAGCTTGTGAGGCAAAGCAGAAGAATTCACTTCTGGAACTTTAACTGTTGCGTGAACATTTTTATGTTCAACTGGAGAATGGATTGGACCCTTAGGAACCTGCTGCTCATCTTCTCCATCAGATGACTTTCCTACAACTCCATCATCAGTTTCTGAAGTTCTAGGGGAATTACTGGAGGACCTATTAACTTGCAAGAGAGGAGGAGAATGTGAGTACATGTTGAAGGTAGTTCCCATGTAGTTTGGATATATGGATGCTTTGTATGAACCTCTGTCATCTCTTGGCTCTCTCTCCAATTCCATAGGCTCCTGTTTTATAATCTGGAACTTATTTTCAGGACTTCTGCAGTTGCTTTGTATACAACTTGCTTGAGCATGCTCTACTGATGACGTTTCAGACATATCTGACATAGAGCTTTGAGGAGAATGCTTAATGACAGAAATACAACTGCTACCAACTACAGATGGCTCATGTTCATCTACAAATGAGTTAATGTTTGGTTTGGAACTTTGATAGTCTTGGAAATACACAGTTGTTGAGCTACTGAGTTTCTGTATCTCTTGGGCATAGGCTGCAGAACTAATTAAACCAAACTTTAGCTTCAACGAAAGCAGCTCCGCCTTCAAAGTGGCATTCTCCTCTCCCAGTGCAATTAGTTTGTTCTCTAAGACAAGGTCATTCAGTCGTCGTTTTTCACGAGACCTTTTGGCAGCCTCATTATTTTTCCGCCTTTTCTCCCAGTACATAGCATCTTTCTTTTCATCCGGAATGAATTCTCGCTTCCTTCGACAAGCTGAAGATTTGCTTTTTCCACTACTTGCTTCAGTAAGTAGTATATCTTCATTTGTAGACAACTCTTCAGACACTTCTGCTAAAGTAGATTTAAGTACCATGATTTTGTCCACATTGCTACTTGTGTCAACAGGTCCGTGTTCCTTTTTAAGGGTCTGCATTTTTCTCAGCTGCATCAGAAACAATTTGTAGTAGATCTACAGTGAGCAATACAGCAAGCTATTTCTCCAGTACTTCTCACTCCACAACTTGTTAAATACAACAGTTTTAAATCCACACACATTCTTCTGTTTGTTTCATAGTTTCAAACAAAAGCGCCCGGATCCAATTTTTTGGTAGAACAAACAGGAATCTTCTGGGGAAAAAAAAAGAACCTGGAAAAAGCAGAGAAGTTGATTACTATTTAGAAACCACTTGTTTGAGGAATGCAAAAGTAACTTTAAAAACAGTAGCACTAGGTTTGTTAAACCTGCTGTTGCCTGAAGGAGGATCAATGCTGAAGCAACTAATACTCTGCACTCTACCTAGGTAGCAGATTTGCTTCCAAAGCAAATACAATGTGATCCAAAGAGGAAGAAATAAAATCAATTTTAAAAGTGGGTTTTGGTGCTACTATAACGTAATGATAGAACGCTTTGTAGTATCACTGACCAACTTCAACCTTTACTACTTAACACTGGAAGACACTAGGCACATTCATGAGCAGCACTGGAACGTATCCTGTTCCTCTACATTAAAATATCTCTTCTGAAGACAGTTGTGGTACCTGACTTAGAAATGCTCTGCATGCGAGTTCTTCATGGATTAAAAAATAAATTGATTTAGAGATACTGGAGTGCTTTCTATTGTCTTAAAATCACAGCACTATCCATTGAAGCTATTAAAGATGTAATGATTGGTTTTGTACCCTGTTAAAAATATAAACAGATATACATACCTAAATACAAATGTTTATTCACATACATGGGGTTTTAACATGCTTTTTTTTTTTTTTTTTTTTAAAATCAATCATACTGACTCAAACAAGTAAACAAAATTCTGACATCTGCCTGTTAAAAAAAAATCTGATGAAGAAAATGCATTAGGTAATTTTTTTCTTACCTCTTACAAAGAAAACACTTAAGCCAGTGTTGAAAAATACATTAGAGAATAAACATTAACATAACTTGATAAGTAGTTTTGTTATACCAAAGTAATGTTTAATACTACTGAGGCATGCACATCCTTGAAAAGCAGCGTTTACAGTGAAGTAAAAGTTTAGATGTAAAAGTCTTGCCACTAGCAAAGAAAACTAGATAACATTTAGCTTAAGACACTTTGATCATTAAAAACGAACTCAGCACTTAAATTTAAAAAAAGTCATTAAGTCCCTCTTAAAGCAAAAAATACTTCATCATTAGATCTTGACCTGAGATACAGCTTCTCACTATCTCATTTTCCAGTCAGTCACATTCCTGGTAAAATGAATATAGCATCCAAATAGTTTTTATAGCACTCACTACTGCATCAGCACTGATTCTTGCCTGTACAATAACAGATAAGCTACTTGAAATTAGTATCACTACTTATCGGAAATGTTTTTACAATTGCTATTGATACTAATTTAAATATTATCAGTTTGGAAAGTCACAGAAGAATTAATAAATCTTATTCTGCCAGTTTTTCTTTTCCAGAAAGCAAAGAGAAGTGAATGATGTAATAACAATAAAGCAGGGTCATAAAGATTCAGGTTTCAGGCTGAGTTCTGTTCCATTAAACCATGACAATTCTTCTGTCACAAAAAATCAGCACATTTAATAGAACAGCTAAGTACAATTTACTAAAATCCATAGTTAATTACTGACATGTAAGTATTTGTTTTCAATAATACAGACTTAATGGAAAATAGAGTTAGAAGCCAGCCACATCAAAGACATTGTCTAACGCTTCAGTGCAAGAGCAGCAACATGAATTTCTGTATTTGTAAAACAGAAAGTAATTACATAGTTAGATCCTGATCCAAACTTTTAACTGGTGTCAAAAGGAAATTTCTGTCAAGTTAAATAGCAGCTGGATCAGGTTTTTTTTTAAAAAAAAAAGAGCTCCACAACATAGCAACATCTGTTTTATATAAAATGTTGCTATCGTTTATATATATATATATTATATATACACACACACACACACATATATACATATATAAAACATGAATGTGCTATGTTCTGTAACTTATTTTGTATATATACATATATAATGCATGGACTTTAAAAAGTAGAAGTAAGACAGATCACCAGAATTTCTTGTAAAATATTCATACTGTGTAAGGTGGCTTTACAAAACATGGAGAAAAATACTGAGATTTAATTTCATTATCTCACAGCACTGGGAACGCACAGCTACTGATCCATACTCATCTTTACTCAGTCTTATTCACCTGTGCTATTAACAACGTACAGGCTTCTTTGGGAATGCATCCACCTTCTACGACACAGAAGTACATGCAGTTTAACATATACTGAGTACCTAAGAAATCATCACCTGTCTCTTAATATGAAACTCAATCAACTTTTATTAAGGCTAAAAGTGTTAAAAATTACTACTGTGGAATTTCAAGGCCTTACCAATGCAGGAAACTGACTGAATTTCACAATACTTGAGAGCTAAACTCGAAGCCAAGTAACACTTATTCTCTCAGGAAAGGGATATTAATGTGCATATTCCATTATTTTCTATGCATAGAACACAAATTCAAGATACCCTGGAACATCTACACTTACTTGAAACAGTAGCAGTGGCAAGGAAGTACTTATAAAACCGAGGGTTTATCCTTATTTCTGGAAGAGTGATGCTACACATCTTTCAACACAAACGTGTTTTTTTCCCCCCTCTTACACTCCAATCTTGCATTTCCACCCTGTAAAAGTCTTAAACATGACTACCCTAAGATAAGAACCATGGCTGTGTAGTTTCCAGCTCAAAGTTTATCCAACACTATTCACAACTGGGGAAAATACAAGAACTGAAAACAATGGATAAAAATAATTAGCAGAAAGTTTGCTGTTATTCCAAATGAACGTAGACTAATGACACACTTTGCCAGTAATACTGTTTGCGTATCAGTAAAAATTCAACTGCACGCTCAAACAATCTCAATGCTGGCACTGAGCTGCACTTAAAACCTAAAAGCACGCAGAGTTTGTATCCATCAGATACAAGCCAGCCAGAGTCCATCAGTAAGGTTGTGAAAGACAGAAGTGTAACCACTGGCAGTCATACTGAGTTGCTTTTTATGTATTTCTTTCTAATGCCATTACTTCTGTGAACTTGCAAAACTACTGCAAATCTCTGTTCAGTGCTTTCCACCTTTTACTTGAGCTCTTATATCACAATAACTGGACTTGCTGCTTTAGCAAGCAGCAAGCTTACTCCAAGCAGGAGTAAGAGTTTGGTTTTTTTAATACATCTCCATGTGGATCAGACCAATACTAAGTCTGTAAACAAAGTAAATTCCATCTGATGACAATGGCGAAACACCTTCAATAAAAACTGCCATCTCATTTCACTTGCGTTTTACTATTCCACTGGAAAACACAGAATTTATACATGAATTAATGAGCTGTAATTATTCCTCTGACAATACTTCAAATTCCAATATTTTCCCTTAGGATTAATTTTTCAATTGTTTTATCACTCCCTCATAAAGTATTACAAAACCAACATTTAACACTGCCTTACATTAGTCACCGTTGAATTATTTTTCTTTACTTGGTTGATGTTAATGACATTGAGAGCCAATTCAACAATGCAGAAACACTCAACCCTATTAACTACAGACCCAGTCTTGCTCCCACAGCAATTACGCCATTGGCTTGAATAGAAGCAGGATACAATCCCAGTTCCAAGCATTAATGAGACACTTTTACAGAACTCATTGTACTGAAGCAAAAAATTATGCATACAGAAATCAAGAAAAGTATTTCTTGAGATCTGTGCATTAATTAAGTGATCTGATTGAGTCAAAACAATACATTAAGGATCTGATCCTAGGGATTCCTGGATTCACATTGTAGTATCTGAAATATTTCAAAAGGTTGTAGGACAGGTTCACAATCTGGCTTCTCTGTTTCATGTAATCTAATTACACAAGTCAGTTCTGCTCCTGAGAATGTACATGGGCCTCCACACATATATGTAAGTAACACACAGTTACTGTGTGTTACTCTGTGAGGTAACTTACCCGTTTTTATCAAAATATTATTTGTATTTATCAAAATAATCCATGTTCTCTCCAAGGATGTATTTCAAAACAGATCCTGGAATAAGAAAACTAATTATATTCTTCTGATAGACTTATCAAGCAAAATTAAATACTATTTCTAATAATTGATTGCTGTCAAACAAACTTCACTTTTGTGTGGCCAAATGCATCTCACAATCCTGCGAAGTGCAGAAATACATTAAAAGCTCACTAATAAATGCATGTGCATGCTTTTAGTTGCTGTTTCCCAAGTTTTGCATAGGTTTTGTAAGCTATACTGCTGTCATTCTGTCACAGGTTATTTATTTTGAAAACATGTCTACACATCAGAAAAGCTACTACAGAACCCACTCACAAGTAGTAAAATGCCAGATTGTATTCTAAACTTTGAAAAACTGAAGAACACACTTCATACTGTCATCTCCCAAATGTTTTACAAACATTTGCTAACTATCTAAAGACTTTTATATGGTAGAGAAAGATGATCATCCACATTGCTCACACAGGAGACAAAGCTGTGTTCCTAAGTTTTAGTAGTGAACACATTGTAACACTGCTTAAACACTTTGGAGCTACTCAACCTCTACTGTGAGCCACTCTACAGCTACTGGTTTTCCCAGACAAAAACTAAGCCACAGGTTTCTCTACATCTGTGGAGTTCAGAATAATTTGGAAATACTCTCCAGCTGAAGACATGACCCCCAAATCCAATTCCAATCTCCAATGAAATTGGAGACAACCCACTGGGAGACAAGACACCTTGTCTTGTCTGTAAAACTATGTTCCTATTTAAGAAAAGCTTTAATGCTGCCTCCACTGGAATAGTGACCGATCCTGTCCCTAGGATGACTTACTGGGCAAGAGGGTCCAGGCAATTTAGAACAAATCAAGTTCAAGCTTTCTAGAAAAAAAAAGGTAAACACAATTTATGCTGTAACAGACAAGTTACCCAACATCACAGAAGGGAAGAGCACTAGAAATATGGATGTTATCATCAATTATTGCTATTACATAGCTACATTCATATATAGACCATGAATCCATCACAACAGCAAGGTGCAATACAGGACTACTGCTCCCACACAGAGCTCCCTTTTCTTACAACTTCATGGACATCTTAAGAGCTTACGGTTCCAGGATCAACATGTAATTAGGTCAGTGGAGCACTGATGATGATAGCTTTGTACAAGATGACCTATTTTTTGCTAAAACGTTGATTTGCTCATTGAAAGTAACGGTACATGTCTAAATAATGTATTTCATGGAAACACCAAGAATCATTCCTTTATTATGATATTTTTCAATCACATCTTTAAAAGATGACTAAGCTCATAACTAGAATCAAAACAGTAATGCATTTTTGTATTACCCACCTCCAATCTGTACCCATAAAGTCATTGTCATACGTAATTTTTTTTTTTACAAGAGATTTTTTGTTTTACAATAACTATTTAAGCTGCTGTTTATCTTAATAATTACAAACTCATTCATTCAGACAGAGCTTGCTTTGCAAAGGTAAATCACACAAACTGCGCAAATAAAAATGACTATTTTGGAGGGACTAATCATATGTTAAAAGGTAGCAGTTTGTCAGAAAGGTCAATCAAGGTTAATAGGCGCTAATCTGACTCATATTCTTAGAAAAACTGTACAGTTGTACCACACCTGCTTAACTTTTTTTCCCCAAACTACCTGCTCTGGTTTAAGCAGGGATAGGGTGGGGGGGGGGAACTGAGAACGGTATTCAGTGTCAGGAGAAACATCAAAACTGAGAAATGCAGTACTAATCATGTAAATATTTAATTATACTTACATACTATATGGTATGTATATGTGTACATAAATCATGTCACTTTATTTAACTATCACGTTACTTCCCAAAATTTCACTAAAATCCCAATAGAAACAGCAGGAACTGAAGTAACAGTACACTTCTCATTTCAACAGCTATGTGATGTAGGAAAAACTACACTGTGCAAAGCAATCACTTAATAGTAACAGTGCTCTGGGAATAAGAACTATGTTCTCCTAATCAAGGACCATTAAAAAATATAAAATCACTTGTTAATTATTCTGGCAATAAATGGCTCTTTTCAACTGAACTGTGTTCTTAAAACACCAAGCATGGGTCAGACCTTTGGCTGACCTAAATTTATATAGCGCTACTTAAAAGCAGCAGAATTACGTCAATTAATCCCAGTAGGTACTCTAAACATGTATCACACCATATAACCAAAGTGCAAACATGAAATAAACACAATCTGTAAAATGCTGACTACCACTTACTGCAAATGGAACAGAGAAATAGCAACCTTCAGAGCTCCGGTGCCACAACAGGCCAGATTTGAAGAGCACCACCACCTGCATCAAGCTCTTTTCAGTTATGCACCACTCCCTAGAGAAGTTCTTGCTGCACTGACACATGCTTCCCTGCAGTTAACCTATCTCTGTGGCACAAACTGGTTAAACTTGTAACTATTCAAGTACATTAGGACAAAATTGAAAATTACACTAAGATGGAACAACTCAAAAAATGAAAAAAGTTCTTAAATGAGCCTTTCTATAGAACAGGTTTGTGTGTTATCTGTTACCAGATTCAGCCTCAAAATATGAAATTCAATTCTAAGTTGACTAATGAGAAAAGAAAACAACAGGATTCCTAAGGAGGACAATCATAATTCATTTCAGATCTACCTCTCAATACAAGAAGTTTTTAAGAACGTTGCCTCCATCACATTCTGAATCAAGCCCAAGTATATCCTTGGTTATGCAATCCTATTTTTGACAGTCATGCTTGTTATTGGTATTAGACAGTTACAAACCCTAACTTACAAATACAATTTTTTTTTCTCCATATGCTGTAAAATACTGTAACTGAAATCATCTGACATTTCGTCTTAGAGCACACTGTAGCAATTGGCCATCTATTTGCATATTTTTTATATTACATATCCTAAGCACATTTGTATCTCATAACTGGCTGTAATGATCATGGCAAGGTCACCTAGAAGAGTCAATTAAGCTGATGACTCAGATGCATTGCTTAACAGTGTGTAATAAGACACAAACAGAGAATTTTATTGTTCACGTTATTGCATCATAGTGATGTTATAACAGGAAGATTACTGTCTGGAAAAAAAACCTATTGCATAAACATAGTTTGCATAACTATCTGCTAAAATAAGTCAATTTAAAATGAGCTAAAGTTTCATTTCTGATTTTTATTTCACAATAAAGATTTAAAAAAAAAAAAAACAGCATGGCACTGGTATCTTTTGTGGAATGTGTACTACTTGCATTGCCGTAGTCAACGTCTGCACATTTAACGAACTTCAGCTCAAACATAAGAAACACCATTATTCCTTAAGAAAAGATTAGATGTGGAGGGTCAAGTAAGTTCATATTGCTCATGGGAAGGTTGTAAGGTTTTTGACACCTTCCAGATCTGTTCTTTTTACAAAAAACAAACAAAAAAAAAAAAAAACAAGAACAAAAACAAAACAAAACAAAACAAACCACCAGCAGAAACATGAAGCTCCAAAGTCAAATCCTCAAAGCTGGATAAATAAGGATAAGAGTCTCCTACCGAATGAGTCAAAAATAGAAAAAAAAAAATGGAAAGTAGACTGTTGTAAAGAGATTTAGTACTTCAACAGTCACAGAAATATGTCTATAACATGAGAGTGTTTGAAGTATTATCTTCAATTCAGTGATATTGAGGATCTTTTATTCAGCAATCCTCAAGCTGTTGGCTTAAACTGGGTCTGTAGGTCACAGCCCCAATCCTTATTCATTCACATTTCTTATCAAAATCAACATTTTGATTGAACAAGGAGTGTAAAAGTGATGCATGCAGCATTGTTTTAAACTGCCCCCTGGATTGAATTAATTACCGAGGGAAAAAATGACTCAAAGTAGGTTACGCATACAGGAGTGAGCACAATGCAGCTGAGAACAACCATTCAACTCACAAGAACAAGGAAAAATCAGGTTGCTTGCTGCTCTTAACAGAACTCCAGGGGTTCACCATCGGAGCTGAACTTGACCCCCACAGCCAAGCAGCAAGCGACAAAAAAGTTTGTATATTATTGACACTACTGCACTTTTTGAATACTTTCGAATACTTCACTGTTGCTATCTACAGCAAATACTATGAAACACAGGGCAAGCGTTTGCAGAGCTAACATTACCTTTAGAGGTCCTGGTCACAAAGAGTGATTCTGGTTCTCTCTGGTTGGAGGATCTTTACGGACACACGTAAAAACTGCCAAACGCTTAAGGCAGCGCTCGCAGGGTTGCTCCCGGAAAGCACGAAGCACTGCCTGACCCCAGCGCAGCGCTGTGCCACGGAGTACCGAAGTGACTTGGCAAAACAGCACCATTGGGCAATAGCCATTTTTGACTCGCCTGTTACGTAAGGAGAACGCCGAAAACATGGGCATGGCGATGGGGCTGCGCCTCGCCCGCAGGCACTGTGCTCCGCAGAGCACGGGCCCTTTGTCTGCTGCTGCAGCCCGGACACGACGAGCTCTGGGCCGTGCCGCCCGGCGGTTTCGCAGCCACGCTGCGAGACGCGGGGGCCACAAAGGCGGCCCGGCCCGGCTCGCTCCCTCCGCGCGGTCCCGCGCCGCCGCCGCCGCCCCCCGCCCGCTTCGGCCCAGAACAAAGGGCTGCGGGGTAGGGGAAGCGGCAGCGCCCCCAGCCCTCACCCGCTGCCGCGGGGCGCCTGCCGGCCTCCGCCAGGCCGCAGCCAACGTCCGCCAACGGCCTCGCGGATAAGGGACGCGGCGGCCTCACGGGGAGCGGGACCGGGGCGGCGGCGCCCCCGGCGGCCGCGCTGCCCGCCGCGGCTGAGGCTGTCATACTGACCTACTTGTGCACCGTGGGGCGGGGCCGGGCCGCGCTGCGCCGCCGGCCGTGGGGCGCCGTCCCGCTGCCGCTCGGCGCGGTGACAGCTTCGCGGCACGGCCCTTCTCACAGAGACGGTCTCTTTTTCGAGGAACGGGGGCCGAGAGCCGAAACCGGGGCACGGGGGCGACCGGCGGAGCGCCTCCGCCAGTACCGCCCGACCGGAGCGGCTCCGCGGGCGCGAGGCTCGCAGCCGGGACGCGAAAGCGCGTCGAGTACCGCTGCCAGACCGCGGGGACTAAACGTACAGGGGCGGACCCTGCGACGGACACGGGGCGGCAGCCCCGGTAGCTCCGTAGCGAGGCGGATCCCCCGCCGCGCCCGGCCTGCCGCCAGCGGCCCCGCGTTACATAATGCCACATTTCCAGGAACTACGGTGCGGTCCGTCCCGCGGCGCCGGCAATACTGCGACAGCGCTGACGGAGCCGCCCGCGCCGCGGCATCCCGCCCGCACCCCGCCCAGCGGCACGTCCTGCTCCGGGCACGGAAGGCCGACCCCGAGGACGCGGGGGGCGCAGCGCTGGAACTCGCAGCGCAGCGTTCGGCGGCGGCCGTCGGCGTGAAGTGCGTTATGTAACGGCCGCCACGGACCCGGGCGACGCGCGGTCGCGGGAGGGCGCCGCCAGTCGCAAAGCAACGCAACGCCTCACCCCGCGCACGACTGTACCCGCCGCGCCTTCCTACCTTGAGTGTTCGGCGGGGCGCCAACCATCCGGCGAGCGAAGCGAGGCGAGAACGCTGCGCTGTGCCGCGTCGTGCCGTGCCCCTGGCAGCGTCGCCCCGCTTGCCCGTACGCGAGACGAGCGAGAGCGTGCAGCGGCCACGGCGGCGCGGAGGGATGTGTGTTAGTAGGTCAGAGTTGCGCGGCACGGAGCGCGCAGCCCGCATGCCAGCCGCGCCGCACCGTGACTGGCGGCCGCCGCGCCCCAATCGGCAACTGGCGCCTCCGAGAGACGGCCAATGAAGGCGGGCGGAGGCGGGGCGAGGCGGAGCAAGGGTGGGGGGCGTGGTACAGTAGGTCTGTGTGCTGGCGATTGCATAACGGCCGGCGGGATTGGGGGTGGTGCGACGAGTACTGGCACTTACGTAACCAGGCGTGCGGCGATCGGGGGGGCGCTAGGCCCGCGGCTCCGCCCCTGCGATGGGTCTGGCGGTCGGGCTGCGGCAGAGGCTATGGGGGGGTTTCCTGAGGAGTTCGTGTTCTTCGGCGAGAGGCTCGGCCGCTGGTGCAGGGGTCGGGGTGCAGGCGGTTGTCCGGGCAGGGAATGGCAGGTCGTCTTTCCGTCTTGTATAGCGTAACGAGATGGTACGTTGTATGGGCAGCGGCGCGGCCGTGTCGCTAACAGCGGCAGTCCCCGAGCCGTGCAACCCGCGCCCTGCCTAATGCCACTGCCCCGCCGCGCGGTACGGCTCTCCCGCTCACGAAAGTGGCAAAGGGGGAAGCGGGACACGGCGCTGTGCAGCCCCACACGGGACGCGGCCGTCCTTTCCGCAGAGCAGGAATGAGCTATAGCCCGGCCTCGCCCGAACGTCAGTGCAGTGCGGTGACCCTCAGTGTTCTCTCACATGCATCCACGACAGAGATAGAACAAATCGTTTATTAAATCCTAGTTCCGAAATGGGAAGGATGGCTTACTTCATTTCATGAACCACTCACACCAAAAATACAAACGTGTTATGTTATTCTGTTATCATGTGCTGGTGTGTCTGCAGAGATTATTCTTTGGATCAAAGCCGTTCTCACAGAAGGCAAATTCAGAAACCAGCAGAGTTTAGGAGAATGCTTTTTGGTTTATCTTGGCCCTGATCTTTTATCATACTCACCCATATCATCCCTCTGCAATAAATCCAAGTTCCTCGAATTCATCTGTATCTATCTGTATCTATCTCCCCAGAACATTTATTGTGAGCGTCTAATAACCTCTGCTGGCATTGACTCTCTCCCCTTCCCTGATTGCTGATACCTGGAGCATAGAGCCATGGCAGTGGCAGCCCTGCAGAGTCTACTGTTGCAGAAAAGGGGTGCAGAGGCATCACAAGCTGGAGGAGCAGCAGTAACGTTCATCTGCACTTCATTTCTTTGCCGTATGTCCCCTCGTAGGTGGACACACATCCGTACAAAGACAGTCAGTGTCAGAAGTGAGCTTTAGCAGTGAACTTTTCGCTCATGAACTTTTTTTCTCATTGGTGGCCTCTTTACAGTCCTAAGCTCAGACCATCTGTGTAAAGAAATCTGAGCAACATGTGCATGGGGATAGAACAGCATGGTCTTTAAGGTCCTTCCATCCCAAGCCATACCATGAATCTATGATTCTATGTTATTTCTCATCCTATACCTTTTGCATTAATATGAGATTGTTCTGAAAGTAATACCTCTTATTTATTTCCCAGGAAACTACAAAAGATAAAAAGAGAACAAGAGCAAATTCTCAGCTACTGAACACTATTTTTCAATGCAGTCATGACCATTTGCTATGCACTGTCACCAGCAGCAAACAAGAGATGCATGCTGTACTTGTAAAAGTCTGTACCAGTGGATGTGACCCACTGTCATTGCTGCTGAAATGTGCTATCCACCACCACTGTGCTCATGTCCGCTATTTGTTTTCCTTAAATGCACAGAAAATATCAGTGAATGTCAGTGGGTGCCATTTTTTTCTGTGTGGAGGAATTCAGTGGTATATCTTTACTTCATCTGCACTTCTATGTTAATTGCTGTTTTGTCAGACTAACCCTCTGCTGCCACCTGTCACACAGTAACAAGATGTAATGAAATATCAGTGGGAAGGTTCAACCTCTACTGCCATACCGTCAACATCCACCTCTGTGTCATGGGCCAACACAATAAAATAGATGGCATTACTTTCAGAGAAGCCCTTGTACATTGTGGTAGGAATCTGCAGGACTGTTAAAAACATGATCAACCCCCAAAGATTCAGGCAATTTTTAAAATTGAAAAGTACACCCCATTTTTACAATGGAAAATATTTTTTGTGAACCCTATGCATATACTCTTGATAGCTTAAATTTTTGTATTTAGAATAAATAAATACTGTGCCTCAAATCTGCCATCATAACTTAGATTCTTGAGATACAGAAGTATCCAAGCAATAATATCCTTCCTACGTAGGTGGACAGTCCTGGAAATAATATTCCAGATGGAGTATGCTTGTCTATTTGCTTACATTTTTGTGACAAATTATAATCAGCTATACAGGCAGACATGATATTTCTCCCAGATACATAACAAGGGTAACTTCTACATTTCGTGTTACTCCTACTCTGTCGATGTAAGAAGAGTCAAAAGAGTCAATTTTGGTCAGTGCACCAAAATCTGTACTGACTTTCCCAGCTTTCCTGTGGGTGCTTGATAAACCTGAGAATAAAGTGAGGTGGAGGGCAGAATGCTGATGTGGCTGAACATACCATTTCTCCTGCTCTCTTAAGACACAGGGAAAAAAAATAGCACAGTAGAGAGCCGTTGCTAGCTTTCTGCACAAAGGGAGTCCACTGGCTTCAGTATAACTCCGAAAACAGAATATTTCTGTGATTACTGACCTCTGCTGATTTTCCTCCTGGAGGGCTGAAGTAGGTCATGCAGCTCTTTAGATAAATTCTTAGCTGACTGCAGGATGGTGGCATTTATACTTGCTTTTGGACAGCACAATATTGCCTTCAGCTTCTTTAGATTCGTGTGTATTTATTAGCAGGTGACTTAAACCCTCTTAACACTATTTCTGATTTTTGTTTAATGAGTATTGCTGAGCTGAATAACAGTACTACAGGCAGGGTCTAAAAAAAGAGACATCTGAGAAACAATTGAGAAATATATGGAAGAAATTACTGTCTGCCATCTTTAACCTTTTCTGACTCCTTTCTGTGTGTTTGTGTTCACACATCTTGAGTTTCTTGTAATAAAAACTTCGAGTTTGACCATGTCTGAAATTCAAGATCAGCTGAATTCTACAGAAAAATCCTAATGCCTTTAAAGAGAAAAATCTATAATCCCTTGCATTTATTACAGTTCACATACAGCACAAAATAATCATCGAAATAACTTACAGTTTGGAGAGAAATAAAAGAAAAATGCTCTAAAAGATCATGACATAACAAACATATTTTAATGGTTTTATATACATATATATATCCACACCCTGGAATTACTGAAAATACAGCAACTTGTGTTGTAATCCTTGGTTTCCTTGCATTACATTATTTATAGCTATATGTGCTTTATTATACAACAGTGGAATGAGAGCAAATTATATTCACCAATCTTTTCATATGTTTAATGTGCTCAGAAATGTTTAATACTAACCAAGTCCTTCAGGGCTTGCTGCTCAAGATGAGTATTTATGAAAGTTCTGTAGAATAGGTGATAATGTGATTTTGTAAAGATCTAAGCCAGAAATAAAGTATCTTAAAGAACAAGTCAAGTCATTTGACTACAGTTCAAAATATTAATCAAAATTTTTCCATGCATCTGGGAACATTTGTGGAAACTGTACTGGAAAAATATTTGTGCTGTAATGTACTCTTGCTAAAAGCAAACCCAAGAGAAACAGATATTCACACCTTCTTAGGCAGACATAAACGAGGCAATGTTTACTGGCACTGTTTAATGTGAAGAAACTCCAAAAATTTGACAATAAGTGCATGGACTAAAGGGAGAAAATATGTGTGATACTATCTGTACTGAAACAGCCAATTTAAGATTGACAGGTCATTCGCAGCCTTCCCATGACACAGAAGTGCAAAAGCAAATATGATGCCTGTGAATGGTTTTCCTATTCTCAAGTATAGCTACAACATAAAATATGAAAGTAAAAAGGTGTCTACTAAATCTACTAGATGAGTCCAAAAACAAGCAATAACATCCTGTTTCTTAGGACACAGACAGATAGTGATGCTACATCAGAAGAACAGTTTTAGAAGTTCTAGAGAACAGCAGAACCTTCCATACTGAAGGAAGTATCTGATTTCACCTGAATATTTTAAACGTAAAAAGGAAAACTACTTTCAAAAAACGTCTTTTAATTAATGAGCACATGTGCTGAAAATGCAACACTGCTGTCACTCAAACTCTGAGGTAGTACTGCCAGTATTGTGGAAAGCAGAAACATGCTTCACTATTTATTTTCGTGATTGGAGTGAAAAATCACAGGAAAGTCCTCAAGAATGTGAAAATGTGCAATTTTGTGAAGTGCACATATAGAAAGTGGAGAATGCTGTGAATATCACTACATTTTTAAAAAGTTGACTTTGTTCTGCCCTCTGTACAGCTGAGCAGCAGAGTTGGTGAGTAGGAAACCTGGGGTGCACCACATAAAAGAGCAGTAAAGCAGTGAGCATCCTGTGGTGACTGAGAAGGAAGGCACACCTTACACCTGCACGTCTGAAATGACGTGGCATGTCGCACACTGGCAGGCAGAACAGCAATACTCATGGCCATTAGCACAAAAGAAAGGTGAAGTTACAACGCCACCAGGAGCAGTCTCCCTCAGCCTTTGGCTAAAGGAGTTCACCTGGCAGCATGCTAAGATCCAGTTTCAAAGGACCTTGTTGACAGGCTGCCAAGGACCAGGGAAATTTGAAGTGCCCAGTTACTCAGAGTTACCTCATTGCTAACATTTGAATCATTCTAATTAAATGAGACAGGCCAATAATTTGCACCACTTGTGATGCAAAGTGACTATTTCTTGAGAAGAATTAACAGAGCTGGAAAGCCCCTGGTGACCAGTAACTCCTCTGGTCTACTTACAGCAGAAGAATCACTGGCCAGTGATTCTAGTGTGAAGGCCCATTACCTGAAGCTGTCATGAGAGAAGCAAACAAATAAACAGAAAAAAACTTTTTATCTTTCCCCCTTGTTCTGTCAAAAACATGTTTGTGTGGAAAGGCAAAAAGCATGTCCACGTGGTTATAAGCAATCTTATATCTATAACAAAATTAAATGGTCTTGCATAGAAGTTAGTCGAATGATAGAGTTAATACAAGGCTGGCTCAATTAGTTGTCTAAATGAGATTATATATAAATGATGATAAAAGCAAAAAACTACACTGCCTGGTCTTCTGCAGAGCCGAGGACAGTAACAGTAAAAAATCTTAGACAAAGTTTTTTAGATAGGGCCTAACTTGGATCACTACAACTTTTCCTGCCATCTTCCTTTTCTGTTTCATTTGTCATACCCCACGGTGAGAGATATGTAAAGAAAGCAGTGGGATGGTTTTTGGCAGTCATTTCTTATATTCGTCTGAGACTTGGTCTTGCCGTTTAAACTTTGTTCACATTAGTCATCTTACTGACTTTGATGATTTACTTATGTGAGTCACTCAAGTGACAGCACTATATCTATAAGTAATGTATCTCATTCGATTTTCAACAGAACGTGTGCAAGTCTGGTGTGCTTGACCAGTAAAGACAGGTACAGAGTACAGATGATTCTGTGATGTTATGCTTTGAGGAATGATGCTGAGAGCAAACATCACATGACGGATTTTTACTGCCATCATAGCAACTAAGAATAGTAAAATACATATTAAAATACTGAGCAGGCTCTTCTATGACAGTAATTATCAGTGAGTCATTTGTTGAAGCCACTGTGCTTTGCAGAATAGTTTGTAAATGTGTTCAATTGAAGTGAAAATTGAGTAGTAAACTTACAGACATTAAGAGCTATAAAATGTTTGTCACACAGCAATGATTAGCTGAAAGACAAGAAGACATCTTTGTTTTGCACAGGGGATCTCTGTGCTACCATTTTATGGTTATTTTATGTTAAAACCATGTCTGCTTTGGGCAAGCTAATTATAGCCTTGTGAAAGAACTGGGCATAATTCTTTGTCTTAGACATTCGCACTTAGGAGTTGTAGGGAGCCTGGAAAACAGCCTGAGCAGACAATAGTGAAAAACATGATCTTGGTTAAGTAGCAGCTGTTGCATGGACTTAAACATTTAAAGTAATAGAGATGGCTTAATTCAGGCTTTTTCTTCTGAAATTCTCTGTCCAGCTACTTGGCAAATTTGGATGATGATAAATAATATTGTCACAATTCTTAACATGCTCAGATGGCTACAGATTTTCCTTCAGTGTGTGGAAGGTGATGCCCTTCTTGCAGATCCCGACTGGACCAAGAAATGTAGGAAACTGGGACCTCATTTACTGAAGTCTAGTAAGACACTTTGAAATATTTCTACCATCAAGCTGTTTGTATAAGCTCCTGTTGGATTCAAGACTTCCTAACTCCTGGGGTACTGAGTTCTGAAACTGGCACACGTGTGTCAGGAGGGTGGGTAGAGAATGGCCTAAATCACAGAAGAATTTGTAAAATCACCATATCAGAGAAAGAGCAGAAGTGGGTTTGCCTTTCGTAATGTAGTCATCAGGATATTCACCATGGAAGAAGGATGTCCACAGTTCACCATTAAACACCATTAAAGGCAGTTTATAACTGATTAGACTGAAGGCAATCCTGAGGAAAAATCCATGTTATCCTGGATAAATAGGTAGTCGTCATGGTTCTGTGCAAACATGTTGCATTCATTCTATTCTAAACCACACAAATTTTCTCACAGAGCATCACATGCAAAAAAGCTACATATTAGCTAATCCAAAGATAGTTCGCTAAAAATAAGCATGGTGGAGACTTAGACAATAATAGACACAGAGTCTTCTTCATTGTGTTTCATGCAAGAAACAGATGGCAAATGCAAAAAAGATCTGAATATAGGAAGAAAGTTATCTTGGAGAATATGTACTCCAATGAAGTCAGTAAGGCTCAGTAGTCTGCAAACGAAACTATTTCAGGAATATCTTATCTGCTAATACTTCTACATAGGAAAGAGAAGCCTAGTGCATTAATCTATTTCTGCAACTAGGCTCTCATTATTCACCCATAAACACTAGTCCCTCAATAATATCCAGTACAAATCTTTTGTTAGAAGAGGTAGACATAAATAAAATCTGTTGTGAAATTAAAGTGGAACTAGAAAAAGGAAATCCTGATTTAGTATTCCATATATCCATGTGATTGCCACACTAGAAGTACCTTTTCTCCAGAAAAAAAAAAACTAACTCATTTACAACTTTAGAGCTGCTGCTAACACAAGTCACAGCAACCCAGAAAAACATTAAGCTTGACTGTAACGCTGCTTTTACATTGAGTTGTCTGAAACACAGGGCTAAGGTTTGAAATAATGTGGTAAGTAATTATTTTAAAAGCTTGAAGTATTTGTTAGTGACAAACTGGTTTTACCTGGAATTGCTAGTTGTCCAGTATCCCAGTAAAAAATCTTAATGTTAGAGCATCTTGAGATATGGTTTAGCTGAGTAGAGCAGGTCAAAATGGAATGGGGCAACAGACTGAAAGAACAGACCTTTTCCCCGGCTACACATCACTATTACCTACATATAGCACACATCTATACAAGTCAGCCAACCTCCTTTCTGCACATGATGAAATCTGTACCTTCTCTCTTCTAGTGATGACACATCCTACCGGAAAAAAAACTTCCTTTAATTTGCTAAGATAGCTTCTGAGATGCCTTTCCTCTTATTGCAATAGAGATGGCAGGCAGAAGTACAGAGCTGAAAGAGCTGGTTTTTGCCCAGTGCTGATATGGCTGCAGAGAATTGCATTTGAGGTGTGAAGTACTGTCTATGAACTGAAAGAAGATTGAGTGAACTGCTAGTGATGAAGAATAGAAAAGAGATCCAGAAATTGAACATTCTTTCACTTACCCCTTGTAAATTGTGAGGAAAAATAGGGATCAGTAAAGTAAAATTTCACACAAATATTCAACGGTGACAAATCATGGAAAGAGTAAGAGATTATTTACTTTTATTTAGGCCAAATCCCAAATACTCTCCATGAAATTCTGATGTGTCCTGGTGGGATGCACCCGCAACTGCTGAGTGAGCTGGCAGAAATAATTGCTAGGCCACTCTCTGTTATCTTTATTATGTTGTGAAGAATGGGAGAGGTGCCTGAGGACTGGAGGGATGCTAATGTCACTCTAGTTTTCAAAAAGGGCAAGAAGAAGGACCCAGGTAACTATAGACCAGTCAGTCTCACCTCCATCCCTGGAAAGGTGATGGAACAACTCATCCTTAGCACTGTCTCCAGGCATATCAAGGATAAGAGGGTCATTAAAGACAGCCATCATGGCTTCACCAAGGGAAGTCATGCTTGACAATCTGATAGCTTTTTATGAAGATGTAACAGATAATGGTAAAGCAGTGGATAATGCTTTATCTTGATTTTAGTAAAGCATTTGACACCGTGATCTACAGCATCATTGCATCTACACTGAGGAAGTGTGGTCTGCATGATTAGGTAGTGATGTGAATCATAGAATCAGAGAGGATGTTAAGGGGAGTTGGACTCAATGATCTCTGGAGGTCCCTTCCAACGATTCTGTGATGGAATCACAAGGTTGGAAACGGCCTACAAGATCATCTAGTCCAACCTTCCTCCCATTACCATTGCTACCACAAGCTACTAAAACAAATCTTATAGCTCCTCATCCAGATGCCCCTTGAACACTGCCAGGGACAGCAACTCCACCACCTTGCTGGGCAGCTGATTCCAGTGTCTAATCACTCTCTGAGAGAAAAAGTTCTTCCTCATGTCTAATCTGAATCTCCTCTGGTACAACTTGTGGCCATTTCCTCAGGTCCTGTTTGTTGCATGGGAGAAGAGGCCAAACCCCTCCTCAACACAGCCTCCTTCAGGAAGTTGTAGAGTGCAATGAGGTCTCCCCTGAGCCTCCTCTTCTCCAGACTGAACAATCCCAGCTCCCTCAGCCGCTCCTCAGAAGACTTGTGTTCCAGACCCCTCACCAGTTTCATTGCCCTTCTCTGGACACGTTCCAGGGCCTCAATGTCTTTCTTGTTGTGAGGAGCCCAACACTGAACACAATAATCGAGGTGCAGACTCACCAGTGCTGAGTACAGGGGATGATCACCTCCCTGCTCCTTTTGACCACACTATTTCTAAAGCAGGCCAGGATGCCGTTGACCGTCTTGGCCATCTGAGCACACTGTCAGCTCATGTTCAGCCGAGCATCAACCAACACCCCCAGGTCCCTTACCTCTTCACAGTCATCCAGCCACTCTGCCCAAAGCCTGTAGCGCTGCATGGGGTTGTTGCAGCCAAAGTGCAGAACCCGACACTTGGCCTTGTTGAACCTCATCCCATTCACCTCAGCCCAGTGATCCAGCTTATCCAGATTTCTCTGAAGGGCCTCCCTACCCTCAGGCAGATCACTCAATCCCCTCATCTAGGTCATCACTAAATATATTAAACAAGACAGGTCACTGGCTGGACTTAACTCCATTCACCACTACCCATGGGGCACGGCCCTCTAGCCAGTTCCTTACCCAAAGGTGGGTATTCCTATCCAGGCCCACAGCAGCCAGTTTCCCCAGAAGAATACTGCGAGAGACTGTGTCAAAGGCTTTGCTGAAGTCTAGGTACACTGCATCAACAGCCCTTCCCTCATCTACCAGTCTTGTCATCCAGTCACAGAAGGAGATGAGGTTGGTCAAGCATGACCTGCCTTTCATGAACCTGTGCTGGCTGGGCCTGAAACCTCTGGATGCCACACATGTGCTATGTGATCTCACCCAAGATGATTTGCTCCATAACTTTCCCTGGAACTGAGGTCAGGCTGACAGGCCTGTACTTCTCCAGATCCTTTCTATGGCCCTTCTTGTAGATGGGAGTCCCACTGGCAAAACCTCCAACCCTCTGGGACTTCTCCTGATAACCAGGAGTGCTGATAGATGGTGGAAAGTGGCTCAGCAATCACCTCCGCCAACTCCCTCGGTACCCTAGGATGAAGATCATCAAGTCCCATGGACTTGTGACTGTCCAGATGGAGGATGAGCTCTCTGTCTCCACTTGAAACACTGGGGATGTATTCTGCATAGCATCCCAGACTTCCAAATCAGGGCATAAAGTACCCTGAGGATAACTGATCTGCCTATTAAGGGCAGATGTAAAGAAGGTGTTGAGGACCTCAACCTTGTCCTTATCCTCAGTGGTCACATTCCCCACTGCATCAAGTAAAGGATGGAAATTCTCCTTGGTTCTTCTCTTACCACTGACATATTTGCAAAATGATTTCTTATTCTCTTTTACTGCAGTGGCCAATCTGAGTTCAAGTTGGGTTTTTGCTGTCCTGACTTCCTCCCTTAGCAGCTTAGCAACTTCCTCCACCTTAGCAACTTCCCTGTAATCTCCCCAAGTAGCCTGTCCCTTCTTCCAGAGGACATAGACTCTCTTTTTCTTCTGGAGACTCAACAATTGTTCCCAGTTCATCCACACTGGTCTTCTTCCCCTATGGCTTGCCTTATGGCATTCAGGGACAGCCTGTTCTTGCGCCTTTAAGATTTCCATCTTGAGGAGCATTTAGGCTTCCTAGATCCCTTTACCCTTAAGGAGTGACTCCCAAGGGACACGTGCTACAAGTGTCCTGAACAGGTCAAACTCCACCCTCTGGATGTTTAAGATAGCAGTTTTGCTGGTCACCCTTCTGATATCTCCAGGAATAGAGAATTCTACAATTCCACGGCATGACTGCCCAAGACAGTTCCCAACCTTCACATCTCCCACCAATCCTCTGATAGTGAGGAGCGGGTCTAGCAGCACACTATCCCTGGTAGGCTCTCCTACCAGCTGCGTAAGGAAGCTATCTTCCACACACTCTAGAAACCTCTTGGACTGCTTCCTCTGTGCTGTATTATATTTCTAACATATATAACGGATACTGAAGTCTCCCATGAGAATGAGTGCTAGCGTCAGCATGACTTCTGCAAGCTGCTCACAGAATGCAGCTATCTCCTCATTCTGATTAGGTAATATGTAACAGATCCCACCAAGATGTCACCCCTACAGATCTTCCCCCTGATCCTTACCCACAGACTCTCTACCATTCCCAACCCCAAGCTCTTTAATATCAAAACAGGTTTAGTATAAAGGACCATACCATTACCCTTCCTTCCTCATCTATCCTTCTGAAGAGGTTGTAGCCATCCATCACAGCACTAAAATCATGGGAGTCATCCCACCATGTTTCAGTCATAGCAACTGCTGGTAGCTGCACAATCACTTCCAACTCCTCCTGCTTGCCCATGTTGCAAGCACTGGTGTAGATGCACTTCAGCTGAGTCATCTGCCTCACCCCCAGCTCAAAGCATCGTTCCCCTAGGCTCATCTCTGGTGAGGCCTGTTTTGTCCCCTTCCCCCATTGTAGCTAGTTTAAAGCACTTTCGATAAGCCCTGCTAGCTCCTGTGGTAGGATTCGTTGCCCCCTTTGAGATAGGTTGGTTTCATGGATGGACAACAGGCCAGGGGTTGAGTAAATTGCCCCATGATCAAAGAATCCAAAGGTTTTGGCTCAACACCGGCCTCTAAGCCAATTATTCATCATGTGTGCATTCCAAGCCCGCTCCGTGTACCTCACTGCTTCTGAAAGTATAGAACAAAAGATCACTTGAGCTCCCTCTCCTTGAACTGAACACCCTAAGCCCCTGAAATCTCTTTTCATAGTTCGTGGGTTTCTCTGAGCAATTTCATCACTGCCTACCTGAACTACAAGTAAAGAAAAATAATCAGTGGACCTAAACAGCTTTGGGAGTTTCCTGATGATGTCCTTGACCCGGGCCTCAGGAAGGCAGCAGAGGGTGGATTGTGAACTGTCTGGATGGAAGAAGCCAGAGAGTTGTGTTCAATGGGACAGAATCTTGTTGGAGGTCTGTATCTAGTGAAGTCCCTTAAGGGTCAGCACTGGAACCAGTACTCTTCAATACACTTATCAATGACTTGGATGACAGAATAGAGTGCACAGTCAACAAGTTTGTTGATGACACAAAACCAGGAGGAGTAGCTGACATGTCAGAAGGCTGTGCTTAATCCAGCAAGACCTACATATGCTGGAGAGTTGAGCAGGGAGAAACTTGATGAAATATAACAAGGTCAAGTGTAGAGTCTTGCATGTGGGCAACAACAACCCCAGGTACCAGTACAGGCTGGGAACAGACCTGTTGGAGAGCAGCACAGGGGAAAGGGACCTGGGGATCCTGGTGGACAGCAGGATGACCATGAACCAGCACTGTGACCTTGTGGCCAAGAAGGCCAATGGTATCCTGGGGTGTATTATGAGTGTGGTCGAGAGAGTTTCTTCTCCCCTCTACTTTGCTCTGGTGAGACCATATCTGGAGCAGTGTGTCCAGTTCTGTACCCCTCAGTTCAAGGACAAGGAACTGCTTGAGATAGTCCAGAACAGAGCTATGAAAATGATTAAGAGAGTAGAGCATCTCACCTATGAGAAAATACGGAGGAAGCTGTGTCTCTTTAGCTTGGAGGAGCCTGAGAGGTGATCTCATTAATATTTATAAATAAATTGGTAAAGGGTGAGTGTCAGGATGATGGGGCCAGGCTATTCACAGTGACATCTAATGATATGACAAGGGGCAATGGGTGCAAGCTGGAACATAGGAGGTTCCACATAAATATGAGTAAAAATTTCTTCACGGTGAGGGTAAGAGAACACTGAAATGGGTTGCCCAGGGAGGTTGTGGGGTCTTATTCTCTGGAGACATTCAAAACCCACCTAGATTCTTTCCTATGTGACCTAATCTAGGTGTCCCTTGGTCCAGCAGGGGAATTGGACTAGGTGATCTTTTGCAGCCCCTTCCAGTCCCTGACATCCTGTGATTCTGTGATTCTGTAATTGGTGAAAATAAGCTTTGAGTCTTTCTCCATAGTCACTGGAAGTTCTAAGGACAAGAACATGTTTTTAATAAGATTTTTTTTGTGCTTGTCTCAAAATGTGTTAGAAGACAAATGTTATTTCTTTGGTATGGATTATTCTCTCAAAAATGAGCCCTTTCCCTTTGCTTTTGACTGTGTCAATAAAAGGCATTACAAAGTATCTTGAGCTATATGAGTAAACTCAGGAAGAAAATTTTCATTCAAAAATGAGCTAAGTGGTAGTGGCTGCAATTGTAGACCTGCTAATGTACCTAACATAAAGACTGCTTGGGCTATTTAGCTATATGTCATCAAGAAGAATAAGCACGTTCAGTTCCCTTCAGAATTAAGTATTATTCTCCAGCAAAAACCTGTTTTAGATTTCTGTCAACCATTCTTATGGAGGTGGTGTTAGTTCCAGTAGTAAGTAGAGGAAATATAATAAAGTGATTAAAAACACTTCTAATCTAAATCCCCAAAATGCAATTTTTATTCATTTTTTTTCTCAGCTATTATTGTTAATATAAAATTTGTTCCCTTATAGAACAAAGAAAACAGTAGAACTAGTAAAAAGAAAGTTAAAGATGTGTTTAGCAAGACCATTTTCCCAGCTCTCACTCACATCCCAAGCGTCACATGACCTGCTAACACAATTTGTGATCTGGTTTCCTAGGGAAATTTTGGGATCCATTAGGCTGCTGGTGATGGGCAGTTGAGTAGCTTGAGAACTGACAGAAGCCCACTCCTACCCACTAGATGCTGCTTGGGAACTGGCTGGGAATCAGTCAGTAGGTGATGAACAATTGTATTATCACTTGTTTTGTAAATATATGTATATTATGCAAGCTGATAGCAATGGACAAGGAGAAGGCTAAGGTACTCAACAGTTTTTTTGCCTCGGTCAACTGCTCTTCATATGCCCCTCTAGCAGATGTGTACAGGACCAATGTCCCTCTCACTGTAAGAAAGGATTATATTTGTGACTTTTGAGGAACCTGAACATTCATAAATCTATGGATTCTGATGAGATGCTTTACAGAGTCCTGAGGGAACTGCCTGATTTAGTTGCCAAGCCACTCATTTGAAAAGCTGTAACAGTCAGGTGAAATCCCTTGTGACTGGAAAAATGGCAGTGCCACACCCATTTTTGAGAAGAGTAGAAAGGATGACCCAGGCAACTACGTCTGTCAGCCTCGCCTCTCTGAGACTCGAGAAAATCGTGTAGTAGATCCTCCTAAAAGCTATGTAATGGCACATGACAGAGGGGGAAGCGATACAAGAAAAAAAGAATGGCTTCACCAAGGGCAAATCCTGCTTGACCTACCTATTGGCTTTCTATGACTGTATAACTGTGTCAGTGGACAAGATAGATGTCATCTATCTTCACTTCACAGAATCACAGAATTGTAGGGGTTGGAAGGGACCTCCACGTGGCCCCCCATTACATCCTTCTCTCTAAATAGAAGAGATAGATTTGTTGGGGAGACTGTTCAATAGACAAGGAATTTGTTGCAAGATTGTACCTAGAGAGGAATGGTAAATGCCTCAATGTCCAGATGGAGATCATTGACTAATGGTGTCCTTTAGGGATCTGTTCTGGCACTGATGCTCTTTAGTATCTTGATCAATGACATTGACAGTCAAATGAAAATTTAAAGATGACAAAAGTTGTGTGGTGCAGTCAACATAAAGTCAACAGCCCGAGAGATGGGATATCACCCATAAGGACCTATGAACGTTTGAGCAGTGGGCCCAGATGAGTGTGAGCTCAACGAAGCCAGACATAAGGTCTTGCACTGGGCCGTTGCAACTCCCACCATCAGTATAAACTAGGGGATTAAAGAATAGAACACAGCCATGCTTAGAAGGTCTTAGGGGTGTGGTGGATGGCAAGCTGGACATGAGCTAGCAATGTATTCTGGGCTGAATCAAATGAAACGCGGCCAGCAGAGTGGTGATCCTGCACCTCTGTTCTGGGCTGGAATACTGCATCCAGATGTGGAATTCTCAGTGCAGGAGAGACATGAACCTCTTGGAGTGCCTCCAGAGAAGGGCCACAAAAGTGATCCAAGGGGTGGAACACTTATTGTATGAGGACAACCAGAGAGAGCTGGGACTATTCAGCCTGAAGAAGAGAAAGCTCCACAAAGACCCAAAGTGGCCTTTCTATAAGAAAAACTCTTGAGCAGAGTCTGCTGTGACAGGATAAGAGAAAATGGTTTCAAATTAAAAGAGGGGAGATTTAGATTGGATATAAGGAAAATGTTTTTTACCGTAAGAGTGTTAAAACACAAGAGCGTGTTGCCCAGAGAGGTGATGGATGCCCTGTCCATTCAAGGCCAGGCTGGATCAGGCTCTGAGCAAACTGAACAAGCTGTGGGTGTCTCTGTTCATTTCAGAGGAGTTGGACTGGTTTACATTTAAATGTGCCTTCCAAATCTAAGATTCTATGATTCTATTTTATTATCATTACCATTATTTATCTTCCTTTTTTTGTTTTAGTAAATAGATTTTATCTCAACTTATGAGTTCTTTTTTTCTGATTCTCTTCCCCCGTCCCACTGGAAGGGAGAAGCAAGCCATGGGCTGTGTAGTTGTTAAACCACAATATAAAATACAAATTCTGAAATACATGCACTGTGAATTGGGCCTGATATGACTCCATAAAGTTAACAAAAAGGAGTTCTGCTGCTCTATCCTCTCCAGCACAGGAAGAAGTTAAACTGGGCATCAGGAAAAAGAAGTTGGAATTTTCAACTAAAACCTGTCTGACAGGAAACTTTGGAAATGTACCTGTATTTTCTTACAAGATTTGTTAAATCAGACACATTCCCACAGAATGTTCTGGGCATAATGTTCCTCTGGAAATTTTCTGATACTGGCTTCACTGACTGTAAGCTGCAGGTTAACATCATACTGCACTGCATTTATCCTCTAGTGCTTCACACTCAAAATGCTTGCGCTGATGAATGCTGTTCTACAGGGATGCTAATCTCTGCTGTACCCATCATGACAAAGGGCAGGGTACAACATAAGCAAAGAATTCAGGCCCTGGCCATTGGATATTAAAGATATACTCTGTAGACAGATGTGGAGACTAAGTCCTTCCTACGTACTGATGTACCTCAAAAATATTCATAATTATGAGTAACATTGCTCATTGTGGTTCCTCTCACACAAATCCTCTCTCAGTTTGTGATTTAACAGTGTGAATTATGGGCATTAGAACTGCTGAATTAGGAAAATAAAGCCATTGCAAACATTATGCGTGCTAAAGAGATGAAAATTCTCTCATTCTCTACTTTCTCTATTCTTCTCATTGAGAAAAAACTCCCCCAAAGAGATGTCTGCTATATATTTCAATAGCTATTGCTAATAGTTTTCATCATTGTCTTATTTTTTTGAGAATAGCAAAAAAGTTCTGCTTGCTCTGACAAACTGAACTTATTCTCAGGCCCTGTATTTCAAAGCAAGATTTGACACACAGGTAACCCAGAAGAGAGAATGAGCTTGTCACAGTTGTATTTCTTTTAGTTTAACTGATTCAATTATTTTCTTTTAAGATACTGTAGGCATTTTAATGACTCTCATGCACTTTCTTGCATCTGTGACTCATGAGGCAGGCTGGATCTGAGAGATAGGCCAAGCCACAAAGTTTGCATGCGGATTCTTATTTTTCCAAGGCCTGGCAAAGTTCAGATTCGATATTTCAGTTTTGAACCATTTCAGTAATGTGCAAGAATTCAATTCCTAGATAAGTAGGTAGACACACTTCCCTCTCCCTTCCCTTCCATTCTTATCCCTTTGGATTTTATCTCATTGATTGTGTTAGTCATGACTGAAAGAATGAAAAAGCCATCGTTGTTACATTGTCTTTATGCTGGGAGGATAGAGAGGAGGAATAGAAATCTTCCACTGCTTGACAGTATTTCCCACACTTGCAGTCACCCATAGCTAAAAAGTTATTTATATTCCAACTTATCACTCGTATCTGAGTGCCTCACTGGTTATGCCAGTGGCAACAACAAAATCCCTAATGGACTCACTGCTGGACAAAGGATTTTCTGGCTTTTCTTTTTCAAGGCAGATATCTCTCTTGCTGAGAAGAGAGGAAGTTGTTAGAGTTCAGCAATGAAAGTACATATTGGAAATGAAACATGTATAACAAATAGGCTACCTCATTTTAGAGAGTTGTTTTTATTTCTGAAGAAATAAGAATAATAAAATATCTTATTTTCAGTCTCAGCTTTGTCTTGTTTTCCTCTGAGGTAATCTGATGGAGGGTGATTTGTTTTAGTTCTCAAGTGCTTTTCTGTGGCATCAAGAACAGTGTTATCCAGAAGCACACAGCTGTAGCCAACCATGGGCAGATTTCGATACAATTTCAGTCCAAGGTGGAGGCATACCTTCTTACACTAGAATTGTCCCAGTGCTTTCTCTTCAACAAGAATTATAGAATCATAGATCAAGACTCAGAGTACAGCAAGGGTAACATTTCCTTCTGCTATTCTTTATTTTGAAGTTCTGTAGAGATCAATACCATCTCAAGATATTTCTACGAGACTTGCTGTCCAGCTATCTTTGACTAATTTGACCCTAAAAACATCAGAAGTAGTAACTTTCTTACAGAAAAGAGGTTTTGGATAAAGAATAGGAGGTGTGAGCTGAATTCAGACAGAAGAATCACAGAATCACAGAATTGTAGGGGCTGGAAGGGACCTCCAGAGATCATCGAGTCCAACCCCCTGCCAAAGCAGGTTCCCTACAGCAGGTCGCACAGATAGGCGTCCAGGTAACTTGAATATCTCCAGAGAAGGAGACTCCACCACCTCCCTGGGCAGCCTGTTCCAGTGCTCCGTCACCTCAATGTAAAGAAGTTCTTGCACACATTTGTGCAGAACTTCCTGTGCTGCAGTTTCCGGCCGTTTCCCCTTGTCCTGTCTCCACTCACCACTGAAAAGAGTCTGGCCTCGCCATTCTGTCCCCCACACCTCAGATATTTATAGACCTGGATCAGGTCCCCTCTCAAGTCTTCTTTTCTCAAGGCTGAACAGACCCATTTCACTCAGCCTTTCTTCATAGCAGAGATGCTCCAGGCCCTTCACCATCTTTGTGGCCCTCCGCTGGACTCTTTCCAAGAGATCCCTGTCTTTTTGTACTGGGGAGCCCAGAACTGGACACAGTACTCCAGATGAGGCCTTACCAGGGCAGAGTAAAGGCGGAGGATCACCTCCCTCGACCTGCTGGCCACGCTCTTTTTAATGTACCCCAGAATGCCATTGGCCTTTTTGGCCACAAGGGCACACTGCTGGCTCATGGCCAACCTGTCGTCCATCACTGAAAGTTACTTAGCTCTCCATCCAGGTTAAAATGCTGGGAAATGGGATAGATGGGCTAATCACTTATGTC